>NC_132792.1:42938177-43636677 GCF_048418805.1 Vulpes vulpes | reverse complement strand
TGATATTATCAGCCTTTCAATTTGCAAATGATATCTTACAGTCAAACCAGAATAGAGAAAAAGGTTAATACACAGAGGGCATCCCCACTCTCTGTGATTGAATGCCAGGGCTACCCAAATGCACTAAGGGCCAAGACCCCAGATTTCAAGTTGTTTCTATTAACAAGAAAAGTCCTTGTCATGTTCACGTTCCCTAATTTTTCTTGTGAGTCTCTTTTTAAAAATCATAAGAGTGTGCCTTGATCAGTGAACTCCAAAAGTGATAAAGAATATCCTTTGAACAGGGACCCCTGGGTGGCTCAGACAGATAGTTGAGCATCTATCTGCCTTTGACTCAGGGCATGATCCCCAGTCTAGGGATTGAGTCCCGCAATGGGCTCCCTCTAGGGAGCCTGCTTCTGCCTCTGCCGTCTCTGCCTCTCTCTCTCTCTCTCTCTCTCTCTCTCTCTGTCTCTCATGAGTAAATAAAATCTTAAAAAATATATCCTTGAAACAAAAAACAAATGATAGTTAATTTTTAGAATGACAAAATGACACTGCAGGTTAAGTGGGAGTCTAAATTCATTTTTAAGTTATTTGCTTATATTGTAATAGTGATATTCACAGCTCTCTCACCAGCTCAGTGTGCCACAGCTGAGCCCAAAAATATAGGCATGAAGTTCCTAGCATCTTTGTACCACTTCTCTCCGTTACACATTCAGTGAGGACTGTTATTTGTGAGATCTGTTGGTATTTATGGAATTGTCTTTCCTAAATGACAAGACTTTATGGGTAAGAATCCAATAGATTAGTGCTAGTTAATGTGATTCAGAATCTACTGGTTAATGATAAGCTCCTAGGAAAAGCAGTCTTCCCTTGGCATCCCACAGCCTCCACTCTTAGACCTTAGACATGAAGGTTGATTTGATCCTCTTTTCTGGACGATAAAAGTTGATTGTCTTCAACTTCTAAATGCTGAAGATCTATTTATATATTGTCTTCAGAGAACCCCTACCCTCCACACATAAGAGATGTGTTGCTTAATCTTCAACAGGATGTACCTTCACACTTGAGAAAAATTTTTGTCATAAAATTAAAATTACAGGCAATTGGTTTGGTTTCATGCTAGGCTAACCAAACACATTAAATCTATGTTATAGTTGAAGTAGAACATAAACCAACAGTCTTACAGAATTTAGCCATTAGCCACTAAGCATATGATAATTCTATGGGAAAGCACGGTCAGAGTTCGAATTCAAGATTCCAAGTATCTCCTTGTAAATGGTGTTGAGACCCCCTTTGGTATCAGAGCCTCTTCCCACCACTGACTGGAAGTTCTCAGGTCCAAGGCACTGGATAAGACATCCATGACTGGGAGCAGAGGTTCCAGGAAGGCAAAACCTGGGAAGAGTTGCAATGAAAATTGAACATGCTGGCTCTTAAAGTCTAGAAGACAAAAGCAACACATAAGGACCATTTGGTTGCCAGAGTTACCCATTTCTTAAATACTGGCCCTTGGATTTCGGCACTTGGGCTCTGTGCCCACACCACTCAGACTCCTTTAGGGAGCACATCTGCTCATGTCTCAAGGGCACTTTATATCAATGTCCTTCGAAGTGGCTCATCTGACTCAGAATCATCTGACTCAAAGTAGCTCATCTGACTTAGAATCACCACATCCACTGAGCTGGAATCACGTAGTGTTTATGTGGATTTAGCATTTTAACTTTCTTACCTTTTAACAAGATTCCAAGCTTGTGATTTTTATGAATTTTAGAATCTGAAAACCACTTTCTTAGAAGTAGAAAAAGGAGAGTGGGTGACTTCATTGTGTTTGTCTACAAGGATGATCAGAAACAGGAATAATGGGTGTGGATTGCTCTTATACCACATTGCAATTATGAATATATTTGTGTTTCTTCTTTACTCAACTGTAAGCCCCTTGAAGGCAGAAATTAAGCCATATTTATCTTCATATTTCATATGTACAGTATGATACTTGGTAAAGAGAGATGTTTAATATTCACTTTGAGATATCAATATTTATTGAGTAAAAAATTAAATAATGAGATAATCAGATATATCTAGAGATAAGGTAATTCTGGTATTTGAATTTTAGGACAGAGTGAGTTTAAGATGGAAATGTTACTTTAATGATGTTCATTGTGATTTGGGATATTTTTGTATATTGCTATATTTATCTAATTTGATTTATTTATATTCTTTATTTACATTCTTAAAGCTGCTTATTGGTATTCTGTGGGCTTTTAATTTCCTCTCCAAAACTTATTAATATTTGTGTGCCAGATATTTAAAAAGTGAAAACTAGATTATGTTTTCTATCTGTACCTAAATAACAAGTAAAGAGGATGTATATGTTGAGCGCATATGAAGAAGAATGAATGAAGTAGCCTACAGCTATTTTTAACAGCTATCAGTGATTATCAGTTCAAAATCTCTTCCTAAATATCATATGACCTTTCCCTTAGCATGTATATTCTCCATATTTTGTTTTGTTTACTGGGAACATGGAAATGATCACAATTACTTAGCTTATAGATATTTTTAGTTTTTATTTTTATTTTTTTTTAACTTAAGCAAGTGGTCTGCAGTCTCCTGAGATTTAGAATTGCAAGGTGCTAAGGCATTGGTACTATTGTAACTCCATTTTCAAAAGTCTTGTTTTAATATTATGCAGTTTAAATTTCAATCCATTAAGAAATCCATGTCTCCTCATTTAAAGAAATCCTACCTTTTGGGATCCCTGGGTGGCGCAGCGGTTTGGCGCCTGCCTTTGGCCCGGGGCGCGATCCTGGAGACCCGGGATCGAATCCCATGTCGGGCTCCCGGTGCATGGAGCCTGCTTCTCCCTCTGCCTATGTCTCTGCTTCTCTCTCTCTCACTGTGTGCCTATCATAAATAAAAAATTAAAAAAAAAAAAAAAAGAAATCCTACCTTTTGAAGTATATTGATCTGAGTTTCTCTGAGTATAACTGGCTTGTCTTGTCTTCTCCCCACCCGTCTTCATTTAATTAAGGCAAATATATTCACTGTCTTTTTGTAAAGCCTTCCATCACACCCCAAAGCAGTAGCCACATCGGGCTGATTGGTTTAAGTGTGATATTATCATCTCTCTTCTTTTACTCTTTCTTCTTCTCCTTTTTTGTTTCTTCTTCTTCAAACAAGACTTATTTAAAGAGTTGTTGTAACTTAATTCTTTCTTCTAAAACCAGAAAAATCCAACAACTATGCCCAAGGTTTTATCATAAAACTAAAATGGATTGTGGTAGACAAAGGACCGTAATGATGTTCTCTGAGATCTTTGTTTTTTATATATTCTTGTAAGTCAGTGTTTTGCTTATTTATTTTTCCTCCTTCCAATATATATTTTGGTTTGTGTGTACTCCATCACAATTTTTGCCAAAATATGTTGAGGAAACTGGGTGGCAGCCAATCTACAACAACATAATTCCCCTGTTTTAACTTACAGATGGTTTTCTAACACCAAGATAAACAATGAGTGCCTCCTCCAAATAAAGGAGCTTGGATTCAGTAACATACATAGAAAACCAATACTTTCTCACTTACTTATTTTTATGGACACCTCACCAAAAATATTTTTGGATTTGCCTTGAGTTCCATAAGATCATGAGCAATACATTTGTATTGTGAAAATAAGGTTTAAAATTGTGAATTTCCAAGTAGTTCATTTTGCTCCATGAACACACTCTCCTTTTCTTCTCTCTTCTAACACATAAACTGTAAAATATAATTTCTTCCATAATTCCTTAAGTGATCACTGAAAATCCTGTCGAGTCTCTTCTACCACAAGTGAATATTTATAGATGATTTATAAAGTGCTGAAAACTAGAACTTATAATGGAGCATCGGAGAAGGCGTGAAATGTTTCTGTACTGGAAAACATCAATAGAGCAGAAAAGCAGACCTTACCAGAGAGAGGTACTCCTTTGCAGTTCTCCCATGAAAAGGAAGATAGCATATAGGCTGTTCAGAAAGGACCAGAATCACTGAAATAATCATGAACTTCTCAAGAACCTATAGTGTGCTTGTCTGTAGAGCCCTTAGACATAATAGATCTGAGAAAGCGTTATAACAGCTTCCCTTTCAAGAGGATGACTTCTACTTAAAGTTTCCAGAGCTTAAAGTTTTATTCTGTTGTATGGATAGACATAGTGGAGTGGTTTCTCTCAGTCTCATGCAATTAAAAGTTTCAGAATGCCTCAGAAACATGCCTGTGTTGTGGATGTCTGTGATTTATTCCTCTGAGTGGGAGAAAAGATAAAATCTCAAATTTCAATTCTCTTTTATACTTTGAGAATAACAAAAATACAGAGATATTAAATCTATAGATAATTGCAAAACTTTCTGATGGCCAGTAGATTTAAACTTCTAACTATGTGGTTCCACAGAAACAGAAAAAAGCTGATTTGGGTTTCTCCTCCTCTCTCCTCCCCCTTCAGTTCACTCTTGATTACAGTTGATAATGGCAAAGCAGTGCCCCCAAAGTTAGATGATAGTAGTAAGAAGGAGTATAAAAAGAGCCAGATAATTTACAAAGAGAAATTGCAAATCTCTGTCTAATTATGATTTGGAAAAAAATGCCAAATATTCTTCTAATCAAAAGACAAATTCTTCATGGCTTTTTCTTTGAAGGCCTATTATTGGACCACTGTAAAAGAAAAAAACAAATGTCAGATGAAGTCTGAGAAATACATAGGATTGGTATTATGGGCCCAGAGAAGCTTGCTGTTTGGCTTATAGTTAATTAACTTTTACTGAGTACCTACTATATGCTGGACACTCTTATCAAGGCTTTAGGAGTTTTACTTGTATTTCTTCATCCTCACAAAATCCTCTAAGTTATTGACAATTATTATCCCTGTTTTACAGTTAAAGAAATAGAGGCATAAGAGTATTAAGCAACTAGACTGTGAATGCACAGCTACCAACAGTGTGAAATCTGAGACTTGAACCTAGACGGTCTGGGCCCAAAGACCCTCCAACCTATCCAGGCTTCACTTACCGTTCTGGTCCTCTTGCCTGTGATATGTTTGAAACACATACTTGAGTTTGTCGACCTTTGGTCTCTCCTGCTATCATTGATTAATCTACCCTTAATAACTGACATTCCTTAGTTACCTACAGATTAAACTTTGTATGGTAGAAGAACTTGATTACTAGTGGGAGAGAAGAAGCAAATATATGATGCAAATTAAGCACAATTATAAAGTTACCTGTGAATGTATGATGGTATGGACCATATATGATAATATGGATCAACCCAATTGCATAAATATTTATAAGGAAAAATCTCAGTGGAGTTGGGATTACTGGGGAGAGCTTAGATGGGTCTTCATTTAATTAGAATAATACCTAGTGTGGTGAGCTGAATAATGCTCCCCCACCACCAGGGATGATATCCATGTCCTAATCCCTATGACCTGTGAATACATTACTTTACATGGCAAAAGAGACTTTGCAGAAATGATTAAGGTGAAGGAATTTGAGATGGGAGATTATCCTAGATTCCTGGGTGGGCCTAAACTAATCATATGAGTGCTTAAAAGCAGAGAATTTTTCCCAGCTTACAGTCAGACAGAGAGGTGCATCCCTGAAGAAGGATCAGGGGAAAATTCAATGTAATTGACTTTGAAGATGGAGGAAGGGGGTCTGGGAGCCAAGGAGTACCGGCAGCCTCTCAAAACGAAGAAAGGCAAGGAAATAGATTCTTCCCAATAGCCTCCAAAAAGGAACATAGTCCTTGTGTTGATGTTAGACTGGTGAGACTTTGTCAGACTTCTGACCTACAGAATTGTAAAATAATAAAGTTTGTATTGTTTAAGCCAGCAAGTTTCCAATAATTTGTGATAGAAGCAATAGAAAACTAATAACACTTAGCTTTTATTTGTTTGACAGTTCATTTTCCAAAGAACTCTCACAGACATTATCTCATTTGGTCCTGAGGCAATCTAGTACATTAGATTGAGCAAATGAGGAAACAGAAGCTTAGAGATGTTGAGTGGCTTTTCCCAAGGTTTGTCTTCTTATTTCCCAAGATTTCACAGCTTGCAGATGGCAGCCCTCAAATCCAGGGCATGCTCTGCTCTGCACTTTCTACTATTCATGTATAGAATTGTCTAACATGTCAGCAAATCCCTTTGTTGGCCATTTACACTAACTAACGGATGGTTGGGTAAAGCTGATCCAGTAGTATACCATAGAGGCTAAAGAAAAGAGAATTTGAGATAGTTTGTAGGCCTTCCAACCTTCTTGATTGTATAAGTGTAAAAAAACAAAGCAAACAAACAAACAAAAAGCACCTGTTTCATACTTAGTGTCAGCTAAGAGTATCTACATTATCCTCAAAGATTCTTGGTTTTTGTAAACTACAAAATCATTTACATTATAAAATTAAAAATTATTCTCTTCAAGATTCATCATGTCGAAATTCACATTATTTAAGATTATGTAATAAGCCAGATTGATAAAATGTCCCCGTGGTCTGAATAAGACAAGTGCTTAGAGTAACTTGTTTTGCAATCCTCTTTTACATTGTGAACCTTCTGGTTAATTTATCATACATTTAAAATTCCAGACATTAATGTAAAAGGAGGGAATGCCTGTTCAGTTTAATCTACGCCACAGAGACCAAAGTGACCATGTTACATAGCCACCAAACACAAATAATAACTTTCAATAATTTATTATTTGTAATATACAAATCATCAGATGGAAAATGAGAACTTGAATATTGAAAATTACAATTTGCCTGAAGAAATGGAGGCTTGGAAGAAAGGATGACTCATGTGTTCAATAAACTTTTGCAATTATCAAGACATCTAATGAAAATGGATGAGAATAGAAAGTCAATGTGAACTAAATTTCATTGAATGAGAATGTGTTTACAAAAATCAGCTTCAACAAAATCATATTAATATATTTTGTTCTAACTAGATTCATTTACACTTTGTTTGTTTTAGTATAATTCCTGGAGTATTGCTAGGGTCTAAGATGTACAACAGTGTAGATTGCTGTAACGTTTCGATACTATCCATCTAATTAATTTTAACTTATTTTATTTAGCCATTTAGTCATAGGGAATAATCTTCTCTAATCCCATTAGTGATAGATTACCTTATCATTTATTACCCATTTTCTGTTTTTTTCTTCTTATTCTTTCAATGAATCCACAAAATACCTGAGGTATCTCAATCTCATCTAAATAACATATTTTAAATATTTGAACATTTAAGTGTACCTAAATCATATTACTTAGATGAGATTTAGATGTTTATCTAAAATATCCAAAATATTGAGTTGCTAACATGCAAGTGATTTTGGTAGTATTGGTGTAAGTATAATACTAAGAAACTAATGTTGAGGGGGAGATTCAAGAAATTCATGATATTTCAGTGTTTCTTACCTTATTAGGGTTGCAAAACATAAACATATTGTTCTTTCAGACAGTTTTATGGTATTATCAATAGTTTTTGGTGATACTATGTAACTTCAGTTATACACACATTCTATGTGTACAGTTTTTACACAGTATAGCATCCCTCACTGTTGACCTGCCTTTCTTCTCATGCTTGATATTCTGTAGGGCCATTGTGCCTGCCTGTAGCATGTTAAAAAAATTTTTTTTAAGGGAAAAAAACCCTCTCTGCTATGAGCCTGGTGATATACTCCATTTGGTCAATATTCATTTTGGGTAGTAGTCAGGTATGAGGAATGAAGCACAGCATGGCAGGATCAAAGACTGTGGCTAAGTTGGGGAAAGAAAGTAGAAAGATAAAGAACAAGCAATGCAGAAGCTCAGTTAAGCTGAAGAGGACTGAGCAACACAAGATCACTGTCTAGGCCACACATATTTCTACTTTCAACTTAGTGATTTCAGAGGCAGGATGCATTTGCCAATTTAGTTAAAGCTGGGTTGGTCTTTGGGGGTTATGCATAGACAATTGGCAATTTTATTTTTTTTTTTAAGATTTTATTTATTTTTTCATGAGACACACACACAGAGAGAGAGAGAGAGAGAGAGAGAGAGAGAGAGAGAGAGATGCAGAGACACAGGCAGAGGGAGAAGCAGGCTCCATGCAGGGAGCCCGACGTGGGACTCAATCCTGGGCCAAAGGCAGTGCTAAACTGCCGAGCCACCTGGGCTGCCTGAGAATTGGCAATTTTAAAAGGTGTCAAAAAGATGAGAGGACATGGACAATGGAGGCATCAGAGGTTTTTAAGCAAATGTCCCATGGTCAGAGCTCTAATTTAGGGAAACTAGATGCCCCCGCTAATTGATGCTGAGTTGGGATGGATTGCTTAACTTGTCTGTTGTGTCAGGTCACAGAAAAGATGTGACCACCAGTTGACCAGTGAGCTGGACCTGGGTACTCAGAGACTCCTCACCTCCTCCCCTGTCCTTGCAATGTGGGTTCTGCTTGCCTTTCCTGCTCCTGGGGGCTGCTCCAAGGACATATCCTTGAGATAATTATATGGTGTTGAGAACACCTGCTGCACAGTGTACTTGACTGTCCCCAGTTAAGGCATCCCTCTACATCTCAAAGTTTTAAGATTTGGCAGGTGGGTGTGAGGATACATTTGCCTGGATACTGCCCATGACAACCCTTGTATGTAAGTTCCCTCTGCTTCTTAAAACTGCCACCTACCAATGTGGAATGGCCTGCCTCTTTCTTCTCCCTGCCCCTCTGTATATGGGGCCACTTTTAGATTACACAAGGCACGCTCCTGAGACGGTTGTGAACTGACATTGTCTCAAGCATGTATAAGTATTACCTATGTCAAAAAAAAAAAAAAAAGTATTACCTATGTCTGCATGTAGGATGCTGCTTGAAAAATAGTAAAGATTTTTTAGAATAGACAGTTTTTCCACCCTTCCAAACATAAATAGCATAATTATTGGGTTATAGACCAATAGACAGCTATATGTAGATTTCTTATTATTTATATTAGTAGTATGTTGATCTATTTTAGTAGTTTTGTTGATCTAGCAGTTCTTTTTTTTTAATAAATTTATTTTTTTATTGGTGTTCAATTTGCCAACATACAGAATAACACCCAATGCTCATCCCATCAAGTGCCCCCCTCAGTGCCCGTCACCCAGTCACCCCTAACCCCCCGCCCTCCTCCCCTTCCACCACCCCTAGTTCATTTCCCAGAGTTAGGAGTCTTTATGTTCTATCTCCCTTTCTGATATTTCCCACACATTTCTTCTCCCTTCCCTTATATTCCCTTTCACTATTATTTATATTCCCCAAATGAATGAGAACATACACTGTCCTTCTCCGATTGATTTACTTCACTCAGCATAATACCCTCCAGTTCCATCCACATTGAAGCAAATGGTGGTATTTGTCATTTCTAATGGCTGAGGAATATTCCATTGTATACATAAACCACATCATGGTAAGAAGCTTTTGCACAGCAAAGGATACAGTCAACAAAACTAAAACACAACCTCCAGAATGGGAGAAGATATTTGCAAATGATGTATCAGATAAAGGGCTAGTTTCCAAAATCTATAAAGAACTTATTAAACTCAACAGCAAAGAAATAAACAATCCAATCATGAAATGGGAAAAAGACATGAAGAGAAATCTCACGGAGGAAGACATAGACATGGCCAACACGCACATGAGAAAATGCTCTGCATCACTTGCCATCAGGGAAATACAAATCAAAACTACAATGAGATCCCACCTCACACCAGTGAGAATGGGGAAAATTAACAAGGCAGGAAACCACAAATGTTGGAGAGGATGCGGAGAAAAGGGAACCCTCTTACACTGTTGGTGGGAATGTGAAATGGTACAGCCACTCTGATCTAGTAGTTCCATATAAACGTGTGTGTGTGTGAAGGAACTCTAATACACATCTTGGGTGTGGGTATTAGCATTTTAAGTCTATTTCACCAGGAATCAACATTTTCAAAATGGTTACTTAACACTTAAAATATATTCATTGAAATATACCCAGTGTGCTTATTCATTATCATTGGTGAAATGAGGACTGTCTAGGATAGATGAATGGCTAAAATATTGTAGAATTCACACCTTGAATAAATAAAGTATAAATTTCTAAAAACCCCAGCACTGTAATGCCATTTGTAGAAGAGTAAAAATCTATAGTTCCATCTGTTAGTCCTATGTTTCTCTTCCTCCTGGAGAAATCAGAGACTGGATTCTACTCCAAGGTTGACCTCACAAGCCAGCAGAATACTACTGTATTCACCTTGGAGTGATCCTCTCCCGCAATGCGATAATCAGTGCATTTAGGCAGAGTTTGGATTTTTCCCAAGCTATGTAACAGGTTGCATGATCATTTGGCTTCCATTTGGCTAATACATGACTGTAAATTTGGTAGAATTCTGTTCTGAGACCTTTTCTTTTCATCATAAGACCTCAGTTAGTAAGGTTGTGAGAAAAGGGATGTGGAGTTCCCACATAACTACTCACAGAGTCTACTAAACCTACCTAAAAGAACCTAATATTTGCTAAGTGATCTAATTGGTTTGAATCATTTCATAACCTATCTGAATATATCTAAGTAGATCCAAACCTAAATGTAATTAATCTTCATATCCATATGTATCTACATACATAATCATATTTATACACATATCTCTATTTTTCTTTAAGAAGAAGCAGTCAGAAAGGCAGTAAGGGAAAGAGGTGGCAGTGAGGCCCTAGAAATCCAGGTGAGAGAATGATTTAGGGGGAAAGAGGACACTAGTTTGGTGGGTTTGCACAGTTTCAACCTAAGATGGAACTACATTTCCCAGAATCTCCCTTTCTGTACGGGTAGCTGTATCCCAAAGAGAAGTGTGCACAAGATTGGAAGGCAGCAGTATGAATGAAGCCCTTGCTCACTCTCTCTGTTTTCTGTGTTTTCTTTTTAATTTTAATTTTTAAATTTTTTTTAATTAATTTTTTAATTTTTTTATTTTTAATTTTGTTAACATATAGCGCAGTATTGGTTTCTGGAGTAGAATTCAATGATTCATCACTTAACGTACAACATCCAGTGTTTGTCACAACAAGTGCCCCTTTTAATACCCATCACCCATCTAGCCCATCCCCACCCACCTCCCTCTATCAACTGTCAGTAGTCACTTATGGCTTGTACCTCCCTCCTTTTTTTTTTTCTTTCCCCCTTCCCATATGCTCATCTGTTTTCTTTCTTAAATTCCACATATCATTGAGATCATATGGAATTCGTCTTTCTCTGACTGACTTATTTCACTTTGCATAATACACTCTAGTTCTATCCACATCTCTGCAAATGACCATTGCCCTCTTTAAAGTTACAGGGGTGAAATGTGGTGAGAGACAGGTACAGAGGTTCTAGCAAGTTTCAGCTTGTCCTTGTTTTCCCTTCTCTGCACCCAACTCTTCTTTCTGACTTCCAGCTTTGTGGTGACTCTAATGGCTACCCTGATAGTCATCCCAGAGGCACTACCAGACACAGGACAACAGCCTTCTATGGATCCATTAAGCAACTCTTCCTTTCTCAATTCCCACTCCAGCAGCTAGCTGTACCTGCTGTTTCAGATTCTTTGGCCAGCTCCAACTTGTCTACCTGGGCCAGGGTTGGTTAGAGAGTTTTCTCTGATAACTTCCACAGCTCCTTTCACAGCTTTGTGGGATCTATTTTCTATAACAAATACTACATTCCATATTCTCAAAGTGATTCTGTTTTCCTGACCAAACACTGACTGTTGAAAATGTCCAATGTTGGAGAAAGAGCAAATAAAATAATTATGGGAAAGCTTTCTTTGAATAAAGTAACCAAGAGATTGTTGGATTTTTATAGCATTTTGTCTGCAGCAGCTGGACAGAAGAAATATCAAAGTCAGCTGAGAAATGGAAGAAAATGAGGGAGTAGAGACACCAAAAAAAAGAAAAAACAATATTATACTCTTCCATTCTCCTATTTACTATACTATTTTCCTACTATTAGTTTAAAATGTTTTTCCTTTTGCTAGACTGAAAATTTGTTGAATAAAGAAATAGTTCTTTGACATCTGTAGGCACGAATATAGTACTTGGCACCAACTAGACAATTTAAAACCTGTATAATAAAAAATAATTGATAAATATAATTTTAATCAACATTGAAACTTCAGACTGAACATGGAAGAACTAGCTCTCTCACCTTAAATTAAGCAATATTTTCCATTGCTACAATAGTTATATTGGAGTGGGTAGAAAATTATTTGGGGAAATAAGCAGGAAAAGGAGAAAAAGAAAGCATAAATAAAAATATGCCTAGTTGAGCCTGATAATTGCAGGACATATGGGTTATACCTCATTGAAGGCAAGGAGAGAAAATTACCTAGCCACTTCATTTCTAACTATTGATCCATGAGGAAATGTTGGGATTTTTTTTAAACTTTTCTCTGTCATAGACTCCATTGACAATGTGACAAATGTATAGATTTTCTCTCCAGATAAATTCCCATGTATGTGTAGATCATTGTGCTTTCATTTTAAGATATTCATAGAATTTCTCTGGGATAAGAATCCCTGCAAAAAAGGAAATAACAGATATTGTCTATTAAACTCTCATCCCTTTCCCAGTCTGTCTCTTATTCTGTCTCTCCCCGTCCCTACCTCTGTAGGTCAGATATCTCTTTCGAATTTTTTTTTCTTTATAACAATAGCTTTGTACGATCTATAGTTAGGTCAGGTAATGATTACACTCATGGGACATTTTTAGTGACCTCCATGTAAGAATAATATATAGAAGTTCTCTTTGTAAGAAACTGCTTTAAATTTGTCCACATCAAATTTTATTTAGGAAAAAAAGTGAAAATTTATATTTTTCTATAATTTATGCCTACATATATTTGTCTCTTTTTTTAAATTGAAGTATTATTAGCATACAGTGTTCTATTCATTTCACATGTACAATATAATGATTCAACAATTCTATATATTACTCGCTACTCAAGATATGTGTACTCTTGATCCCCTTTTAACTATTTCATCCTTCTCCTTACCCACTGTCCCTCTGGTAAACACCAATTTGTTTTCTGAATTTAAGGGTCTTTTTTTCTTTGTTTTGTTTTTAAAATTCTACATTTGTGTAAAATCATATGGTATTTGTCTTTCTCTGACTGATTTATTTCACTTAGCAGTATACCCTCTAGGTCCATCTATGTCATTGCAAATAGCAAGATCTCATTCTTTTTATGGCTGAGTAATATTCCAGTGTGTGTGTGCGTGTGTGTGCGCATGTGTACATACACACACCACATCGTCTTTATCCAAGTGTCCATCAATAAATGAATGGATAAAGACAATGTAGTGTATGTGGTGTGATTTTTTACCTACATGTATTTTAAAAAGTATAATAAAATGAGTGTACAAATTTCAATCTCTAGCTTTGAGAATAAAATTAGAGGTTCTACATATTATTCTCTGTCTCTTACCTACTCTCCATGTATCCCCTTGCCTACACTTACACTCTTGCCTTGATAGTATATTATAAAATGTTGCTTCTGACTTAAGAGCTTCTTTTTACAGCAAAAGAAGTGTATCAGTGTTCTCATAGGTGTATAATTTATTGGTATTGCTATATACTAATTCACTCAAAGCAGATAATAGAGCAACGAAATGACCTGGTAAAGACCCAAGACAGAACTGGCTTGGTCACAGTTATTTGAGGTTGGAATACTTCAAAAAATGCTATATTCTCTGAACAAGCATCCAGAATGTGATGGTGTTTCTCTAATAGCTCGGTGAACAACAAAGACCTCTACCCTGGCTGGGGAAACAAAGGGTAGAAGTATGGGTGATTCCTTAGATTGATGATTAACTGACAAAAATTCTGCTTTCTATTCCTCTTAGATCTATGCCAGTTGGAGATCTTGGTTCTTGACAGAAGAATGCTTTTCACGTGGGTCACAATAAGACTCTTATGAATCTCAGTGAACCAGGTGTTAGGAGTACCCACCTAGTCTTATTGGTCTCTTCATACCACTAAGTCAACAGGTAAAAAGGGAGTGCCTAGCTTGGGTGATTGATTTTGATGATCCAGGGGAAATAGGCCACACAATGGGAGCACAGGGTATTATATCTAGAACCCAGGAGATCATCTGGGTATTTCTTAGTACTCCTAGGTCCAGTGATAAAAGTTAATGGAAGACTGCTGAAAACAAGTGCAGGCAAGACCAGTAAGGGTTTAGACCCTTCAAAATTTAAGGTAAACAACCATGACTACCTGGATGCTGACTAAAGACAGTGAAAGTATGGATTAGTAGTGCAAGAGCGGGATCATAAATATAAACTGTGGTCTTGTAAGCAATAATAGACCAAAGCTCTTATACGTATACAAATTTTTTTCTTTAAACTGTCCCTTTTCCTACTATTTTATATAAAGTATGCTGATGGTGGTTATCTTTTTAATTTTGTCTTCAGATGCCAGGATATGAAAGGATTGTGACTATACTAAAAGAGTAATACTCATTAACTCCAGATGAGTAAAGGTGACTGGTGGGACTCCGGTCTTCATTCTTTGGAGACAAGGTGAGTCAATCTTTGTTTAATTGAAGGAGAAATGGATCATGGTATATGCAAGCATACTGTTGTTATTTATAAATTTCAATATTATTTGGTATGGATGGATGATAAGTAGGCAAAGAAGTGGGTTGTGCTGGATAGATTTCTCTTTTCAATCAAACCACATTTATTCATTCATTCCTATGTTCTTTCTTATACCTTAGGGCCTAGAAGCTTTCAAACTACTTTTTTAAAAAGTCTCTTGTAAACCTGGGTTTAGAATCCACCAATGAAAGACACATATATGAGATTATTGCACCTCAGCAAAAGCAAGCAAACATAGAAGTTTGGCAAATGATAGGCATGAGATTTTGTAGCTCTTCAGAGTACTGGCCCATGAGCCACCTGGCCCATGCTACAGGAGGCTATGATTATCAACAGTGGTTTCTTATGATTCTTGCAACTTCTCGAAACCTGGCATCAAACCAGAGAACAAACAGTAGGGTTTTTTTTTTTATTATTGTTGTTTGTTTACTTCACCAACTCTACAAATGATTTTGTGGGAATCAAATTCCCTATCTTATGTTCCTTTCTACTTTAAAATGCTAAAGTGGATCCTGCTTTCCTGCTGGATCCAGTTTTCCTGCTGGAATTGTGACTGATACATCAAGTTCACAAATGACACTTCTTCCCCTTCCTATTTCCTAATGTTACCCTATTATTCCTAGGAAAAGAAAAACACATATTCTTGCAAAAAGCATATCAGATTAAGGATTTTTTTTCACATTAGGCTGAGCGATAGCTTTGATTTAATTCTATATAGTGATTCAGGAAAGGTTTTAGGATTCTCTTGAAAATATAGATCTCTAAAGGAAATAGAAGAAAGAAGTAGAACTGCTGATGAGTATTAAAGAACAAAAGATTTTCTACTATCTTGGTTCTGATTTCTTAGGCATGAAGATCATTGCATATTTCTAGAGTTGGGATAATCAGTTACAGTGAACATGTACATGCAGGATGGGGCAGTTAATTCTGGAGAGTCAATGATAGTCAACATTCTCATCATAATAATTAAAATGAGAGAAGTCCTTACTGTGTATTCACTAAGTACCTTATGTGATTTTTCTCTTTAATCCTTCCAACAATATTATGAGGTAGTCATTAATTATCTTCTTTCCATATATAAGAAACTGAAGCAAAAAAAAAAAAGAAAGAAAGAAAGAAAGAAAGTAACTGAAGCATCAAGAGTTTAAGTTACCTATTCAAGAATACACATCTAGCCAGTAGTGGAAATAAGATACTCAGAAACACATGCATAAGTAGCATGGTCAACACTGTGTCATAATAATCTGAAATTCATAAACTATCAAATGCAAAATAGCTCTCTTAACCTTACCTAATCACTGTTATATCCACAAGTGCTAATTTGGGGAAGCCATGGAGATTTCAGAGAGTTTGTGGGTTTAGGAGGAAGAAGGAAGAAACTGAAAAGATTGGATGACTTTGGTGTTAGGACTTCAGAGTTGGACCCCATAGAATAAAACATATCAAAGGAGGATAGTGGTTCCAAATGTTAACTCTTTTGCTCTTTCATAGATTTATGGACCTAAGGTATCAGGTACAAAAATCAGCCTTAATAGAGAACGTTATGTGTGAGGAGTTAAAACCTGAGCATATTACCAGCTCTTTCTCAGCATGTTTACATATTTAACTTTGCAATATTAGAAACTCTACCAAAATGTATGGATATAGCAAGAGATTTCTATAATATAGCGTATGGGGGAAATAACACATCTCAAGATGCTCGTGTAAAAGATAATACCTCAATGCAAGAAATTATTTTCTTATCAACATAACTGTTAGTATTTTGCACAGCTAATAAATTTCTAGTTTATAAATATATCTTTAGATTTATGTGTATATGTACCAATATGTTGTGTTTTGTCCCATAAATGAAATAACTTTAGAGAATGAAGGTAAAAAATATTGGGGTTTTAGAATTTTCAGTTGCTTAGCACATTTGATAATGTTGGAACTTCATAATGATGTTACAGGAAAATTAATTCTGTGTAGGCCCTGCTCTAACTAGAAAAGTGATCATTCTCTATCTCACTCAAAGTTTAGGAATATATTACTGGATACTATGGAGAATTCCAACGGGCAAAGCATGTAGTCTATACCCCCAAAGACAAAATCAGTTTGGGTAAGAAAGACACATATGTATTTAAAGTTGAAATATAATGCAAAGCACCATATGAATAAATATGTTAGATATTAAAATATTAGGCTAATATTGGTGGCTTATATAATGCATAGATAATTCTGGACCTGGTAATATGTAGCTGAGAAGAGAAGGGAAGGAATTTCAGGTGGGTAAATGACTTGAGCAAATGTAAAGGGAAGTTTAATAAACATTGAACATACGGTTTAACCAAGGCATTCATAGGAAGGAAGGATGAAAGCATTCATCTTGGGTGTAGAAGAAGAAATTATCAGGGATTTGTAAGCTGTCTGAGGGACGTGGCAAGCATATGGTTCTGCCCATGTTCACAGAAACAAATCCTGGTTTTTCTGAAGGAGTTTATAAAATATTTGATCCTCAACAAATCTTTCTCCCCTGTTCACTTGGTGGTAGATATCCAAAGATCATAAACCTCTTCACAAGTGTTATGCTGTTTCAGTTTGCTTCCAAAAGCTGTGTTTTTAAATGTTTCAGTATTTCCTTTCTGGAAGGCAGTTGTCAAGGATGATTACAAAATGTTCTTTGAAACACGGCTAGCAGCACATTGAAAGAGGCTGTTTCAGTGGACCAAATTCATGGCTGCCTCCCACATTTGGCATGTTCCTACCAATAGAACAGGAAATAGAAAGCATATTTGTTTAGTCAGGAAACTTGCATTCATTGTTTGTGCTGGCTGCACAGGAGGGTGAGTGGGTATTTATATTACTGCTCTGATTGCAGGGCACTTTTGATTCCTCATTAATGGTGTTTGGAGAGTTGTGAAAAGAAATATAACAGCACACAGTTATTTTCATAGACTTCCTTCAAAGTAGTATAATTACTACAAATATTGCCTTAGTCTCCTACTGAGACAATCAGAACCTAATTTCAGATAGAATAAAATGCAAGTAAAAGAAAACGAGAGGCTTAAGACAGCCAACACTTTTAGCCTATGATAGGATTTTTAAATATGTATTTAGTAGGTCCCTAGTTATTTCCAAGGGATAATTTCCATTATTTTGGAACTTAGGAATGTATTGGAAATGTGTTTTTTCTTCTATTCCATATATTTCTATTGGATTCTTGTCTACTCATGTGTGTATTGACATCTTTTTTTGCTCATACTTGAATGATATACAGAAACTATTTAAACTCTCTAGCCTTCCTTCCTGAGCACAAAGACTCCTAGAGGACCAGATATTTCTTCCATAACCTGTGTATTCCTTCATGAATGTATCTGTAGAGCCAGGATTTTTAAAATAAATCTGCTAGGGCCAGGATATCAAATATATACTTAATCATGGTAAAAACATGATTACATGTGTTTTTTATTTATTATTTTGTTTTGAAAGTCCTTTCTGACTAATAGACCTTTTTCCCACAAACACAATTAAGCATCTGACGTGGGGAAGTTTTTCTTGAATTATTTGACAGTGAGATGGGGTCGGGGTTGTTGTTATTCTTTGCTTGTTCGTTTGTCCATTATTCAAACCTATACCCTGAGAGGCCAAGAGGTAAAACAAATGTAAGAGAAAGGCCATGAGGAACATTCTAAGGCCCTATAGTAACTTTGGCAAATTAAAGAGTATAACTACTCCCAAAATTGATTGTTTCCCTTATAAAAATGTGGTTTGGAATTGCCAAATATTCTGTTTTATAAAAGAAGCTAAATGCTGAAATTTGAAATAAAATATCTCAAAAAAGAATCATATACTTTAAAACATGACAATAATCTAGGCCTCAGGGCTGTCATTAACAGCTTGTAAACTTTTTTTTTTTTTAATTTTTTTTAATTTATTTATGATAGTCACAGAGAGAGAGAGAGAGGCAGAGACACAGGCGGAGGGAGAAGCAGGCTCCATGCACCGGGAGCCTGATGTGGGATTCGATTCCGGGTCTCCAGGATCGCGCCCTGGGCCAAAGGCAGGCGCCAAACCGCTGCGCCACCCAGGGATCCCTAAACTTTTATATAGTAATAAATGTGGCAGATGTTTGGCCTCCTGAAGAATGAAAACCAATGAACTCTGACCAAGATCCACATCGACAGCAGCTATTTTATTTAACACTAAAAGTGTTAGTTACAAATGATTCATATAATTTTACATCATTTATCAGTACTAAAATATTTTACATACTAAAATATTTTATATCCATATCTCCAACTATATCCAGCACCCCCCAGCCACCTGCCCATCCACCCATCCATCCATCATCCATCCATCCATCTCTCCATTTATCTGTCAACACACATACATGTATGAAATGCAGTTGTTCAAGTCTGAGCTCTGGAGTCAATTATGAAGGTCCAAATATTGGGTCTACCAACTATTAATGAAGTACCATTGGGGATTCACTTAGCCTCCAGTACCTTAGTTTTCTCATCTGTAAAATGTGGATGATGACAGTCTTTTAAGCATAGAGTTGTTCTGAGGACTGAAATTAGTTTTTGCCTGCATCTTCAGTAATATTTAACTTTTTGGTCATTTTCATGCCCGCTATTAGGGAACAAAAAAGTGATCTCATTGATCCCCTTTCCACCCACCAGTGTGAGATGCTCAGATAAAAGCAGAAATTAGAACAAGAGCCCTCTGGACATACACTGTAGTGTAAAAACTTTACACGGTTTGAAGAAGACAATTTTGTCACAAAGCCCTTAGCTATTAGAGTTTCTGTGACCCCAATGCTGGTCTGCTTTAAAAATAAGTATTGTGTCTATTTTTTTCCAGATGGTGGCTTATGGACTGGTTGTGTAGGCATGTCTTTCTTTAAATCCCTCTCTCTTTTTCTCTCTCTCAATTATCTACTTCATAAATGGATTCTTTATGTTACAAGAGAATTTAGAGTAGTGTTGCTTTAAATAGCAAGCTTTCAATGCATTCAAAGTATGAATCAATTTATGAAAAATTGATTTACACACAACTTTACAGGAACAAATCTATTGCATAAAAGCTGTTACAGGACTCAATCCAATAAGCTTTAACAAATGTGGGACTAATTGGTTGTCTAAAAACAAACCAACATTTCATTACCCCCACCTCAATTTTCTCAAACATCTACACCTTTGTTTAGCCTTTTTAGCTGGTATCCGAACTGAATAATCATTGTAAGAAAACTCCATAGTAGTAAATATACAACCCAGATACAGAATTAAGTATTTTGCGACAGAGACTATTTTTCTACTTATTGATTGCCTGTCAGTAAAAATTGATGATTTTCCAAAGCAAAAAGCAAATATAAAATTCACATTACTAAGGGTAATTGTTCCACTCCACATGAACTGCATAGCTTGTTTTTGTTGTTGTTTTGTTGGTTCTAAAAAAAAAAAAAAAAAACAACTCAGGCCTAAAAACCCTCATCAGCAGGAAATTCTACAGACCTCCTTGACAAGCCATCAAAGTGCCATTTACAAGCATGTAAATAATACCCTTGTAGCCAGGTAAATACGAAGAAAAAAAAAAAAAAAAAAAAAAAAAAACAAGAACACACTGAACTCTCCTTCCTGAGGTGGAACTTCATTTCTCTTTGCCTGTTCATTCAGGACCTATTGTACCAATAATTACTCCTTGTGCTTCTGGTAGCAAATGTAAAAGTATTTTGCTTATTTGGCATTGAGATACAATTAGTACATATAACTGATGCTAAATGATACGCTTCCTGTTCTCTCAGTGTTAAGCTGAGGGCCCCAAAGTTAAGGAAAATAGGAGTTAAATGCAAACAAGTTAAAGAGAGATGCTAGATCCGTTGGCATTTAGACTTAGTAAGATATAAACTGCTTCTGTTATACTTCCTTCATCCTATACAAGAAAAGAAAGTTTGAAAACAATTGATAGGATAAATGAAGGCAAGGGGCAGGGTAAAACCGCTATAAGTGAGGGTCAAGAAGGAGGGAAGGAAGGAGTCAGAGTTGGGAAGGGCAAGGATGTGCTTTCCTTTCCAATGGCCACAGTGGTCAAGTAGCTAAGTAACTGGGCTTGAGCCATTTGAGAGTTCGCTGTGTGAGAGCACTGTCTGCAAAGTGACCACAGAAGCAGGAGCCTAAGTGGTTGTGCCTTTGGAGCAACTGCCAAGGGGTAGCTATAAAGCCAAAGGGAAAGGCAATGGCTTGGGCATTAGGAAGCAATAAATCACCTCCTTGCCACCTCCACTTCAGGGGACATCTTTATATCGGATGGGAGTTGATGTTCTGATTTAGATCTGTGTTGATATGGTGTGTGAATGCCTGAAAAAGAGATTGTTCTGTTGCTTAAAGTTGAGATCGTCCAGAGATACTGTTCAAAGCAGGGAAGAGAAATTAGAAGGCAGATTAGAGTATGCTGAAAGGACTTTCATGAGGAAAAAAATAAAGATTTTTCTGACTGGCATAATTGAGTTGACCCATTCAATAAACTGTTACTTATACAGTGGAATGAACTAGAAATAGCCTTTTTAAAAATTAGGAAATGGGAAGGCAGTGGGATTTGCAAGTTCTATGAAATAAAATGTCATGAGTATAATGATAAATAGAAATACTGAGAATATTATTTAATATTTCATTGTAAAAGAATTCTCTGCCAAAGTTCAGGATGACAGGCTCATTACCATTACTCAAAATGTCACCTATACCTTATCTGGGAATCACCTAGACTTCTGGCTCTCCCTCATTTTCTGCTCATTTTCTCTTAAAAGTAGCTTTCAAATCAGTACTTCACCCCCCCCCCCACCGCCCCTCCCCACTCTGATCTAGTCCTACTGCCCCAGTTCAAGTCTTACCTGGGCACTCCTCTGGGCTAGCACTACTTGAGATGAGTGCCCACACACCATTCACCATCTGGAGCCAACGTTGTGGCTGGACCAGCCCTTGTAGTTCTCTTATTATGTAAGACCACCTTAGAAACTACCATTGGGAAGTTTTGTTAAAACAAAACCAAACCAAACGAGATTTATTGCAAGTCATGGAGGGAACAAGGCAAGCCAGGGCAGCACAGTGAGGTTGTAGGGAAGAGAGGGAGAGGGTGAGAGAGACTGAACGTGGACCGGGTTTTCCCTTTATTGGGGCCAAGGGTGGAACACATAGGGTTGCACAGTTTCATTCTATTGGTGAATTTAAAACACAAGAGTGGGAATGGAAGCCTGGTTAAGGGAAAATAGGGTTATTCAAATGGTCAGCTATCTAGGTTAACTAGGACCCTTTAAAAGGGAACTACATGGATGGGGCAGGCTGGCTCTTCATCTAGTTGTATGGCTGGAAGTGTGTTTGAAGTGGATGCCAAGTCAATAAAAAGCTTAACGTAAGGCACTTACATTACAATAAAAAAGGCTGATTGTCAGGCACTTTACACTATATCTAGAGTTCCTTTTCCCTTGCCTTCTCTCATTTGCTCACCAAAGGAGGTCTTCTGAGGTTCTGCTACACACGCAGACTCACAAGGCTAGGCCAGGCCACAGTTGGCACCGATTTACTCAGAAGATACTGCTCAGGATCTGCAGCTTGCCAACAGAGCAACCCTGAAAGAGTCCATACAGCAGCTGAGGCAGGAATCCACACAGCCCACCCTGAGCTATCATCTCCCCAGGGCAGGGCTCAGGGCTAAGGGAAGGAGACCTCCATGGGGCAAGTACAGGTGCCGCTCTGCCACAGAAGAAGCCACGTGCTTCACAGGGTCAATATTTCTTGTAAAAGTTCCACAGGCATTGCCTCCAGGGGTCACTTGTAGTCAGGAAAGCTCAAAGCTATGGTTTCCCTAATTTGGTATTTATAGTTCACTTATTGTTTTCCCAGTCTAAATGCAATTTACCAATCAGGGTTATTTTTACCATAAAGTAACTGTTGCCTAGTGATATAGCTATTATATATCATCTTATCTGGCTTCCAAGTAATAGAATTAGGAAATAACCCAAAGCTGGAGTCTTGTGCAGCAGGGAAAGGGCTTGATAACCCTTTTATCTACTCCGTCCTTCCCTGTGAGACTTCCCTATCTCCACATCGCCACCTCAAATCATGGACCCCATTTTCTTTACTATTCTTCTTGTACTTACTATTTCTTTACTATTTCTGTATCTTGTGCTTATTTCTGTTGTTGGCCTGTTCTAGCAAATGGTAATTATCTGTTACATTAAAATACCTGTTAGGTCTAGTATTAGGGTGTGGCTGTTTGTAGGATGGGGAGTGAGGATTGTGAAAACATAGCCTGTAACACTGAGGATTTTTAAACATATCTAGTTGTACCAAAATAACAATGGTTGACAATTGATATCCTCAAACATATTTTGTTGGATTGGTCTTTTCTCATCCACTGAATGTAAAAGGTAAACTATTAGAATAGGTAATATGTGGATGATTTTTAAAAATCAGACATTTGAAAAACTACTAGCTAAGATGAAAATATGACCTAAGTGAAATTTAATGCTTAAGAATTTT
Organism: Vulpes vulpes; assembly: GCF_048418805.1. Classification (NCBI taxonomy): domain Eukaryota; kingdom Metazoa; phylum Chordata; class Mammalia; order Carnivora; family Canidae; genus Vulpes; species Vulpes vulpes. Next base: position 43,613,540 of record NC_132792.1, on the reverse strand, counting down.
AATTGAGAAAATGACTTTTTAATTAGATCAGCTCATGAATTAAAGATCATCATTAAACTATGGACCGTGGAATACTTGTAATAGCTCTCCATCCAACTTCAAGTGATGTTCTCAATCTAGAGCAAATGATGACCTCTGGATTTAATGCATATGTTATTAGCAGTTTGATCCCCTAGATTCAGTCCATGAATTTTAATCCTCTCCAAAAGATGTTCAGAATGATTGGAAAAATGGAGCTGGATGTAAATAAACAGGAGCAGCTGTTTACCAGAAAAACTCTTCCTACCTGACCTCCTGCTAAGTTAACACAATGGTTTCTGAGAGAACATTCTGACTCACTCCCCTTCTGGTATTTACCACAATACTCAAATCTCTTATTCTATCTTCTACACTGCTTTAATCCTTCCCTGATCAGGGAACATCCTTAGCCACACTTGGAAACTGACTCAGACCTACAGTCAGAGGCCAGCTGGTTGCAGGTTTACTGATCCATACTCAGCCTTGTTTGCCTCATTCTGCTGTCCATGGCTCTGGGGGAGGTTGAATGTCCCAAGAAAGCCTGAAGTTTGAAGCCTGGACTCTGTTGATATCAGAGTTTGATGAAGTAAAAAGAAAGGAAATGGATGAGTCTTACCTAAAACACTAGTTGCTGACGTGGGGAGAGATTAAGAAGGGAACCAAAGAAATAAACGAGGGAAGGAAGTAGCAGACATTGTCAGAGGACTAGAACAGTGAGTCACCATTGCAGAGAATGTGAGGAAGTAAACTGCCAACAGAAAATTGAGTTCCTGCATTCCACAATAACACCATGGGCTGACATGCTTAGGAGGGAAGAATGACAGCCAGGGCCACACATGGCCCTGCTCCTACCCCGCTGTACCTGGCTTCACTTATTTCCAGCTCTTGTCTCATATATGAAGAAGAGAAGAAAACACATAAGCTCTTTGTTTTCTCTGAAATGTTTGTGGAGAAATGCCGAAAAATAAGTAGAAAAATGAACCTTTCATAAACCCTAAAGGAGGTCATAGTTAATGTAGAAGTGTGGATGTATCCCTGAAGCACTGCCTTGAACCCACTGTTTCTTGGCGGATTTTGATTCTTACCTGCTTATTGTATGTCAGAGGAAAGTCCATGCAAAAATAAATATTCTATGCCTGGTATACTGTGGGCACCATTAATTGGTGAATGATGAGAATATCTCATGATAGTGTAGAACTGAGTTTGCTTAACATAAATAATTCCTTCAGAAACGACGCCATTCAAGTTGTCTAAACAGATACCTGGAAGAGTCCCTTTGCTCCTAATTATTAGAATGTATCCAAGAAGGGATTTTTGTATTTGAATATCTTGCCTCAAATTGTTTATTTAGTTACCTTCTTACCCTGGCTTATGTGAGTGGCAGCAATATGACAGAGAATGCTGAGTACAACCCCTGGGGCAGATTTCTTTCCAGAAAAGACAAAATCGGAAGGAATAAGATGCACTCATTCCCTTGGATACTAATTCAGTGCATTCTCTCTGGGGTATCACTATCAGGCAAATTTTACGTTGAAACCATCTTATGATATGATACCTTTGATTTATATTAATAAGAACCAACATTTACTGAGCAAATGATGCATTCTTCATATAGCCTCTCATTTCTCATGCAAGACCCCATGTCACAGGTATTATTATTATTATTTTCATTTGTAAATGAGGAGACTGAAGCAAGAAGAGGCAATGTAATTAGTCCAAAGTCCCATATCTAGTAAGTAGTGGAGCTGGATATTGAACTTCAGTGACCTGGCTCCAAAGCCCTCATGGTTTCACCACTACCTTAACTGCCTCAAGAGCCTAAAAGAAAACAGGACTCGCACATACCTTGAGGCGGAGAATGCACGATGAAGTGCAACCAAGTACGTGGAAAACTTCTTCTACTGACTAGTGTAACTGTTTTTTCTCCTCCCTTCCTGGCTTTTTCTTGCTACCATCTCCCTTCTTTCCTGTTTCTGGTTCACTGCCTTTGTTTCATTCTAGATACCTATACCCATAGCTGTCTTTTCGTCTTACTGTATCTCCTATTCCTGGTTGGCATCATTAACTCCAAGATTAGTAATCACTAGGTCACGGATTTCCAAATATGCATCTCAATCTTGAATTCCAAACACATGACTAAGCTGACTTCTGTCAATACCTGGTTGCCTCATCGATCCTGAAATTCAACATGTCTAAAAATGATGTCATGGCCTTTTGGATAGAGCTGTCCTCAGATTTACTTCTCTTCCTGTGTTCTCTGTCTTGGTTAATGACACCATTTCCTAATTTGCAATCTCTGATTGGAAATTGCTACCTTTCACTCCCCGTCCCACCCCCACCCCCCGCCATTTGAGGTCAGAGATCACCTCTCTTTCTCTTTTTCTGAAAATTGAGCTATAATTGACATATAACATTATATTAGTTTCAGGTATACAACATAATTATTGGATATTTATATATATTGTGAAGTGATCACCACAATGAATCTAGTTATACCCAACATTACACATGACTACAAAATTTTTTTTCTTATGATGAGAACTTCTTTGTAGTGTAGTTGACGCAATGTTAGCTTTGGGTGTACAAGTCTGTACTGAGAACTTTTAAGATCTACTCTCATAGCAGCTTTCAAATATATAACACACTATTATTCATTATTAAAGAAATCATATCTTGAATCCAGCTGTTCCTCTATTCCCCCTGGCCTTTACTCTATTGAAGGTGTGAACCATACCATCCATGTTCAGTCTCTCTGACATCAATTTTTCTCTCCTCCAATTAGAACCTCCTCCATTTTTTCCGAAGATTACAATTCTTAAAAGTGAATTTAGCCAAATTAATTGTTTACCTGGAGACATCTGTCAGTATTCTATCATTCACAAGATAAAATCCAAATTCAAGATAGTTGGCAAGCTCTTTCAAACACAGTTCCTGCCCTCTACAGTACAGAGTCTGTTTCTTGGTGTCTCCCTCTCTCTCTTTTTCCCTATGCTCATTCGTTTTGTTTCTTAAATTCCACATATGAGTGAAATCATATGGTATTTGTCTTTCTCTGACAGATTTATTTTGCTTAGCATAATACCCTCTAGCTCCACCCACATCATTGTAGATGCAAGATTCCATTCTTTTTTATGGCTGAGTAATATCCCATTGTGTATATGTACACACACACACACACACACACACACACACACACACACACATATCCTCTTGATCCATTCATCAGTTGAGGAGCACTTTAGCTGTTTCCATAGCTTGGCTTTTGTAGATTATTGTAGATAATTCTACTATAAACAAAATATGGGGGTACATGAATCCCTTTGAATTAGTATTTTTGTATTCGTTGGGTAAATACCTGGTAGTGCAATTGCTGGGTCATAGGGTAGTTCTATTTTTAAATTGAACCTCCATACTGTTTTCAAACTGATGTTTTTTCAGAGGGGAGGTGGTGGGGGAATAGGTGAAATAAGTGATGGGGATTAAGGAGTGCGCTTGTGATAAGCACCAGGTGTTGAATGGAAATGTTGAATCTCTAAATTATACACCTGAAACTAATAATAATAAAAAAAAATAGGCAAAAACACACTGTTCCTGTCTATTTATAGCAATACAAATACAAAACAGCAACAACAAAAAGATAAAATGATTGTGGCTACCCACTGCCTATTCCTTATGCCCCAGCAATCCAAGAGCCCAATTTAGAGGCAAGATGAAGAAGCTTTGGAAGAGCAAACTGAGCTGAAAAAGAGACTGCTTCCATTTGGGATCTCTCTCTTACTCTCTCCAAGGTACTTGGTTTATCCAGTTCCTAAACTATTCTCTACCTTCCCCACTCTCCATCCACACACTCCTTTTGTATTCAGCCGTGTGGACACGTAAACCGTGTAGATAATGGAGGAGAGGGTTGATTGGAAGAAAGAGTCATCAAGACCTGAATTTAGGGTGGATTATTAAAAAGAGAACAAAACAAATCAAACCAGAACCAAAACAATTTAAACCTTTCACACTGCCAACATACTTATTCTACTAGTATCTCTGTTCTGCTTGTTATGGGCTAAATTGTGTTTCCCCCAAAACTCATATGTTGAAGTCCTAATCCCCAGTCCTCCAGAAAGTGGTGTTTGGAGGTAGTCTTTAAAGAGATAATTAATATAAAATAGGGTCATTAGGGTAGCCTTAATCTGATATAAAAGGAGATTAGAACAAAGATATTTACAAAGGGAACAACATATAGAGACAAAGAAAATGGCCATCTACAAACCAAGGAGAGGGGCCTCAGAAGAAACCAATCTTGTCAACACCTTGATCTCAGACTCTGGACTGTGAAGAAATAAATTTCTGTTGTTTAAGCCACTCTTGCTTTGTTATAGAGCCCCTGGCAAACTCATACAATACTCTTATAAAAACAATAATGGCTAGTATGGTGTTTGAATGTTTACTATATGCCATGTTGTGCTCTTAATGACTTATATATTCTTTAACTTATTTGGTCCTCACAATTATGAGGTAATATGACTTTATCTCCTTTATGTGCAGGAGGAAGCTGCAGTATGGAGAGATTAGCTAAATTTGGGGGTTAAACAGCTACAAAAGCTGTTTAGAGGAATTGAGATTTTACCCTAGAGAAGTTTGTATGTGCTCTGTGCTGCCTTCCCTGCCCCTCATACATTCAGGGCTCTAGACATGCCTGGCTTCCTGTATTCATGTTTTGACCATGATTCTGGAGGCTTTGTTTTGTTTTGAGACTTTGCAGATGATACCTTCCCTTCTTATAAGTAGTATTAATCTTCCTCTGCGCTTGATCTAAATAGAATTTCACCTTCACTATGACACAGAATATGTCTCTCCTTCTCTGGGTGCCTATTGCACTGTGTATATCCCTTTTTATAGCCCCTACATTGATTTTAACTGGTGTGTCTCTCTCCCCCATTGAACTGTTAGCAATTTGGGATCCAGGGAGGCCTTAATATTATATTCTCCTGAGGCTTCTACCTTTATGCCTGAAACGTATTAGGTAGTTAATGAATATCTGTTAGAGACACCTTAACTTCTGATTGTACTCTTTATTGGATATCTTTTCATGTTTATGATGGACTGTATCTCTGATTTCAATTAATAGATTGAAATGAAGACTTTGATGTTTTGTAAATATGAGTTCCTTAATAGATTTATGTGCTATTGCCTAATGGCAATGCTTACAGTTCAGCTTTCAGGAGTTTTATCCTCCACTTGTTATGAACTGATCTAAGCTGATTTGACTTTTATTATTGTCAAGTTGTTCTTAGTAGATATTTCAATAGCCTCTGAGGACTAGAGGTGGGAGGGGGCAATAATTCTTGTCTCCCACAACCTTGTCGTAAGAGAGATGATATACTAAGTGAAGGCAGGTCTCGGATGGAACTTTGCCACACATACAAACATTTGCAGGCAAGTGAAATAGTTATCTAACCTGTAATACTGCCTCCTGAAGTCCCTCTTCTCTGTCCTTGTGGAGGCTCCACAAATATCTTGAATGAAAGATGCATGCTGAAGAAAATGACAACGTTCTGATGGCCGGAAGAGCTAACCTTCCAGCTGAGCAAGGTATATTCAGAATGGTGCAGGTCCTCCATGACATACAAATCAACCATGTCTCGAGCACCACTCATTTTACTAATGAAAAATTATTTCTGATGCCCTTTTTGTTAGTTTGAAGCCTACTAGCAAGGATTTCATTTGTGGAAATCCTTTGGAGAGGAGACTTCTGGTTAGGATCTTTCAGAAGCTATTGAAACACTATTTGAGTGTGAGTTCCTAGTTATAATCCTTCAAATGTTGGTTAAGGTTATAGTTGCTAGGTATTTGGAGTGAAGAACTTAAAATTCAAGCTGTATAGGATAGTGTCAAAGAGTTTTCCAAAGTGACCATCTAATTTACACCCTCAGAAGGAAATGAGAGGTCTAGTTGCTCCATATCCTCACCATCACTTGACATTGCCAGTCTCGTTTTTAAAATTTAACCACTCTGCTGGATATATAGCTCTACTGCATTATGCGTTTAATTTGCATTTGCCTCATGGCTAATGAGGTTTGATGGCTTTTCACATAGTTAGGAGCCATATAGATGTGCTCTTGGTGAAATGTCTTTTCTTTATTTTTCTACTGAGTTGCCTATCTTTTCCATATTGACTTATAGGATAAGTATATTTTTAATATTTTCAGAACCTGGGGCAAGCATTCAAATATCTTGTCTGATTCCTGGCTTTTCTTTTTATAGTCTTTAATTTCAGTGTGGTTTAATTTATCAATCAGATTTTTTTCTGGAGTTGGACTATTCCCTAGTCCTATTATATGATCTTCATAGAAAGCCTGGGGAAATAAGGAAAAAAAATTTATTCTTTAAAATGAATTAATACTAAGTCAGAAATTTTTATTAATACCAACGTAAAACATTGAACAATAGAAGTCCCGCAAGGGGAAAAGTAGAAGGAAGGCACATCCAGAGACAAAAGCACTTGCTTCTTACTAATCCTTAGATGTTATGACTAAGAGTTAATCTAACCAAATTTTGTAAGCCCATAATTAGAATGCTTCTTTCTGACACATCTGTATTCTTAATTTGCTTTCACATCCTTGTTTTATGGCTTTGGGCCATCAAAAGTCACTGTGAGTTCCCATAGCTTTTCCTCTGAGTATTTCTCCTCAAGGAATCATTTTCTGACAGCTTTCTACTTGAAACTGCCTTTTAAGCTCCTTCTCCAAACATTCCAACATCACTAGATCCTTATATCTTTTATGAATCAGAGAAAGCAAGTATGAGAAACATTAATGTTGCATCATTATGCTGATGAGAGTGTGACTAATTTTTTGCAATCAGTAAAAGGGAAACTGCTCATTTCCTATTAAAGCATAGAACAAGCTTTTCCCTGACAGATTTTTTCAAGTAGTAACTGCTGCCTAGGCATTCCCTGAAAAAAAAAAAATTTTTTTTTTTTTTGACTAGGTAGAGTCTTGATGTCATTTCCAGCAATGGCTTAAGTGTTCCAAAATTTTAAAGATTGCTGGTGAACAAAGGATTTTATGAAAAGAATTTCTCAGTGGTTCTATACAGTGACAGACTACTAAAAGATCATTAGCCCATATTAGAGGATATTTTATAATCAAATTTAAGTAATAATAATAATAAGCTATCAACTTGTTTAATTTCAAATGGAATCCAAGACCAACTCCTATATTAAGTTCTATCCTATAACCAAGAGTATTTTTTTCATGACTCATCCTTAAATTATTGACCTTATTTTCACATATTGGATTGTGAATAGCTATGAGGTCTGTTTAGAAGTCACATACTCGAAACAATAAATAAACATTATCTAATTTTCTCAAAAGATGCGGAAAATTTTCTAAAGGAAGTAAACCTTGAGACGAGTTTGAAAGAGTAGATGAATTGACAAGGGGAAGCTAGGATTAGGTGAGGAGTAGAAGATAGCACAATGAAAGGCTTGCAAAAGGAATCAAATGTAGGGTTCAAAAGACAAAACTGCATTCAAACTATAAATCAAACCTGCAGATGAGAGATAGTACGAGGCATATCCCTGAGTGGTGTCAAAATAACAGTGTTCTGAGTACCATCTAAGAGCTGAGCTGTACTTTAATGAGCTCTACATTTAAGCTACCCCTCTTCCTTATATATGCCATTCTCACATTTTCTTCATTTCAGTTGACACTGCAAATTACCTTAACTATCATACTTCCTTTTCTCAGCTGCAGTATTATTTCTAACTATAGCATCATATTTGATGAATCTCAATTTTCTTATGTTTACATTTCTTTAATTACTCTATCTTAGACATTTTTTTCTTGCCAAATGCTGTTGTTGTTTTTTTTTAATTTGCCCTTACTCTTTTCCACAAACTATCTTTAAGTTATATGAAGGCAATGTACAACTTTTATTGTGTTATAATATTATAACATCTTTTTGAAAGTCCTTTATATCTAGCCACAATCTTTCATGTTGTCCTATAATTGCCTTTCCTTGTCTCAAATATTAGGTAGACCAAAAGGTTATGATCTTCAAAGTAGTGAAGGTCATCGTGTTGTGTGTCTTCCACGTCTTTTTTTATGAGCCCACATCTTGCACTTGTTCCACAGAGACTGCCTTTTCTAGTCCTTTAGTAGCTGTGGTCTATTTCTTGAACTGTTTGCTTGCACACTCCATTTCTCTTACTGTTACCGGTCATAACAGAGTAAAAATAAAAATCTCTCTTCTTTCAACACTTCCTTCTATTAGGAGCTTTACATAAATTATTTCCAGTGATCTGTAGTAAGAAAAGTAATACCCAGAAAAGTTAAATGTCTTGTCTAAGTTTACACAGAAATAAGTAGCAGAGCCAGACTGAAATTTCATGTGACAAATTACTAAGCTTACACTTTTAACTGTTAAACAAACTAAGATAAAGCATGTTTATCTGGAAAAGGAAAAAATAAAAATAAAACATAGTCCCTTCCCTCAGTGGATTCATAGCCTATTTGGTGAGCTAGGAATACTACCATACAGGGAGAATAAAATATTCTTCTTTTAAAAAATATTTTATTTACTTATTTATTTGAGAGAGAGTGGGGTAGGGAGAGGAGCAGAGAGGGAAGGACAAGCACACTCCATGCTGAGTGCCAGACTCAATCTAAAGACCCTGAGATCATGACATGAGCCAAAACCAAGAATTGGTCACTCAACCACCTGAACCACCTGGGCACCCTGAGAATAATATATTCTTAATCATATTCTTAATATGATGTTAATCATTTTGTAAATATGATGATAACTGTATAAAAGTAGTTGGGCCATACAAGAAGCTGATAAGGTTTAACTGGATTTAATTCTGATTTAGTAGTGTAGTAGATATACGGAATGGTCATACTGGAAGGCATAGCTGGATAAAGCTTCTTGGAGGAGATGCAACTTCAATGAGGTTTACATTCTTTCCGCATTACTGGATTTTCCTCCTACGGGGCATATGTTAAAGATCTGCTTATTGAGCCTCTTCAACTTCTTCTGGATTACCTGTGAATCCACATAGGTCATTTGGAATATTCAATCTTTTCCCCAAAGTACTGGCCACATCTCTCTAAACCAAAGCTTGCACACTTTGCACTGTGAACATTCCATTAATGTTATTTATCTATTATGCAGCCACTGAAAACAAACATTAAGCTGTTATCATTTTGTTATGCAACTGTTCCATAGTTGTATATTCAAAAATCCTATCTTCTGATGTATTTTTCAAGAGTTATCACATGATTCAAAGTTTAAACCTTTATTGAAGTAAGATAATTAATTCAGGTAGTTACACAATTCTGAGTAACTCTTTACAATTTCTAAAGCATTCACAGGTCCATTATCTTCCTTGAGTCCCGAAAGGTTTCACTTTTTGTGGACATTTATGACAAAATCCTCCCCACAAATGTTGAAAAATATTCCTTCACCTGACACATACCAAAGGTGAAAAGTAGTACAGAATATGACAGTAAACATGATGTAATTTCCAAGTGATAGAGCATGGAAATTCAACTAAAATGAAATTTTTTAGCCTGAATCATTTCTCTTACTAAAATTGCAATCTAGCAGCCATACAGACTGGATTAGTATCTTATCATCTTAGATTGAAATATATTAGTATTCTACGATAATACATGGCCCAAAAGCCATAGGCAGTTTTCTATTTTTTTTTTTTTTGTTCAAACTAATTTCTATTAAAATTCATTCCACTTTATTCTGTTGCTGGCTGTGTGCTAATATTCAGAGAAATATTCATTATCAGTGACTATACAAAAATGTCTTTAACATTCCTTTAAGTTTTTAAGGAAATATTTGCATTTACAATAGATACCGTGTAGGAATTCATTCAAATTTATTGTATTTTATTCCTGCATCAATTTTTACAGACATATTTGCTTTATCACATTACTAGGTAAGAATTCATTCAAATCTATTTCATGCTATGGCCTGCTTTCTAGTTCCTAGTATTCACTGATTTGCCATATTTAACATAAATTTAAATTAGTTTAAATAATCCCTTTCCTTTTTCTTCAATTCAAATTTTCATCAAGAAGTTTATATCAGGATTTAATAGTTTTATTTCATTTCTAATTAGTTAGCATGTTCTTAGCTTCAAGGGACAGGAAAAAAACAAGATATCTGGAGATAGAATTGTCCAGGGTTAGTAATTCAGAAATTGAATTGCAATATTTAGGACCAAGTTTTTCCCCCCATCTTTCTCCTCTAGCATCATCTGCTTGTCATTCTTGTCCCTGATGGTCAAGACATGAAGGACACAGTTGCCAACATCATGTGCAGTCACTACAACATACAGTAAATGAAGAGAGGAAATTTTTCCATGCACCGATTCATTACCAAAGACCCTCTTCCAGAAATTTCCTAGCAGACTTCCTCTTATTTCTCATTGCTCAAGATTGTGCCACCTGTCTTGAATATATGATTCACCAAAAAAAAAAAAAAAAAAAAGAATCAAATGGTCATGATTGACTTTGACAACCACCCCCCACTGCCTTCAGGGCTGGGGATAAGTTTGCTTCTCTCAGGCCCACATCCTTGCCAAGGAAAGTAAATAGCTGGGGGAAAAAAAACTGAGTTTCTGCCAGTCAAAGAATAGGAAATATTTGGAAAGTTAAAAAAAAAATTACTTATACTCCCTAGTATTATCCCTTTTTCCTTTTAAACACAAATCTGGCCCTACTTGATACTTTTCCTGTTGCTAGATAACCCTTTCCAATATTTCACAAAATTTGACTGTATTTAAATACTATTTAAGTATACCTATTAAATAAGAATAATTTGTTTTGTAGTTACAGGCAAGAACATGGTTTTGGTTATAACAGGATACAGAATTTAGAGGTCCAAAGCTTGAATTTGTTACTAGAACTGTCATTTCTTTTCAAGTCTCAAGGCTATCTCTTGACTTCAACTTTATCTAGGAGATTATAAGTAAATTCAGTCCAAACTCAGTCACTTCTTGGTCAAATCCATAATGATTATTTCAGCCCAGCTGAGTTCCTCTCCTGCTCTTGCTGGTACTAGGGAAATCACTAGGGATCTTACAGAGCCACCTGATGCTGAAGTTAGTGGTGAAGGGAGGGTGAGGTGTTCTTACTACCTCCTCTGCCTCTGTTTCCCACACTGTTGTCAGTAATCAATGTCCTTTTGGCCTGTGCTTATGGAATAAGTGATGACAGTGGTAGCTTGCACAGCTGTTGCATTTGGTTCTAGCAAAAGTTCAGAATATAGGAAATTCCCTGTTGATGTAGCTTCTCTCTTCCTATCCCTGTTTGGGGGTCCAGGCCCTTCTCTCCATGCTAGCAGCACACCCACAATGGAGCTGGCCATAGCTTCCTCCCTCACTCCAGATGCACAGAAAACTTCTAAATCACCACGACATCTCTCTCAGATCCTCAGTCACTACACAGGGGGTGTATATCTTGGTTTTCTAGGGCCACCTTAACACATTAACATACACTTGTTGACTTAAAATGACAGAAACTTATTCTCAGATTTTTGGAGGCTATAAAGTGTGAGATCTAGGAAGAATTTTTCCTTGCTTCTCCCAGCTCCTGGTTCTGAAACTCCTCTCTCCCCTTCCATCTTCACACAACCTTCTCTTCTCCCTGTGTCTTATCTGTATCTTCATGTCTTCCATCTTATGAGGATAGCTTCCATTGGGTCTATGACCCACTTGTATAATCCAAGATGGTCTCATCTTGAGATCCTTAGCATAATTTCATCTACAAAGATCCTTTTTCCTAAATAAGATCACATTCACAGGCTCCAGGGTTCAAGAGGACATATGTTTTGGGGGGCCATCATTCACCCCACTACAGGGAGTGAAGTCTGAAGCCTGTCTCATGCCATGCGGATCCTGCTGCCATCTCTCTTGCTTCTCCAAAACCCAGTTGTGCAGAACCCACTCAAGACCTTTTCTGTCAAGCAGCAGACTGGAAACAAGTCTGACTCCTCTCTCAAGTGTCCCCCAAATTTCATGACGAGCCTTCTGTTTTCTTCCCTTCCTTCCCACTCCATCTCCACCACCTTAAGATTCCACTCTAAGAGGTCAAGAGACACAAACTCCATTTGATTTCTCACCCTGTACCAGTCTGTCCTTGTATTCTTCAAGGCCCTCTCTCCTCTCCACAGTCATACCCCCCATCAAAACATTTCCTCTGCAAGGGTGGGAGTGAAGTACCAACCATCTCCAATCTTTTTGTTCACGTCAAAAACAGTGCTTCTTTAGACTTAGCAATTTAGGGTTGAAATCTCTGACACTGGGGTGAGCCCTCTTCACTAAAATGGACATCATTAGGTTTAGCCTTCAGTTGGAGGAAGAACTAACAGGAACAGAAAGATGTCCACTCAACTGACACTTTACAATTCATCCTGCCCCACTTACAAATTGAGAATTCTCATTCAGGTCCACTCAAAATTGCTCTACTTTTAGCTTCCCTAAGTGCCTAGAAGTTGCTTGAAAGCCTCAAGTCATTTAAGTTATTTTTCTTTTCCATTTGGCTAGTATTACCATCCACAAAAACATTTTAGTGCGGCTATTGTGAATACAAAATAATTTGGGGCTGATGGCAACTCAGGACCACCTCTTTCCTTTTGAAATAAGTGAACCCTTTTTGAAGATTTTTGTGGTTCATGCAGATTGCTACAAGATTGATTTTGCTGTAGTTGAGCAGAATTGGTTAAAATCAGACATATAATTGGTACCTTAGTGAGGAAAGAGCGACTGGGTCTTTGTTCCCAGAGCCCCCAAATTTAGAATTTATAAACATAATAAAGGTTGGTTTAAAAAGATTTATGCTCTCCACATCTCAGAAAATGACCTTTCCCAGCAATGGAAATGGGTGCAGGAAGAAATAGCTGCAGGCTAAAAATTTCCAGTATCATAAAGAGAGAGTTGGACAGTAAAAAGAGACAGCCTAGGAACCAAGAAGAAGCTGAAATTTGGAGATAGAAGGCAGCCAGCAGGGAGGATTTAATGGGCTGAGCTCCTAGTAGGAGAGTTGAGAGTGAGAAGACAATAGATGACTCTGGAATAATACTCTGTCAGTTGAGGAAACCTGGCTAAAGAGGTTCCTCACCCCACCTCGGCCCCCATGTCCCAAAGCCTGGAAGTACGCCCATCCACTTGTCAAATTACCACACACTTAACAGCCTAAATACTAATTTATTATCTTATAGTTCTGCAGTTCAGATTCCAACATGAGTCTCACTGGGCTAAAATCAAGGTGAATGGTAACAACTCCCAATTTTTATTTATAAAGTATTCTGGTAACAAGATCCTCTATTAATAACATTAATTGAAGCTGAATCTTTAAAAGAAGGATTACATTTAAATCCCACTGGCATGAGCTCTTTAATAGGCTGCGGAGAAAGATTTTATATTCAGAGATGTTTTTCAGACTTTAATGTGCTACTTCCATGACCTATGACCTACTAAGTTCTTTTGTCAAAACTGTAATCAGAGGTCACATGTTTACGAGTTAACTTTAACCTCCTGTTTTACTATGAGGATGCCCGGCAAAGTTTAAGCAATCTGTATAGGAAGCATAACATCTTAGGGGTTTTGAACGCCCCTGGATTCCCATTTTGAGTTGACCTATTAAAGTCTTTTCCTGTCCTATGATTTGGTTATCAAATAAATCAGTCATCCATTTATCATATAAATTGCATTTACATAAAATGTATGAGAACAGGGCCAGTGGAAAATGGTGGAGGAGTCCTCACCTATTTTGGAAGGGGTCTACAAATCTTCCCTATTGTGGTCACAGTGAAGTAACACAGGTAAAACCAGGTGAAAGGAGATAGATTTAAATCTCAGCAAATGAAATGTTATGCTTGGTGGATCACATGCTTCCCTCTAGGGGTATCTGAAGAAGGTAGCAGGGTGGTGGGGGGTGGGGAGACTTGGTATATCTTTATAAGTTCGAGTGTGCAAATCTCAGAAGGGAGATTTAGGTCCTGTGCAAAAGCTCCGCCACATATTGAAAACATTCATAAAGCCAGGTTTGTTCCAAGTGGACTACTAACTGCTAGACGACAATGTGCTCGTTTACAATATAAAAGTAAATGGGTCATTTAAACTAGGTTACCAGCAGATCAAAATGGGAATAGGGAGGTTTATGTGAAAGAAGAAAGGGACAAAGAGAGCAGGGCACCTGAAAGCTCGGATATCTGCAAATTTCTGCAAGGCAATGGGAGTCGGGGCATGTTAGCTTGAGTACATTTGAGAAGAGCATAATTTGCAGCTTTGCATCCCTCCAAAGTTGTTTTGTGTCTCTGTGGGAGCACGCTATTTCGTCAAGATGGCAAATGGCCAGTAAGAATAAATAAAATTCATGTTGAGGGAAAGAGCTAGCCAGGGAGAAATCTGGGGCATAATCCTTTGAACAAACGGCAGTAAGGAAGGTGGAATGATATTTAAAGTACAAAAGAAGTGGCATGAAGGGGAGCTTTCATACTTTCAAGAAAACTGTAAGAAAAGTTGTGGTCTCTGATGTTTTTTTGTGACTACAAGAGGGAAGACCTCATGACTTCAGGAAATATTTCTAAGAAGTCAGGTTTATATGTTTGCAAAGAGAAGTATTTCCTTCCATTAAAACCAAGTAATATCATATGCATTGCTTGTATTACTAATTAAAGTCTAAATCTATGAGATACCCTAAAAATATCATGCTGTTATTAAAATAGTAATAATAATAGCCTGCGTATAACGACTTGGATTTGTAGCAGTTCATAGGTATCGATTATACTCATTCTATCTAATTGAATGGGTAATAAACGGCCATTTGGGAACGCATAAAGTTTTCGACTGCCTTCTTTGACAGGAAGAGAGATCACTTTTTTAAATGGGAAAATATTCTTGCTGAGTTGTTAATAAATGTGAATAAAGGAAACCAAAAGCCATGGAAACAAGAGAAAGACAAGTGTTAGAATGTTAAGTGAAAGAGAACAATCGGGGGTGAAACCACTAATCAAAGGCCAGCCCTCCCCATTGGGACTTTAATGAAGAAGATCCATATGAAGGGCAATACCCATGCCACTGACACGGAGAGAGCCTGGGCAGTCAAGAAAACACTGTGTTGTTTCATGGAACAAGTACTTTACAAAACCAAAGAGGTCCTTTTTTCATCTTTCCTGCCCCTCTCCACCTTACCAAATAGATCCAAATACAGAATGCCTATTAACTCTGCTAGTCTAAAATAAGCATTGAGTCATCCTTTTTCTTTGGGTTCAATCAACACAGCTTCTTAGGCTTCTCTTGAGCCAGGAAGCTTTACAGGCTTTCATCATTTCTGATTCATTCATTCTTTTGTTCTGTATCTTAAAAGCTCGGCAGGTTTGGAATTGATAACAGAGTTGCAGTCATTAGTCAACAAGTTTTTCATGAGAACCAGCAGGCTGAGAGTATACTGACCGCAGGTGGCCCTAAGTGGCCACTGGGTACAGAGCCATCATGGGAGGGAGGAAAGAAGTAGAAAACATGGCCCTACCACCGAGGCTCCCACAGTCTGATTCTAACAGAAATCACAAACTAGAGCTGTACCCACGGGTCCCTAGGAAGTGAAGAGGAGCGTAAGTGCTGCCCAGGAGTCCTCCTTGACCGGGCATTGCTTTCTTTGCATGCTCTGGTCTCCTCTTGCAATTTTCCTGAGTCTCAAACCTCTAAACCTTGAAACTATCTTTGGGTCAATCCATTGTCAATGATGAGTATCCTGATAAGCTCCCAGGTATTTATATATATATATATATAATAAAGATAGTGTATGTATGTAAATATATAAAGTGATTCAGACATTTCTTTAAAAATTCAAATGGCATAAAGGGGCTTACAGTGAAAAATACATTCATGTCCTTCCCACCCCAGACTTCAAGTTCTCCCTCTCAAGGAATAATCACTATTTCTGCATTCTTGTACCTAGAAACAGTCTGGGGGATATGCAAATAAATATATATGCCCACCTCTCCCCTCTTAAAAATAATTGATAGATTTTCTTTTTTAACTCCATTTTAGATTTATAGCATGGCTGAGCAGATAGTTCTTAGAGTTTCATATATCCACTCTACATCCCCCATCCTTACATACAGTTCTCCTATTATTAATTTCTTACTTTAGTATGGTCCATTTGTTAAAATTAGTTAATGTCGATACATTATTTTTATTAACTATCATGCATCGTTTACATTAAGGTTCACTCTGTTTTACAGCTCTAAGGATTTTCGACAAATGTATAGTTACATGCACCCACCATTACAGTTTTTATACAGAAGAGTTTCAATGCCCTTAAAATCCCCTATGCTTCACTCATCCATCTCCCCCACCGAACCTCCAAACCCATGGCAACCACTGATCTTTCCAATGTCTCATAATTTCACCTCTTCCAAAGTATCACATAGCCGGAATCATACAGTATGTAGACATGTCAGCCTGGCTTGGCCATATGCATTTCAGCTTCTTTCTTATCTTTTCATGGTTTGATAGCTCATTTGCTTTTATCACTGAAATAATATTCCATTGTACAGATGTACCACAGATTGTTTATCCACTCACTTATCAAAATTATCTTGGTTGCTTATTATTTTGGGCACATGTAAATAAAGCTGCCGTACACATTTGTGTACAGGTTCTTATGTGGACATGTCTTTGACTCATTTGGGTAAATACCTAGGGGTGCAGTTGCTGGATTGTATGTTATGTTTTGCTTTATAAGAAATTGCCAACCAAGGCAACCATACAATTTGCCTTTCTAGCAGCAGTGAATGGGTGTTCCTGTTGCTCCACCTCTTCACCAACATTTCATGCTGTCAGATTTTTATTGTTGTTATTGTTCTTTTTTTTTTTTTTTTTTGCTATTCTGATAGGAGTGTAGGTGGTATCCCATTGTTGCTTTAATTTGCAACTCTTTTTTTTTAAGATTTTATTTATTTATTCATGGGAGACACAGAAAGAGAGAGAGGCAGAGACACAGGCAGAGGGAGAAGCAGGCTCCATGCAGAGAGCCCGACGACGTGGGACTCGATCCTGGGTCTCCAGGGTCACGCCCTAGGCTGAAGGCGGCACTGAGCTGCTGAGCCACCCGGGCTGCCCGATTTGCAACTCTTTAATGACATATTGTGAGAAGCATCTTTTTACATGCTTACCTGCCATCTGTTTATCTTCTTTAATGAGGTGCTTTCTCAGATCTTTTGTCCAATTTTTAATTGGGTTGATTATTTTCTTATTGTTGAGTTCTCAGTGCTCTTTGTGTATTTTGGATAGAAGTCCTTTATCAAATATATGCTTGCAAGTATTTTCTCCCAATATGTGGCTTGTTTCTTCATTCTCTTAGCAATGTCTTTCATAGAGCAGAAGTGTAAAATTTTAATAAAGTACAACCCATCAGTTTCTTTTCAGGAACTGTATTTTTGGCTTTGTAACTAAAAACTCTTCATTGAAGACATGGTCACCTAGATTCCCCACATAAGTGAGATCATATTGTATTTGTCTTCCACTGCTTGATTTATTTCACTTAGTATAATGCCCAAAGTCAATCCATATTGTCATAAAGGCAGGATTTCCTTCTTTTTTGGCTGGAAAGTATATATTACCCTTAAACAACATGGGTTTGAACTGAGTGGGTCTACTTATGCATGGATTTTTTTTCAATACTGTTCTATAAATGTATTGTGTCTTCATTATGATTATCTTGAAATTTTCTTTTCTCTAGCTTACTTTATTGTAAAAATAGAGTATATAATATATATAGCATACAAAATATGTATTATTTGACTCTTTATGATATCATTAAGGCTTCCATTCAACAACAGGCTTAATTAATAGTTAAGTTTTGGGGGAGTCAAAAGTTATACATCGATTTTCAACTACATAGGTTCTCTGCACCCCTATATAACAAAATGTACATATATATAATCATATTTTCTTTATCCATTCGCCCATCAAACAACACTTGGATTTTTTTTCCCATACCTTGGCTATTGTGAATAATACAATTATGAGCATGGAAGTAGAGATATCTCTTTGAGATTATCATTTTGTTTCCTTTGGGTATACATTTAACTGGAAATGGGATTGCTGGATCATACAGTAGTTCTAATTCTTGAGGAATATTCATAGTGTTTTATATAGTGGCTGTGCTAGTTTACGTTCCCACCAACAGTGTACAAGGGTTCCCTTTTCTCTATATCCTTGCCGGCATTTGTCATCTCTTGCCTTTTTGATGACAGCCAACCTAACTGTGTGAGGTGGTATTTCATTGTGGTTTTCACTTGCATTTCTCTGATGATTAGTAACGTCGAGTGTCTTTCATGTGCCTGTTGGCCATTTGTATGTTTTTTTTGGAAAAATGTCTATTCAGATCCTTTGCCAAGTTTTAATTTTTTTTTCACTGTGGAGTTTTATGAGTTTTTTTATATAATTTGGATATTAACCCCTTAACAGATATATGGTTTGCAAATATTTTTCCCATTCCATAGGTTGCCTTTTCATTTTATTGATGGTTTCTTTTACTGAGCAGAAACTTTTTAGCTTGATGCAATCTCACTTGTTTATTTTTGTCTTTGTTCCTTTGCTTTTGGTTTCAAATCCAAAAAATCATTGCCAAGACTTATGTCAGGGAGCTTACTCTGCACCTTTTCTTCTAGGGGTTTTGTGATTTCAGGTTTGCATTCAAGTCTGTCTCCTTTTTATTAAGATCTGTTTCTGGAGATTCATCTTGTTCTTTTGTTTGGTACAGTACATATCTGTTTCTTTATTTTCCTTGACACATAGTGTTGGTTTCTGTGCACTATAAAACAGCTGCCTTTCCCGGTCTTGACAGAGCAGTCTTGAGTAGGAGATGATCCTCGGTCTTGACAGAGCAGTCTTGAGTAGGAGATGATCCTCGTTGATGAGCTCAGCCCATGCTCCTTGTTGTCTCTCAAACGTCTTTGTTCTTAGTGGTTTCCAAAGTTAAGGCCTACAGGGTCTCAAAGGGGAGGATAGTCAGTTTGTACAGGCAGGCTGATTAGAAACCTGGGACTGTAAGCAACAGCTGAGAAAGTTGTAGTTAATACCCTCCTAGTTAGAACCTGGAATTTGGACATTTTTATCTGCTCTCTTCTTGCCAGGCTCCAGAATATAGCTGGGGGGAGGGGAGTGACGGCAAATGCTCCTTACACCATTAAGAATTGTTTCTTTGTGTGCTACAGTCCTGTGAACTTAAGCCCCATTGGCTATTAGTGCCAGGTGATCCAGGGCCCACCCTTTGGGTGGTAGCCACAACCTGGAGCTCCAAAATGTGTACAAGCTCCTTTCAGGGAGGTACTGGGGACTTGGTTTTATTATTGGCATGGGTTATAGGGAGAAGGCAGGGAAAATGTCTACTGGCCCTGGACACGGGAAAGGATTGTCACAGCCTATAAATGCCTGCTAAATCAGAAGCCTGGCCCTTAAGCAGCAGCTTTGAAAGCATGCAGAAAAAGGGAAAGATTGGGAGATAGGGTTTTTTTTTCCTCTGCTTCCTCTGCACCAAGGTGAGCTCCAAAAGGATAGCTGGTGAAGAACTGCTTCTTTGTTTAGTAGCATCTTGTGGAACTTGTGAAAGGAAACCCCATTGGCTCTCAGAGCCAGATGATTCAGGGACCAGTCCCTTAGGGGACAGCCATAAAAACTCATGCAGTCATATGCACAAGTTTCTCCCAGGAGGATACTCACAACTTGGAGCGGGTTGGAAGGAGAAGGCCCCTAGGAGCCTGCTGAATTAAACCCTGCTCACCCTGCAGCAGTTTTTAAACTATGCACATAAACCTCTTGCATGGAAAGACTAGGAGATGGGTGATTTTGCCTGCTTCCTCTAGGTCGAGCCCTAGGAGAGGGGAGGGTAGTACCTTAAATGTTACTAGCTATTACGAATTGCTTCTTTGTTTGCTCTAGTCTTGGTCTTAGACACACAAGCCCATTGGCTTTTATGGCTGGGGGTCCATCCCTCAGGTTGTTGTCTTAAAGATAGGATGCTACATGTGGGATCTAGGCTCGTGGCTCCACAGGGAGAAGCTGAGCATTTGGGATTTCCTCCTGATTGTATGATGCTCTGCCAGAAGTGGGGTTTATGGTAAGAGAGCTTCTCAACCTTTCCACATCCACTTAGTTGTGGGAGTTTTCTTATTCACCAGTGTGTAGGAGTGGTTGAGCTACTCTAGATCTTTTTCAGAGGGAATTGCTTCCTGTGTAGTTAGACGATAGGTGCATCCATGGGTGAAGGAATGCTCTGGAACTCCCTGTCTCTACAAAACCAGCCTTTGTTGTTGGTTCTGAGCAATTTGATTGTTATTCTGTGGTGTAATTTTCTTCATGTTTTGTTTTGTTTTTAATGCTTGGAGTTTATTAAGTTTCTTGGATATATGGCTTTATACCTTTCATAAAAATTTGAAGAATTTTGGTCATTATTTCTTCAAACTTCCTGTCCTCTCCTTTCTCTCAAAGACTCAACTTGCATGCACATCTAGGCTGCTTGAAATTGTTCCATAGCTCACTGACCTGTTTATTTGTTTTTAATTCACTTTTCTGTCTTTCATTTGGCATAGTTTCTATTGCTATGTTTTCAAGTTCATTTTTTTTCTCCTGTGTTGCCTACTCTGAATCTCTTAATCTCTTTTAGTAATTTCTTCTTTTTTTCCTTTAAGATCAGACATTGTAGTTTTCATCTGTAGAAGTTTAATTGGGGATTTTAAAATATTTTCTATGTCTATGCTTTACCTTTGAA
Source organism: Vulpes vulpes (assembly GCF_048418805.1). Lineage (NCBI taxonomy): Eukaryota > Metazoa > Chordata > Mammalia > Carnivora > Canidae > Vulpes > Vulpes vulpes. Next base: position 43,592,733 of record NC_132792.1, on the reverse strand, counting down.
CATAGGGATATAGCCGTAATTACTATTTTCATAGTTTTTCTGTATCATTTTTGGGTTGTTTTCAAGTGATTGATTTATCTACTCATCATGGGCCGTGCTTTCTAGCAAGTAGAAAGTACTTGCTAGTACTTTTGCAAGCCTGGTTAATTACCGATTGGATTCTAGACACTATGAGTTTTACCTTATTGAATGCTAGGTATTTCTTTGTTCCTATAAATACTTTTGAGCTTTTTTCTTGTGATGTACTTAAGTTACTTGGAAACAATTCGATCATTTCAATTTTTACCTTAAGCCATTCTAAGCTTAGGACTTATGTCCACATTTCTGTGTCTTCTACCCAGTGCCTTGTAAATTGTGAGGTTTTAAGTCGGCTGGTAGGGACAGGCATTATTCCTGACCCTGAATAAACACAAGACAATGTTGCTTCTAACCATTGTATATGGTTCTTTTCTGGTATATGTACTGACCATTTTCTCATGTGCATGCACCGTCCATTACTCAACTAAATTCTTAAGAAAGAACTTTTGCAGAACTTTGAGTTCTGTCTCTGTCCATCTCTTTCTACTCCAGTATTTTGTCCTGTGAACTCTCACTGCATCGGTCTTCCCAAACTCCCAGTAATATCTTCTTAATGCAAATGGTCCATCAGACTCTGTTGGGTTCCCCCCCACCATGGACTTTAGCTTGGAAACTCTCTCCAGGCGGTAAGCTGAAGGAATAGCAGGGTTCATTTCATCTGCTCCCTGTCTCAGGGATCACTGCTCTTTACTGCCTGGTATCTGGTATCTTACAAATATATTATTTCACATATTTGTCTGGTTTTGATTAAATATAGCTGTGGGAGAGTAAATATAGTCCCTATTACTCTATCTTGGCTAGAAGTAGAAGCTTACACTATTCATTTAAATTTTTACAAAAAATTCAATTTTATGGATATACTGCAACTTATCTAATAAATTTTGAATTGGTTGCTATTTGGGTGATTTCTTAATGCATTATTGAAGAAAAACAACACTGAGAATCCTTACATATTAGCTTTGCCTCATAAACAGAGCTATATGAGGGGCACCTGGCTGGTTCGGTCAGTTGGGCATTGGACTTTTGATCTTGGCTTGGGTGGTGATCTCAGGTCTTGGGATCAAGTACTGATTCAGGGCTCTGCACTCAGTAGGGAGTCTGTTCCTCTCCTTTCTTTCCCTCTGCCCCTCCCTCTGCTCAATCTTTTTCTTTCCCAAATAAATAAGTCTTCAAAAATTTTTTTAAAAAAATAGAGCTATATTTAAGATGCTAAATTCCTCAATCAAAAAGTATATGCATTTAAATTTTGATAAACATTTTAAAATTGCACTTCAAAAGTTCCTACCAATTTTCATACCATTAAACATGTCTGAGAAAGCTTATTTTTTTTTTAGAGATTCCTGTTTCTTCTGAGGTTCCCATTTCTGTTAGTCCATTTAAATTGTGGGTAAATGGGAAAGGATGTATGGAGAAATGTTTTATAATTTCAAAAATTCTTAGTGTTTGAGTTTTCTCTCTCGTAACTAATTCTGCATTTTGTCACTTTTTTGCTTACATATGTGTGTATTCTGCTTACTATATATAATTTACATATTTAATTTCACAGCATTACAAGATAGGGATTATTACTGTCATAATTTGGCAGATGAGATAACAGGTACATAGATATCTAATAACACTTTAAGTTCATGAAGTTTTATCCAGAAGAGACTGGATTTAATACCTGTTGCCGTCACTGCAAACTCTATAGCTAGTCTTGTCCTCAGCACTGGCTTTACCTTGTCCATCCGTGGCTAACACATGGAAGTCTATGGATCTGCAATAGCCTGGAGAGAGCAAGGTCTAACCAGATCCCAAATTTCACACCTGGTAGGTCCCACCCTTGCCTTGTCCATACCAGTATCAAAGTGTCTGGCATGGTCTTAGTTCCTCAATACATCAGTCCTTGCTGCTGCTTACACTCTGCTGATCTGCCTTTTTGGGGGTACACTCTGTTTCCTGGAAGATTATGAATAAAAGAAAGTGTTTTCTCTGGCCCATGCATGGATCACTGCATTCAAGCCATCATTTCTTGACCTTGCAGTTGTCCCCTTCACTTGAAGCTGGCTCTCCCATTGTTTCTGGAAAGAGAGTTTATTTTTGCCTCATTCTGTTTCTCAATACTGTATATCTTGCATTTTTTCCTGAGAGAATCCTGACTTTTCTCCTCTAATGGAACTGTCTTACTAATGCTGGTATTGCTAGAACACCAAGGCAATTTCTATCTTTATAGGAGGCCAATCTCTCTTACGTGGTTAGATCTACCTGGATCCCTGACTCTATGCCACTCTCATGTACTTTGGAACAAATACATCATTTTACCCTTCTGCCCCATGCTATCAGCATTTCCTTGGTCTCACACAGCATCAGCTCTAATGATCACCAGAAAGAGGATCAATGTCTTTCCTGTTTAAAACTCAATTCTGTTTATCCTTTCCCTTTCTGGGCAGCTGAACTACACTCAGTCTAGTTATAACTTAAGGCCTCTTCCATGTGGATAGGAAATTTTCTCAGCATGCCTCTCAACCAATGACCTTCCTGGCCCAGGGATCTCCAGAGAGGTACTCAGGAAACTCAAATTAGTACACTTTTACAATTCATTCTCTTTAAACATTTGGAAATTGATATGGAAATAATTTTGCAGAGGCTCTTGCTACAATGAAACTGGTAATTTTATTTGGAAAGATAACATAATCAGGCAATTTTGTATGCACTATGAACAGAAGAAGAACTTAGGTTATTAAGCAGTAATAGAAAGTGTTTCATGCACACTTAGAAAAGAAGGCCTTATACATGAAGTTTTTTAAGAATTGGATGCAACCTCTTTCAGTGTTCTGCCTCTAGGATCATGGGCATTTGCATTGCAGTGTCTGGCCATCCCACACATCCCCTTCTACAGAAATCACACTCTTCATATCTGGGATGGGTTCCTGCCGAGTGTTTTGTTCTCTTGGTTATTGACCCTAGCAGATTGGTCACAGAGAAACAACCGACCCAAACAAGGCCAGTTTTCATTCCTTTGAATGTGCCTTTGGAATTCAGAGAGACCAGTCTGTTATCTGACATACTGGGCTGGCAGGCAATCCAACTCAGTGGGGCTGGGTGTCACTTTTTATCATATGCCATGAAAAGTTGCTAAAGCCATCATGGAGTCTGAAAACAATCAACTGATAGAATCAGAAATATACGAACAAATGACTGTGATGCCATGGAGAGCAGAGAGTTAGCAATTCCTATGAAACCAGACTATCCTTCCTGACCTCACATTTCAGGCAAAGCCCTGGTGTCTTCCCATTGCATCTCATGGTGTTAACTATGCTGAGTGTGTTTTTTCTGTAACTTGCAATTAAAATAAGTTTGATCAGGACAGAGGTAAACCATAATACCCGGGATGGTTTAAGAGCAAGCCAACCTTAAGGCAGAGGGAATGAATAACAATAGAACCGTTCTGCTCCTTATCTATTTGAATAAAAAGTACTGTTCTTAGTTGAGAGTTAATAATATACATAGGTACTTGGGTTTTTTGCAGGACTTCTATAAATTGGTAAAGTAACATTATAAGCAAAAGATATGCTATTTTAATATGTGTTATATCCTACTAATAAAATCCCAATAATAACAATAGATATCTACATTTATTGAATACTTACTATGTTAGGCATTATGTCAACTACATAACATAAAGATTATTTTTGTTCTATTATTGTTATAGGCTTAGGAATATGAGATGGCTACAGAATAAATGATCTTATTCCTATTTCAGAGAAATAATCATTGAAGGCCACATATGACATAGCCTCTATGCCATCTATCCTCTTTGATTATAATCTAGTTTGGCTGTATATGTCTTAAAATAAAACAGCAAATAATAATAATAATAATAATAATAATAATAAAATAAAAAATAAAAAATAAAACAGCCAAATCAAGCAAAATACTCTACCTATAGCTTGACCAATGTAAAGCATAGTATCTTCCATACTCCCTAATTAATTAATTAATGCATTAATAACTCAACAAAGATTTAGTTGAATATCCTCCATGTGGCATATATTTTACTGCCCAGGCAGTAAAGATGAATTAGATGTGGTGGTAGATGTTGAACATCTTTTCATGTGTCTGTTAGCCATTTGTATGTCTTCTTTGGAAAAGTGTCTATTCATGTGTTCTGTTCATTTCTTAACGGGGTTATTTGTTTTTGGGGTCTTGAGTTTGAAATATTCTTTGTAGATTTTGAATACTAACCCTTTATCAGATACTTCATTTGCAAAAATTAATGTCTTCTATTCTGTAGGTTGCCTTTTAGTTTTGTTGATTGTTTTCTTCACTGTGTAGAAGCTTTTTATCTTGATGAAGTCCCAATAGTTCTTTTTTGCTTTGGTTTCCCTTGTCTCCAGTAATGTGTCTAGTAGGAAGCTGCTACAGCTGAGGTCAAATAGGTTGTTGCCTGTGTTCTCCTCTAGGATTTTGATGGTTTCCTGTCTCACACTTAGGTCTTTTTAAGTTTATTTTTGGGTGTTGTATAAGAAAGTAGTCCAGTTTCATTCTTCTGCATGTTGTTACCGAGTTTTCCCAACACCCATTTATTGAAGAGACTGTCTTTTTCCCATTGGATATTCTTTCCTGCCTTGTCAAAGATTAGCTGACTATATAGTTATGGGTCCATTTCTGGGTTTTCTCTTCTGTTCCATTGATCTGTTTTTTGTGCTAGTACCATACTGCCTTGATGACTACAGAATTCATCATCAGGTAAATACAAATCAAAACTACAATGAGATACCACCTCACACACAGAATGGCTACAATTAACAACACAGGAAATAACAGATATTGGCAAGGATGCCAAGAAAGAAAAACCCTCTCACACTGTTGGTGGGAATGAAAACTGATGCAGCCACTCTGGAAAACAGTATGGCGATTCCTCAAAAAAGAAAGAAAAAAAAAAGAACTATTTTATAACCTAGCAATTGTACTACTAGGTATTTATCCAAAGGATACAAAAATTCTGATTCAAAGGGATATTTGTACCCTGATGTTTATAGCAGCATTATCAACAATAGCTAAATTATAGAAAGAGCTCAAACGTCCACTGACTAATGAATGGATAAGGAAAATGTGAGATATATATAATGAAATCTTACCATCTGCAATGACATGGATGGAGATAGAATGTATTATGCTAAGCAAAATCAGTCATTCAGAGAAAGACAAATACCATATGGTTTCACTTATAGGTGAGTTTAAGAAACAAAACATATGAACATAGGAGGAAGAGGAAAAAAAAGGAAGCATACCATAATGGGCTCTGAACTATAAAAGAACAAACTGAAGGTTGCCGGAGGGGAGGTGGGCAGAGCGATGGATTAAATGGGTGATGAGTACTAAGGAGTGCACTTGATGTGACGAGCATCGGGTGTCATATGTAAGTGATGAATCACTAAATTCTACTCCTGAAACTAATATTACACTATATGTTAACTAACTAAAATATAAATAAAAACTTGAAACATGAAAAGAAAAAGAAGTAGCGGTGGAAAGATAGCACACATAGAGAAACGGGTTGGCTAATGTTATTGCAGAGGTTAGAGCAAAGAACTGTGGGTGTACTCTTTCTAGAGGTAATCAGAAGTGGATGTTTGGAAGATGTCTTGAAGGCCAAGTGGAATCTGTTGGGGTAAGAATGGCAGAAGAAAAGAAGTACTTTCGACAAAGATAATAGATATGCACAAAAGCACAAAGGCTTGAGATAGTTGCAAAAAAACAGTTCTTTGTGGCTGGAGCAAAGGTGCCTTGTGTAGTGGGAGAGAAGTCCTATAGGAAAATAAGACTGGAATGTCTTGCATAACTAAATAAGAAATTCACCCTTAATCCCACCTACCAGTGACAGCAGAAAACTTTTCTAAGTAAGGACTGGCAAATGCCCATTTGTTTATTTGAAGGTAACTCTGGTAGCTGTAGGGAGAATGATAAAATCAGAAAGATCAAGAGGCAGAGGACCTGGGTAGCTCATTTGGTTAAGCATCCAACTCTTGGTTTGTCTGGGGTCATGATCTCAGGGTCTTGAGGTCAAGCCCTGATCAGGGCTCTGCTTAGCGCAGAATGTGCTTGAGATTCTTCCCTTCTCCCCTTCTCATCATCCCCCCACTAGTGTGCTCCCTCTCTCGCTCTCACTCTCTCTCAAATAAATACATAAATAAAATCTTAAAAAGAAAAAGATGAAGAGGCAATGGTAGAAATCTAGAGACCGAAAACAGCAAGGCCTGAAAAAGCCAGGGACAATGGAAAGGAAATAGGGTGCACAATGATGTTTGAGATAGAAAAACAACATGATTTTTTGATGCAATAAATGTGGGCTATAAGGGAGAAACCAAAGGTAATCACAAGGCTTCTGGCTTGAGATATCCTGTGGACAATATACTATCAACCAAAAAGCCGCACCCAAGTCCAAACAGTATTGGAGGGAGATGAGAAAGTAACAGGGTCAGGCTTTGGCAAGCTGAGCTTGAGGTGAGTGGGACAAGCAGCTGGAGATGTCTAGCAGCAGCTGGAAGTGCAACCTCAAATTCTATTCCGTTGGTAAGCAATTGTGAGCCATCATCGATTGATACTGATGGCTTTTAGGACACTTCTAGCACTTTTTCCACCTCTTCCCATTCTCTTGCAAAAATTATCATAAGTGAGAAACTCATCTAGTTTTCCTGTTTAATTTCATTTTACTGGTTTCTGCCTGTCAAGATGATTTTGCATCTAGACTCGATTCATCACAGATTTCCACTTTTTGCTATTTACAGACCTGATACACTATCTCATAACGTGGTTAAAAATGTTGAGCAGGACCAAAAGCAAACGCGATGGCTTGCCAGCACTGATGGGTTACGAGGCTGTGTCACACTTTGTACCACCCCTCTTTGATCTGTCTGCCCTTCTCTGCCCTGTGTTTGGCTCCAAGTATTTGACTCTTAAAAAACTACATAAACTGGGCGGTTTGTGCTCTGGCTTCTAGTGGGAACTACCAGCGGAAGACATAGGAAGCATACCCAAAAGTGGGATCAGTGAGAGGCCAAGGGGTTTCTGTTTCTCCTTCTCTCTCCCACAAGCTTGGTACTCTGGCAGTGGCTACCCTTGTCATGTGACGTCTCTTCCTGGGCTCCAACTCTCACAGGGCTCTAGTGACATCATGTTCTCTCTCTCTCTCTCTCTCTCTTTTTTTTTTTTTTTTTTTTTTTTTTGCTCCCTTAGGTATAGGCTTTGAGTTTGAGTGTTCCACTCCCTGTAGATAACCTTTAGTCCCACCCACCCCTATGCAAGGAGACTATGAAATTCTCTTCAGAACACCAGCCGAGCACTTTGTTGGCTGCTATGCCCCTGACTGATGCACCACTTCGTTGGACACCTTAGATGTTTTTCCTATGTGATTTAAGATATATGATCCAATTATTATTATAAAGGACTTGTAACATTTCACTTAAAAGAAATCATTCTCTCCCATTCCAACCCAAGTTGCAACTAAAAGAATGATGTGATATAGCAGTTTTAAAGAATATAAGAAAAAGGAAACTGGGATCAGAGAGTGCACACACACACACACACACACCAAACCCCTGCTTCCTTCGCTCAAGTTATTGGTTGACAGTTCCTCATTACAAAAATCATGATTATAAGTCCAGAGTAATTCTTTAAAGTAGAAATAATGTATAATAATATAGCCTGTAAATGTCCCAGTTGGAGTAATCATTTGTAGTTTAATCATATTAGCTCACTCCACAGCCTCAAGGTACCCTGGGCACCACTTAGTCCATGATGAGAACAACACCCCGAACAAAGTGATGGTAACTGATCTTAACTACCACTATCTGTGGCTCAGATAAATGAGGAAAGGTGGAGGTTGGGATGTTCATAGCCTCAGTTTTTCTTTGGACTAATATAGGTAAAAAGAACTATCTGGTTTCAAAAATTTAGGAGCAAGGGTCTCTTCCTCACCCTAGTCAGGTTGGACAAAGGCTCAGCTTCTTAGTTCACAGAAGGAATGTTCAAATATTCCAGGTTCTTGGAAGATTTTCTACATTTGCTATTTAAGACACATCAGTCCTTGTTGGTGATGTGGGCAATGGGTGAGTAGGGAGAGGGAGGTAGGGAGGGGACATGAATTATCCTGAACTTTTCTGGTTTAGATTTTTTCATCATATTCCAATGTCTCTTCCCCCCACAGGACATTCTAATTGCAGCTTTGTGAGAATGTAAATTGCCATTTGGTTATATCAAAAATTCCAATTACAAAGCCAAAGGCGTTGTTAAACCCCAATATAATGCTATAAAACTAAAACAGAAAAGAAATAGGATGAAGTGACTTTTGCCAAATTAAGTAAAAACTCTTCAGTAGTGGATCCCTGGTTAGAAGTATGGCTATATCTGTTACTCAAATGATGGCATGGTAGAAAAATTCCAAGAGATATCTTGGAAAGATTGAGAGGTGGGAAAGCAAAACATAGCATAAAATGATTTAACAATGGCATCTTAAAAAGCTATCTTCTGTGGATGATGTTCAGTGGCAATAAAAAAGCTTTCCCTATAAAATTAGATGTTATGTACTTCAAATGGAAATTTGGGGTTTTCTCTGTTGGAAATTACGAAAAAAGATTTCATGAGGTCTTATGGTTCCATCATTTACCGATTGAAATACTATTATAACTCATTTTGGGGGAATGTTTTGCTGCCTTTGTAAGTTTTAGGTGCCATATTATTGAACAGATTTACTATTTTTCTTAAAGTTCTGAAAAACACCAAGCTTGTCTTTATATAAAAAGAAATCCTATTTTTCTGGTTGCTTTCTGTACTTTTTAGAGATCTCTTAAGATTAAAATTGCCTCTATCTCTTCCTCTGATGATACCTCCTCCATTTTCTTCTTCTGTCAGTTGACTTGTGCATTTGTCTGACAGAAAATTGAAATTAAAAAATATTGCAAGTAACACTGAGCACTTGCTGTATGGCATGCAGTGTACTCCTTTACCCACATGGTGGAATGTAATTTGATCATCCCAAGATTCTATGGAAAGGTATCCTACTTTATGTGTGTGTGTGTGTGTGTGTGTGTGTGTGTAATGATGTGAGGAGATGAACGTTAAACTTAGTGATCATTTTGCAATATATACATAAAACAAAGCATTATGTTATATACCTTAAACTAATACAATGTTATGTCAATTATATCTCAATAAAACTAGGAAAAGATTTTTTTTGAAACAGGATTTAGTTAACTTGCATAAAATAACACAGCCACAAAGTAATAGGGTTGACATTTAACCTTAGTCCCAAATCTGACAGAAATGTTTTCTATTTCCTATAAAATTTCTCACCACTTGTCATAATCAATTAATGGTAATTTTGGCTTCTTGCTCAAAGTGAAAAAGAAAAGAAAAAAGAACTTCACAAATAAAAGTAAAGTTTGTGGAATACTTCAAATGTTATTTTTTTAAAACCAAGATTAGTTTACATTTTGCTTCTATGACACTTGATACATCATTTTTTCCCTCTAAAATGCAAACGTTTTCATTTTTATGTGATAACAGCCTAACCTTTCAAAGCTGATGAAACAATGAATTTCAGAATCCATTTTGTTTTTTGCTTTTTCTTTTCAAATGTGTTATGTTCTATATATACTTTCTGTATTTTTCTAATTGGATAAAATTATTTTCTGTCAAACTTGCTAGGAATGTAAAGATCATCTTGAAATGAATTTTTAATTGAATATCAATAGTAGAGCAATCTATCCCTTAAATTGTCCAAGTTCTAATAACCTCATCTTTGAAATTGAGCTCATTTTGCTTTTGGGGGCGGGGTATACACTCTAAACCAGGATTTGATGGACTATAAATCAGATTTTAGCAAGCAGCCTGCTTCTGAGGCATAAAGAACCAGTTAGCTCATTTACATATATCAAGTATTGATGCCCCCCCCATCCATTTGGTAACTCAATTTCCTTATGAATCTTTTCTTATGAGAAATACCTTAAATATGCAGGCAATTCACTGCATGGTGGCCTAGATTTTTCTATAGCTGTCTCTTAGAAGAAAGTTGATCCAAGGATTTAAGTTTCTCCTGATCAAGGATAAATTTCCATGACTTGACTAAGAGGTTCCTACATTTTAGTTCTAGTATAGATGCTTTGTCTTATTTCTGATTATTGTAGTGTTAGACTATGGAGTGTGGGCTAAAATTTATTTATGCCCTCAGTAAAAGAGACAAGTTATTGTGGAAATTACAAGTGAGGGCTCTATAATACATTGGATTTATATCTAGGGTCCACTACTCCCTTTCACTGTGACTTGGACAAATTACCTAATGCCCTTAAGCCTCTATTTTCTCATGCCAAATCAAAATAAATAACATCTCCCCAGGTTGTTATAGTTCAGAAAATAGTCTATGTCTGGTGCTTGGCACAGTGTCTATTATGCTACAAAGGTCAACTTTGACCCAGGTAGGAAGCATAACATCTGTAACCATTTACATTGCAGATTAACCCATGGTGCCAACAACTGCATGATCACGTGGTATGTGGCCAGTGTCCCATGCAGGCTAATCAGCCTTACACTGATTCATGGCCTCAGCTCTACCCGGCAAGGGCATATGTAGTATAAGCAGAACAAATCTATACCCATTACTAGACCAAAAAAAATCAAAATATTTGCCCCATAGCTAGTCGGTCAGCTGGATCACCTTCATACACAAAGGACAATATTAAAACTAAGACTATCTGCTCAAAAATTCGCACCTGCAGTTAACTGTGATGATTGAGGGAAGTCAATAAATTAGCAGAAACTTAGGAAAGAGCAAAGTTAGATTGGAAAGGGTATTCACAATGAATATATTTAAGAAGCAGCTCAGTGTGATTACTGCCACAAGAGCTAGTTTATAAAAAGAATTAAACAGGACTGAAATAATTTAGATCTATGATGTCAATTAAGCCATATTTTCAGATGCAATTCCGTACATAACTGGAGACATGTAAATTGGTTCCCTTTCCAATGAAGAAACACTCTTGAGTAAAAATTAAATCCGAAATATAAACACTCTTGACTGGTGCCTAGCCCACTCCTGCCAAATGTTGTATAAATAATGAAGAGATATTAGTTTTAGATTATCACCTTGCTGGGCGCACAGCACAGCAGAAACAAACATCTCCTGCTAATGTGGTTTCTTGATGATCCATGGATATAGGAAGGTGGTAATATACAAGAACCTATCAATCAAAGGGTTTGATTTTGTTCTGGTTCTTGCTGTTGGCAAATCATTTGGCATAGGTGGTCTGAAGGTCCCTTTATGGGAAGAGGGGATGATGCCTCTCTGTATTAGTCTGGCTGAAAACAGGCTGACAATATCAGAACTTCCCATTATCTGTGGCTTACTTTAATTATAGAGCTCTTTACGACAACAAAAATTCATCAGATTAACTCAAAAATCAAATTATTATCTTTCTTGCCTGGAAGAAAAAGCACAACTGCATTTATCATCCGTTTAGCTTTTTTTCTTTAACACTAACGATTAACAGTAAGGTAGCATCTTACATTTTTAAGTATTTTGTACTCTATTGGATATCTTCACTTAAAGTAGTTCTCCTAAGAGGAGTAAGAGAAAGGATAGCTATGAAAAATACCTTCCTAATTATGAAGGTATGAAGGTATGAAAAATAAATAAATAAACAGAACAAGTTAACAGGAGAAACACTGAAAGGTTGGTTCACTGAAAAGTATCCAGCTTCCCTGAGAAGGATTTGCACAGTTAAAAACATTTGCTGCCTTAAAAAAAACTATTCAGCCTACCCATTCAATTTGAACCAGAATTTCTCCCCATTCACAAAGGCTGTATTTTTCCTTTCTTATCCCTGCTCCCTCCCACCTTTTTTTTTTTTTTAACTCATCCAAGAGCACAGATACCTGGAGCCTCTTTCTGCCACAGAAACACCAAAAGTGCTTCCACCAACACAGCCATTCAAAAACATCAAATGTAAAAAGAATAAGGGGGAAAAATGATGATTTTCTTTTTCTCGTGTGGCCTTTTAGGGAATCTTTGGCCATCTTGGGCACAGGAAATTACATATTCATGCTACTTCCTACCTTGTTCCCCCAAACTTGTGGTTCCATGGCTACTTCAAGTCTCTGCTCAGGCCCTGCCTTTTCAACGAGGTCTACCCTGACTTCCCTTTCGAAACTTGCACACCTCCCTTGACAGCTTTTGGGGCTGTTGATCTCCTTGTCTCATTCAAACTTTTCTGATCATCTTCTAAAATATTGTATGTTTTTCTTATTTGGGCTTGTTTACTATCTGTCCCTCCCCTGTAGAATAAAAGGTTCATTAGGGGAGGAATCCTTGTTGAGTCCACTCACGTCTGGCACAGAGTAGACCCTGAAGAAATATACTTTGAGTGCAAGAACAAATAAATGGTTGCCTTTTGTCCCTTTAATAGGTAACTCAAATGCTTATTGAACATCACAGCCAAGCCTAATTTTAAACTTCTGGAAAATAATGAGTGGAAAATGTTAACATACGTGTGCCAAACACTCTCATTCTGCAGAGAGAAATAAAAGCACATTTCAATAGAGATCTGAAAAACCTGCAGAAGGGCCAGTGCTGTGCTTACTAATAGTGTATAACAAATTACTGGGTTTTAGAAATTCAATTTAGTTCTCAACATGTGCCGTTTTGCCACCTGCATACACAAGAGTCACACCCACACCGAATCTCTTTGTCAGCTCTACCTTTTATCCCCCTCCTCATTAGCCAATACCTAATTACATACTAATTGGCTCAGAGAACGCAAGCTTGTTATTGCACTAAAAACACTCAAAGCTCCCCCACAGACAGATTCTCATGAAAACCAAATATAAAAGGAGTTGGCCCAGTGCCTGGTTTTCATTAGGAGGAAGCTAGATTCTTTTTTTTTTTTTTTTAAGATTTTATTTACTTATTCATGAGAGGCAGAGAGAGAGAGAGGCAGAAACACAGGTAGAGGGAGAAGCAGGCTCCACGCAGGGAGCCGGACGTGGGACTCCATCCTGGGACTCCAGGATGACGCCCTGGGCTGAAGGCAGGTGCTAAACCGCTGAGCCATCCAGGGATCCCCAAAGAAGCTAGATTCTTTTAGGTCCTGGCCACACAGATGAGTGTTTTCATGATCCTGTCAAGTCAGGGGGGTTTTTGTGGGCATATTTTGATACTTGGTACCAGCCAAGGAAACCCGATTTGGGTCTTTCATGTGTCAGTGAGCTTGTATCTTTACAAATGACCTTGACAATTATATGAATGGTTCATTAGACAAAGCCACACCTGTAGCTCACCAGGGACATTTCTTCATTCAGTTTATTGTTGTTCTTTTGTGATCCCTGGACATCAAAATATTCAAAACATACTACCTAGGGTTAGATAAACTGACTGTTTGGAGCACAAACAGGTAACTCTGCTTGCTGAAAATAAATTTTCATCAAATGGACCGCACACCAAACCATTCTTGCCATCATAATACAATCAACCAAGCTGTAAGTAATGATGCAGATATACGGAGTCTGATTTGAGATGTAGTTCTCTAAAGCTGTGACTTTGTTTTGTTTAACTAGATTCTGGTATTATAATTATCAGTGAATACAGTTCAGCCACCTGGAGAAGATTAAAACTTAGAGTCCAAATGAGGACCACTCATGGCACATCAAGTTGGCTGTTCACCGCTCTCCCACAGTCTCCTGGAATGGAGGAGGTGGGGGCGGCACCAGGGGGAGAAGTTGCTTGCCCTGCAAGGAACTGAGATGCTGTCTTAGGGCAGGAATAAGTAGGAACAAGACAGACAAAGGAACCCTTCAAGTGGTTGTTTACTGAAACAAGCCACACAGAAACTCCAAATGTGTATATAAAGGAGGTTGAAAAAAAAATGAAAATAAAATAAAATAAAATAAAATAAAATAAAATAAATAAAATAAAATAAAATAAAATAAATAAAATAAAATAAAATAAAATAAAATAAAATAAAATAAAATAAAATAAAATAAAATAGGTTGAGCATCTTGGAAAGAGTTCACCTGCAAATCGTTGATTTGTTTTGATGGTATGATGTACGGACTAAAATACGGATTCCCTACGTGGATAAGCAGATTATTTGAGTATCATCTAACCAAATTATGTTGCAATGCAGGAATCCCATGTGATAACCCCCATTAGATTATTATTTAAGGTCTGAACGACTCCAGGGATGGGGACTCTACTTGATAACCCAGTCCTTCTTAGGTTGTCATTTTAATAAACTCCTTAAGTATCATATGTAGTACAGCTAATAATTATATAAGTGTAATCATGCTTTATAGTTGAAGTGCTTTATGCATTTCAAATTTTCATTTGAACCTCCTAGAGTATATTCCATAATCCAAGTATTGCTAACGGTATCATAATTATTAATGGATAATGAAATTATGCAAATACAAAGGGTGGTATACAGTGTTCAGCACATGACGAGGCCTAACTTAGGTGACTGAATAAATCCTTTTTCACAAAAGCACAATGTCTGTTTTACACGTGCTAGGAACTTCTTCGGTCAGTATATTGTCCAAAGTTCCTAGTCACAGACGATAGACCCTAATTCCACATGTTTAAGCTGAGATGGTTTTATTAAGAGGCATACATTACACAGAATCACTGTGGAAGCTCTAAACTAAGCTTACAGGAATACCCAGCCACACCACAAAGTTGGGCTGGTACATGAGATGCTGCCTCAATCAAAATCAGACAGTTCAGGATTGGAATGTTCCTGCCGCCTGTTCTGGAACCATGCCAACTCCGCCAGGATGTGCATGAGCTAATTGGTTGCCCTGCACCTGTTTCTCTTCACACATAACTATATTTCAAATCAAAATCCTACACGAGTACATCTGATTGGCAGACTAACTCACACAAGGAACCTCCTGTAAGGGAACCTTAGAAATGGACGTGTAAATTATTCATCCCTTTGTGTACATGAAGGTGGGTTGGAAATTCACAGAGTCTCCCCCAGTGGAGTGGGAGGAAAGGAAGAGCTGCAAGCTGGGACCTGAGCATTGGCAGTGAGAGCAGAGGACTTGGACAGACTGATACTTCTCAGGGCATCAGCAACATCTGCACAATTGGAGACAAAACCTAGGAGTTCAGGGGATTTACAAATCTATGTGTTCTGGCCTTCTCCTCTTTCTCTAATACACATATTCATCATGACCTGGCTCTGACCTTCTCTCCTGCCTTTCCTACCTTAAAACTAATACTCACCAAGGTATTTCTGCTTGGAGTCCACTGAGCAAACACACTGTCATTTTTTGCTTCTGTATATTTGCTTTTGTTGCCTTTTTACCTTATTGTCCTTTCTGTGGGTTTTTCTGACTCAAGGTCAAGCTTGGGCATTCCCTCTACTAAGAAGCCTTCCGTAAGTCCCTGATACTGAGCCAGGTATCTTTATCATAGCATCAAGTGAATCATCTTTGTACTTATAACATTTAATAACTATTGTTTGTTTGTATGTGTGTGTTCTCTCATTGCATTGTGAGCTCCTTGAAGGACAGGTCCATGTGTTATTCATCCTAATACCTGAATACAGTTTCCAACAGTGCTCTATTAGTAAAAGGTAGATAATTTGTCTAACAAACATTATCAAAATTTCAATGTTTTGACTAAATAGGCATTTATTGAATAAATATCTACTGATCACTCATATCAGAGTTAAATATGGGTCATTGGAGACTGTGCTCTACGTAGTCTTTCAGGATCCACACTGCTTTCATCATTCAAGTGATATATTCTAGTCCTCTCTTTTCCTTGCTTTAAACCAGAGGATAGAAAAAAAAAACATGAAAAAAATGTGGAAAATGTATATATTTTAGGTGGCTGCAAACATTAACAGGAAGCGTTGTATATGACTTTCCCCAGCATCCCCTTATCTAGAACTCAGTCCCATGCCCACACCACAAAGGAAGTGGAAAATAAAGTCTACCTGCAAGGTCAGGCACAGCAGGAGATGCTATTTCATGATGATGGCATTGTTTATACCACAATCTACATTTCAGCTGACCACCAAATTTCATTCTTCCTCCCACAAGGGAGACAACTCAGAGTTCCATCCCATGATTGCAGACAATTGAAAGTCCAGAATCTCTGAGCGATGCTCCCTCATATTGCAACCAGTATGATCACTGGGATGTTCTGTTTTACTCAGTCATTAGGGATTCCAGGCTTGATACATGACATAACTCTGTCATCCCCTTTTCATGCTTCTCTGGTTTCAGAGGATTAAGGGAGAAGAATCTGGAGAACCAAAGTTTTGACAATAAGTATATGCTATTCCTACCCATATTCAATTGGCCATAACTGAGTTACACATCCCTAGCTAACTGCAGGAAAGTCTCAGGAATGTAACTATGTTCAATGCCAGGAAGGAAAGAAGAGGAGTGCTCTTTGACCATAATGGAATCAAACTTGAATTTAATGACAGAAAAACAATAGTAAAATCTCTTTAATAAAATTAAATAGCATGCTTCTAAATAATTGATGGGTCAAGGGGAATGTCTCAAGTGAAATTAAAAATACATAGAATTAAATAAAATGAAATGCAACATATATTTAAAGCAGTACTGAGGGGAAAACAAGAGCACTAAATTTTGCATTAGAAATGAGGAAAGGTCTCAAAATCCATAATTCAAGTTCTCACCTAAAGAAAAAAGAGGATATAGAATAAAACCCAATGCAAACTAAAAATAATAGAGATAAAAGCAGAAATCAATTGAAAATTCAATCAACAGATTGAATCAAAGAAAGAGAATATTGGTCCTATAACAAATCAATACATTGTAAACCTCTACTACAACTGACAAAAATTAAAAGAGAAAAGTCACAAGCCACCAAAATATCAGAAATGAAATAGAGGCTATTGCTTCCGGCAAATGTTAAAAAGATAATTTTAAAAAAACATTCTCTACCATTCTTTGACTTTTGATTGGCGTATTTAGCTCACTTACATTTAATGTAATTACTGATAAAGGAAGATTTAGGTTGAAACTTTGCTATTTGTTTTCTGTATATCTTATGTCTTTTTTGTTCCTTTATTGCTACATTTAATGCCTTCTTTGGTATTAAGTAGATATTTTCTAGTTTACCATTAATTGACTTCTTGTTCTTTTTACTATTTTTTGTAGTTATTTTCTTAGTGGTTGAACAGAAAATTACAATTAATATTTTAAATTAAAATAGTCTAGATTAATATCAACTTAATTACAATACTATATGAGAACTTCATTCCAATATAATTCCTTTATCTCTCTCATTTGTGTTAGTTTTCATATAAACTATATCTTCATACATTATAAGCCCACCAACAGTGTTTTAATGTTATTGCTTAATGCACTTGCTTTTCAAATTAATGGTAAAGGAAAGAGTTTCTCACCAAAGTGCATTTATATGTTCTTTTATGGTAACTATTTAGTTACCTTTACCAGTAGTATTTACGTGGATCAGAGGGGTGGTGAGTTGCCTGTTACCCCACTCCAATCATCTGAGTGCTTACTGAAACCTTCAGATATTCAGTCAAAAGGCTTATTGTAATTATTCCCATTAAATACTTTGGGACTGAAAGTCCTATATCTAGTGCACCTTTATACATCTGAGGCAGGATTTTCTTCTACTGAAGTAATAGAATATATTGAAAAGTAAAACAAAACAAACAAAAAAAACCTCCCTGCAATATGCACAAAACCTTGGAAAGCCTAGGGCTCTTTTATGCTTAAGTCACTTCAGTAATTGAATCTAAAGCTCTGGGAATGCAAAGTGCTACTACCACTCTTCTTCCTTCCTCATTCTTTACCTCTTCCACTCATTCTAATAACATTAGGCTCTAGCCCTCTCTCTCTCTCTCTCTATATATATATATATATATAGAGAGAGAGAGAGAGAGAGGGATAGACAGACAGAATGTTGTAGAATGTCAGCTGTTCTGACAAACCTAATATATAGCATCTACTCAGTAAGAAATGGCAGCCAAGGTTTACAGAGTCAGTAGAGTCTCTAGGTCTCTAAGTCAAAGAAGACAATATAGAATGTATAAATTGTTTTTTTTTTATCTTCTTTAAGATAATTGTTCCTTTTGCTGTGTTTTCATTTGGATTTGAATGGGAAGTCATGAGATATTGCACCAGAGCCTGGTAACAAGATGGTTATTTGAGAGAGTTGAGTGAATGATGGATTACTGTAATTCTCAGAATGCTAAGATATTCCTAGAGGGTTTTTGTAAAGTAGGGCTCAATAAATATTCATTCAATGAGTGAATGAATGATCGAATTTCCTCTTTTCCCTTTCTTCCTTGTCTTGCCCCTCATCCAAACTAGTTGTCACATATTCAAATTCTTATATCTCTTAGAAAATATTTTCTCTCCAGAATTATTTTTCCATTATGCCTTGGAACCTCTAACCTCTCTGATGTGCAGGAGCACAGGAAAGCTTAGCTCAAGTCTTTCATGTTCCTCTCTGGGAGGGATATCCGATTACTTTTATAACATGGAAAATTGATGACTCTCTAGGACAGAAAGACAAATACAGCTCATATACTGCAGGTCACTGCTATCCATTGCCCAGTTTCCATGTCTCATAAGTTAGATTAGATTCCTTGCCTCCTTGGTGACCCAACTCTCTCAGGCGGAATTGATTATCTTTTTTTGTGCCAAGACTCTGCCTTCTATAAACCATGAGCATGGCTCTTACCCTCTACTGAATTATTTTATATCCCTGACCCCTCAACTGCAGCTGCTTAAGAAGAGGAACTACATTCCACTCATTTCCCTGTCTCCAATACTTACTAAGAGGTCTGAGAGTTGGTGTAGAATAAGTGTCTTCTTTAAATAAGTGGATGAGCTAATGAATAAACTGCTGGTACACATTGAAAAATATTTTTCATGGCTATCTGTTGCTGGGCTCTTGGTGGTCCATACCCTTAGCAATGCTGCTTTTATTTTATCTGACTTCTCCACAGCTGTGATTACTTTCTATCCTCAGTGTCAAGTTTAGCCCATAAGAGAAGGTGACAAAATTTGCTTCAAGGCTTACATGGTGAGGAAAAAACTAGGCCTTGGGGGATTTGCTGAGGTAGCTCAGAGGATAAGCTGAAAGTTCTACTACCAAGTTCAAAAGATCTGAGAAAAGCAAGCAAAGCACTAGCATCTTAGGGAAAATGTTGCAGAGAGTAAGGACTGGCATGCCCTTGGATATACATGTTCAAACATGAGGCAAACAGAAGATTGAAGTCAGTCACCAGTTTAAAATTCTTCAGTGGTTCTTCAATACTACAGCAGAAGGTCCAAACTGATGAACCTACTTTTCAAGATGGCACCTGCCCATCTCTCCTCCTACATCTTGTAAACTCTGCCTTTCAGCACATGCTCTGGCTGTGTTGAGCAAGTTTAGAACTCTTTGTATGCTATGCTATTTCTTTTATAGCTTTTTTTTGGAGGGGGGGGGAATAACTGTAGACTCATTGAAGTTACAAAAATAGTACAGAGAGGTTCTATATACCCGTCACCCCATTTCCTTGAATGGTGACATTATTGAAACTATGTAAGTATAGTGAGTTATTGAAGCCAGGAAATTGACTCTGTTGTTTATCTCAGTACCGTTGACCATATGTCCTTTCTGCTTGTAATAAAATCCTTTCCTTAACTCATCTCAGGTGCCACCTTCTTTATCCATTTAATTGTGTTCCCATGTCACTCTGTATATATTTATATAACAATACATTTTATTATAATAACCCTTGCCTTCTCCTGGGTGGAATGTGAGCTCCTTAATGGCAGAGTCTATGTCTAATTCATCTTTATATCCTTACTGCCTAACCCAGAGATTGGCACATTATAGATAGTAAATACGTGCTGAAAAATTAATAAATGAGTGTTGCAAGGTAACTAAGGTAGCTATAATAGAGATCAAAAGGAAGGGAAATATTTAAGAGGTATTACCTGTAATACTTGATGGCTAATTATATAAGGTAAGGGCTGAAGGAGGAGAGATGAGGGTGGGATTCGGAAGTTTATCAGGAATAGTGAATAGGGGGCAGCCTGGGTGGCTCAGCGGTTTGGCGCCTGCTTTTGGCCCAGGGCATGATCCTGGAGACCCAGGATCGGGTCCCACGTTGGGCTCCCTGCATGGAGCCTGTTTCTCTCTCTGCCTCTGTCTCTCTCTGTGTGTCTCTCATGAATAAATAAAAAAAATAAAACCTTAAAAAAAAAAGGAATAGCGAATAGGATTGCTTGCCTCTCAGCATCCACTCCAACCTTTCTGGCCTCTCTGGTCTACACAGGCCTATACTCTTGACTCCAGTGACAGAGCACTTGACAAAGGTCTAGACAATCAAGGTACTTTCCAAGCAATACTGATCATTGTAGAGTTGGTTACCTGACTTATGCCACCTCGAGTAGTGTTCCATTCACAGAACCTAAAAAAACAAAAGGGCTCTTGATCTTTTCTTCTGAATTAAAACTGAGAAGTTATAAATCCAAGGCTGCCACAGCTCTTCTATTTTTCCAGGATATGAATCTGGATCTTCTGGAAGCCATCAAAAGACAGAATCGGGAGAAAGCAAGTCCATATGGTGTTTTGTGTAACCCATGAATCCAGATATGCCTGAAGAAAAAAAATGCGTTATCTCAGATGACTAAAGGAGATGGCACCTTGAATGAATAAATTATCTCTTAATAGAGCTAATTTGAGTTGGTGCTTCTTCAAAGAAAAGGTCCTAACTGACATCCAAAGGTTCTGCTGAAGGCTATTAGGATTCTGGATTTTGTTTCCTAATTCAGAGTTGGTCTTTCAACCAGATTCCTACCTTAAATAGGGATATAGGCTTCTCTTTACAAAAACTAAAACTAGGCAAAAATTCTCAGTTCAGATGGTTCCTTTGGTGATTCAACTTTTCAGGAGGCCTTCTACCGCAGTAAAGTGCACATTTTCACTTTCAGGCAGACTGGCTTTCTAGTCATGGCCTTTGCACTTACTTACCTGCATGATTTGACACAGTCCTCACTTCCTGAAGCCTCAGGTCTATCATCTGATAAATGGGAAGAAAAACACTTAATTCATTTCCATAAAAATTGAGATAATGTTTATAAAACACGGTTTCAAGGATTTAGTAAGTGCCACATCATGTATGAAGAAGTAGAACAACAAGAAGCAGAAGAAGCATCAGAAAAAAGCAGAAAGAACAGAAGCAGAAGCATCAGCATAAGAAGGAAGGAGAGAAGGAGGAAGAAGAGGAGGAGGGAGGGGAGTGGAAAGGGGAATAAAAAAGGAGAATAAGAAAAGGAAGGTGAAGAAATAGGGCTTTGTATCTGCCGTTAAATGGAACATAATTTTGATGGTGGACAAAGAATACATAACATTGGCTTGTCTTCTGCTTCTACAATATCCTAGGGTATTGTCAGCCCCACTGGCAAAGCAGAACATTATATGGTGGTAGTAGGTGAATTATTCTCCTGTTCTTACAATAGGAATCTCAATTCTGTATAAGTCACACTCAAAGTTTTGAGTCTTTCTTTGTGTTATCAAGACTTCTACATTTTTTAAAAGGGAAACTTCCTGTACATTTAAAAATCATGGGAGATTTTTGTATCTTCTATACACATTATGATGGTTTGACTTCCTAGATAGCTACCAAGAGCACAGATTGATTGGTCGGTGAAAAAACAAACAAAAAAACCAATGATTATGCCATACTTGCATATTTTGTTTTCTAAAATGTACATGATTTTTAAGATTAAGAATTCAAGGCTATGATGATCAGGGATCCTTTGGACCTGTGAAATCTGACTTCACTCTGCATAAAAGTTACAAGTTTACTGTTTCCGATTTATTCACACTTATAGGCCCATAATATTTTATTTTGAAATGTTTCAAACTTATGGTGAAGCATAGAAAATAAATATACTAGATACCATATCCCCAGTACCCAGATCTAGGGGTTGTTAATATTTTGCCACATTTGTTTTTCTACCAAAAAAAAAAAAAAAAGAAGAAGAAGAAGAAGGAAGAGGAAGTAAGAAAGGAAAGAGGTGACGGGAGGAAGGGAGGGAGGGAGGAAGGAAGAAAGAATTAGAGATAGGCCAACAACCTATCTGTCCATCCTTCCTGTTGGCCTCCAGAAATAGCTACCATATTGAAGTTGGTGTGTGATATTTCTGCGCCTGGTTTTGTACATTTTCTATATAAGCATGTATTTGTTATCTGTGTACTACTCTTTATATTTTGAAGTTTAAAAATAATACCCTATAGGACAGATCCTTTTGAATTTGGTCCTCCCACTCTTCATTCTGTTTTTGAGATTTATTAGTGATGATAGATGTACACCTAGCTAATTCATTATATACTTTATGGTATTTATTGTATCATATATAATATGTATGTATTTATTTCCTACTTATGGACAATTGGGTTGTTTCCATTTTTTGCTATAATAAACAGTGTTGCAATGAACCTCCTTGTATAATTCTTAAAATTCTCCTTGCTTCCCAGTGCAAGATACCTGGAAATAGATTTGTTGGGTCATTGATCATTAACTAACTTCTTCAGCTTTTGAGGTGTTGTCAAATTGTGGTCCAAAGCAGTTGTCTGACCAAATATACTAGAACAAACAATATGCTAGTTTCTATTTTTTTTTTCATATCGTTATCAACAACTGTTGCAAGACTTAAAATATTGTCAGCCTGATGGGTAGGAAATAATTTTCCAATGATATTTTAATTTATGACTTCTGTTCCCATACCTTTGAGACAAAAAAAAAAAAAGTCATGGGATCATAGCGTACATGTGAAAGGGCTGGGAAATGAAGTCCTGGGGACAGCCACTTCACAGTGATAACTCGCATTATGGAAGAAGCTAGATGTTTCAGCCACTGATTACGTTTTCAAATGCTTCCTCATAATTTTCATTATCAATTACGAAAAAATGTAGGTCAAAATCATCCATCATAAGTGGAGATTTATCAGTGTTTCTTTGTAATTCTAACATTTTTTGCTTACATAAATTGTAATGCTCAGTTGTTAAGAGTCTACGAGTTCGTCTTGTTTTTTTATGGTAAAGTGTTTCTTTTCAGGTTGCATAATGGGTCTCTTTATCTCTAATAATGCTTTTGATTGGTTTATAATTTTTGATTCATTTTCTTTCAAGCTTTCTGTCATTTCTTCTAGAATATGATAATAGCTGGCTTAAGATTTTTAAATGAGAGAAGGTCTTTTTAAACTGCTATTTCTAGTCTATTTATAGTAGTAAATATTATATGTTTAGATTTCTTTTTTGTGATTCCTACTTCTGTTTATCATTTTTTATCTTTCCTTACCTTCTATTGAATAGAACATGTTTTTATTAACTTTTGCCCTTTATTATAATTCAGAACTTACACTGTGTATTTTTTCTTCTTTTCTCTCTCTTTTTTTTTCAGTCTTTACTTTTAAATTCCTAATTGAATAATTGAATATTTTTAATTCCTAAATGAATATTTGATTTGGCAATGTCTGAAATTGATCAAAACTCCATCCTCCTCACAAATAGTACAGGTACCTAGGATTCTTTACCTCTGATCACCAATCTTCTCCAAATACCAAATTATTTTCAATACTTTGATTCTATTAAATTTATATCTACTCCACCATACTAGTAATTATTTTTCCTTTAGTCAATTCTTTTCTCATTTTTTTAAATTTTTTTTCAATTTTTTTTTAATTTGAGTATTGTTGACACAATGTCTTACACAATGTAAGATTAGGTTCAGGTGTACAACATATATTATGCTCACCACAAGTGTAGCTACAATCTGGCATTCATCCAAAGCTATTACAATACCATTGACTATGTTCCCTAGGCTGTGCCTTTTATTCCATGACTTCTTTATTCCATAACAAGAAGCCTGTATCTCCCACTCCCTTTCACCCATTTGCCGCTGCTGCCTCTCTTCTGGCAACCATCAGGTTTTTCTCTGCATTTATAGATCTAATTCTGCTTTTTGGTTTTTTATTCATTTATTTTTTTATATTATACATGAGTAAAATCATGTGGTATTTGCCTTTCTCTGCCTGACTTATTTCATGTTGAGCCAATCCTTATTTAGATTGATCCATATATGCACTATTTTATTATTTTTTTAACAGTGGCTTCTGTGTCCTCCTTCTTCCTTCTGAGTTCAGCTTCCTACTTTCTGACTAACATACTTCAATAGTTTTGTGAGTAGTAAATTCTTTCAGTAGTGGTTTGAAAATGCCTTTATTTCCTTCTCACTCTTGAATGATGGTTTAGCTAGGTTTAGCTAACTTGAAATCTATTCTTCCTAAACACTCAGAAGATATTACTATAATGTTTTCTGGCTACTTTTATTGCTACTGAAAAGTCTGCCCCAATCATAAATGTTTCTGTGTAATTTGTTTCTTATCCAAGGTTGGTTTTGAGACTTCTTTTTTCCTAAAGGAAGTTCCAAAGTTTTCTCATGGAATCACTTGATTTGAATTCCTAAAAAAAAAAAAATTATCTTGCTTAAATCTTTTTATACTTTTTCAAACTTAAGATTTCTGAGTTTCATCAAATCTGGAAAATCTAGGTACTATACCTTTAAATATTATTGTCTCCTTCTAGAACAAATGTTATGTAAGTATTGACTTTTTCTATATCCTATCCTTCTGTTTCTTTTTTTTTTTTTTAAGTTGGCTCCATGCCCAGTGTGGAGCCCAACACAGAGCCTGAACTCAGGGCCTAAGATCAATACCTGAGCTGAGATCAAGAGTCAGAGGCTTAATTTACTGAGCCACCCAGGTGCCCTGGTTTCTTAACTTCTTACTCGTTTTTTTTTTTTTTTTTTTTTTTTGGTCTTTTACTTTTTCTGTCCTGCATCAAGGGTAATTCTTCAGAATTTTCTCCCAGTTTACTAATTGCTCTGTAGCTATATTGTCCATAGGCTATTTAAGCCATCATTAAGTTTTAAATTTCAACCACATTCTTTCCTTTTATTTTATTTCTTATTTATTTTTTTATACATTCTTTCCTTTTAAAGTTCTACCTGGCTTCTCTAAAGTTTTCTCTCTAAAGTTTATTCTAAAGTTTTCTCTAAAGTTTTCGAAAGTTTTCTCTCTTCTTAATCCTTTAATCACTTACTTTGTATTTTATTTATGATTATTGTTCTCATATTTCAAGTTCCTAGGTGTTTAATCTCATGTGTTTCATCTTCTGATTTTTAATTTACGATTGACTATTGCTCATGTATTTTGTAAATTTTAATTGTGTTCTTCTTTTTGTTTATTGGTACTTGTTTTTTACTTCAGGAATGTTTTATGTCTTAAATGAGGCAAGTGTTCTCCCGAGTGATTTTGTGTTTTCTTCTGCCAGTCATCCATATTCTTTTGTTCATATTTTTGGCTTGAGAACTCCAGAATTATGTGAATAATACAAAATGAGATCCCAGACCCATAAGACTCACAGCCCTGGCCATTAATTTTTCAGGAGAGACATTTTTTTTTTTACCCAGCTTCTGGGTAGAGACAATATTCCTAGTCATTTTCCTATGTCAATTAATTACTAAAAATCCTGCTTTCTGCAAGGTCTCAGCTCCAACTTTTAGCCTCACATAAGTTATATGTTACCCAGTACCTCCCAGAGCTGAAGCATTATCAGATTGCTTGCTTATTATTTTACCTTTTTCTTTTGTCTCTATTTCTGGCAACAGTGGATTTCCATTAACTTTTTGGCAAAGTTAACTACACATTAAAATTTATTGTATTTTATATACCACTTACAGGTTCAGGTATTCATAGTATTTCCATCATGATCTTATATATCAGGTCGTCAGAGCTCCAAGTCCCCGTTGTTCTTCAATCCAATTCTCAAGCGAAGAGTAAGATTGAAAGACCCACTGTCCATCTAGAGATGGACCAGGATATTTCCCACTATCCAGTCCATCAGCTTGGCTTTAGTAGTTTAGAGCAATTAGAATCCTGCCTCTGAAGTTTGCATTTAGAGTATATAGCAATGTTTCTTAAACTGTGGACCCTATGCCTTCCTGTCTCAGAATTATCAGAGGGTTTGTTTAAAGTACATATTTCTAGCCTGAAACACAGATTTACTAAATCAAAAGTTTTTACAGATGGAACCTGGATACTTTAAACATTTTTCAGGCAATTTCTATGAAACCAGAGTTTGGTTAACTGCTTATTTACAGGTATCCTTCAACTGGTTAACATTCTTTTAAGTCCTGAAGAACACACCTTATTTTCCTGTGTGCTCACTAACATTTAATAAAATGCATTGTATACATTATGTGGCTGAAAAATATTTTTTGGATTATCAAGATGGGTGAATCAGAGCTGAATTCACACTAGAACCAAAAGAGCTTGAAGCTTGCTACATATGATTGCATGGCCCCAAACCTCTCTACCTCAACAGTGGACTGAACCCTAATCAAGATTTAAATAATAAAAATGAGTTATTCAATTATTTATCCAACTAAAAGCCTATCAGTAGTAAATAATATATATTTAATATACAATTGTATTCATTAACTCAATAACTCATGATAACTCTATGTGACAGGGAAATCACACATGCCATAAGACCCAGTTTCCTCCCTAGGAGAATTTACCTTGGTAGCATGTTGAACATACACTACAAATAAGGCTTGATCTGCCATTCTTAAGTTAGAGCAGAAGTAAATGCAATGGCCCTAGAACGAAACTGTTGACAAAGCAAGTTACAAAGCTCTCTCCTTTATTCTTACCAAAGGTTAAGAGCACTTAATGAGAAGTTAGGAGTATCAAAATCTCAAAGGCAGCTGGAAGTGTGACTTTTAATTACCTGAAAATTAAAATCAAGATTTTAAATTTAATATCTAATGTCACTGACAGCCAAGATGAAGGGAAGGAGAACCAATTTGATTCAGTCTCTGTCCATAGCAGACACACTGATATTTTAGGGACCATCTTTATTTCTGCTACTGATTTTCTCTGGCTGAGTTGGGGGAGGCCATTGGAATTAGGTGACAAGTTCACATGTCTTCGTATTGAAGATGGGTATGTAAATCATCCCATCAGGTGGGAATAACCAGAACTGCGTGGTGAAATCTAGAAAACAACAAAGAGAGTCTATGAAATTATGCACTAAGACAAGTTCTAGCAAATGCTGAATGTAGTATTCAGAGATCATGGATCTCTCTTTAAATGGATGACTTAGTTAAATGACACAACCTTTTTAAGTTAGGCAGTCTGTGGCAGAGATTTCTGTATCTCAGTTTCCTCATCCACCCCCCCCCCCCCTTTTTTTTGGTAGGGTCATTAAAGAAACACAATTGGGATGTTTCAGAGCCTGGGTGGCTAGGCGGTTGACTGTCTGTCTGCCTTTGGCTCAGGGCGTGATCCCGGGGTCCTGGGATCAAGTCCCACATCAGGCTCCCTATGAGGAACCTGCTTCTCTCTCTGCCTGTGTCTCTGCATCTTTCTCTGTGTCTTTCATAAATAAATAAAATCTTTAAAAAAAAAAAAAAGAAAAGAAACACAATTGAATGAAAGATGAAAAGTATTTTCCTAGATTCACAAAGTTCTCTAGTAATGGGCTATGGTAAAACATTCTCTCTTCAACCTCCTTCACCGCCTTCCTGGAAGCATTTTGTCAGGCCCCACTAAATGGATAACCACCTCTTAGCCTTGGATTTCCTATAAAGTGCCCAGCAAATGATGAATGTTGTCTATTGGGAATCATAAGAACAAAAGAGACGGATCTCCAAGTTGTTTGAGGCTTCATCTCTGGGTACATCCTCTTTATGTGCTTTGCATCAGAGTTGCCTTCAAATACTCTGTCTTCACTAAGTAGGGCTTTTCAAATGCCAGCACCATACTGGAGAGTCTTCCCTAAGGGAATGCAAGAAACAACTGGTCAGAGGAATATGACACTCACCCATGGAATCAAATGAGAAACTAGATAAATAACCATGTCACTGGCAGAAATGAAGGCATTCCCCAACCAAATATCAATTTTAAATATCTTCAGATACTGCTGCAAAGATCATACACTTATATCTGATGTTCTGCTGTATAAGATGGATAGGGCCAAGTGTGGAGGAGACCAAGATGTAGCCCCAGTGTCTGAGGTTGTGTCAATCTAGGGTAGTGGATCCCACAAGGATCCAGGAGGTGGGCAGGGTAAACCTCAAGGACCACATTAACAAAATCAGTCTGAATTACACAAAGTCAAGCACAAGCAAAGGACTGAAATAAGATTGGGGGGAGTGAATAATTGGCTTAGATATCTGTGCCCTTATCCAAGTGAGAAATAAATTATTGAACAGAGTGCACGACTTCATGCTATGTGACATACTGCAGCTTAGAGTATCTCTTTGCCTTTAGTTCAGGTTTAATCATATCTGCATCACCTTCTGCATCAACCTCATACAGATCTCCAGCCTGCTTTCATATCCTGGACTCTTTTGTTCCCATTGCACATGGTTTCCCTAACCCTGCCTTCTAACCCAATCCATTCTCTGCTTTTATTGTTCTGGTTTTCTCTGACCTCCCCATGGTGCAAAATCTCGATTAAGTGACTCTGGAAGAAGGTAACATTGAAGACAAATTCTCTTTGCACTCAGGCAGTAAGAATGAGCTGTCAGAACCACTGTAGAGTGCCTCTGAAGGGACAATGTGAAAAAGAGTGTAAGGTTACATTAAAAAAAAAAAAAAGAACTCTTCAGTTTTTATATTAAAGTACTGCTTGTTCTCAAACCTTTTAGTCCCCTATTTGGTGCTGACTGGAAAACTTCCAAAAGCAGTTTATCAAGGGAAATGAGAAGGAAATATTTGTTCTACCCTAGAAAATACTCGCTTTAGGGCAAATATTGCCATTAAGGCCTAAGGCATCACACAACATTTCTTAAATCCAAAGCAGTGGGTTGGGGTATTCCCTGCTACACCTGCATTCCTTTCTGCCTTTTCAATCATTTTTGGTGTTCTCTCTTCTATATCTGCTCTCAATTGTCCACTCATTGCACCTTTTCCAGAAAATATTTGAGACTGAAAATGGATCCTATTTATAATTCTGTTGGAACAATAAGTATAAGCCAGTACTATCTGGGAGCAACCAAAATGGTGTTCATTATACTGCATGTCTGAATATCTAAGGCCTCATAAACCTAGAGAATTGCCCAAAATCAAAGAGCTGGCATCATAAAAGTGGTTTCTGATACCCTCCAAATGTTCTCAGTTCCTATCTTGACCAAGACATTAACTTCTCTTGTGTTTGCTAATTTATTCTTGATTCCTGCTTCAGACTCTTGGGTAGCTTTCCTATGTATCGTCTTGCTCAGTTCTTATCCTTGCACCTGAAGCAGCTTCCATGAATCTTAGCTTTGGCTGCCATCTCTGACATTGATTAGTATCCTTCTGTGAATCATCATCTGCCCATTCAAGATAAATTATCCAGACCAGCTGGCTTAGCTCCTCCTCACTTTTCCTTACCATTTCACAAAAAGGACATTCCACAATATCTACTTCTGAATCCATTACATATAAAAATCATCATTATAATAATCTACCTCCAGATAATAAGACTTTCATAGACATGGTTTTATTTGATACTCAAGCAAACTTGTGGAGACGTATCGAACACTTCAAAGAAGACAAGCTGAAGCTCCAGGAAAAATAGCATGGATAACTTGGAATATTTTCCAATATGATCCCAATATTCCCAATCAAATGTCATATGTTTACCCAAAAGTTTCTAGATTAGGACTATTATATGTTATCTAAGTGCTCAACTAGTTTATTGGATTTGTATCCCTATGCTTGTCTTTATAGGACTTATTCTTACATAATTACTAGAGAAAGATTTTTTGTAGCCCATATCTTTGTAGCTGGTCATTCAGATCTCCCCATGGATTTTGCCCCAAACTCAATTGGGAACAACCAGGCCCTGTGAGGGGATATGCAGTGTTCTTCTATCTGTCCTGTTGCCTTTACCACATGAACCTTGGTGCATATACATCTTATAGCTGAGCCCCTGCTTCATTCCCCTGAATTCTACTCACTGTGATGTTTTTGTCCTTGGGTTTCAAGACCTTTAAGACAACACACCTGATATCTGATGCTAGAGCTTCCTGAAATCATCCTTCTTGTCCTGTCAATTACCACCAAGGAAAGGCCTCTCTGGCCTAGGGGACACTCTATGCCACTTGACCTCAGTTTGGATATTTAGCTAATAAGGCTGACGTCTTGCTGCCCTCTCTCCCCATAAACTGACTTTCATATTTTGGCTCGACTCAAACTCACATTTCTCCCTGGTCCTCCCTCAAAAAGAACAACTTTGTTTTGCTATACTACTCTAGCGCATTATTACTTTTATCAAAATTTCCTGGTTTGCTTAAATTCCCTTTGCTGCCTTTTCCAATCTAATCCATTTCACCTGAGGGCTGGTTCTTCTATTTCTTGGTCAATAACTCTAAGCTTTCCCTTATTAAGTGAAACTTGTCATACTCTGCTTGATTCGACCAGAATTTCTATGGAATTTCAGTGGTTGGGGCCTATTGTGAAGAAGAGGAAGCCAGAAACAGGTAAAACTAGGGCTGGGAAAAACTGACATTGCTATTGAGCAGATGCTGTGGGGCAGGTTGCCTGGGAACCAGAGAATATGCCCCGACTAACCCAGTGATCTTGCTTTTGACTTAAGACTATAGCTGTATCCACAGTGAGGTTTCCACTGTGGGCCATGGAGTTTCCAGGTCCCATTCATCCATCAGATCAAGTACTATTATGCCTGAAGCAGCCAATATCTTTAATGCAGTACTTCAGTTAGAAACTGGTTATAGGAGAAACAGGTACATAAATTGACCAACATGATAGGGAGTGATCAAAGGAAGATGTGAGCAGAGAGGACAACTGGCCTTTGGCAACAGAACGGACAGAAAACCATACCAGGTGGTGGAGTGGAAACTCCATTATCCTCTCCCCTGATCAGAGTTGCTCAGTAAGTAGTTAGGATAGATGAACAGTCTTAGGGATTGCTGAGGAGAAAAAACAATAAGCAGAAAAACTGTGTGCCTGGCCGGCTCAGTCAGTAGATTATGTGAGTCTTGATCTCAGAGTTGTGAGTTCGAGCCCTACATTTGGTGTGGAGCTTACATAAATGAAAGAATGAATGAATACCTGCATACAACAACCAATGTATCCACCCCTATAAACTTCTTGATTGTTTGCTTGGTTCTAGATATGTCCTTAGATGTTCTCATTTATATGAATAAGCATGTAAGCTCTGGTATCTGTATCTCCAGAGTGGTATACAGACCTATGGTGAGTTCAGGCTTGAGTTATTTCTTGGTAAGGAAATCACATGAGCCCTGAGAAATCTTGGTCTCTGATAGCTCTTGCCTATATCATTGTGAGACTATTTAGCCATAATATCTGAGGGGTGATTAATCAAAACTCAACCTTCTCAAACTGTTGTGCCCAAGATTGTGTATCCGAGAAACCACCAAGGAGCCGACACCGATGCAAACACACGAGGGTTTATTTACAAGCTCTAGCTTGGGTCCAAGTATACTCCATAAAACAGAGCAGGGACTTGGACCCTCAAGTGGGTTACAGCTGGGTTTTTAATGGCCTGGTCTAGGGGATCTTCAGAAGGGGTGGAGGAATTTTTTCCATTCCAATATGGGGGAAAGGGTGGGAGAGTTTCTTAAGATCTGATATGGGATTCTCTGCCGAGGGCATTCTGCAGTTTTTCCTGTAAAGTTCAGCTCTTATTCCCAGGGACCTAAGATGGCTGTACTTGTGCTAATGCTAAACTTGAGGTGGAATGGCCTTAATTTTTCTCGGCCTCCACACAAACGTTAATGGCACATAGTAGTAACCAAAGGAGATTATTACATATAGTCTCTACCCCTTCGGAGTCCCATTCAACAGATTGGAAAGAACTGGAATCTGAATTTTTCAATACACATCAGGTGATCCTAATAGAGTCCATCCTGAAAACCTATGTTGAGAAATCTAGCTTTGTGAAGAGTCAGAGATGGTCCTCAGATCAATGGGTCAAAAAAAAAAAGGTTAAAGGGAAGGTGTTAAAGGGAGGCAGAGTTAAAACATTTTATTTGGGCTGAATTGAAGGATAATTCTTTTTTGGCCTGTTCTCTGAGGATTTTCCTTCCCATAAATTTTTGAAGGAAAATGGCTCGAGATAATAACAACATTGAATATTTAACTGAACTCATACTATGTGTCAGATCCTGTGGTAAACACTTTAAAGATATGGCCATTCAATCTTCCCAACAGTCACAGCAAGTAGGTACAATGTTTATTCAAACTATACAAATTTGTTAGTAGATGAAGAACATCATTTGGTTACAAAACTAGTAGTGGCAGAGCTGAAGTTCTGACGTGAATCTGTTCCTGACTCAGTGCTATCAACGAGCACACTTACTTGCTTCTGAGCATGCAGTATTTGCCCCCCACCAGATCATTTTTGTTCCTCCATGTGTGCATTCAATAGTGAATGAATTTGTTAATTAAACAATTATTTATTCAGCACCTACTATATGAAAACCCATTAAGGATTTTGAGTTGGAGGAGTAAAGACGTCTGATTTAAGGGTTAAAGGAATACTCTGGCTGGCGTGCTGAAAGCAGACTTTAGAACAGCAAAATATCTGTGTATTTGTTAGAATCAGTCTAGGTTGTGGTCTTAAGAGGTCCCACGTGGCAGTGGCTTGAACAAGAAAGGAGATTATTTCTCTCACAGAGTAGTTCAAGTCATAATC
Source organism: Vulpes vulpes (assembly GCF_048418805.1). NCBI lineage: Eukaryota > Metazoa > Chordata > Mammalia > Carnivora > Canidae > Vulpes > Vulpes vulpes. The sequence continues at coordinate 43,559,876 of NC_132792.1, read as the reverse complement.
AGGATAAACAAAATGATTTGATAGTGTTTTGGGCTCTGTTATCCCCAGGACACTTCCCATCTTTTCAGAGTCAAAAACCAATCACCACCATGGCTGCATTTTAACCAGGGGTGAGCAGAAGTAGAAAGGGGAGGCAGGCTCTTTTTCTTTTAAGGACATGTTCCAGATATTGCACAAACATCTGTTTCACTTGCAACCCATTGGCTGGAAACCAGGCATGTGGGCGTAACCAATTTCAAGGGACACTGGGTGAGGAAATCTTTGGTTAATCATTTACCCAAATCAAACTGCCATTACTTTAGAACAGTGGCTCTCAAAGTGTGGTTTCTGGACCAGCAGCATCAGAATTATCTCGAAGTTTGTCAGAAATGCAAATTCTCAGGCCCCGTCCCAAACCCACTGCTCAGAAATTCTGGGGATGAGATCCAATGATCATCATGTTAATGAGCTCTCTAGGTAATTCAGAGGCATGCTACCCAGAAGACTAGGGGGAGGGGGCATATTAGAAACAAAAGGAAACACTGCTTCAAACTATTGATCCTTCCTTGCCTAATTTATTATCTAAAGGTTTCATGAAATTACAGTATAGATATTAATTAAAAGGACTTGAATCTTAATATTAAGCATAAAATACAATAATACTAGTTTCATTTTTGGCCTTGCAATAAGTGTGGTTAATTTCATCAGTGTTGTAATGGCCTTAACCTGCAAAGGATAACCAAAAAAAAAAAAAAAAAAGTGCTTTGACAAAACATTTCTTCTGTTACCTTCTCAGGCTATATTTACTCTCCTACTGTGTTTTCTTTGGTTTCCATTAGCTTGTCAGAAAATTACTGTGTGTTGTCAGAGTTAATTGATATTTATAGGACATCCTCAGTATCAACCCACCAAAATGAACAAATAAAAATTGCCATGTCTGCCTGGAGGAGAGAAAAATATTTCTTAGGAAAGTCTTCCTCTTATCTGTAAAGAAAGGACTGGCTATACAGTGAAGAGCATATATTAGTGTAAAAACCCAGAACAATCGACTGAAATACAGAATGAACAGATAATTTTCTAAGAAAATGTAAATTAGCTAATTTGAATTAAAACAAATACAAAATTCAAATATCCTAATAACAACGGAAAAAACTGAAAAGGTAGCAAATCTTTTCTTTGAAAATGTAGATCTGCTCTTTAAAAAGGCAACAGGTCTAGTTAGTTTTCAAAGAATGGTAAATTTCCATGTTTTATAAACTATTCACAGCATAAAGACAAAAGCAACAAGAGAAGAACCTTTTAACTCATTCAGTAAAGCTTAGTTTAATACCAATATATAAACCATAGAAGAATAGAACTTAAAACCAGAAGCCAAAACTCAATTTATGAAGAGTCCTAAATAAATTATTAGTAAATTGAATATAGCAACATATTAAAAGTATAAAACATTAAGAAGAAATAGAATATTCCCAAGAATGAAATAATTATTTAACAATAGAAAAATTCTTGGGCAGCCCTGGTGGCTCAGCAGTTTAGCACAGCCTTCAGCCCAGGGTGTGGTCCAGGAGACCCAGGATCAGAGTCCCACATCAGGCTCCCTTGCATGGAGCCTGTTTCTCCCTCTGCCTGTGTCTCTGCCTCTCTCTCTCTGTGTGTCACTCACTCATGAATGAATGAATAAATAAATAATCTAAAAAAAAAAAATTCTTAAAGTAATTCCCAAGAAAAACTCTAAATGTAACTCTCTAGATTTGATAGCACAGTAAAAAAAAATTATAATTGCCTTAATTCAACAACTACTTAATAAAATTCAATACCTACGTCTGAATTTTTAGAAATCCAACTCTATCAGCAATCTAAGGGGGGAAAAAACCCACTTTCTTAGCTTGATAAAGAGTATTTACTGTAAGTCAGTAGCATGTATCATATTGTTGCAACATGGAAACATTCCCAATGATAATAGAATAAGACAAGAATTTCTACTTTAACTACTACTATTGAAGCAGAGGTCCTAAAAATGTAATTAAATTAGAAAATAAAATAAAGTTTCTAAATATTGCTGTTATTTGCAGACAGCACAATCACTCTCTTAATAATTCAAAGGTAATCAAATGAGAAGCTATTACAGCTAACAGGAGAGTTCAATAAGAGAAACAGTTACAAATGATAATTTTAAAATTCCAATATAACAGCAAAAGTTAAAATACAATAACAATACAAAATACCTAGGAACTTAAGAAATTTAAAAAACCTTTATGAGTAAAGCTATAAAACTTTACTGAACAAAGAGAATACTGTGTTCATAAAAAGTAAGATTTATGGGACGCCTGGGTACCTCAGCAGTTGAGTATCTGCCTTTGGCTCAGGGTGTCATCCTGGAGTCCCAGAATCGAGTCCCACGTTGGGCTCCCTGCATCCCTGCATGGATCCTGCTTCTCCCTCTGCCTGTGTCTCTGCCTCTCTCTCTCTCTCTCTCTCTCTCTCTCTCTCTGTGTGTGTGTGTGTGTCTCTCATGAATAAATAAAATCTTAAAATAGAATAAAATTTATTTTTAAAAAAAATTTTAAAGTAAGACTTACTATTTTCATGTTATCAATTATCACCAAACTATCTAGTAACTTAAAAAGTTGTAATAAAGGGATCCCTGGGCGGCGCAGCGGTTTAGCGCCTGCCTTTGGCCCAGGGCGCGATCCTGGAGACCCGGGATCAAATCCCACGTCGGGCTCCTGGTGCATGAAGCCTGCTTCTCCCTCTGCCTATGTCTCTGCCTCTCTCTCTCTCTCTTTGTGACTATCATAAATAAATAAAAATTTTTTAAAAAGTTGTAATAAAAATTCCAAGAGGATTTTTCAGAAGACTGTAAAATAATTCTAAGGGTTATCTGAAAAATGTCACACAGGTTAGACAACTTCGGGAAAAAAATAAGGAATAATTTCTACCCAATAGGAAAGCAGACTACAAAGTTGGAAATATCAAACCATTAAAATATCATTTTAGAAACAAATCAGTGAAATATAAATCTAAAAACAGTCATTTGTACTTTGGCGTTTAGTTTATGGTAAAGGACACTCATTCTAATAATGGGAGAAAGAACCTTCAACAAATAGTGTAGAGATAATTGGCTACCCAAGTGAGGAGGGAGAAGAAGTTTTAAAATCACCCCATGTACAAAAATAAACTCAAGATGCATTAAAGGTCTAAGTATTAGAAGGAAATGTAGCAAGTGGTCTTATTATTTGGGCAAAGTCCCTTCTATATCAGATTTAAAAGACATAAAGGGAAAGATTCGCTTTGAACTCACTAAAATTAAAAGCTCCTGGGCTATAAATGATACTATAAACAAAGTAAAAAAAAAAAAAAAAAAAACATGGGAATTCATTCAGTAAAGCTAGCATTTAACTGACATATCCATATTTATTATTATCTATTTAAAAGATGAAGATTCATATCTACAATGCATAATCTTTAAAATCTATAGTTGAAAAAAATGAGAGAGATTATAAACAGGCAAAGATTATATGCAAAAAAAAATACAAATGTCCATAACAGAAAATGAAAATCATCAATCTTACTAGTTTCCAGGAAAAAACAAATAATACACAATTTTCTCTTATCAAGTTGACAAAATTAGATTAATAAAATTAAAGGAGAACATGTAGAATTGAAGTCAGAATAGGTTAATTTCACAATCTCTTCACAATTATCTAAATAGATGGCATTTTTAGAAGACAAATTGCAGAAATCTATGTTGAGGGGAAATTTATATACAAATATAGAAAGGTAGGAGGAAGGAGTATGGAGAATGACATTGCAGAAGGGAAGAGAAGAAAGATGAACACTTGTTATTTTGTATAGTTCTGTATCATTGAATGTTTTAGAGTGAGAATATATTTGTGTATTACTTTTGTATTTATTTCTTTAATTATTAGTTTCAGTTAGAACCAGCCACAGAAATAGAAAACACATTGCAGGCTTGAAGCCCAGACATATTCGTTAGAATTCACTTTCATTCCTCTAGCATGGGTAGCCTAGATTCCAAATCATCAAAATGTACTCTCATCTGTAAGAAGTCAATATGGAACGTAGATTGCTTATGATCTCTCTGCTGCAACTAATACTTTCGTAAACTTGCTTCTCTTTCCTTTTTAATAAACACAAATTCAACTTTTCTGTTGAGTCTCAGAGACTCCATGGCTGTTTCTACTGCCTATGCCTCACTTAATCAGACTCTAGTTAATTAAATTTGCCTTACAGCTGCTACAATTCTTGGGAGCCGTTAGGCTTAAGGGAATCTGTTAAATACATAATTTTATGGTGTCAAAATCAGGGAGAAATTGGACGAAGTAGTGAGCTATTTCTGAGCAAATTCAGAAAATTTGTCTATCCGTTATTCCTGTCTCTCCATTATTCCCATGCTTACTAAGCAAATTAGGAAAACTCTGTTGTCAATCCATTATACTTAGTTGACCAAACTCTGAACAGGGTTCCATCTTAATGTTTGTCCCTTCTCTGCCTAAATCTTGACTGCTAAATCCTGCTAAAGAAAATTATAGAACCATCAAGATGAGTACCCCTAAATATACATTTAACACCCCCAACTGGGCCTCAAGCCCAGAATTTCTTTTATTCTCTCAAAACTCTATGCTCCTCAAACTCAGATTTCTGTAGGAGTCTTTCCTTCTATTTCACTAAAAAATTAGTTACCATCACAATTTCTCAGTTTTCTACCAGGGAACCTATGAAACTACCCTCCCTCCTTTATTCTGATTTCTGAATTGTAAGAGCCCTCCTTCTTCCAGTCTCAGACTATTATATTCAGCCATTAAAAAAAAAAAAAAAAGAGGAAACTTTGCCATTTGCAACAATATGGATGAAGCATGAAGGCATTACGCTAAGTGAATAAACCAGACAGAAAGACAAATACTGTATGGTATCACTTATATGTAGAATCTAAAAACAGAAAGAAAAGAAAAACTCATAGAAACAGAGAGGAGAGTAATGGTTGCTGAGGTATGGAGAAAATGGGCAGATACTAGTCAAAAGGTACAAAATTTCAGTTAGAAGATGAATAAGTTTTAAGGAACTAATGTACAGCATGATGACTATTGTTAATAATATTGTATTATATTTTTGAATTCTGCTAAAAGAGTAGATCTTAAGCATCCTCACCTCACCATGAGGTGATGGATATGTTGGTTAACCTGATTGTGGTAAATATTTCACAACTATACATATATCGATTTATCATGTTAAAGAAATCAAAGGTATACATATTGGAAACAAAGGCATTAAACTGTCTTTGTTCACAGATGACATGATTATCTACGTAGAGAATCTGAATCAATCAGCAATAACCCCCAGAACTAATAAGTGATAAAGGCAGGGTTGTAGGATTCAATGTCAATATAAAAAAAAAAAATCAGTTGCTTTTTTGTCTTTCAATGAACCAATGCAGTTTGAAATCAAAAAAAAAAAAAAAAAAACACAATACCATTTACATTAGTACCCCAAAAATGAAATATGTATAAATCTAACAAAATATATACAAGATTTATATGAGGAAAACTACAAAACTAGTCTACAAATAATCTCAAAGAACTAAAGACATAGAGACAGTCCATGTTTGTGGATGGGAAGATTCAATACTATCAAGATTTTAGTTCTTCCGAACTCAATTTATAGATTCAGTGTCCTACCGATCAAAATTCCAGCAAATTATTTTATGAATCTCAACCAAATGATTCTTTTTTTTTTTTTTAATTTTTTTTTAATTTTTTTTATTTATTTATGATAGTCACAGAGAGAGAGAGAGAGGCAGAGACACAGGCAGAGGGAGAAGCAGGCTCCATGCACCCGGAGCCCGATGTGGGATTCGATCCCGGGTCTCCAGGATCGCGCCCTGGGCCAAAGGCAGGCGCCAAACCGCTGCGCCACCCAGGGATCCCATCAACCAAATGATTCTAAAGTTGGTGTGCAGGGACAAAAGATCCATAATGGCCAACACAATGTGGGAGAAGAACAAAGTTGGAGGACTGATGTTGCTCAACTTCACTTACTATAAATCTATAGTAACCAAAACAGTGTGGTGTTGGTGAGGGAATAGATCAATGCAACAGAATAGAAGGCACATGTATAGTCTATCTCTGACAAAGGAGCAAAGGCAATACAATGGAGAAAAAATTGTTTCTTCAACAAATGGTAATGGAACACTGGATGTCCATATGCAAATGAATGAATCTAAATCTTACATTCTTCACAAAAATTAATGCAAAATGGATCATAGACCTAAATGGAAAACACAAAACTAAAACCTGTAAAAGATAACACAAGGAGATAACCAGATGACCTCAGGTTCAGTGATGCTTTTTAGACACAATTCCAAAGATACAACCCATGAAAAAAGTAATTGATAAATTAGACTTCATTAAAATTAAAAACTTCTGCATTGCAAAAGGTAACATTAAGAGAATTAAAAGACAAACCAGACTGGGAGAAAGTATTTGTAAAAGACACATGTGATAAAGGACTGGTATGCAAAATATACAATAAATTCTTAAAACAAGAGGAACACCTGGGTCGCTCAGTGGTTGAGTATCTGCCTTTGGCTCAGGATGTGAGTCCCACATCGGGCTCCCTCTACCTATGTCTCTGCCTCTCTGTGTCTCTCATGAATAAATAAATAAAATCTTAAAAAAAAAATAAGAAAACAACCTAATTTTAAAATGGACCAAAGACAGTAACAGACACCTCACCAAGGAAGATACACAGGTGGCAAATAATATATGAAAAGATGTTCCACATCACATACCATCAGGAAAATGAAAATTAAAACAACAATGAGATACCATTACACACCTGTTAAAATGGCCAAACTCTGGAACATGCATAACACCAAATGCTGGTGAGAATGTGGGGCAACAAGAACATACATTGTTCTAGGAATGCACAATAGTAGAGCCACCTTGGAAGATAGTTTGACAGTTTCTTACAAAACTAAACATGATTCAGCAATCGTGCTTTATGGTATTTACCCAAAGGTAGGCAGAGAACAGAGGATATTTAGGGCAGTAAAAATCTTCTGTATTATAATGATAAATATGTCATCGTGCCTTTGTCCAAACCCATGGAATGTACAACACCAAGAGTAACCCTTAGGTAAATGAGGGTCTTTGGGTGATTATGATGTGTCAATATAGATTCATCCTTAGTTTAAAAAAATGTACAGTTTTGGTGAGTGATAGTGATAATGGGGGAGGTTACACATGTGTGGGAGGCTGGAGGTACATGGAAAATCTATGATCCTCCATATTAGAAACCTAAAATTGCTGTAAAAATGTCTTTAACAAAAAATATGTTGTATACCTTAAATTTATACAGTTTTATTTGTCAATTATATTTCAATAAATTGGGGAAAATAAGACTATTAGACTCCACAGATTTCTGGGTCTACCCTCTACTACTATCACAGGGGCCTTACTCTATTGATAAATCCCTCCTTCTAGCTATGTCTGCTTCTCTCTTTCTCTGGGTCCTTCCCATTATTATTTAAATATGATTCAGTAAAACTTAAATCCTATCTCAAGCTGGCATCTACCTCTAATTTTCATATCCCTTTCTTTTATGGTTACATCTCTGAAAAAAAATCCTCTTACATGGTGGAAATATTTGTTATTAATGTCAAATCGTTTCTTGTAATATTTCCCATTTCTCTTTCTCTCTATTCAAGCAGGTAGTTGCCTCTGGCAATTTTCTCAAGGTGATTGACTAGAAAGAGAGAAGAATGTGTTTCTGAGACCTCCCTTTAATTCTATTGTGGAAAAAGATGTTTGGGCTGTAAACTCAATGAATGGAAAAGAGAAGAATTACTCTGCTTGTCCTGACACCCTCTTCCCCTGTTGAAAGATGCCCTTGAGTTGAGAAAGGGAGAGAAATAGTTTAGGTAATAAATGCAAAGCTTTACAGATAAGGCAGTTCCTCTATGAGATTTATAGCATTGGAGGGCAAAGATAGAATGTCCTTGCTTTTTAGGCACAGCTTGGAGGGAGGCACAAGAAAGATGATGTCTCCCTGTTGTATCTAGCCAAAGAAACTATTGAGGCTCGTGTCCAAATCATGACACAGAAGCCAGGTGGGAGCCCTTGTAGACATAAACGAGATGTCTATGAGGCATCCTGTAGGTATCAGTGGGTAAGAGCCATCTCTTCTTACATTCCCAAGAACCAAGACTCCTTAGAAATGTGACTGAATCTTTACATTCCCAAGAACCAAGACTCCTTAGAAATGTGACTGAATCTTGAAGATAGAATGAGTCTCCAAAAGAACTGAAATTAAGTAGATGCCACCATAATGAACAGTAGAATTGAAATAGCATAACTAAGTATCCAGAATGAGGTTTGTGCCGAGGTGAGCAACAACTTTTATTCCTGCTAAGTTCACCTGATATGCCTGGGACAATTTCTTGATTGACCACTCTTTCCTTTAAACTCTCTCTTGCCCTGGAATTCATGACTGAAAAATTCTGGTATTTCTACCAGCTTCCTGGCTGCTTCTTAATCCATCTCGTGGATTCTTCATCTGCTTATTCTTTAACTGGTACCACTTATTTATTATATTAATATTTGCTCAATGTCTACTATGGACCTGACATTGTTCTAGGGACCAGGCATAGGACAATAACCAGACAGATTTGGCCTCTTCCACTATGAGTGAGAGCCTAGCGGAACTAAGAAACCAAGTCTGGAACAAAGATAAATTTGAACCCACATCGGGTTTGGGTCACACACTCCATGTGATTTCATCAGCAAATATGTATTCAACAACCTGTATTACAGTAATAACTTACACATCTCTAAGTCAGGCCAGGTATCTGCCTAGAGATTTGGACAGTTGTATCCATCTGCCTCCTACCTCGGCCTTCTTGAATATCCTTTTGCCTCTCAGACTCAAGATGTCAAAAACTGGCCTGTTTTGCTTATTTTATGAATGTCATGTATGTCATCCTATTGCTCAAGCTAAAAACTTGGCCTTTATTCTTTATTTTTTTCTCTCCCTTGTCATCCTCATACTATCTGTTCCTAAGTTCTGTTATGATATATTCTGTGCATCTCTTAATTTTACTCACTGCTAGCTCTTCCCTAGATTACTGGAATAGACACCTAATTAGTCTTACGGTTTCTAATTTTGTCTCACCCAAATCATTCTTTATACCATAGTCAGAGTCATCTTTTCTAAAGTAACTCTTATCAGGACACTATCTTTCTTAACTCTTTAGTGATTTTCCCAATACTCTTGGGAAAAAGCTTAACAATTTATATGGTCCCTAAGTCCCTGTGAGATACTATACCTATAAACCTTCCCATTCTCATCAGCTGCCACCCCATCTTTGGCCTCTCCTACCATCCTTGTACCACATGCCACAATTTGGTCATCTCTCTTTTTTTTCTCAATTTTTCAAACATTGCAGGAAGTTTCTTGTATCCAGTTCTTTGCATACGTTTCCCCTTGTCTCTGCAACTTAATATTTTTGCCAAACTTCCTCCCCAACTATCGCTTGGAAAACCTCTGATCATCCTCCAATACTTGATTTGGACTTTATATCTTAGCTCAGTAGGAATTGTACTCCTTCAACATGCTTCCATAATATGTGGCACTTTTTGTTAACACCACTTATATCATGTATCGACTATCTACTTATTTGTAATCCTCCAACAGTAAGTTCTTTGAAGGCTAAGACTGATATTTTCACCATTGCTTACACATAGTAGGAGCATTATATATATATATCTATATGCATATACTTAGTAAATACATACATATAAATACATATATGCTTAAGTATATATGTATTTCTAGTATTTACATTATAATTTTACATTAAAATTTGCATTATAATATTTATATGTATTTTATATATACATATACTTAAGTATATATGTATTTAAAATACATTACATGTTATATTTACTATGGCACTTTAAATAAATGAAAGCATTTATACTATATATTTATACTAGAAATACTTCTAAATAGGAAAGTTGCGAGATTTATGGTAGACTGAAAAACCTGTTGAGTTTTTCATTTGATGAGATGCTATTTGAACTTCTAGGATGTCCTGGGTGGTGACTTTAATCATTAGCCAGATAGAAAACCGACCCCTGGATTTTCCTCCCAGGCAGATTTATTATGAAGCTAATGGAGTTGAAGTTGCAAGGCTCCTCCTTTGCAGGGGCTCTTCCAAAGTCCCAGAGGGGTGCCAGCAGTGCAGTCACAATCATATGATCTTGTAAACTTTGAAAAAGACGATACTTACCCACAGGTGCCTTTTATTCCAACTTATTTTCTGTCATTTCTTCTTATATCTAGTCATGCTGGAAGAGTCGGAGGCATTTTTGAAATGTGGATAAGGAGAAGCTGAGTGCTAGTATATTTAGTGGGATATGTTTATTTAGTTTGCAATTATTTCCATGCAAGTAGCTAACTAATTAATTAAAATATTATTTTCCTGGATTGTCTGACATTTGTAATTTTTATGATTTTTCCTTATCATTAGTAAGTAATTGCTTTTTTATTTGTTTAAAAAAATTATAAATTTAAAAGAACCCACTCACAAATTATATCAGCCTCAGGTCTTATATAACCTGGATGTTTCTTTGATATGAACAAAGAAAACAGGAGGCAACAGGGAATGAACGGTGATTTCTATGCCAATCTATTTTCTACTGGTCTTCTTGGCGAGGTCCAGTTAAGAAGGTGTTGTGAATCACAGAGTCACACAGCTGTAAGGCAAGAAGATACTCACCTCATCTCGAGGTCCCATTCTGAAACTGTTCCTAAGTTCCTTAATTCACTGATTACATTCTTTAGGTTGGTTCCTTCCATGTGCAACCCACTAAGGAATGATGAAACATTCTCAGAAAACAATGCAAATGTACGAGGCTATAGAGGTTATGCCGGTTTTTACACCACACTCGTCCTGGGGATGGTCCCACCCAGCAAGGAGCATCCAGTCTAAGATACAAATAAAAAACTAGGCAACCTCCACAATTACCCAGATGTCTATACAGTGGTCTTGTACTTTTTACTTGCTCAACAAATATTAATTGAACCCATACTCTGTGCACGGAATTTTATCTCTAAATGTGAGGTAAATGGATAGGGCATTCAACTATGACCTCTGCCAGGAGAGGGTCTGATTTCAAGTGGGACCAAGAGCTACCAGTGAACGGTCAGATGATAGTTCTCAGGCAAATCTTGTCATTGCTAATTGAAGGCAGAGAAATTTCAGCTTCCACCAAAGAGCCTTGGTGGTAGCAGTGTTTAAGCAAGTCAACATGTGTAAAATGATGTGATGTTGAAAATCTTCTGCTTCATAATCAAAGAAAATAAAAAAAATCTCAGAGGAAATTGAAAATTATGAGCTTTCTGCGGACTCCACGAAGGCATAAATCTCTCAGCTTTTGACTAGACAATTGGCTATTTCATGTTATTAAATAGAAACACTGCTCTTCTCAACAGTGAATGACTAATTTCAAGGGATATGCAATAATGTCATCTGTCTTCAGGAAATCTCAGGGAAGTAAAGAAAATATACTTTATCCCCATTGCAATTAGCATGTGTAATGTGCTCATCTTTCTTCTCCCCTCCGCCTGACTCACCCCTAATAAAGAGGAATGTTTTATATGGTAAAGGAAAGAAAATTAAGCCTCTCCAGAGGTATGTACCCTTTATTGAGGATCTATTATTTCTGTATACTGCTTGTTTAATTCTTACATAAATATCATTACCTCCATTTTACAAAAGAGGACCCAGTCTCAAGGAACATGCCCGAGGCAGCTAATAAGTGGTTGAATCAGAGGTGAAATTTGAGTCTTACTGCACCAAATCACATTCCCTCCTGCGATGCAAAAGTATTTCGTCCCTCATGCATAGGCTTGAGCTTTTGTGGATTTTATGGGAGATGAGCTCAAGAGGTTAGGAATGCTGGGAGGCAGAGCTGGCCAACATGGGTATGTAGCCGGTTCTAATCTCCATGGAACATAAAATTTTCATAGGTGTAGATCTGACTCCTGCTTCTGCCAAACCAGCAGTGTCTACAAGGGACAACCCTATCACTGGTAGTTGGTTGCTCTGGAAAAAAAATGGGAGAATTGGAAAGAAAAGGCCTTTTCCCTTCCACATCTCACATACGCACTATGAATTAGTGCCTCTCCTAAGGTCGTCACATACATAAGCCCAAATACCATGGAGGAAATCTGGCTGGACAGATAAAATCCATCCCGTGTTTCAATTCTTTGCTCTCCTTTCACTTCAGGATAATTCCAAACTCCTGAGAATGACAAATCTTGCAATAATTACTCCTCACCCTAATCTATGCATTCTCCAAGCCTGAGGAACAAGTTAACATTTCTACACCTTCCTGTGTTTTCATATATTTCTCTGTGCCTTTGACTCACTTTATTTGATGTGCCAGAAATGCCTTCCTCACCTTCTTTTTGGTTTGGTAAAACTCTTCTGATTCTCCAATATACAGTTCAGTTAACATACTTCTGAAGAATCTCTTGACCCTGGTAGACAAAATTAATTTTTCTAGCCTCTGAGTGCCTATGATAATTTGTGTATATCTTTATTTGAATATTTATCATATTATAGTATGATTATTTAATAGTTTATGTGTCTGAATCCTCTACTGAATTACATCTATTTCCTATTCATCTTTCTACCTAGGTTCAATTAATAAATGGATAATGTCCTGATTGTCCTTTCCCGTTTTATTTAAGTTGGGGTCACATTCTATACTTTTCCTTCCTGGTGAAATAAAATCAGACTTAATTTCAGGAAGAAATGTAATTCTAACCCAGGAGCCAAAAGAGAAGATGCAAGAACGGAAGTAGAAGAGGTGGTTAAAGTAAGTGGGTGCAAATTTGATGACAGTCTTCACCAGGCTTTCTGAAGGGAGAATCATCTGTTTTTGAACAAGTGCCTTCTCTTGCCTCTCTTGTCAGAATGCAGTTAGACATGGAACATTTGAAATGTTCCTGGGAGAGAATGAATATAGATCATGACAGAAAGAAGATCAGGACAGTTTCTAAACCGTCCAATATTCTTCAGAGATACCTTAGTTCATCCAGGGTCAGGGGTGAACAGAGATGGATGTGTTGCTCATGGAACTGAGGGCAGCATGGGATGATTGAAAAGACGTGAGGTTTGCAGCAAGACAGTTCTGAAGTCACACACCAGCACTGCCATGTAGTCACTGTGCGTCCTCAGGTTATGTAACTTCTCCATGCCGGGCATTACTAACCCCCAATGTAAGAACAACAGTTCCAAGCAGCATAAAATATTATCAATGTCTGGTTCACAGTCAGTGCTCATTAATGCTATTTCCCTCCCTTAGAAAGAAATAGATGGCATATATTTACATTAAGAATTAGGTATATCCAGCGATTTTCTCAAAGCTCTAACAGATGCAGTTGGAAATTTTCTTGGTTTCTCAACTCCTTAGTTGGTGAAATACTAGAGAATGCTATTACCTGGTGGTAACATATGTGAGGTGGAATCGGTTCTCTGATGGGAACGTTAGCAAAGCACTGAGCTAGAATTCCTTTTAATGATCTTCCCTGATCTGGAAGGAAATAAGATTCGTTGCTTGGGTCTTGGGCAGAAATGTTTTCAAAAAGAAGACTGTGTATATGTTGATAGTGTGGATATGCTCAACTTCTAAAGAAAACATTTATTTTATTTTTTTTAAAGAAAACATTTAATCACAGGTCATGATATGTACTTTTCTTAAAATTTGTCTCATTGGAAGCTTTCAAACAGAATTTGCATAATTCTCTCTCTTTACTTTCAAAATAAATAGTACATAATTCGAACTGGGGTATCTGGTAAAGCACTCCAAATCATGAGCAAATGAATTTGTCCTGAACTTTTTGTATTTCTATATAGTGAATGTCACTGCCGAGTGGCAATAATGTCAGAATTTACTCCAGAAAGTGCTAGTATATTTTGAGTATCATCTTTATGTATATAGTATTTTATTAAGGTAATACAAGCACAGTGTGACATTCCTTGGTTTTCCCTGCAATTTTGAAAGGTTAATTGAATTGTTGAGCAATATTTTAATTTATTCTAATTTCCTTCATTGAGATTCATCCTTCTAATAGTTTTGAATATCTTTGCATGCATTAAGGTCTATTAAAGTGAAGCCTTTTTTTGTTTTAACCAAATATTCATTGGTGGCCATTTTCTCCATTTTATATTTAAACCCTATTGTTAGCCAAATGTCAAACACTTTAGAAATCTTTGCATTAAAGGTCATTTTTCTGATAGCTGAAGTCATCTTTTTCACATAATATCCTGGAAAGGAAAGGGCTTGGTTATTCAAAAGTCTCATTCCTATCTTTTAAATGGGGTGCAGATAGAGACCATAGTATTTTTACGGATGTGGAAATGTTGCCAAATCAATTCCTAGGATTCCATTTTTATAATGGCAAGTCAGGCCTCTCCTTGCATTCAAAGAAGAAAATTTGCTGAACTGCAAGTGTGGAACCAGAAGGCCATATGCTAAAGTAAATTGCTACTATATGAGCAAATGGCACGCTGCCACCACGAGAAGACATTTTCATTACTTCTCATTCACTACAGGCTCCATAGTTTTTCCCCAGTTATAAAGATCATTTTAAGTAAAGAGATGGAGCAACACTCTCAGGATGAGATGCTTTAAGAATATTTTGTGTAGTTAAGCCAGAGCTTAGTGAAAAAAATGAACAACCTAATGATGAAAGGAGAGAAAAGAAGCTTCCACTCATGAATTCGTGTCGTCAGTGGATGTCCTTTTTCTATCTTTTAGAATCACAGGTATGAGGAAATTGCAACCAAAATCTATTCTCAGATGTCAAAGTATAATTATCAGAAGCTAAAATCATAATTCTAAGGCAAATATTATATGTGCAAATTTTTCTCCTTAATTAATGAGGAAACCGATAAAGTGTTAATGATTGACTCAAAGAACATTTACAATGCTGGGATATTCTTAGGAAATTTAACAAAGAAATGTTGGGTTAAGATTTCCACTTAAAGATATAACAGATTTATTATGGCCCAACAAGTCATAAGTCTTTGGCAGCATTTATTTCACTGAACAGGAATTATTTTCATTTTTACTAAACAAAAATCTATGAGTTAGGCAACTTTGTTAAATCTGGGACCTCTAATCAATAATGACACTAAGTATATTCTTCTAGACAGTCATTGATGGCCTTTGCCCCATATGATATTGAAAAGACATACCACACCTTTATGTCTTTTTTCCTGAGTTTTAGATAATTCTCTGACAAAAGTAATGAATTGTGCAGTAGATGCCTGCCACAAGTTTTAAAGTACCACTAGTAAATGAATTTATATTTTAATGGAATATTATGTGTACTCAATCCTGTTTTAGTCTTTCTGCATATAAGGAATTTTAGGAATCCTGCTCAACATTGTATTAGGATATATGAAAGTTGAGTTGTAAACAGATAGTGAGAAATAGAGTTACATTTTTTTTAAGATTTTATTTATTTGACAGAGAGAAAGAGAGCAAGTGCACACACAAGCAGGAGGAGAAGTGGGCTCCCTGCTGAGCAAGGAGCTCAAGACTCAAAATCGACCCCAGGACCCCAGCAACATGACCTGAGCCAAAGGTAGACACTTAGCCAACTGAGTCACCCAGCCACCCCCAGAGTGACACTTTAAAGACATTTTATACTGTTTTCTTATTCTAAAGCCACTACATCACTTAACACATGCATTTTCATAGGCCTTCAAAACCTGTGAAGGGCTTAGACACCATATGTGTCAAATAGATAAAATGGCCTTGCTCTAACACACATACAGACCCACCAACAATGACATCTTCTCCAGGTTAAGGAATCACTTTTGTACTGTACAGGTTGACATGCTACAGCCTACGTATCAAGGTCTTCCATAGTTCCTCTGAAATTGCTTCTCTGCTATTCCCCAAATCACATGCCTGGTTTGGGCACATATCAGGGTGAGTCAGTGGCCTGCTACACACCTACATGGGCTCTGAAGCCAGATCCTTTGCACTGAATCCCCGATTATTCAGAATTCTGCTCTGGGCAAATTATTCAACTTCTTTATGCCTCTCTCCAAATTTCTAAAATGGGTCAAATAAATTTACCTTCCACAAAGAGTCCCCATGGGAATTAAATGAATACATTTTCATCATTTACATAGGACATTGTCCTTGTCCTTGTGAATGTACAATAATTGTCAACTCTTCTTGGTCAGATCAGCCTTTTTGTCCTCCATTCTGTGTTTCCTGTCTTCGCCCCGCCCCGCCCCCCCCCCCCCCCCAGCAACACACACACACACACTTTTATCTCTCCCCATACCTGGAAAGTTCTCTCTCAATATGAGCCATCTTCAGTGCTCTTCTACAATCTCTTATTTCTCTAACTCTTAAAGATCTCTTCTTCTAAACAATCATCACACTTAAGTATATACTTTCTTCTACAGTGTGAGGCTGCTCCATGTATCCTGTTATTTCCACAACTATACATGGACACCTTCAGGACAGTGTGACATCAAGAGGCATGTGCTAATTTGATAAGGGACACTTCTACTTAGGAAAATAGGCTCAAGCCCAAAGGCTCAAGATTAGAAGAAAGTAGGATGAGGATAATAAATAACAGTCACAATGCCATTAAGTCAGACCTCTCCTTCCAACAACTCCCATTGCACGTGTCAATGTGTTTAATTTGCTTGTTTATCTGTAAGTTTATTTACATGGAAAGCTGTGCTTATGGGGCTGCTCTCTGCATTTGACTTTTCTCATGAACTAGTACCGTCTTTAGAGAGCAGTCAGAGAAGGCACAGATTTGGAAAAGCCTGGCAAGATATCAGGAAACAGGACGTACATTTTTTTTTCTATCTTCAAGAAAATCTCTTGCATATCTACCGTGCACCAATCAACCTGTTGAGACTGTCAAACCGGTCAATCTTGTGAGCATAGCGATAATTGAACTAATTTGGATTTTTGTAGATCCCCAATTTTTTAAATTATCTGTATAAATTTTAAATATGAGATCCAAAATATGTACAGTTGACCCTTGAACAACATCAGGATTAGGGGTGCTGACCCCTGCATAGTCAAAAATCCATGTATAACTTCTGACTTCCATGAAATTTTACAAATAGCATACGGTTGACTGGAAACCTTACCGATAACATCAACAGGTGATTAACACATATTTTGTATGTTATATATATTAATCGCTGTATTCTTACAGTAAAGTAAGCTAGAGAAAAGTAAATGTTATTAAGAAAATCATAAGGTAGAGAAAATACATTTATAGTACTGTAGTGTATTTATCAAAAAATCCATGTGTAAGTGGACTTGCACAGTTCATACCTGTTTGAGGGTCAACCGTACATTCAATCTCAAATATGAGTCATCTCTAGTCTTTCTTTTCCATGAGAGACCCCTGTGAGGAGACAGGAGCTCACATCTACTCACTCCACAGCCACCTTCAGTAGAGTTTGTACATAAAACACTTTGGCCCAAGCAGCCTTTGCTCCCTGTGCTGGGACTTTGTTCTCCCACAGGTTCTGCTGCTGTTGCTGCTGGTATCACAACTGAAGCTGTGTCTGTCCCACCATCATGGTAAACCGTGTCACACTTGCCCTTGCTTCTTCACCATGGTTCTCTGTGGAAGGTAGCATTGTGAGTGGGCTGCCTTCTGCCTGGTGTTAGCATTGAAAGGCCTGCAGGCCAGAAAGTTCTCCATTCCCCAGCAAATTGGAATAGTTGCTCATTGAAGCTTTTATGCATTGGTTGAACCTTCCCTCAGGCAAAACATCAGATAATCTGCATCCACTCACTCCTATGCCAGACAGAGTCTATTCTCTGCTTCTTTACCCCTTTCTTGGGAGCTCTTTATTTGCCTCCCACTGAACTTTGCATCAGTCACCACCAGTTTCCTAAGGCGATGAGATGGGTTCCCATGGGGTGCAGTGCAATGGCAACGATAGGTTCTGGTGTTTTGTCTGCCTGCCTCTCCCCCTCAACAGCTTCAGCCCCTCCTTCCTTTTCCTCTTTCTCCCCAGGTCCCCAGAGCTTCGCCATTTGAGAAGAATCAACCATTAGCTCTCTAAGCGTTTGCATATTTCAACATAGCTCCTTAGTATCTTTTGATCACTTCTGAACCAAGATCCTTGCCCCAATGTCTTTTCCTGACTGCCTAACTGTATGAGAAAAATACATCTGCCAAGTCTGCTATATTTAAATGTCTGAAGCTGGAATCAAGGCCATTTTCCCATTGGTCAGACAGGGTGTGTTCTTCACTTGGTTTTACTAAATGCTAAATAAGAATATAAGAAACATGAGGCTACTTTAAGAGCCATAAGAATAAAAAGAGAAAAGCTGAAGAGACTCCCCAGCTGAACAACAGTTCTCATTTGATTAACACAAGAAAGAAAAATAGTCATAAAGTTCTCTAAATATCTCTTCCTCAGAAAAAGAAGCAAAAATGTATATTTAATACCCCAAATATATTTCTCAAAGTTCTAAGTTACAGAACATATGAGTTGGTAGGAATCCTGAAGAATTCATAATTATAACTCTGTTATCGTGACACAACAATATGCTCAAAAGTAATATTTGGATATTCTTTCAACATAATCGATAGCTAAGCATATGCATGGTACTATGGGTGATAAGAATCATATGTAAAAGTTTATGCCTTGATGTAGATTGGAGAGGGTATCTGAGGAGATAAAAGGATTATTTTATGGGAGAAAGAAGACACTCTCCCCTTAAATGACATAGTACTTCATAGGCTAGATGAGAAATACATATCGGTCTCAGAACTCTCCTATTGAAATCCTTCAGGAGCCTCCCACAAATCTTTATATGGCCTGGAGGGTTCTGTATGATCTGACTGGGTGGTTATTTGCCCCTCCACCCCCCGTGTCCCTAGAGGGGACATTGGGCAGTATCTGGAAACATTAGGAGTTGTCACAACTGAAGGGAGAGAAGTCATCTTGGCATCTAGTGGGTAGAGGCCAGAGATGCTGCTAACATCTCACAAACAAGAGTTTCCCACAGCAAAAAGTCATCTGACCCCAAATGTCAATAGTGCTGAGCTGGAAAAGGGTTTATCCAGCCCCTCTCCACCTCTCTGGATGCCTCTTCTACTGCTTGCATCCTTCTTTGCTTTGTTCCTCTCATTCCGGCCTTCTTACCATTCCTTGAATGGGCCCTTATCCTTCCTACAACTTGGACTTTACCATATTGTTCCCACTGCCGGAACATTTTCCTCCAAGACCTCTCTTCCTTTGCCTGGTTAAGTTTCTGTTCTTAAGCTCTTCTTTTCTGTCCTTAAGCTCTCAGCTTCAAAATCACTTTCTTGGAGTGCCTCACACCATTAATTCAGGCAGAACTTATCTGGTCTCCTGGCATCCTGCACTTCCTTCCTAGCTTGTTTCATAGTTAATAATTGTGTATGTGGTCACTGGCCTCCTAATTGTCTGCATCATTAGGCTCCAAGAAAGGGCCCTGTTTCTTTGCTCACCTTGAAATCTCTAATCCAGCATAATTCCTGTAGGTAGAAAAGTCTCAATGACTGTACTTTCGGATGAATGAATAAACATTCAAGTACATGCTTAGAACAAGTAAACAAGTATGATATCAAACATTTATTGAATGTGTGCTGTGTGTCAGGCACTGTATTAAATGCTCTTTAAGGATCATTCTGTCCTTACACGGTCCTCAGGATATAGACACTCATCTCTTATTATCTTGTTTACAAGTCAGGGATGGAGTCATTGAGAAGTTGTATATCTTGCTGAAGATCTCCTAGCTTTGTAAGTGGAGGAGCCAAAATACCTTCTTAGGTCTGTCTGACTCTAAAGTCTCCCACTTGAACGTTCCTAGCAGAAGAGTCGAAATATTCAGCGAGAAAAGAAAGCAAGAAAATAAAGGATGCGGTCATCTGCTTCTGGGGACACTTTTTTTTTTCTAGTAGATTTTGCCCAGAAGTCATTGTTTCTTGACAAAGGCATCAGGTAAGCACATGCTCTATAGAGAAACTTCTAAGAGTCGAACAGATGTTACAGCCAGGGGTGAAGCCAGGCATTGGCGGGGGCTCAGTATGAAAAGGAAAAGGTAACCATAGAGATTAGGGGTCTTGCAACTGTTTGTGCAGAGTTGTATCCTTCACAACAATGCCTCCCAAGTCTGATTACTCACCAGAACCTTCTGGAAAGCCTTTGAACATTTCCATGTACATTCCCTGCTCTTGATATCCCAATCAGGATATTTAAAGTGGTGTTTGAACTCTGTTGGTTTACTTGTTTTGTGGTAGTTTCTGCTGAAGTTACCGGTCTGCAGGCTAGGTTTTTGCTTTGGAGGATTCTGATGAGAAAGGAGAGAAGCAGCCCACTGAAGGCTATCACAGTACCCAAGGAGAAGGGGCAGTTGGAGCTGTGGTCTCACCAGGCATGTACACTGTGCGGGAATGATTTGTCTGCCCATCAGTTTTCCTGGGTTCCCACTCCTGGCCCCCCTGTCTGCTTTCCAGAGAGGAGATCCTCCCCCTCCTCCATGTGGTTCTTGCAGGGCTTTTCACTATAATGATAACTACACACACACACACACACACACACACACACACACACACACACACACCTCCAGCTCTCCCACAGGGGAACACATGAACTAGAATGGACCACTTGTGATAATCCACCCATTCCTCTTCTACAGCAATTAAGCTGGACTGGAGCACAATCAGTGCAGATTAGAATCCTCCCTGAGATCGGCACATAGAGATTGGGAGAGAGACCGTTTCTTTCCACTAGGGTGGTAAAGCCATGAAATAGAGAGTGGTCATATACTCTGGCTGTATAGAGAAGTCTAATGCAAGAGAAGATGTGAGAGGAGGGGAACAGAATTAAAAGATGGAGAGAGGAGAGAGGCTTGGTGGCATAATGAGGATGGCCTCTATATTCCATAGTCACATGAGCCAACACAACCTTGAGAATGCTGTGTCCTCGGGAAGTGTGTGTACATCGATGTACACACTTAGCTTTGCTCTGGATAATCAGAGGATTAAATAGGCTTGTGCACAATTCACACTGGGAAGACGATCTTGAAGGGAAGATAAGCAAAACTATGTCCACACTGAACTCTGCTGCTGAGCTGGGGCTTCCCAGACTCTAAATGAGTGCTCTGCTCAAGCTCTCAAAAGTGACTTGGAAAAGTGGGTTGCTGGGAGGGTTGCGTGGGGATGAGGCACTTGGTGGAAAGAGTACAGGATGATATTGGAAACAGTGTGTGGGGGGTGAGGGCTTCCTGAAAGTTCATGAGACTTATGATAGAAGCTAGGAGAGTTCAGGGCAGGGACACAAAGGCAAAGAACAGAGGATGTCACCACCACCCCCACGGAGGGTATAAACCATTGGTTGCTTCCTTCTGAAATATGGGGAAAGTCATATTTAAAAGCACAGTTTTAACACTGTCCCTTTCACAGTAGAGTTGTTTCAAATGACCCAGAGTTTTCGGTTTGATGCTCCCATCCCGCCTCATGTGTCATTGGGGGCGTTGAAATGGAGTTGGTAAAGAACTCCTTCTAATCCTTGGAATTCAGCCACTCTCGTGACCCTTGTATTCTGGCAAAAAAATTAAAAAATAATCTTAAAAAGGTAGCTATGGCACCCAGGGAACAGACAACAGGAGCCGGAGGAGCCAGAGGCTGTGGGAAGGGACACCTGAGGAATTCCCTGATAAGATTTTCTTCACTCTTCGTGTAGGGCAGAGGAAAGTAACCCTTGATAGGGGGGTGGGACAGCAGGAGACAGGGGCAAGCAGCTGCATCAGGGATGCAAATATTTTTTGTTATGGTCGTAATTGGGCTGAGATTAGTTACAAATTATAGAGCCCTAACACTAACTAGGGAAATAATTCCAGATGAATTGTGTTCCTTTCATAGCCTGTCCTTCATCCTGAAGGCTGAGTTCCTCTGCTTTTCTTGTTCTTGCTTATTTTGGGAATAGCTCATGAGCAGGTCATCTAAACAGGGTTTCCTTAAACTTCTGATTATAACAAGGTTTGACTCCCAGTGAGTCTCGAAATCCCACTAAGGCCCTTCCCACTCGCCTCTAGCAGGATTCCCATGGATTGCATGAGACTCTTCAGTGACTTTTCAAAGCTGCAAACATTTGATGTAAGGACAGCAAAGTAATACACGGCTGTCCTTTGACCTTGCCTCAGGAAACAGATTTCCTCGAATAGATTTTCCTCTTCAACATAGTTGTGCTGAGTGAGAAAATGCTGTGCCACTTCATCAGAGAACCAAATGATTAGGATTTAAGTTACAAAATACATATGAACCAAGGTCCTCATGAAATCTTTACATAGGAAAAGTACGAGACGAGTAGAAGCTCTATGATACGCATCATGGGTCCTCAAGTGAAATAATGCCATCCTGCTCAGGGGACCTAAAATTAGTTCCTAGGTGACAGACTTGGCCAGGAGGGTGGGAGAAACCTGAAATGATATGTCCTGATATAAAACAGGACCAACAAAAAAATAAATAAATGAATGAATAAATAAATAATAATAATAAATAAATAAATAAATAAAACAGGACCAACAAACAGAGTTAGAATTAAAATCTGACATGTTCACTGGGACCCAGGTCCTTCTTATGGTTGTGTCTGTCTCTGTGTAAGGCACAATATGGATGCTCACTTAGGAAAGGAAGTGTGAAATATAACCCTTATTTTTCCAAGGTGTGAATCGATAATATGTAAGACCACTAGCGTATTTAGTAGCTCTCATAACCCTGAGCATTTTGATTAACCTCACAATGCAAAGTTAGGCCTCTATCAGAAGGGACATAGTAACCCTTAATAACTGTCCCAAAAACTTAAAAAGAAGTTCAATTCGTGTAACCCATAGGAAAGGAGATAGGCTTGCATTCACCTCAGAAGGGAAGCAACCTCTGTCTTCTTCATTCATGCACTGCATATTTACTGAGCACCCTATTATATGCCAAGCACTTTGGTAAACTCTAGGAATAATTCAGTACATCAGTCATATGTGTCCCATGATATGAGGCTTGCATCTAACAAGGAATATAGAAATCAGTAATATTATCAAAAAATGATAGTCGTTACTCATCCCATGGATTTGCTCAAAAAGGGCTATGGGTTACTTTCTAAGAATTGTTTCTCCTCTGTAACCAGAAGACATAATCAGTCATTTATTTAACTGTATTTCACGTCTGCTAAGCACTAGGCACTTTGGTTCTGGATTTTTGGTGGAAAGCAAGACAGATATTGCCCCTGCCTTTTTGAATGTGAAACCACATTACTTCTAATCATCCCGGAATTGGCTGAGTTATTAATGACTCTGTTAACCTTTCATTCCAATAAGAACTACAATGAGTAGTTGCTCAGCATTATATTTTTCTCAGTAAAATATTGATATAAAGAACAGTGACTCAAACATGAAATGTTAGTGGCCTTAATTTCCCACAGGCAAACCACATTCACACGCACCTGCTTTGGGCAGGCGTCATGCAGCTATGACCTCAGAACGGGATAATTCTGAAGTTTTATATGGAAGGGAGAGAAAGAATTTTTCCCTCACTTTGGCAACAAGTAGGCGGCCTCAAACCAAGCCTCTGAGCTCATGGGATGAGGCTACAACTGGGCTGGGCAGGGCAACACAGGAGGGGCAAAGCCATGGGTACTCCATACCCTCTGTACTGGTCTTGGTACATCCTTCATAGTAAGGCTAGAAATTTTAAAAATGTAGCATGGACACCATGGGATCCAGAGAAATGGTTTCCTGTCAGAGTGTCTTGGCCTGGTTAAAGCAAGCAATGCATGATGACTTTCTTATTCCTTCTCTCCCTCTAGTCCTTTCATTAGCTCCTAGGGAGCTAATGGCCATTCTTTGAAGACACCCTGTGATCTTTCATATTATGTTTACAGTTTCTGTTTGTCAGTCTATGCTCTAGTAAGATCAGATCGCTGATGACATTTTTTTCTCTAGTCTCACCATACTTAAACAAAGGTATCGAAGATACGTAGCCATTTTAATTTCCCTATCCTAGCTTAATTTCCTTCTTGAGCCTTGGCTGAAAATGTGACTTTAGCTTCAGGTAAATGAGATCCTTTCAGGTTTAAACATGGGTAGTTTGGATTTCTTCCCTTAAACTATTTCTCCTTGGAGTAGCCCATAGGTCCTGGATATTGAAACAATTAGGGCTTGCAGCCGGGCCTCGACACCATCTAGGCTCTAAGAACCAAACTGTTTTATGAGATCCTTTAGTATAGGTCATGTACGTGTGCATATGTGTGTACATGCATATTAGGCAATGTGGTGGGATAAGAAAGGGGAGCGGGGGTACAGGGATCTGGAGAGAAGACCCTGCTTTGGGCTTCTTGAACGATAGTCCATGAACAGTTGCTTCCAATGGATCAGAAATACATACGTGGGTTCTGTGGTGTTGGATTCTCAGTGTCATTTTAAAAAGCCTGTGCATCTGTTTTAATCAACCAAAATGTCAGTGAAAGCTAAACGATCATTTCTGCAAACCATCCATTCAAGGCATTTATCAGTAAGGAACAAATTACTGGCATTTGACCTCTTGTAAGCACTTACACATTGTGTAAGCCTTTGGCCAGACTATGGTTTCTTGTAAGTCACAGATATTCAAAGTTTCTCTGAATCCTGGACGTTACATTCTGTTCAGGGAGCTACTTCCTATGATTGGCACTATCACCTCCTTGCTTCAGTTTAGCACAGTGTCAGTAAGCAGGTATCACTGAAGCTGTCATGTCAAATGCCTCCTGGATTTCCAGAAGCCATCACTGGCTTTCTTCTGAGGAAAGAGATGAATTGTTCTTTTGTTGTTGCATAATCTGACTGCCACGACCAACATGAACAGGGTCTATTGCATCAAAGCAATTCAGCACCATATCTCTTGTAATAATTCTTTTTTTTTCTTGTAATAATTCTTAAGAGACTTCCTGTCTGCTAATCCCAGAGAGGGTCACACTAGCCCAAAAGGCATCACACTAGCCTAATAAGCATGTGTCATGTTTTCGGACAGGTTGGGGGCCGGGGTGGGGTGTGTTACCCTGAAAAGGACAGCGGGGTGTCCACCATGACTCTAACACTGCCAGAGACCGTTCAAAGATGACATGTTCTGTTTTGACCCCTCTTTCCCACCTTCCACCATTTTATGTTAAATAACAAGGGATTTTTTTAAATGAATTACATAAAAAACTGCACGATAGAGAAACAAATATAAGGCTTCATATTTTTCTGTCAGAACTATCAGAAGTAAGTGAGGCGGTTCTCAGAATTGCTTTAGGAATTGTGTGTCACTAAGAAACAGTCACTGAGACCATGGGCAAATCAGGTAACCTCTTCAAGCTACATTGTTTTTTTTATCAGCAACAGGATTTTGAAATAGTTAAATTGCACAGTTTCTGTGAGTCCCAGATGATAAAGTGAGAGCAAAGAACCTGGATTCTGGATTCAGATAACTGTCTATTTGAGATTGAGCATTAGTACCAATTGCATGATCTTGGACAAACTGCATGAATCCTGAGAATTTAATGAGAAAATGCCAACAAAGCATAAAGCACAGTATATGGCTCCAAATAAATTCCCAATACTCATGTTTTTTTAAAAATCACAATTGTTATAAAAAATATGTGAATATATCTAATGCAACACCTGCTACATAGAGCTATCTAAGCCATAATAAAGCAGCACTTTCTTCCTTTTCTATTTCTATTTATTTTCCTTTCTTCTTAATGTATATTAAAGATTTCTACATTAGAAAATTGTGTCAGAAACAAATGTTCTAACCAGTGTTTCAGCAAAAGTCAGACAGATTTTCAGTTACCCCTGGAGAAGGACAAGATACTATTTTCTCATTGCAACCTTGAAATTGCAGACAGACGATCAAAACATGCATTTTAAGAAATATTAGTTTGTTAATTCTTTCTCGCTAAATGTTCCTAACATCATTCATATATATTTCCTATTTTTAATGGAAATATCTCAAGCTTTTTTAAAGCTGGGGAGTTTTCTTCCTGGAAATGGTTAATTTAAAGTAATCAGTGATCAGGGAAGGTATCAACAAGATTTACCCAAAATATGTGAAAACCTATGTCCACAAAAACAAGCCAACCAAGAAATAAAAACCTAGTAAACAATTTTTAAGACGTTCTTCTTCACAATGGCCCCCAAATGAAAAAAAAAAATCAAATGGCCATCAGCAAGAAAACGCAAAGATAAATCATAGTATATTCATACAGTGGTATATATTACTCACGACTAAAGAAGAATGAACTACTCAGACACACAACAACATAGATGAATGTCAAAAGAATTATGTCAAGCCAAAATTTAAAAAACAGAAATAAGAGAGTATATACTATATGATTCCACTTATATGACATTCCAGAATAAGCAGCCATCCATGATAGAAGTCAGGACACTGACTTGAAAGGTCTATGAAGAACTTTTAGAGGTTCATGGAATTGTTTTATATTTTTGTATTGGTGGCAGTTTCGAGAGTGTATGAAATTGTTGTTTTTTAATTTTTATTTATTTATTCGTGAAAGACACACAGAGAGAGGCAGAGACATAGGCAGAGGGAAAAACAGGTCCAATGCAGGGAGCCTGATGTGGGACTCGATCCCAGGACCCCAGGATCACACTCTGAGCCAAAGGCAGACGCTCAACCACTGAGCCACTCAGGCATCCCGAGTGTATGTAACTATAAAACTTCTTAAACTGTACCCTTAAGACCTATTATTTTATGCAAGTGTCTCAAAAAGACACACACACACATACACACACATATGTACCCCCAAAGTAACACAATGAGATATTTGCACTCTCTGAGGTATTTTAAATGCTGAAAAAAGTGATAATGTTAAGAATAAAATACTATGAAATCCAATATGTCCTGGACGCTCAAGGGGGAAAAATATATTATCATCCGGGGAACCTAAGAACTGATTTTAGTTTACTAGAGGTCAACAGAGTTGTAAAAATCAATGAGTGAGCTCTCAATCTTTGACCCCTAACCTCCATCTTTTTGTTGTTGTTGTTCTCTGCTGCTCTTTGCACCAGCACTGGTTGAATGAGGAAGAAATTTCCCAATTTTTCTTCCATTTGAAACTCTGTTTCCTCTGGTTTATTTTGTAATTGACTCCTATTTGACAGATACAGAATCTTTTCCTTATAAGTTAAAGAGGAGATCAGAATCTATGTTTGACTTATAATTTGATTTTTCTTGAGATGTTGGTTAAATAGGTTGGCCTTCATTCTTTCATTAACGAATTCTTCAGTTTAGATCATACCTGTAAGAGAGGGAAAGAGACAGTGCTGATTTGGTAATGGATTTCATTCTACTTTCAAACATGCTTGCTCTGTTACTCTTTTTCTGTAGCTGCAAGGTTGCCAGGTTTGGTAGCTACTATAAGATCTATGAGCTTCATGGTAACACCACTTTAACTTGGGGAGAGCTACCGGAAATAGGGTGCAGGGTTTTGAGACCGATCACTCCTGATTCTTACCTTTAGCTCAATCTTAGACATCAGTGTATAATTTCTGACATATGAAAATAAATCCAATATCAAAATCTAGATTTAAATGACTCTAGAAGTAAGTCAGCCGTGTTTCCAAAATTGCACATGCTCCACCAATTGCTGTATTTTTTAAGAAGCCATGGACTCCAACCAGGACTTGAAATCAAGTTTGAATTTCACCACTTGCTGACTGTGTGAATTTAGGTACATCCTGTATATTCTCTGAGCCATTTCCCAATAGCTTCTTCTTCCCAGCAAGTTAGAGTTGTGGTTACAAATTTGCGCTTTAGGTCAGGTAGTCTGATCATGGAGAAGTTATGAAAATTTATTAAGTGATCCCGTACCATAATACTTCTATAGAATTTAGCACACTGCTTGGTAAAAAAAAAAAAAAAAAATAGTGGCTATTGTTCTTCATAGCTCTCCAATATTATTCATAGCAACCAAAACGCTGTACAATTATTTTAGTGGTACTTTTATTGTTATGGCTATCTAAGCCACTTCTGGAGTGGATTGGTTTTATGGGCAGTGAAAAAGGTCAGGAAAAAATTGGTGTAGACAAAACGCAGCACAGCAGGGGAGTTAAGGCTTTGGACTTTGGAGACGGACAACTGGGCTTCGTATATCCTACCTGCTCCTGGATGGCTTTGCACATCAGCTCCCCCTTTTTCACAATGGGGGTGCTGAAAATAAGATCTTCCTCATCAGCATGTTGTAAAAATTAAATATGACCATTCATTTGAGAACTAAGCACAGTGCCTAACCCACAGTCAATATCAATAAATATAAGTTCGTATTTTTCCTAATGCCTTCGTACAGAGGTTGTACCTAGGAAAGAAGGGTCAAGGACCGCATCATCTGCTGCCTAGATAGTTGACATTTATTGAGTCTGAAAGCAAGAATGAAAAGGTGAAGACAGAGCTTATGCGAAGGCTTGATTGAGTCTGTGGCCTCGTAACCCATGACATAATTTTAATAGCTGATTATTACTCAGTAACTGATTTGATTCTAGGAAAGGAATTCTTTCATTAACTCACTGTTAAATTACAATTTTTAGCCAGCATTGAAATTCAAATTCTTCCTGTTAACAACAACAAAAAAAAAACCCTAAGCATTTGGGCCAAATTTGCATAACATAGCAATAGCATAGTTTGCTCCCTATATCCTGGCTTCAGGTCAGGATAGCTCAATAGTTCTAAGGCAACCAATGATTTACTGGGTGTTTTTATAAAGTCTTTGAATAATTTTAAAAGCAAGTAACTTTTTATACAATAGTAATAAACTGTAAACATCATATGGGTGAATATGATTACTGCACTGATATTTTAAATGTTAATTTTAATGTTTCATCTTATTCACAAATCATATACAATGTCTGTGAATAGTTCTTTTTTGAAAGAACAGCAGTTGGTGAATATTCTCAAATAATGTTGCAGGATTTCTTTATATATGAATCATGAAAATAGAGCCTTTCCAACTGTAACTTCCTCAAGCACCAGTGTGCGTCCTTATAGGATGCTTAAAATATGTGACATTTAAAAGAATGATGGATTTTTAAGACAAGTGAGTTTGGAGAGGGCTGAATTGCTTATTCACATAGTTTTACCTATGCTTTCTCTTTTCAAGAAGTTTCATTTCAACGAGCTGTCTTGACCCTACTAACTGTATCATAGCCATAAAAAAAAAAAAAGCAAACGTTAAGATCAGTAACTCCAATTAATTCAGGATACAACAGCATCAACTGAAGAGTACTTTGCAAGTTGGAAAATCAGAATTCAAGGTGCTTTACTAAAAATTTTGCAGTGGGCAGCTCTTGTTGATTATTCATCTCCAGAAGGAAGCCCCTTCTCTGGAAAGCTCTTCCCAAAATGTATAAGCATAATCAGAAGCAGCCACACTCTAACACCATGAAGCTTTAGTCAGATTTACACCAAAATATTGTTCAAGAAATGAGAGCTTTGTTAAGTTTCACTATTTGTTACCCATCAGAAAGTAGGACTTTTACACTCAGGGCTACATATTGGAGCCAATGTCTTAGAAAACATCAATAAATTATACCTTCACATGAAATTCTCAAGTTCTTTCATGGGGATACTTAGATGGTTCAGAGCTGCATCTGCACATATTCAGTACCCTTTGGCCCTGAAAGAACACCTAGATTTTTTCTTCTTGAACATAGCAAAGCAGTTTTAGTTGAGTCCTTGAAATTGTTTTTTTTTTCTTCTAATAAAAGTTTGTTGAAAGGTACATTGTTGGTTTTTGTTGCTGAAAATTATCATTTATTGAGCTATTACTATGGGTCAAATGCTGAGATAAGTACTTAACACAAATATTTATTTGCTCACCCAATCTCCACAATGGCACTGTGAAGTAGTTATTATCTGTTTTATCAGATGAGGAAGAGATGAGGAAAGTTTAAGCAGCCTATTCAAGATGGGCCATAAGATCATAAATGGCAGACCTGAGATTCAAACCCAAGTCTGAGATGGTCCTATGAACCATGAAAAGGAATTGGGATTAATATTTGTAATGCCATCAGCATTAAGCAAGTAGCAGAAGGGTTCTTGGTGAGGGAGAAAGAAGATATGCCTTGAATATACCCAAATGGCTTATCTGCAGGAATGACAAGCTTTCTGGGCTAGAATAATCATGATGCTAGTTGGCATGAGGTCTCAT
The DNA here is from genome assembly GCF_048418805.1 of Vulpes vulpes. Lineage (NCBI taxonomy): Eukaryota > Metazoa > Chordata > Mammalia > Carnivora > Canidae > Vulpes > Vulpes vulpes. Next base: position 43,529,596 of record NC_132792.1, on the reverse strand, counting down.
GATGCTTGTCTTTCCAACTTCCAAAGTCACCACTGCCACCAGCAGGGCGCTAACAAGTGATGAACCCCTCTCCCAGAGTGGCATCTTGATAAGATCTGCTCTGCTTCCCTTTCAAGCACAGCCTGCAGCCATTCCCCATCTCCCCAGGTCCTGCTTTCTGTTCCCCGGATCTCAGCAGGTGCTCTCACACTTCCAAGTCCAGGTAGTAGGACCTCTTTTGTGATTAGTGCCTCCTGGTCCTTCAGGTCTGGGTTCCCCTCGCCCAACATTCCATTTTCTACCCTAGATCTTAGTCTAAGTCCCCTGAAAGCAGAGCCTTGGACAAGGGCTTGGTGCAGGTAGGTTATTTGGGAGTGATTACAGGAAATAATGGTGAGGGAAAAGGTACAGCGAGAACAGGAGGAGGATGAGGCCAGTAGTGATTACCTCTGTGGGCCATGAGGCTTCCTCCTGCTGGGGACACTGAGAAGCTGTGTAGAATTCATTCCAGAATTGTCCCTCTGGAGCACAGGAGACTGGGGCACTAATCCACCCACTAGGTTCCCTTCTTTTAAGATTTTATTTATTTTTTCATGTGAGACACAGAGAGAGAGAGAGAGAGAGAGAGAGAGGCAGAGACACAGGCAGAGGGAGAAGCAGGCTTCATGCAGGGAGCCCAACATAGGACTCGATCCTGCGACCCCAGGATCAGGCCGTGGGCTGAAGACAGGCGCCAAACTGCTGAGCCACCCAGGGATCACCTAGGTTCCCTTCTGATTGAGGATTACCCTTGGGGACCTTACCTCCCTACATTCCCAGGTAGAGCCAGCCCATGGGTGGGCGTGGGGTAAGAACACGCCCCCACAGCTGCAGCACATCAGACAGGATTGAGGATCATGGTGTGGGGGCCCTGGGAGTCTCCACTACATAAACCAAACTATTCCCCTCATACACTTGTCATGGTCTGTGATTACTTATTTTTTATGTATTCATTTGTCTGCCCCTCACTGAACTATGAGCTCGTTAAGAGTCAGAACAAGGACTCCTGTTCACCAACGTCTTCTAAGGCTCTGAGCATTCTACCTGGCATATAATCAGCACATAAAAAATGTTGCTAAATGAAAACTGTCATTGCTTTTGGCTTTCCCACCAATCCTTCCGTTTATGTTACTTGGAGGAGGAGAAGAGCCTCAGTACCTTCTCAAGGGCTTTTCCTCTTCCCCAGATGGAAGCCTCTTGAAGCAAGTCTGTCTGTGTGAGCAGTCTTCAGTTCTGAGCCTCAGCCTCCTTTCACTTTAACATTTGGGTACAACATTAAGGCTTTGTGTCCTCTCCAAGAGTGACCCCCCTCTCTTCTCCCAGCATTCTCTTTACCAGCAGAGGTTTGTGCTCTCCTCAGTTATCAGAAACTCCTTGTTTGTAGGAATCGGAATAGTCATTCTTAAAGGGGGTATCTCAGATCCTTTCACCGCTTACTCTTGGACCCATTATATTAAATTAGGAAGTAAAGGGATCCCTGGGTGGCTCAGCAGTATAGCGCTGCCTTTGGCCCAGGGCGTGATCCTGGAGACCCGGGATCGAGTCCCAAGACAGGCTCCCTTCATGAAGCCTGCTTCTCCCTCTTCCTGTGTCTCTGCCTCTGTGTGTGTGTGTGTGTCTCTCATGAATAAATAAATAAAACTTTTAAAAAAATAAATAAAATATATAAATAAATAAATAAATTAGGAAGTAAAAAAAAAAAAGAAAAGCAAACACTAGTCAGGGTTTACACTGTCTTTTCAATTTCAAGCACAATAGTAAAGGTTGAGAAACTGTGGCTGTGTCCATAAAACCTCACTAGATAATCAGTATTTTTAACACTAGGATGACTTGCCATCCACCTCTTGATCCTCCTCCTCCTCTTTCTCCTCCTCCCTCATCATCATCATCATCATCAAACATAATGGCTATTATTTTTAGTCACCTGCAATGTACAAGAGATAATGTCCTAGAATTTTACACAATTAATCCTTAAAACAACTTTATAAAGTGGGCATCATTCCATTTTTAAAATGTGGAGATTTTGGACTTAGAGAGTGAAGTAACTAGCCCAAAGTCACAAAACTCATTTGTGAAAGGGCCAGGGTTTCACTGTCTTTCATCCTTGAACAACCTCCAGCGGAGCATAATGGCTGGTGGGTAACAGGTGCTCATTCAGTAGAAACTGGATGCCAGGTCCTCACCAGGTGCGAGGATTGTAGTGGAACTCAAAGTATTCATTCCTAGTCTCTGCCTATAATGGGCTTCTTTATGTGCGTCAAGAATCTAGGCTGGATCGCATTAACCAGATGGACAAATTAGGGCCTGCTTGTTACCACCAGAGCTATAGAACATCTGGCATTTGTGGGACGAAGGGGAGGCCAAGAGTAGAGGAGGAGAAAAGAAAAGCACAGGAAGAAATAATTAGAACTGGACACATGTACCCTTCCGTCCTTCTATCGCGATTCTCCAGAAGGTCTCCAAACCCTCTGAGCATACGGGGAATACAGATCATTCATCCCAGTGTTATCCTGACCTTACTTCCCCAAGACAGGGCCAAGGCTGAAGAAAATATATACAGCACAGAAAAAAGGATTGTGGAAAACAGTAGGAAATAGAAAAAGATAGGCTGACTTGGCTCATTCCTTTGAAAGAAGGTTGAAAATTACATTATGGGGCAGTAGAAAATTTGCTAATGGCCATTGTTGTTTTTAATTGGATTTTTTGCAAACAACTTTAATTTCACAGAAGGTTCAGTCTGTTCTTGTGGGGTTTTGAATCCTTCCTCCCAGTCATTTTTAAAATATAATTTGCTTTTCAAAAGATGTAGTTTTATGAAATAACCAGCTTCACAGTAGATTTACTCTTTTTTTTTTCTTTAAGAAATTGCCTTTGATCTTGATTGCATAAGAGTTAGGTGAGGTACTGAAAGAAGTAAAAAAGCTCACACAAATTGGAAATGAGAAAAAAAATCAGAACTTGTAATCATTTCCTTCATCTTTGGAAAGACCCCAGAGAGCAACCAGTTTAAACTTAACTGGAGGCTGTTATTATGAGCACTCTAGAAGGAGAATGAGTTTTTACCCAATTCTATCACTTTTCTGACAGGTGCATTTTTTTTTCAAAGCCTTCTGCAAACTGAAGTGGGTATTTTCAATACAATCTTCAGTCCTATTAGAGTAGATAACAAAATAAATATGTTGAATGAATGCTATTGACAATCAGGGGTGAAGTACAAGAAAATGAAAAAGGATCATTGAAAAATCATTTCATTTGGTATTTTATCACCCATTAATTTTTGTAGCAAAGTTGTACGAATCATTTACTGCGTGTAAGATACTGGCAGTGCTGGGGCAAGAGTAGCAACTAATACTAATACCAGCGTCAGGCACGTCCTAAGCAGTTTACATATATTAATTCCATTATTTCTACCTATGCTGTTTGGTAAGTACTCTTATTCCCCTGTTTTAGAGACAAGGCCACTGAGGCACAGAGAGGCTAGGTAACTTGCATGAGGCCACCCCGCTAAAAGGTGGCAGCAATGGGATTTGAACCCATCGCAGGCATTCTGGCTGCAGCGTCTGGCAGTTAGCAACCAGTGAGTAGGATCTCCAATGAAGCCCAACAAATGAGTGATGAAAATGAAAAATCTATCCTCTCCGCTCTTGAGGAAACTACATGTTACTGAAAGAGATGGAACTGAATGCGTGATTATAATAGAGGATGGTAAGAAGAGGATGTCACAGAAGCTGGAAGGATGGCATCAGACCCTATCGGGATAAAGGAGGGAATGATGAGCAGGAGTTAAGGGGACAAGCTGGGGAGAAGGGTTGGTGTTTCGAGTGTGGATGAAGCATTTGCAAAGACATTAAAGCAATAAGCCTGGAAGATTCAGGTAAGAAAAATAATTTGCAAAAGCTGCTGAAAGAGAAGAGGCTGACAGTGCTGAGAGATGGGGTTGGAGAATTAAGTAGCTTCCAGATCATGAAGAACTTTGTAAACCAGGCTGAGGAGTGTGGGTGTTTTGCGACCACCCTTTGAGGGATTTCATACAAGGATGTGATTCAATCAGATTTTCATGGAGACTGTGTGAGATTCATTTAGAAACTGTCCCTCAGTGTGGAGAAGAGGTTAGAAAGGATTCAGTGGGGGAGATAGTGAAAAGTATTAGGGGATTTTTATAATAATTATGGGGAAATGGTGAAGGCATTAAGTCTTAAAAGTCCTACATGTATCTGTTGGGCTGTGGAGAAGTGACCTTTCCATGGTAAGAAGCCTATATTTCCCATGTATTTTTTTCAATTACTTTTGATAAGAATTTTCTTATTTTCTAAGTAATGAAATTTCTTTCACATCAAGTTTTCCCTCTAAATGGGTCCGTGGTAACATGTGGATTGACTATGTGAATATCCAATTATTGTGCTTTACGCACCAAACAAAAACATTTTCCCTTAACCAACTTGAAGCCTTCTTGGAGGTCTTCTATCTAATTAGTCTGAAAAAAAAAAAAAAAAGAAAGAAAGAAACTGTATCGAGGACTCAAAAGGGAATCTGAAGAGATAAGACTTTATAATGTTAGAAAGAATGACCACATTGTCCACTTCTGAGAATTGAATATGGACAAAAATTACGTAAGGGGGAAAGTGGATTGTACCAATATCCCTTCAGGTCAGTTTATCCATCCTTTCCCTTTTGTTTGCTCTGGGTTCGTAATGAGCTTCCCTCACTTTGTGCTTATATCTTGAGGGAAGACAGCAGCCCCTCTCTTGGCTAAATTTAGTGCAGCCTGACACTATGCATTTTGTTATTTATGCTGGAGTGCTCTCTGCAAAGAGGGAGAACTGGCATGGCTATCATATTCAGGGCAGAAATTCTTATACTTTTCAGAATAGCAGTTTAAAAATGTGGAAAAGTGGGATGCCCGGGTAGCTCAGCGGTTGAGCATCTGCCTTGGGCCCAGGGCATGATCCCAGGGTCCCAGGATCGAGTTCCCCATTGGGTTCGTTGCAGGGAGCCTGCTTCTCCCTCTGCCTGTGTCTTTGCCTCTCTCTCTCTCTGTCTCTCATGAATAAATAAATAAAATCTTTTTTTTAATGTGGAAAAGATTAATGCAAAAGAGTTGTGCTCCGAGAGTAAATGCCTTTTCTTATGTGTTAATAATCTATTTCTATATAACAAATGAAATAAGCAATGCCTGTGTGCTAAAAGAGATGTTTCCTAGGTGCCCAAGCATAACTGGGGAGAATTTGGCTTCGAAGCTCAGGTCTCTGTCTATTTTATAGTACGCTACCTGTAACTTAGCCAAGGAAGCCCTTATTGTCATAGCAATTACAATCATTTGTTTTCCATAGTTATCCTGGAGCAATAAAGTCTAATTTGTTCAATAAAGGCCATTCACCTAAAGAAACTTGTACTGTGTAACCATTTATGGCTCCAGGCTTTCATATATTTCACAGATAGGTGGATAGATCAATAGATAGATAGAGAGAAGGATAGGTAGGTAGGAAGGAAGATGGGTAATAAATATATATATATTTTTTTTTGTATAATATAATATAATTAATAATATATAGATGGTTTGAATACATTGGTAATGAAAAATAAACTAAGAAAAGTTCATTCCATGCTTTTTCTATGTGGAGCCCTTTGTCATATGTTCCAATTTAATAATATTTCTCATGTTATTAATAGACCTAAAATAAATGACAACTGGCTTTAATTTTTTTATTGGTAATTAAGGCGCATTGTAATATGGAGTTCAGCCTTGGTGATCATTTCCATATCAGTCTAAAAGCTCTCGTACAAATACATACTAGTTACGACTCCACCCTGGAAGTCCTTCCACTTCAACTACACTAAGTTTCCTCCTCACAGGAAACAAAGTAATTTTTTCCACTGACTTATCTTGAATATTGTTAAATGTTTTTTATCATTTTCTTGGAAAAAGTTTGTTCAAAGAAACTTGGCATTTTTGAGTGATCCCCTTTACTCTGTGTTCTCCTAATTTTAATTGTCATTCATTTTGTTACTCCAGTATTTTAGGTAGTATTGATTTCCACAAAGCCGGGTATAAACACAGAGCAAGTTCATTTCTTATGAATCTGGAGGTCGGTGGCCAAACCACTCATTAAGAAATCAGGTCAGAGGAGATGGCGATTCTCATCAGTAATAATGAAACCATCATGGAGAAAATGAGAACTATAAGTAAATCTCTTACAAAGAAAGCAGGTGGGCCCCTGAGAAAGTAAGCTAGGCTCGTGTTCCTGAATCGGGCAGGATTATCACTATAATTCAATTCACACATCAAATTGGGACATAATCAGAGGGTTTCATAAGATTTTCTCCTTGACGTCCTAATAGAAATGCTGCCAGCGTCTTTATCATTGACTTCTCTGCGTAGAGGAGCAATAGAGTCTGCACCTAGGGAGACAAGAAGTTCACCCTTTCCGGAACACAATTCAATGGCCTTCAAACTGGGTGAGGTTGCCCATTAGGAGCCCTCTCCTCTGCCTGTGAGCACGGGTTTCAGCCAGTGTGACCCCAGCTCATAAGTGGATACTAGGACTGGCCCAAAGAGAGGGTCAGCTGGGTCCAGACTCCCAGGAGATTTTAGTAGGGGGGCAAGTTGAGCTACCAATCATCAGCAAATCTGTCCCATCAAAATAATGACAGGCCCATTGCTTCCTAAGCTATCCCAGGATCCCAGTGAGCAGCGTATTGTGTTAGGAACGTGGAACCCGACAAAACCACACTTCAGAATGCCTTCTCTCCGACAGTTTAGGATGGCCTTTTCCCAGAATAATCTGAAGTATGCTAAGGGAGGAACTGACCTCCTTTTGGAATCCCAGAGAGAGCCAATTCACTTTTTTTTTTTTTTTTTTCCTCTTGGACCAGTTTCAGAGCAGCAAGCATTCAGTGTAAACAGAAGTGTGGAAGGAAATGAAGACTAAACCTAATTCTTCGTGATTCAAAATTCACTCCCTGATTTTTACTTATTTTCAAACTACTTAGTCAGATTTTCAAGTTTGAGAGACAAACTCCAGCTTGATATCATTCTTTAATTTTAGCACAGCCTAGTTTTAAAATTTTAATTAGGTTACCAAACCCCTATTCGGTGCTACATAAAACCTGCTACATATATTTAATAATACACTAAACATAGTAACATTACCTTATATTTGTAAAATGTCTAATTCTTTTCAAAGCATCTTCACACACAGCGGCTTCAAATGACCCTCACCTCTTACCTCTCAAAAATAAAAATTAGGCAGATAGGTCAGGCATTAATATTTCCATCTTACAGATGAGAATACAGATGTGCAGATGTTACGTGGCATATAACATGGCTGTAAATGACATAGCTAGCCCCAGATTTTAATCACATGATCCCTAGTTCAATACTCTCCTCACTAACTCAAGCATTGTTCCTTTTGACATTTTCATCCTTAATATATTCTTAATTATGAATTTTGTATAGAAGCAGACATATTTATGGGAGTATTATCATTTTTTTTCTGTTAAAAGATAGTTAAGTTCTATGATTTTTTTTTTTAATTTTGTGTCTTAAATCTGTAAACTTCCTGAGACATTTATCTGGAAATTCTGAATACATGTTTAAATTTTCTTCTTATTTTCCTATTTTTCTTTTTTCTTTTTTTTTATGATAGTCATACAGGTAGAGAGAGAGAGAGAGAGAGAGAGAGAGGCAGAGACACAAGCAGAGGGAGAAGCAGGCTCCATGCACCGGGAGCCCGATGTGGGATTCGATCCCGGGTCTCCAGGATCGAGCCCTGGGCCAAAGGCAGGCACCAAACCACTGTGCCACCCAGGGATCCCCTTATTTTCCTATTTTCTATTGGAATTTTCAAACCTACTTTTCTGGAAGACCCCAGGACTTTTTTTTAAAGACCCCAGGACTTGATAAAATGTCCTTATTGATTCATGGGTTGCTTAGGAAGTAGATCTTAAATGATCTTACCAAAAAAAAAAAAAAAAAAGTTTTAGCTCTGTATAGCGATGGATGTTAACTAGACCCTTTGTGATCATTTTGCAATATATACAAATATCAAATCATTATGTTGTACACCTGAAGCTAATACTCTGTTGTACGTCAATTATGTCTCAATTAGGAAAAACAATAAAATGGGAGCCACTTGAGAGAAGAATTTTTGTTTTTCATCTTGGCATTACATACCATTTGCCCCAATAGCTGCAAGGACTATCAGTCTTTGCTCAGAAAATTAAGCTGGCTCTTTAGTACCTAATGATTATTATCCAGTTTTTGTTTATTACATTTCTAAACTGAGCTGCTTTTCTTAGTTGCTTTGTTTGACATAGCAAGACTTAATTTCTCCCCTTTAATATTCTAAGATATATTTTCTTTATGTATGCAAGCTTTCTATATTCAACCATCAACTAGCTGTGTATTTGCATTCCCCTTATCAATATTTGAGAAAACCCATTTCTAATAGAGTTAACCAACAAGTTCCCATAGGTTGCAAGTTTTGTTATCTATCCTGCTTTATTTATGATTTATTGATAAAGGAAAGATTTTTAATATCTTGGCATGAACAACAGGAGCGTGGCATTTATTTTTATTTATTTATTTATTTATTTATTTATTTATTTATTTATTTATTTTCTTTTTATTGAAGTTCAATTTGCTGACATATAGTCAGTAAAATATATATAGTATAACATCCAGCACTGAGGAAGACACTTGATGGGAAGAGCATGGCTTTTAAACCAAAATAATAGTTTCTTACTCAATAAAAATATAAAAGTTTTGTTTTAGGCCAGAATTTTGCACCAATTTAAGTAGTAACACAAGCTCTTCCCAGTGGGAAGAAAGATGAGAAATCCAGTGAAAAGAATACAAATATATGATTTGGAGTTTACTATGTTAATGTCATATTTAAAGGATTATTACCTGAAAATACTACATACTCCTATTCAAAAATGGGATAAAATTTTATAAACTTAAAATATTAATTGTAATGTTTTTTGGATTGGCAGTGACTTTTGATAGCTTTCACCTCTGATCAGTCCAGTGAATAAATAACTTTTCTCAGGTATAATTTTTTAATATCTACTGTCTATTTAGCATTAGCAATAATTATTTTTTTAAAAAGTGTTGAGGTTTAATTCTCCTTAAGTTGCATTTAAACAGCTTGCATTCTAAATATCATTTTTAATTTTAGACTTAGAATGTTCCTACCATGTTATAATTTATTTTATACATGATGAAGCTCTCAAGAAATAATCTGCAAGCCTGAGAATGTTATGTACTCTTGGGATAGAGTTTTATGTGAAATGTAATTGCATATTTATCCTTGTGAGCAATGAATCTAACGTAGGAATGGCTGTTTCAACTCAAGACTGCCTCCTTATTTTTAAACAAATATTAAGTAAAGCACAGAAAATAGGAAATACATATAATGGTAAAGCAATAAGGCAATGAGAGCTACGTTGAGTTATGCAAACCATTTATCTTCTTCTTTTAGCTTAGAAAACCAGAGAGGAGGTTGATGATTCTTCGTTGTACTGAACTGTCCACTAATGGTTAGATTTCTATGATTTAGTTTCTATTTTTAAAATAAGGCATTCTTGAGTAGTATGAACCGCATAAACTGACAATGTCTTATCTACTTGTATTTATTAATTTTTAATGTATAAGAGCTTTTCTGTGGTTCATTATTATATAATTGCATTTGTCATCTATATATCACCAAAATACCTTTCCATTCATACAACTGGAGAGACCGGGGAGGGGGAAGTCACATTTTATGAGGCTTTTGTGTTTCTCCAATCTCTGCTGGTAATGGATTGCTTCTCCATTTAAATTGATGAAAAGCCTTGGCAAAGCTTTAATTATCATTAGGTCTGTTAGTCCATACTTTGCCTGAAGAAGATAGGCTAGGGTTTCAGTTTATACAGCATAATCTCCTGGGTTTCACAAACCAAATAAGAATTTTTTTTTAAGATTTTATTTACTTATTCATGAGATACAGAGAGAGAGAGACAGAGGCAGAGACACAGGCAGGCTTCATCCTTGAACCCAACATGGGACTCAATCTCGGGTCTCCAGGATCACGCTGTGGGCTGAAGGCAGGTGCTAAACCGCTGAGCCACCCAGGCTGCCCCAGAAATCTGCTTTTACCAAAAATACTGAATTAAACTGACTAGATAATATATCACTTTTAGAAAGCTAAGAGTTAACTGTTCCAATAAAAAATATTTCTTATCAATCATTCATACAGGAGTCAATATGACTGCAGCAATTTTTTTCTTTAGATTGCTTTCCTCTTATTGTCTTATTATTAAACAGGGACTGTAAGACACTGTTTTCTTTCTTTCTTTCTTTCTTTCTTTCTTTCTTTCTTTCTTTCTTTCTTTCTTTCTTTTCTTAAGACACTGTTTTCTAACAGACACAAGAGAGTCTGGAGGGATCTAGAACACGGTAGGATGACTGAGCCCTTGGAAGGACATCAAGCAAAGAGGAGACACAATGAACATTGCTTTTGATAATAACCTTAGTAGAGGATTGATCATCACTGTTAATGGGCCAGGAGAGCCTGTGCATCTCTACTAACTTAAGGAAAGGTCCAAGTCCAGAACAAGGACATTTGACTCTGCTCCCCCACTGGGGATAGTGCTGTCAGGGTGAGGAGCAAGTCAACCCCTTAGGTTGAGAATGCAAGTAGGGTGTCTTGTGGTCTCCTTCAGACTTTCTATTTTGTATGCAGCTGAAGTGGAGATAAGGAGCAACGCTCTTCACATTCACTTGCAAAAGAAGTTAGGCAAAAGTTTTTGTTCCTAGACTACCTCCATCCCTGCCACACACAGACATCAAATAGAAGATTCAGGGGGGACACCTGGGTGGCTCAGAGGTTGAACCTCAGCTCAGGGCATGATCCTGGGGTCCTGGGATCAAGTCCCACAGGGAGCCTGCTTCTCCCTCTGCCTGGGTCTCTGCCTTTCTCATGAATAAATAAATAAAATCTTAAAAAAAAAAAATAAGAAGATGCAGGGGATGAGGTTTGGGAAGCAATGGAGGAGATAATAAGGGGCTTCTCGACCTCCTTTGGTTTCAGATTACTTAAATATAGCTCTTAGTCTATGCAAAAAAGTGCCCTTCATGAGATCCAGCAAATTAGAAAACTTCTCTCCCCTTGCCATGCCCACTTCTTACATCTCTGGGGAACTTTATGGGCTTATATGCCCCGTGGCTCACAAAGAACCAGTTTCACCTCTCTACACTCTTTATTCTACCTTCAATGTGATAGATTTTATTTTAAAATGGATAATATACAATCAGCTTTACACTGATGTACATTACAATGGAAGCCACTTGGTCACCAGCCATCCTCTCCACTAGGATGAAAGTATGAATGAGGGAGCCTGACGAATGAAGGACTACATGAGTTTTGTTCTCTGTGATCTCCTCCAGCACATAACATAGTGACTCCACATAGTATTTATCAAATTAATAAGTGATTAAATGAGAAGTACAGGATTCAAAGTCCAAAGTCCCCCTCATGTTTTGTCAATGCCTCTAGCATTTAAGGCCTTCAGATTCCCCTTAAGGGTCACCCCTTCTGAGGTGCCTGACCTCCCTCCCTAGTAGCTGCCACCCATTGTCCAGGCTCCCAGAACTCTCTTTTCTTTTCTTCACAGTTATCAACTCATTTGCTTCCCTCCCTCCTTCTTTTTCCTTCCTTCCTTCCTTCCTTCCTTCCTTCCTTCCTTCCTTCCTTTTGAATCTATCTCATTCCCTACTACCATTGAAGCAACATGAGGATGAGGACAGGACTTACTCCCTCTTGTTCTCTGGAATATAGGCATCGTCTAACTAGACCCAGAAGCTCAATTGCAATAATTCTCATAGTCCTACTTTAAGTTAAAGTACTGTGATATGAATCCAGTGTTTCTGGAAACAAAAGACACATCTGACCTTGGAGAATTTGAGGGTTCTTAGCACCAGTAGTTTAGTTAGTTAGTTAGTTAGTTAGTTAGTTAGTTAGTTAGTTAAATATATATAATTTCTGTCCCTAGATGAAAGCCAATATGAATGCTATCTCAATAGCATCTCATTTTGCCTTTCCTACTTTCTAGTCCAAATTACAGTAGGTAAAGGTAGCCACCTATCTGCATTCAGGAAGAATGCACAGACTAGGGCAGCCCCGGTGGCTCATCAGTTTAGCACCACCTTCAGCCCAGGGCATGATCTTGGAGTCCCAGGATCAAGTCCCATGTCGGGCTCCCTGCATGGAGCCTGCTTCTTCCTCTGCCTGTGTCTCTGCCTCTCTCATGCATAAATAAATAAAATCTAAAAAGAAAAAAAAAGGATGCACAGACTATATGCTATTAAAATATGATTAACTTTCTCCTACAGGATTCACAAGCTTTGTTGTCTCTTTTTTTAAGGATTTTATTTATGTATTTGAGAGGGGGGGAGAGAGAATCTAAAACAGACTCCTCACTGAGCGTGGAGCCTGAGGCAGGGCTTGATATCATGACCTGAGCCGAAAACTGAAGACGCTCAATCACTGAGCCACCCAGGTGCCCAAGCTTTGTTACCTTATGTAAAAAATAATTTAAATCACCTAAGCACTAGTGAGAGAGTAAATCATTAGGTATTCTATGTATAAGCATACCTTAAGTGGATCCTTTTTAATCTTTGGAACAACAAATATTACCCTTTTGTGTCCAACTCAGAATTAGTATGCCTTAGGTCACAAGTCACTATTATAGGAGCTCTCAGGGGACCAATATTTATCTGCCGAACACATTACTTACTCTCTTGCATGTCCAATAAATGTTGGCTTAGGTTTTCTCTCTCTTTCCTTTGTGACATGACTTGACATATTTGAATGTGGCAAAAAAGATTTCTCCTTGGCCAAATTCCCATATTTAATTACCTTATGCATGCTAATGCAGCATTTGCATCAACAACAGCGCCCAAACCTCTGGAGAAGATTTTGAGACATTTGAAGTCTCTGTCAAGTCCACCTTTGAGGCTGTCTCCTCTAATTACGAGAAATTTACTGCTGGTTTTAGGTTCAATAACAATGGGAGACAGAATGTATTACATAGCAATTTCAGTTCATGGTCAGTAGTCATGGCAACACCAGAGGATAAATCTCAAAATAAGGAATACTCTCCAAGGGCAAGAGTTTATATCTTGCTGCCAGATGTTTGCAGTTTTATTTCTGGAAATAAATATGCTATTTGGGTTTTGAAACACTTTAAAAATCTATTTTAAAGGTATAGTGTTTGTAAAAAATTTCAAAGTGAAGAACTCCATCATGTTTTCTAAATATCACCATATGCTAAATTTCCTTTACAGCTTTTTTGAATGCCTTTTTTGAATTTTCCCACTTGGGAATTATATGGAATGTTGTTCTAATGAGTTCATACAGTCATTAAATATTTACTGAGCACTTAGTATGTGCCAGACACCTTGCTAGATACGGAGAATTCAGAGGTAGTTTGCTGGGAATGAATATGGAAACGAGATGGTTTCTTGTATACAGATTCAGGAAGCATTAATATTTGGTGTATTTGTGACATGAATCCACAAGAATCAGAAATATGTATCTGAGAGGCATAATAAGGAGACAAGATTATCATTTTTTGTAATACACATTATCTATGAACCACATTGGATATAATTATATTTTTGATTTACAAAATGAGTAACAATTGCACATCTTTGTATTAAGTAACAATGGCATAGTAACAGGCATTGTTCTCATACATTGGTACCTTTTTCCTTAGGTAAGAATCACTGTGCCTTGATTACAGAAAAATATCAAGGTTTATAAAGGCTTAGAGCTGATAAAGTGCTGGTACTTTTAAAAACAGTAGAGACTGGATGTTCTGCTCTTCTCCCCTATTCTCTATCTTGGGAATCTCATTCCCTTTCCGAACATCAAAACAAATCTATAAAATTGTTGAAAAATCTAAAAACAACCAGTTCAACATCCTCTCAAATGTTCACACCTTCAATTTCCCATTTCCTGCTAAACATTTCCATTTGGGATATTGCCAGGACCAAACCTCCACCAACAGTCCATGGATGCCATATGAGGGCTCGGAAAGAGATGATCAGAAGAACAATTTGGCCTCATAGTCATAAAGAATAGAGCACTTGGCCTAGCAGTGACTCCCAAAGGGCCCACACAGCCCCACGGCTCTTGGGGTACCTCTCTCCAGTATCTTGTTAACAACAGACCTATACAAAAGATGAGTAGAGTACGAGCAAATTTGTTGTGAAATATATGCAGACTATTCTCTGGGACTTCCAAAATTAACTAGACTCAGGTGGGGATTTTTATGTTCCTGAAGAAGTGATTGTGGAGGCCATATATACTACAAACAAAATCAACTGTCAATTTCATCCCAAACATTGTGATCAAAGGCCGGTGATGCTTTGGAGAATATACTTACAAGTGAGTTTTGAGATTACTATCCAATTTTTAAAAATAAAATGGACTTCTAGTCTATAGTATAAAGTACAAAATTCTTACTTTTGTCCATTTAAGGTCTTTCTAAAACTCATTCCAATCTAATGTTCCATACTTATCATTCCTAACTTCCTACAGAGTTTTGTTGCTTCAGTTCAAGGTAACAGTTATTACAGGTGTCTTCAACTTGCCAAGCACTGTGTAGGGACTAGAGATACAAAGATGAATAAATCGGAATCCTTTCCTTCAAGGAATACCCAGAGCAGTAGAAGAAACAAACATAACCAATAAGACTGCAACACAATACACACAATAATTCCTAAGTGTATTTAGGATAGATATAAACCAGAAAGGAGAATGGCTCTGTGTGTGTGTGTGTGTGTGTGTGTGTGTGTGTGTTTAGAATAGAGTATTTGAAGAGTAAAAGGATTTAAGAAAGCCTTTCCAGAGGTGACTTTTAGGGATGAATACAATGTGTTCTGTTAGAAGTAAAAAGGGAAAAAAGAGCATTGCAGACAAGCCTAGCACTGGTCCACCTTTTTGTTTTTCCTTAATATTCCTTCTGCCCATGACCTCCTTCCTCCTAATTAACTATGCAAACCCTCTCCATACATCAGTGCCAATTTTAATTGCACCTCCTCCTCCATACATCTTTTCTGGCTATTCCAGCTGGGGTGAGCACTTCTTTAGTCAGTGGCTGAAGGACACGTTTAGCAACGAATAATCCAGTGTTGGGACTTCTCTCTTATCATGTTCCTGGTGTGCATTTAAATCCTTTATTCACATTATTTCATGAACAAACTTTCAAATCCCTTTAGAGCTGGGATTGGTTCCAAAAGCCTTCTCTGTAATAATTGCTGTGCTTTGATTTTATTTTATTTTTGTGTGTGTGTGTGTGTGTGTGCTTTGATTTTAAAACTATATATGAATTGATTTGGGGGCAAGGACAAGAAAAATGATGGAGGTGTACCTCAAGTCTAGTGAAGTGCTGGTTTCTTATAGGAGGTTGACGTTTCGGGATTCAGCTCTATTTAAAATTTTTACAGTTTTTATCAATGATTTTATAAAATAATTCTGCATTGAGAATTATTTTTCCATAGAATTTGGTTTACTCCTTTCTTTGAATGAGAGCTTCCCTTTGTGACTATTTCTATGCTTTTATTTCCTAGCATACAATGAGCATCTTAAGGTTACTGAATAAGTTCAATTTACATTTTATTCCCTATAATATCTTGCCAAGTATCTTCTACTACTAATCATTTGAAAAATTGTTGAATTAAGTGAGATATATATATATCCTGAACAAAAAATTATATCTGGGCAGCATTATTGAATGCAGAGCTAAAATTTCATGATTACGTAGTAAATTTAAGATTATAGACATTTTTAATGGTTAGTGACACATTTTTCATTCAGACTTATTTCTCTATGCCACTCACCTAGCCAAGATTTGAAAATTTGACAAGGACAATTTTCCATGCTTTTCAATATATATTTTCATATATGTACACATATCCCTAAAGCAATAATGCTTCTATGAGACGATATTCAGTTAATGTCATTTGTAAGAACCATAAGTCATCCACCATCGTTTGCTTTCACTTTGCATTGGATCCACTTAAGAGTTTGTGACATAGGTCTTATAAGGACCTGCCGTCCAAGGGGGTTCCAAGGAAGAGGTAAGCTGCAGACACCATGTGTTCCCACCCCTCAACCCCACCAAAGCTAAAATGTTAGCAAGAATGAGATATTAGATACTGAGAAGGAAGTGGTTATGGGACAGAGGAAAAATACAATACCAAAGAAAAGGATGTGAGATGGAAGACAAGTTTTGCCTATAGCATAATTGTATGTGATAAGCTTATCTGAATATTTTGTTCATTTAAAATGCTTTCAGAAAGTAACCTCATCTTTATCTTCAGTTGAGCTCACACTCACATGTGTCTAATACTTTATAAAACACTTCCAAGTTAATTAACTCTTTTGATATTTACTACAGTTCCTAAATGAGAAAGCAGAGACTTTAAAATATCATTTCCGCATTCACTATCAGGTAGTAATTGCCAGGGCTAGTCTGGAGACGTACTTTCAAGTCGATGAAGAATTTCAATTTCCCAAAGAATGGCTAAAAATCAAACTTCTCATTACTGTAAGTCCTGAATGAGTTTTCTGACCTGACATGCAAGCGTAAAAGCATTACATTTTAGAAAAGCAAACTCCTTCTTTCAAGTGGTACTGTGCAAAAGGATTGCCCCTCACTTTGAACCTTGGCACTTTCCTTTCTTCTGTCTTAACTTGTTTTGGGTTTTATTAGATCCCCAAATCCCTTTTTTTCTGGGAGGGATTAAAAGACTAATAGTATCTTTAATCCAAATACATGAAGTACTAACCTTTAAAGGTCCATCCCATAAAATGCTGATGTCTTTCTGCATGACCTTTTATGCTTGAACTCTAAGTCAACATATAGAGCAAGCCATTCAACTTGTTAATGTTATAAATCTCTTCTTTTCCAAAGAAGCACTGGCCTTCAGGGGTACACCACTGAAAATCCTTTCCAAGTTAGCCATGCAGGGTGGCCTGAGCAGCAGCTGAGGGCATTTTACAGCTGCATGGACAAACCCCGAGGGCCATAAACTCTTCATAGGCTTCCCATTGACGTTCATTCATTATGTAATATTTATTTTTGCCTTAATTGAGTTTACATATTGCTTCAGAAACATTCTATCAGGTTTACTCCAGTGCATATTGCAAGTAGTGAGATGAAACTTGCTGTGAGACGTAAGAAAGAGAGCAAAATGTCAAGTCAGAGCCAAAATAAGCTCTAGAGTATACTGAAACATATAAGGAAGAACGGGCTGGGCAGGAAATAATTAGACTCAATATAACACAGTGCTGAAGGGTCAGCCCAGGAATTGGTGTCATAATTGTACATACTTTTATAGGTACTTTAAGGCACTGTAACTCTGTAATAGTGATTTCATTGCCATTATTGCTGATTTGTTCAGTGTTATTATGAGTCCTGCATCCTTTCTTAAGCACCACTGAAAGGCTAATCACTGAAAGGCTAATATTCACATGTGTAGTATATACCCCTCCCCCCCTCCCCAAAAAAAAGGTTAAACACTTGTTTTAAGATGGTGGAAACATTGCTAGAGAAGTAGATCACTGGAATCTTCATAACTTTAGAATTGTGACAGCATGTAGTATTTCATTTATAAGGCCTAAACTACTCAAATAAGGGATAAGCCTTGAAATATCTCTCCAATAACAATTTATTATCGCCCAAACCATGGATTCAGTGCCATTTTATTGCCTATGACATGAATTCTATGGCCTTTGTGGTATGGCTTCCTGAATTTGAATTGTGGCAAAAAATATATACTAATTATGCCCCCAATATCCAATTTCCTTTATGTCCTTCCTATTGTAGATTTCTTTGAGTTTAACAGGTGTTATGGTTGCCCAAGCTAGAAACTGCATCTCTCTACCTCCCTGGCACACCTCCTTGGTGTGGCCGTATGAAAAAGTTAAGCTAAAAAATGTGAGTGGTGATGTATGCAACTCCTCCTCACCTGACTTTCCCCTAGCTGGGGAATTTCCATGGCTGAAAACTTGACCTGCTGCCCTGGCCCTGGACTTCTGAACTCTCTGTGAAAGAGAAATAAACTAGTGTTCTATTTAAGCTGCTGAATAACTGTTAAAGCAGCTTCATGTGTACCTTAACTAATATCGGGGTGTAGAGACGGTGATCATGAGATTGAATGCATTTCTTCAATCTAGAAAGATTATCAAAGGTACTGACCTCATCAACTTTATGTTCTAATCAACACAACCTTAACAGAATCATATATTTACAAGGCTGGAAGGAACCCAATGAAATGGCATAATTCACAAAATAGAATGAGGTTTAAGAGAATTAACTATTCTGATGTTACCTACCTTCTGCTAAAATAATGGATTCTTTGTTTTCAAAATCTCTGCAAAGCAAAAATGAAACACTCGTAGGATGCAATATTTCAAGTAAGTAATTATGACATGTGCCACTGTCTTTTAAGTTTGAATTTATAAGAAACTACTTACTGACTTAATCGAATAATTAAATTTAGAGTATGCTACTCCCAAGTAGATATTGAAATCTGGATCAGGGCCTGCCATTCTAAACAACTACTCACTCTAGATTTGCTTACTTGGAAATACATAGATTAATATGTTTTTCATCCAATTCTTCTTCTCCTTACACTTAGAACTTTTATACTATTCAGTTATATAGACCCCAAAAACATATTTGTGTGTTAATACTTGAAATGCAAATATTAAAAAAAGACTAAATCCTACATATGTCAAAAATCTTATAAATCATCCTTAATGATTACAGATTCTGTCCAAGTTTCCTTTCCCCTTGGTAATATTAGTGAAAGGGATCCTTTATTCCCCTCTTTTGACTGAAATGCCAGTAGTTCATGGCTCTGGAACTTTATATTCCTTTTCATTTTCCAAGAGAAGAAAATAGGCTCTGAGTGTGATTATCAATTCCACCATTTATTTACCAGGTGTCTTTGTGGAAATTACTTACTAGGCCTTGGATCACTTATCAATAAAATTGGGAATTTTTAAAATTTGAGTACAGATGATGCACAAGGTCACATTAATTTCAAGTGCACAACATAGTGACTCAACAAGTTTATACATTACATTATATTTACAAGTGTAGCTACCAACTGTCAAAATTAAGTTTTTAATGTTTACCTCGCTGACTGGTCCCTGGTCTTGCTCCATTACTCTATTCTTCACAAAGAGCTCCTTCTAATCATTAAATCAGATGGTCTCTTCTCTGCTTAAATGCCTTCACTGTTTCCTCATCTCATTCAGAATAAGAGCCATTCCTAAACAATAGGCTCAGAGGTCCTGGAAGATTTGTAGACCTCTGTTTTAACCCATTTTCTGTCCTGTCCTCCTCTGCCAGCTCGATCCCACCACCCTGACTACCCTGCTTTTTTCTGAATATGCCAAGAAAATGCTGTCTCCTATACCTTTGCACCTGCTAATTCTCCACCAGGAATACACTTTCCCGGGAAGATGCCCCTTCAAGTTCTTCAGGTTTCTGCCCCAGTGTTTCAAATGTTTTCCATCATTGCCTTGTATGAAATAGCAATCCTCTATCCACCCCATAAGTATTATCCCTTTACCCAGCTTTATTCTTCTCTATAGCTCCAATAAGGGCAGGGATTTGTTTTGTTTACTGTCACATACCCAGCATTTAAAACAGTATCTACAGCATAGTAAGCACATAATAAACATTTGTTGAATGAATGTGTTATTGGGAGATTAAATGAAAGCATATAAACTACTTAGTCGGGGACATGGAACAATATAAGGGCTCAATAAATGGTAGCCGTTATTGTTTTATCTCTATCATAATGACAACTGCTTACTTTCCTGGATTTTTTGTTGCTTGGCTATTAGAATAATTCCACAAAGATTTTTAATTAGTTTCTTTACAACTCAACTTTCCTCATATATGTTAATTGGTTTAAAAACTCATAATTAAAAAACAAAAATAATAATAATCGATATAAAAGACAATCATGATTATCTTTTACTGAACGGGAAAGAGTAATTTTTTTTAATTTCAAAGTACATGGGATCCCTGGGTGGCTCAGCGGTTTGGGGCCTGCCTTTGGCCCGGGGTGTGATCCTGGAGTCCCGGGATCGAGTCCCACGTTGGGCTCCCTGCATAGAGCCTGCTTCTCCCTCTGCCTGTGTCTCTGCCCCTCTCTCTCTCTCTCTTTCTGTTTCTCATTGATAAATAAATAAAAATCTTTTAAAATAAATAAATAAATACATAAATAAATAAATAAATTTTAAAGTGCAATCCTCCCCCATGAGATCCAGTATTTCCAATCTTTTCATTTTTTTTTTATTAAAGACGGAGTGTTCTAACATCCCTATACTAGTAAATAGAAATATTATGCAAGGTCTTAGTTAGAAACCTAATATTAAGAATTAGAGCATTATAGTTTCAGAAATACCTAAATTAGTTACTTTTCAAGCCTATGCAAGTTAAATACCAATTAACTTTGTGGTTTTGTTTAGAAGATCATAATCTACTTTGAAGTTGAAGAAAGGTGTTCAGATAAGGGAAAAGAGAAAAACTATAGGGGTAAGAAAAGATGAAATATTCAATGAATGAAATCATTGAATAAATGAATCCAATTCAGTAATTTTCAACTGAGGCAACTTTCCTCACCCACATCAGGATGTTTAGCACTGTCCAGAGGTATTTTTGGTTGTGGTAGCCGGGGGTGGGGTGTGCCTCTGGCAACTTGTAGGTAGAGGCCAAAAATGAAGGATGTGGGATGCAGCTAAACATCCTACCATGCACAGGACAGTCCTTCTGCAAAGAATTTTCCTACCCCAAATGTCAGCAGCGCTGAGGCTGAGAAACCCTAATAATGCAACCTTTCCCAGTCCCTTTAGTAGCCCTAATATTTAGTCTCTTTGCACTCTGACAGCACAGCAGCTAGCATGATCTCCCACTGCTGATAGCCTGAGTCTGATCAGCTGTTTAATAATTTGAGGATGACTGCTGATGATGAATTGACTCGAGGTTACCCAATGGTTTCATAGGAGAAATGAAACTGGGGTCTATGTCTTCAGATTCTAATCATCCCTTTTCTTACTACAGTGCTACCTCACGCAACATGTCTGGAGCTCATATGATGGTATTATGGCTTCATATGATGAGAGGGGAAACCTTGGGAAAGAAGCTTGTTTTGTTTGTAAGGACTTGTTCTCTGGTCTGCTCTACCGCTGTGTGCGCACATGTGAACAGAATAAAAGCAAATGAGTTTTCTTCTCAGCTTTGGTAAAGGCAGAGAAAAGGTCTGTTCCTTGAGCATCCTGGCTCCTCTCTGCCTAAATGACTTTCTGTGTTCTGATTATGTTAAATAGATTTCAATACTGCAATGTGTGTTCTTTTCTTGATTGTGACAAGCTGTGGAAATGGGATTTTATGTCTTTTATGGTTTCATTTACCAGGTAACTCCTAAGTATGGAATTATATTTCACACGTATTAAGGGGTGAGTGAAAATCCTCTTGCTGATTAGGCCCTCAAGTCTATTAATAATGCCTTGGTTCCATCAGCAGCTGTTCATCATGTTTGAGTGAGAGTACCATTCTTTCCAATTCTTAAGAATCAAATCTTTCTCTAAAATAAATTGAAAATAAATTTCTAGCACTCCACTCATTCTCCTCTCCTTGTTCAAAGCACATTTCAATTTGTTGTGATTAGTATCCTTGCCCCCAAAGGATCTTGCTGGTAATGGCAAAATATTAAAGGGTTTCAAAGAAAGAGTTGCAGAAGATTTGGGATATAGGGTATCAGGGGGAGGAAATACAGTAAAGCATCTAGTACTAGCCACATTTCCTAGCTGAGTTCATTGTAATTTATTTAATTTATTAAACACAGGGTTGTTTTGTTTTGCTTTGTTTTCCAATGGGGTTTTACTTTCTTTTTCCAGTTGGGTTTTAACCAACAGTTTAGACCTGAGGACTAAAGTTTCCACTGCCACTGCCTAGTTGAGGTTTCTATTACTTCTGCATTGCACTGGCTTCATAACATTCCACTTCCCAGCCTGATGTGCAAGACCTTTGACTGTCAGCTCCAGTCTAACCACTAAAATTGTCTGCTATATTGGTAACACTGACCTCTTGAAAGGCACAGTCTTGGTGTTAACTGTTATCCTTCTCCCCATATCTAATATTTAGGAGGCCCTGCCATCAGTGGGCACAATATATTTCCTGAGTCTTATCTCTTCATAGCCTGAGTAGCAGCAGCAATGTTTCACAGCCAATTAAAAATACCCCCCAGGAAAGTCCAGTGTTCTCCAGGCAAGAGGCTACTTCTCCTTCCAGTCAACCAGCTGTCCTGACGCTAAAACTCATTGCCTTCTTCAGTGGGGACCTCCCCAACCAGAACACATCCATCGTTCATTGTTTTTGTTTTTGTGTTTTTGTTCCTTGACCAAATTTCCTAGGTAGGAATCGTAGTACCTAGACAATTCGGTCTTTCATTTCTTGCTCATATTCTAAAGCTGATTGGGTACAAATCATATATGTATTTCATTCTCGTTCACTTTTTTTTTCCTATTAGATTTGCAGAAATGCTTAGAATTTGTGTTCAGAGGTATAGAAGCCTATTGTGGTGGTTTGTTTTTGTAACGTCTTTGTCTCATTTGGGGATCAGGATAAGGCTGACCTCACAGAAGGAGTTGGGATGCTTCCCATTTTCTGGAAGAGGTATGTAGAATTGATAATATTCTTGTTTTCTTAAATGTTTGGTGAAATTTACCAGCATAGCCATTAGGGCCTGGAAGTTTCTTTGTGGGAAGGTGATCTGTAAAGTCAGCTATTAGCCCTTTGTGTCTTCTTTTCCTGATCACTCTGGCTAGAGTTATAAATTGTATTCATCTTGAAGAATCAACTTTTGATTTCTATTAGTTTTGTTTTTTTCGTCATTGATTTCTGCTCTGATTTTCATTCCTTCCTCCTGTTTACTTTGGAAGTAATTTGTTTTTTTTAAATATACTTTAATGTTTAGAGCATTTTTAGGTTACAGCAAAAATAATTGAACAGAAGGTATAGAGGTTTCCTTGTTCCATTTTCCCCCAGTTTCTCAAGATTGAAGTCCAAATTAATTTAAGAAGTTTCTACTTTTCCAACACAGGCATCAGAATACAGCTTTAAGTTGTATCATGCAGATGGTGCAAATAATTAGACGAGAAAATTCTTCACAACAATTATTTGCATAATACCGTTACTTATTTCTAAGCCATTTGGTTGGAATATAGATGTTTACTGTCATGATTTTATACCATCACGAAGAATCACTAAAAATAGGCTTTACGGCAAAGCCTAGCAGACTTTCCTTCCTGCCCATCTTCTCTCAGATGCATTCAAATTAAACATTCCTAGATGTGCAAATAGATTGCTTTGATGGACTAGTGAGATCAGTAGATTTTCCTTTAAACTATTTTTATTGGTAGGAGATATAAAACCAAGAGAAAAACCGAGCGTAAGATGAAAATTTAGGAAGCTGTACATACCATCGTATGGAAGATCTCTCCCTTTTTTTTTTAAATGAGACTTTACAGAGAAAATTGCCTTTCTTTTCTTCGAGAGGGCACATTTCCCCAAAAGATATAGAAATGGCCAGGCATGCATCTGTGCTTGCAATGGTGTGCCTTAAAAGAAGGGAAGGGACAAAAGATAAAGAGAAAATAAAATAGTTCATGACTCATGTTTCCTCTGACTGAAGAAAATTTAATGCACTCTATGAGGTAGTTTATAGATGGAATCAAATGACCTGGGGAAAAATTGTGTGTGTGTGTATGTGCGTCTGAATACCTAATACCTGACATTTAACAATCAGCAAATATTTTAGTGGCAACTGGCAGAGTTCATTCTGCATTAGTATCAGCACACACACATCTAATAAGCTGCCTTGTGGTCTGTTGGCCAGCTCCCAGCCCTTTTCTCTGTAGCCAGCAAGAGATTTCTTGGAGCAAATCTCTCCTTCCTTATTTCAGAATGGTTGCCTCCCTACTTGAAAGATAGGCCTCCAATTAGAGGGTCAACAATGTAGGCCTTGCTACATGCATCATTGCCAATACAACAGAGTCTTTAGGAAAGCTCTGTGTTCTGAATTTTGATCAAACACATTGTGTTATGCAGTGTAAGCCATGATTTTTAATAGACAGGTTTGGAAAAAAGGAGTATAAGCAATGACACGAGCATTTCAATGTGCGTTGTTTTCGTTGTGGGGGGTGATTACTTTTTTCTACAGTAAAATGTCCCAAAATATTCTAAGAAATAATCACATCGAACTTCCAGTCAACAGTTTTTCTCAGCAATTAACCTTCTCACCTATCCACAAACACCTGTCAAGTATTTCTAATCAATAATATTTATTGAAGTATTATTTGCATTATCTTTTCAACCTACCCTTAGCTGGAGGACGGCTTTTTAAACCTCCCTACCAGCAAGCTCTGTTTTCCTTCCTCAATTAAGGGACATTTACTATGTCACTTTCTGACAGTCTCCCCTGGAAATAGCAGGTATCTGTTAGCCCATCTTGGAAGAGATCCGTTTCCTCTCCCTTAACAGCAGCGTTGTCTGCAGGCCCAGCAAAATCAGCCCTGTTTTTGCACCGCTCTATTTAATGGAAATGTCTATTTTCTAGAATAAAAGTGACCATGGCAACATGCAGTTGCAAAAGCAATGCCCAGGAGGTGGCAGCAATTTTCAGCATTTCAGTGCACTTCCTCTCTACACCCTCTATCTGCCCCTTTCCCTATTTAACTAGCTTTAGTACTTGGTTTTTTGTTGTTTTTTTTTTTTTTTTTTTTTGCTTTAGTATTTTCTTAACGTACCTCTTAGCACCCACCACTTCCCATTTTTCCTTTCCCCTTTCCTTTCTTCGTTCCTCAGGCCAGAGAAACCCCCTGGGGGTCCCCGTACCAGGCGTGTGCCCTCTGGTCAGCCTCTAAGCAGCTCCCCCCCCAAGTGCTCATCTAAGAACTTGCCAGAGCTTTCAGCTATTTGTAGTCTTTTACTTCAATCTTCCAGCCCTGTGACAAATGATTTCGAGTTTTACTGTATTGAGTGGCCATCATTCTTTTCAAAGGGAAAATGTAAGCAATGCTAAGGGTTTTTTTCTTGCGTTTTTCCTGAGAGAATAATTTCTAAATACATTTCTAAATACATTTTCTCTTTTGTCATACAAACCACTGTTAATATTTTTGACATTATAAATATCTATAAAATACTTCATATTTTTCTGATTGATGTGTGTGTGTAGGTAAATAGATGGTGTGAAAATGGAAAATATATATATTGGTCTCTACTCTGAGTTTCCAGCAAAGGGCTCCTAAAGTCTTTATGATTTCCTAAGTGATGATAACACTAGGAGCATCTTCTGTTCTCATATTTGGTATTTCATCCTGGTTCTCGACAAAGAGCTCCTAAAACCCTGGTAAGTTTCTAGGAGCCCTAGAAACATCTTTTGTTCTAATGAGGTGACTCTGGGTGGGCTGCTGGATGGCCGCTGCTCAACAGAAAGACCAGGCCATGCTTAGAAGCTTGGAATTTTCAGCCTCACTCCCTATCCTTCAGAGAAAGAGAAGGGGTTAGAAATGGAATTTTAAAAAAATAAAATTAATAATAATAATAATATTAAAAGAAAGAAATGGAATTAATAACTGATCATGCCTACATGAGGAAGCCTACGTAGAATGCCAGTAGTCTGGGGTTCAGAGAGCTTGTAGGGTGGTGATCACATCCACATACTGGGAGGGTGACACACCCCAACTACACAGGGGCAGAAACTCCTGCACTTGGGGGCCTCCCGGAGCTCACCCTACGTAGCTCTCCATCCAGTTGTTCACGTGCGCCCTTTATGATATCCTTTAATGAACTGGTCAATGTAAGTAAGTATGTTCCCAAGTTCTGTGAGATACTCTAGCAAATTACTCAAACCCAAGGAGGTGGTTCTGGGAACACATCAGGTTGGTAGTCGTGTCTGACCGAAGCTGTGGGTAACCCAGGAACTACTACTTTCGATGGGCGTTTGAAATGAGGGGCATTCTCACCGGGGTACACCCATAACCCGTGGGATCCTATGCTGGCACCTTGATAGTGTCAGAATTGAGTTAGACTGCAGGACACCCAGCTGGTGTCACAGAATCACTTGTAGTGAAAACTCAAACATCTGAGGTCAGAATGCTGTCGATGTGGTAGTTATGTAAGAGTAAAGGAGCAATGGGGGAGGAAGGACTGAGGTGTTCTGAGAGAAGGAATGAGAGAGAGAGAGATTTTTTTTTTCCCAAGGACACACTAGTAATCACCTTTCTAACAAATAAACGGTTTTGAGAGTTAATTAAACCTTGGTGGCATCATACAGGATGAGTTTCTGTTTATTTCTTCTTTTTTCTGTTTCCCAGTAGCTCAAAAGTTCATGTGTTAAATATTTGAGTCTTTTAAGAGAGAGGTAAATACCAATTATTTAGGAGCATGATTCTCCTGACCTGTTATGGTTATTCTGAAACCATGCTTTTCAAATATTTTTTGAGTTTGCAAAGCCATCCTTTTTTCTAAAGGAAACTATATTTTACACACACACACACACACACACACACACACACACACACACACAGTACAGCAAAGTGGAGCAGGAGTCCTCTTGTTGAAGGGGAAGAGGCTCACAGACTTTCTCTGGGACTTCCACTTACCTACCCTTTCCCTAAAGTGACCTCTGATACACCACCAGGGATCTCAGAATTCTGCAGAATGTAGTTTGAAAACCACCATTTTAGAATTCTCCTTGAGTCCTGAAGTAAATCTAAATTGTATGAATACCAGACAAAAAATAGAAGAAAAGCAACCCAAATGGCTCCAAGATCTAGTCATGCAAAGGTAACCTCTTCGTTTCCTAGCAGACAAGCATTGTGCTAGCCCTCATATATCTCTGTGACTCCTGGGGCAGCATCCTCCGTGAGGAGTAGTTAGTCCCAAATGTCATTTCAAGCTTGAGACCCAGAGGATGCATGAGCTGTTCAGCATAAACTAGCACTTTCATTTCCTCTGGGTTCCAAAGCTCTCAATCTTGGCTGCAGGTCAGCATTACCTGGCAAAGTTTTAAAATAGATACACAAACACAGGCCACACTCATGTATAGTGTAATCAGCCCCTGAGAATGAGGCCTGGGTAGCCCTGTTTGTAGCATCCATCCTCAGGCAATGTGTATGAGGTACCAGAGCCCAGCACAAAGAACCCCCGATTTCCTTTTTCCTGTTTTCAAAAGAATATACAGTTGACCCTTGAACAATGCAGGAGTTGGCGGCACAGAGCCCTGCACAGTTGAAAATTCATATATAGGGATCCCTGGGTGGCGCAGTGGTTTGGCGCCTGCCTTTGGCCCAGGGCGCTATCCTGGAGACCTGGGATCGAATCCCACATCGGGCTCCCGGTGCATGGAGCCTGCTTCTCCCTCTGCCTGTGTGTGCCTCTCTCTCTCTCTCTGTGGCTATCATAAATAAATAAAGAAATAAAATATTTTTTAAAAAATTCATATATAAATTTCAGTTCCCCAAACACTTAACTACCAATAGTCTACTGTTGACCGGAAGCCTTACCTGATAACATAAACAGTCGATTAGCACATATTCTGCATGTTATAAATATTAGATACTATATCCTTACAACAACGTAAGCTAGAGAGAAGCTGTATTAACAAAATCACAAAGAAAGAGTACATTTATAGTCCTATACTGTAGGAATAGGATATTTATATTTATATTTTTAAAAATCTGTGTATAAGTGGGCCTGCACAGTTCAACCCATGTTGTTCAAGGGTAACTATACATCTAGTTGAACTTCTGACCTTCCAATTCCCCAAAGTTGAGTTGTTTTCCTCTAACCATTCACAGGAGGAGCCGGACCCACAGCCTGGCAGGCCTGATGCCACACCTACAATGAATTAATGCCTCTAGAGTAAAAACATGGGTGTCAAAAATAAAAATTATTTGCATGAGCCACGCACATTATACTTCTTTAAGCTGTGGGGATTGTTGTCGCAAAAAAATGCAGCTTCAGTTGAAAACACAGAAAAAGTGATATCCTAGGTAGTTATGCACAAAATATGTTTTACTGATTTTAAATACTTGATTTAAGGGGCTGAACTGAATTATAAAATTCTGCCATTGTTTGTTTACTGTGTAGGCTTTTTAAATTTTCCTCCATGCAGTATCTTATTTTCCTTGTTCTGCCTTGATCCATCCTTCCTTCCTTTCTCTCTCTCTCTCTCTCTTTCTTTCTACCAATGTGATTGTTGTTCTTCCTCCACCTTCAGAATAAGACTTAGCTTATCTGGTTTATGTTATCCCCCTTTATTTGTATTTTATATGGAAATATGAATGCTGGGACACCTGGGTGGCTCTGAGGTTGAGCGCCTCCCTTTGGTTCAGGGAGTGATCCTGGAGTTCTGGGATCAAGTTCCTACATTGGGCTCCCTGCATGGAGCCTGCTTCTCCCTCTGCCTGTGTCTCTGCCTCTCTCTGTGTCTCTCATGAATAAATAAATAAAATCTTTTAAAAATACATGAATGAGGTGCTCTTTCTAAAACACACTTGTTTAAAACTTTTCATTAGAGTTCCATTGCCTTTGGGAAAAGTCCAAACTCATTACCATGAGACTCAAAGACTTGGCCTGGTCTTGCTCACCAGCAGCTTCCATCCCAGCCTCCCTAAACCATTTCCAGTTTCTCCAGCATGGAGCTGTTTCATTCTGGGTGCCTTTGCTCATGTCCCACGGGCTCAAACTTCCTATGGTTTCCTGAATATACCAGAATATGTAAAGCCCTGAGCCTCTAGAGAGAGATGCTGTTTCTCCTTGGTGCTAGAAGCCCTTCCCCAAATCTTTGCCTGAGCAGTTCTCGGTCATCTTTCAAGACAGCTCAGGCTGCATCTCTTCTCTATCCTTTCTGCTGTCCTCCACGTTCAGGTAGAACTGTACAGTACTTCCTGTCACTTTGCTTCAATTATGTGTTTGTAAAGTTATTGCTTTAATGTCTTTTTATGTCTTTTAATGTCTTTAGAATATTTCAAACTCCCCAAAGGCAAAATCTCTGTCTCTTGCATTCATAACGACAGCTCCCGCAGAAGGACCATGCCAAGCTCAAAGAAAACTCATCCATCTAGTGACTTACCAAAATTTCTGTCTAATTGTGCCAAGCACTTTTCTCAGCCCTAATGATGAAAAAGTGACCCATAAAGAGAAAAGGCCTACCTTTCTGAAGCTCACATGCTAGTAGGAGATTAAAAATAAAAATCACGTATATATCAGATGGTGACAAATTATGCATAATAAATATGTGTTGAATATATTACCACTCTTTCCTGACGACTCCCCTTATAACCCGTAGTTATTTCCAATCAGACCATATGCTCTTTAAGGGAAGATTTAATGTTTTTAGTTCCCTTCTAACACAGAGCTTGATATATATATAAAAAAGAACATACCTATTTTCCTGCAAAAGCAATAAAGAACTGTTCTGACAGTAACGTTTTATAAAAAGAACCTCTTACCATCTTTGGAAATGCAATTGACAGGGACCTAAAAGTATAGCTATTCTTATCGAGTCATCATTTAGAGCAATGGAGTTCTTTCTTCTAAATAGCATTTGACACTTTACAGTCTACTCTTACATTCTTTTTATTTTATTTTGTTGGATTCAATATGGATGATGCCTTTCGAAGATGTCCTTATCATTCCAAGTTTTTCACCCCTCATGTCCCTTATCAAGTCTTGGAGGTTAAAATCTGGCAGCTGCATATGTTACTGGGTGGTCTTGCCCTTAAGGCATTTGTGATGACAAAAAAAAAAAAAAAGACATTTGTGATGACAATCATTGGATTCCATGAATTTAGATCTGGCTTTGAGAGGCAGCATATTGTTCTCTGCATATGATGGAACTATAGGGAACTGGGAGCTGTGGGACAAGAGGAGAGAATTGAGAACATTTAAGAGATGTACGAGAGAAAGAGCAGAGAAATTAAAAGAAAAGCAAAGAAATCTGGAAGGTAGAAGAGGACGCGCTGAGGAGGGGGAATGCTGGGAAAGGCTGGGTTTGGAGATGCTGGGAAGAGATGAAAGCTTGGTGTCCCAATGCCTCAGGCTGTGCTGAGTGCCTCTATCATGAGCTACCATTGGTGCAAATATAAGGATAAAGAAAACGTTAATTGTTTTTGTTTTCTTTCATGGCTTCACTAAATCACTTGTCTCTCCCTATCTAAAAAAAAAGAGACATTTTATTTTATTCTTTTATTCTAGATAGTCTCAGCAAATTGAATAGAGTTTTGAACTAGCTTTGTCAGTGTGAAGAGTTATTAAATATTAACATGTTGAGGAGGCAATTTCCTTGTCATTCTGGGAACAATATAGGCCAGGTCTGTCTGTCAAGGTTAATTGCAGTTAAATAATGTGTTTATAATTTCCTGGAAGAGGTGCTTGTAAACTTGGGTAACTGATCTAGAAATAGTAGTGTAATTCCTAATTATATTAATATTTATGTATTATTTACATGGTGACTTTTACAGGAGGCTATTAAAACACATTAATTCATTTGTAACCTGAATATGGAAAGTTATTGGACAGGAAGAATTATAATAAGAATAATCCAACATAAGATGTAATAATGGCAGAGCTTCATACTTATCAAGTCCCTGGGCCCTATGTATAGTATTATTTGGTCTTTTTTTTTCTTTTTTAATTATTTGGTCTTTATATCAACCTTCTTTGGCTGGAAATCTACTCCCATTTCATTGGTAGATATGATTTATTGACCTCCTATTTATGGTGCTCTTTTATAATTCCCATGAACTAGAATTCTGAAATTACAAGGGATCCTAGAAATTCATCGGGCCCCTAATTGTATAGGTGAGAAAATTAAAGCCCAGATCACTTAAATGATACATCTAGGTCACATATTTTTTTTATTTTTTCATGTGTTTGATTTTTTAAAAAAGTTTTTACCTCTTCCACAAAGCATTTGTGCTGCTAACATAAAACAGAGAGCAGAGAGCAATTTTCTGAATCTTAGAGTTCTTCATATGTTAAGACTTAGGTCCCTTCCCTATCTACCCTCATCATCCAGAGGACCGTCTGCAGTATACAAAAACATCATCCTTCGTACACACCAAGAGATTTATTTCAAGTCCAGTCCCTAAATTGCTGATCTTAATTCTATTCTTTTCCCACATTTTCTGTTATTCTTACTCTTACTTCTTCTTATTCTTCTAAACACTACACAGATGCCTCAGTCTTTCTAATCTTGAGGTTGGAGGAGTTACAAACTCTCACCCTCTTTCTAATGCCAACATCTGTCTACTGTTGGATCTCTTACCTTTCCTTCTCAATTAACTTTCTGGAAATGCTGGTCAACTTCCTCCATCTGCTCCAACCTACTACAATCCGGCTTCTCAGCACCCCACTGGTGCTCTCCTTTTTAAGGACAGCAAGCAACTTTCCATATACAAGCCAAATGATTTTTTCAGTCCTTACTTGAATGGAAAGATAATCTTGCATTTCCAGGGCTGAACATAGTGCTCAGCATATATAATCACTCAATGAATCTGTCATAATCAAATAATGCATGCAAAGTATCATAATTTCAACATCACAAGAAATGAATACAATGAACACACATGCATTTCAAAGTGTTCATTCCAGTTCACCCTAACAAAGGAGTGAATTCTTCAGAAGGTTTATGGAAGAAGCATGAGGGACCTGTGGTGATTTACATGGTGTACTCTGGCTCTCCCACACACCACATCATAAGTTATGAGGTTAATTGCCCATTTTTTTCTCTTTTCTTTCTTTTTTTAGATGCTGCAAAGCTGAACGTTGTTGTGGGTGGCATCTGAAGTATTTTTTGGTATGCTTACGAAGGCAATGAAAGGAGTCCTGGCCATCTTCACTGTGCAGAGGAGCCTGTTCCCAGGTATGAATGAAATCCTTAATCCTAATGAGAATAGTGAACTTCTTTACCCAAAGTTTAATTCTTTGGAATTAGAAAAAGTGATCCTAAATCATTCAGGTCACAAAGCTACTATTTTGTGCTGTAGCGGTTGAGCCTTATTAACCCAAGAGGAAAAGGGAAAGTCACTGTCTTCACTTAACTGTGAAGGTATGGGCAAAACAGATAAACGGAGACATATAGGAAAGAGCTTCTCAAAATGTTTGCACCTTAGTAACAGCAACAGAGCAGACAAATATGTGTCCCACAGATTTAGAAACATAGTCATAAAAGTTCCCTTTGAATTTATGAATTATCTTTAGAGCTTCATGCTTTATCTTAAGAACTTATGGGGTTTGGGCGTTCTGATTCATGATCTATGCAACTTCGTTTTAATATAAAATATGCTTTAAAAAATCCACTAGTCCCAGGGATTTATAAGCCTTCTGGTAAATGTGCCTACCATGAAAATAGGTTTATGCTGGATTAATTGCATTAAGGTAACATCACTATGATGGAATACTCTTTCATTTTAACTTCATCCCATTGAATGATGCCCTGAGGCCTGAAAGTGTTCTACAGCCAAAACACTGATGTATTGCAGCTAACTTTATAGATTTATTGAACCACAAGAGGTGTTACCTCCTCTGTTTACCATAATACACAAAATGAGATTCTCTAAAATTTCATATCCTATTAAACTTTAAACCCATCCCATACCACTATATTACATTTTGCTCCAGTCTTTTCTGTTCTGTGATAAGACTAAACGTTTTCAGGGCGCCTTGGTGGCTCAGTCAGCGAAGAATCTGCCTTTGGCTCAGGTCATGATCCCAGGGGCCTGAGATCAAGCGCTACATGAGGCTCCTTGCCCAGTGGGGATCCTGCTCCTCCCTCTGCCTGCTACTCCCCCTGCTTGTGCTCACTCTCACTCTCTCTTGCTCTCTTTCTCTCTGTCAAATAAATAAAATCTTTTTTTAAAAAAAAGACAAAACATTTTCTTCCAAACTATATAGAGATTTTTGTCTAGATCAAAGTGGAGTTTGTTTTTAAAACCAAAACAAAGAGGAAACATGATACAGTTATTTAGTAATTAATGCCATATCTTTTTCCCTTGAACACATTTCCTTCTGTGAAGATTTTCCTGACTCACAGGAAGTCTAAGGCAAAGGAGGCCATCTTGTGGAGGATCATACTCCCTTTACACCTCATGGTTGACCTGACCTCTCTGCAGTATATCAACACATAAATATTTTTGGTCAATGATTAAAGCAGTGTTTTTAATAGCCAAAACACTAAAACCATCTCAATGTCAATCAATTGGTGAAGGGATAAACAGCAACAGTATATCCATATGATAGAGTACTTTTCCCCAGGAAAAAGGAACAGAATCCTGATATGTGCTACAATATGAAGTAACCTCAAAAACATCATGCTAAGTGATAGAAGCCAGACACCAAAAACTATATATTCTGTAGAATGGACTAACCAGAAGTAGGAAATCTATAAACAACGGAGTAGGTTACTGGTGGCCATGGACTAGGGCTGCGAAAGGCAAGGAACTCCAAGTGGGCACAAGGGATGGAGGTAATAGTGGACTACTCAGAAATTTTACTAAAAATTATTGAATTAGACACTTAAAAATGAGTGGATTTTGTGGCAGGTAAATTATACCACAATAGAGCTACTTCAGAAATTCTATTTCAAGAAGCAACTGAATTAATACCTTCACTAGGAAGACTGGGAAGTCTAATCTCTCTTCCCAATCATCTTTTGTACCCCAACTATAGCCTTTATCTGTCAGCCATGGAATCAATCAGAATTGCATGTGTTATTATGTATATGTTATGATTCTAGACTATAAAAGCAGAGACCACTTTTTCATAAGACCAGTGCTAACTCAGAGTGAAATACAGTTGGTGTTTTTGTAGTGTTTGATGCATTTTAGCTAAAAAAAAAAAAAAAAACCTCACCCCAAAATCTAATTATAGACCACAACGAATTTAGCATAATTTAAAAAGAATTGTTCCCCTTTAACAAAATTCATTTGTGATATTAATATTCAGCTTTTAGAAGCAAACCATGTTATAAGGGAATCTGAACTCTTATTCTACTGTGTCTTGCTCTTTATTATAGATTTTCCTCGGTGATGACTGAGACATGTGTCAAATATATTTCCCGGGGTTGATCATGAAGCCCATCTTTCATTTGTAAGGATGTGAATTATTTACTTTTTCCCCCAATGTGTGTGGGGGGACGTATTTTTTCTTATGCCTTCTTCCCCTTCTTTCTTCTTTCCTCGGCACTTCCTCAACCTCTTCCCTCTAGATGAAGAGAGAATATTTAATATGACTATAAAAAACAAAGGATCTTTTTTATACAATAACTCATTAAAGATATCTGCTCATTACATTGAAATCAATATTGGCAGGAGAAAACAGGTCTTATAAATGTCTCTTTGAGAGATATATAAAACCTAGGGCTTTTTCCTTCAATATAGTCCCTAGGTCTCTCTATACTGGCCTTTGGGGTAGAGCACATAGTCACCACTTAGAGATGCAAAGACCTGGGTGCTTCTCCTGAGATAGCCAATACTCTGAGGACAACTCAGGAGGTAGAAAAAAACCCCTGACAACATGGTAAAGGGAGAAAAAAATGAGAAGGGGATCCAGAGAAAAAGAGCAGGAAATCCTAAAGAACCACCAAAGTGAACCATACAAGTATTATGTTGTGTACACATATAATTTTAAGTAGAAAATACCCAATCTGAGACCAAACGGAGCAGCTCTCTTACCTTTTTGCCTCCTAAAAGATGAAACTACTGGACTAGTTATCAGTCCACTGCATGCTTTCCTACCCGAGGATTTTGTCTCCTGGCAGAGACAAAAGTACAAATGATATTCCTAGGACAGTGGTGTCTACAGTGAGAATGGTGATGCCAGCAATGTCTCCTAACCAGACCCTCCTGGAGCGTGATTTTGACTGTAGTTCCTGCTGCCAGTTCATTCCCTCCTTCTGCTCATTTTCTGAGCCAGATGCTCTAGCATTCCTGCAGATTTCAGAGCTACTTAACAATCTTCCAAAACAGCCTCTTGTACTTAAAATAGGTAGAGTTGGTTTCTGTCACTTACAACCAAGAATCTCAATTGATTTAGACAGAAAGGCAACATGACGGAAAATGTAATATATACCTCCATCATCTGAATTTCATACATATTCATGGTCATGCATTATTATAATTATTTTCTTTCTGATAACAAGCCTGCTTGCTACTACAGACAATTGTGGTCATAATTAAGGAGATAACTGCTACAGAACTAGTATCAACATGCTTTAATTTTAAAAGAAATGTCCTAAAGGGGCAGCATCAAATATTAACATAATTCTGGGGCATCTGGCTGACTCAGTTGGTGGAGCATGCCCCTCAGGATCTCAGGGTTGTGAGTTTGAGCCCCACATTGGGTGTAAGATTAGATTACCTGAAAATAGAATCTTTTTAAAAAATTAACATAATTCTAACATCAATGTTCCTGACGAAACAGAACTTGTATCATGCAGGAGGCCATGAGATCTAAATCTAATATAAAACAGGATAAAAAACAACTTTGCGTATTTAACTTTTCTAAATAGACGTTAAAATATACTAAAATTCACATATATCCCTTCTTTTAATTGAAATTAGAAATCTATATTTATGTTAACTTTAAAAAATATTTTTATTTTACTTTTTCAAATTGAATAAAAATTGCTATTAACTGAAGTGTTAGTTAAATTTATGAATACTACTTTTTAATTGTTTGATATTTGTTGAGAATCTGTTGCTAATTTCTGATGTCTTAAAAAATGTACTTGCTTCACAAGAAGGAAGTTGAGATAAGAATTTTTACTTTCTCCTGGCTCTTCTTTTCTGAGAGTCATATATGTATAGTTTGGAGTAGTCCTATGGCTAGAAACATTTTCAATTTAACTCTTCTTGTTCTCATTATGATTTTTGTCAAATATAGAAAAATATAAAGATCACCTTATAGGTTATAAAAAGATATATCTTATCTGATATCATTCCAAAGTTAAACTAACTTGTTACAAGACTATTAGAAAAAAAAATGTAAAAACTGTGTTCACCCAACCTCACTCTTTCAATGCAGAAATCCATTTTCCCTTAGGTGAGAGTCAGGTTTTACTGAATAAAATAATCTTTGTGGGGTTTTTTTCCCAGCAACTTTGGGTTTTATATCATTGTAGCTATTTATTCTATTTCCAGTAACAAGGGTTGTATGAAAACAACTTCTACCTCTTTTAGATCAATGGTTCCCAAACTAGATATCACAACACATTGGTGATTCATAGCCAATAACGAAGCATTGCAATAACAGTACTGAAATTTCCAAATGAGTCCTTTAAAAATTAATCATAGTAACTTCACCGCTACCACTATAAATCTTTACTATCATTTTCTTTCTGAGATTATATATATATTAATAATATATGTAATATATAATAATTATATGTGTTCTCCATATGGTTATAGTTATAGCCAAGAAGTAGATCACAAGCAACACCTGACATACCCAAAAGACAAGAGGCATGTGACTTCACGTATTCTGAGTTGCAACTGGCAATGATAACCACTACTCTGGTTGGTGGTTCTCAGTCAAGTTTGAGTCTGACTCCCAAGGGATATTTGCCAATATCTAGAGAAATTTTTGTTTATTACAACTGGGAATGTTACTGGCATCTAGTGAGTAAAGGTCAAGGATGCTGCTGACATCCTACAGTACACAGGAAAGCCTCCACAATGAGGAATTATCTGGCACTGAATATTATTGGTGCTGAGGTTGGAAAACCCTGCTCTAATCTACCTTTTTCATACTCTGTCCAAATTATTTTACCCTTTTTGTGTGGCACAGTAATGCTAGGAAAATGTGAGCATCACCCTGATATATGAGGACTGCCTTTACTGCTAGTAGTTTAAGCAGTGATTGAAAATGTACTAGGATGAGAGTAACAGTCTTTTTTAAAGCAAATATTGGTTGTTAAGAAAAAATAAATGTCTCAAACTGGCCTCTGTCCTATTTAAAACTAAAGCCCTATCTGTGTATATCTGCCTAAAAAGATTGTTAGCATTGGTTTGTTTTGGCGAGTGGAAATGAATTAGGACAGGGATGCAGAAGATATTTCTATATATGTGAATATTTCTCAAGGGAAACATTACATTTTTGGTGTCAAAGTAAACATGTTACAAAACTTTTTTTAGAAAAAGTTGATGTTGTCTAAATGGAACCTAGAAATGAGCATTTGTAGCATTTAGTTATATCTTTTTATTAAAATAAAATACTATGTTATTTCAAAGTCAAATCATATGGGAATAATACTATCCATTCCACAAACAAGTGTGTATTAAGTACTTATCATTTGTTCTTTCATTCATATAAGGAGACAGTACCAAGTCATCAGGTTGCTCATAGTCTAGTGTAGGAGACAGACAAACAAAGCAGCAATAAAAGTATCTTTATGGTCATTATTATGTGGACACAGTGAGGGGATGTCTAACTCAACCTGGAAATATCAAAAAAAAAAAAAAAAGACTTCTTGAAAGAAATGATTTAGTCTGAGCCTCCAGGAGTGAATTACAAAAGGGAAGGATATTCAGAAGAGAGGAAGAGCCTGAAGACAAAGGATGTTGTGTTTTAGAACCAAAAGCTTTGTAGGTACAAGGTGCCAAGGAGTAGAGACCTTCTGCTTCTGGCCCTTCCTCTTTCTACCTTCCTCCTATCTCTCCTTTTCTTCCCCCTTAAAGTGAGGAGAGGGGCACCTGGGTGGCTCAGTTGATTAAGCTTTGACTCTTAATTTCAGCTCAGACCATAATCTCAGGTGCATGAGATCAAGCCCCACTTCAGGCTCTGCACTGAGTGCGGAGCCTACTTACAATTCTCTCTCTCCCTCTCCTTCTGCCGCTCCCCCATGCACATGTCCATGCTCTCTGAATGAATGAATGAATGAATGAATGAATGAGTGAATCGATAAATAAATAAATATATGTTAGGAGTGAGCTGAGTATTTTATATTTTTAATAAGCCAATGAAGAGAGAGTGGTAAAAATACAAAAGCGAGGGAGGGAATACATTATGAAAAGATGTCTACTCTATGGAGAGGCAGGAAAGTCAAAGCCGGGGAGACAGGGAAAGCCCAATTAACCTTGGACAGAGAAATGACAGCTTCCACTGAGATCAGAAAGCAGAGGAGGAAGAACTAATGGGCTGGTTTGGGATCAGGAAAATGAAGTTCCTGTCTGATGTTACTCTACTTTTGTTTCTGAGAATGTGGGATTTACTGAATAAACTAGGTGCTCTAACAAAAATGTTAGCTCAGAGATGAGGATATTATTTCAGGGAAGAAAGTTATTGCTTATTGGTTTATTATTGCCAGATAATAAAAGTAATTGCGCATTGGTAATAAGCTGAAGTCTGAGCTAAAAATCAGATGAACGGATAAATGGGTCAATCCAAATTAATCATCATAGAGAAAATTAAAAACAGGCTGTCAGCATTATCTCCAACACAAAGGGCATCAATTGCTTCTCAATTATTTATCATCATGGTTTAAATTGTTTTCTATAATCTGGTCTCTCTCTCTCTCTCTCTCTCTCATCATTTCTCAGTCCTTTCCTCTCTCCTCTCTTTCATTTGCAAATTTCTTAAAGTCTGCTGGGACTTCCTGGGCTAATCTTACTCTGATGAGAAGCCCCAGGGGTCTCGCTAGGTGAAGCCCAATAAAAAAGTTTAAGAGACATGGAGGGGTAAGGGGAGGAAGAGAAGGAGGAGGAACAAAAGCAAAAAGCGATGAGGGGAGGAGAAAGAAGACGATGTTTAGATTGAGTTAGGAAGGATGGAGACAGAATAAAGCCATCCCTGGCCTCCCAGAAGACTAGAGAGAGTGGTGCATAAGACTCGTGAAACACAAGAGCCAGGAACTAATCTTCTTATTAATTAAAAAGAAAAGGCATTACAATACTCAAGTTTTTTCTTCGCTAAATGATAATGGAGCAATTGGAAGAGGCTCAGAGAACATGTTTATTAAGCCCTGAAACATTCCAGGTACTCCGACACGCACACTGGGCATCAGCTCTAAATCATGTGCCACTGAGAGGATCAAAGTAAAGATTATCCTGATTGAAGCAAACTCCCAGCTTAGCACCTTTGCCTTGACTTGGCAGTGACAACCAGGGATGACTTGCCCCCCAGGAAACATTTGGCAATGTCTAGAGTCATTTTGAGTCAACATATCTTGTGGTGGAGACCAGAGATGCTGCTAAATCCTGCAATGTACCTGGCACTCCCCTCCCCCACGACAATGACCTAGCCCCAATGCCAACAGTGCCAGGCTGGCAAGACTGCCCACTGCTCTGTTCCCTCTTCGTTGAACACTCTTCCCCCCAGTCGCCCACATCTTTCAAGTCTTTGTGCAGCTATCATCCTCAGCAGACCTAGCATGTCCGCCTTCTATTGGAAATTGTTACTCCCTCTCTGCATTTGTCCACCTTTTTCCCTGACTTATGGTTTGTTATGGCACTTCTTACTTTCTGCTGTACTCGACCACTTACTATTATATTATCAACGTCTCACCACTAAAATAAAAGTTTTGTGAAGATGGAAAGTTTTTGTCTTGTCTGCTGCTGCAGGTATCCTCAGTTGTCCATGAATACTCGGTACCTGGGGGAAATGATGGAGTGAGTTCTGGGTTAAGAACACACTTTCGAGGTGAGGAGTGGGATTATCTAAAGGATCAGTGGAAAATCACACTGTACAGGTTGGAAGAAAGAAGAGCTTTCACAGATCTAGCGCTGCCTTTGAACAAGGAGCCTGCTTGGGGTGGGTAGACCCCCCCAAAGCTCCCCAGAAAGCTTTAGTGTGAGGCAGGGTTATATCTGTTTGTATGGGGTATTTTTTTTTCTTCTTCTCCTCTACTACTACCACTACCGGTGCTTCTTCTTTTTACCTCCCCCTCCCCCTCCCCCTCTCCCTCTCCCCCTTCCCCTCCCTCTTCTCCCCCTCCCTTCCCCCTCCCCCTTCTTCCTCCTCCTCCTCCTCTTCTTTCTTCTTCTTCTTCTTCTTCTTCTTCTTCTTCTTCTTCTTCTTCTTCTTTCTTCTTCTTCTCTTCTTCTCCTTCTCCTTCTCCTTCTCCTTCTCCTTCTCCTTCTTCTTCTTCTTCTTTCTCTTACCCAGAGGGTCTTTTCTCCTCTCTCTAGCTTTTATTGAAGTACTAATAAGATTCAAAGAAATGGTGGACCTAAACTCAAGAGGAGGATTCTCTTCTTGGAGCCATTTTTACAGGCTCTTTAAAAAACAACAAACAACAAGAACAACAACAAAACACTTCCAAGATATGAGAAAAAGTCAGGGAAGGGGAGAAAGAAGATGAAATGAAAATGAAGGGAAGGAGAGAGAGGGGGAGTTTGCTGGAGGGTGAGAAATTCAGTCACCCTGGAGCAGAGTGGAAGAAGCTCAGAAGATAAAGCAGTCTTGCAGCATGGACCCAGGACCATACCCTCAATTCAACAGAACCTTCCCTTGGGAACCTTTCCTTTCAGTGCCCATGGTCTCCTGCAAGCACCCTGAGCACAAAGTAGGAACTTGCATGTGGTGAGTGACTGGACAGCCACAATGTTCCCCTCAGCCACTCCAAATTTAGACTTCTTGACAATGCCTCTGACCTCTCCTTTCTTCCAGTATTTATGGTAGAAGATTTGTGAATTCTTTCTCTGTCCCTTTGAGATGTAAATCTTTTAAAAGTCTCTAGTCAGTTTTGCAAGACAGGAATGTCTTTCTCAAGGAGCCATCCCTTTGATCTGTAATTATCAAGGAAGATAGCAAACCTGTCTCCCAGTCTTTGGGAAGATAGGAGTCTAACTTCAGTTGACACCTAGCTCCAAGCTGCAAAACAACCTCTTGTTAGGAAGACAAAAAGTTGGCCCCTGTAGTGAGGAAGGCAGGCATTAATCAAATTCATAGCAATCAGTGTATAATTAAAATATGTAAAGTCCTACAATGGAGTGGATCACAGGTATCTGAACACACATATCAAAGCAACCTAACCTAGATGGTTGGGGGTAGAGAACTACGGGGGGCATGTTGGGGGGGAATATAATAAAAAATTTGAGCTGAGACCTCAAAGCTGTGAAAGACCACAAGTTAGCTAGGGGAAGGGTGTGGTAGGAGAGAAGGGATGAATAAATGTTCCTGGAAGAGGAAAGAGCATGGGCAAAAATCCTGCAATCAAAGAAGCATGGTGACTTACAGGAACTCAAAAAATTCTAACTCAAACTGTGTAGGTGGAGCAGAAAGGAGGGGGTAAATCTAGTACTGCATGAAGCTTAAGAAAAGACACAGGCCATGTGCTAAAGACAGTAGGTAGACATCAAGTCAACCTGTAGGTAGGTACTGAGTCTACCTCAAGGTTTTAAGGCTGAGGGATAGGCCAGGGGCAGAGGTGGGAATATAATCAGACTTCCAAAAATTGGTGCCAGATTTAAGAAAAAAAAATTGGAGCCAGATATAATTCCAGGGATCAGGAGAAGTTTGCAATAATCCAGGTGATAGTTGATGATGGCTTAGACAAGAGAGAAGCAAAGTTGATAGATTCAGGAGAATTGTAAGAGGTTGCAGGAGATGGGGTCTTGTGGGTGACTAGCTGTTTCAAGTTGAGCACAGAAGGCCGAGTGGATTGTCCATTGGGGAAGACGTTAATTATAAACAAGACTTTATATTGAATTTTTCCCAGGCTTCTGTTTGACTGCTCCCATTTTTTATTGTTTAATGTGTTATTTAATGTAGATTCAAATCTCAATACTCTTAATAGGGAAAAAATCCTTGAAAAAGTTCATAAAATCAATAAGAATAGCACTCAGACCCTAACAGAATAGAGAGTATGAGCAAAGAATTCTTAAAAGAGCAAATACAAATAGTGAATGAACATGAATATATGTTCTACTTAATTAGTAATGAAATAAAGGCAAATTAATATAAGAAATAATAACATAGTTTACTTATAACTAAAACAAAATGAAAACCTTACGGTGAAGGTGAAACGAGACAGATGTCCGGGACTGCTGATGGATAGAGAAATTAATACAACATTGTTGGGGGATAACTGCCAGAAAGTATCAAGTGCTTTAAAATATTCATGGTCTGGGGCCTAATTATTCCAGCTTTGGGAAAATACTCCGTGGAAATGATCAGAAGTTTAGACATAGCCTTACGTGCAAAGATGTTCATTAAAGAGTTATGTTAAATAGCAAAAAAAAAAAAAAAGATTGGAAATAGTTCTAATTCCCCAAATTATAAAGACACAGATAAATCGTGATATATCTACATTAGTATATTAGGTAATTACATTAAACAATGATTATGAAGATTTCTAAATGACACA
This sequence comes from Vulpes vulpes, assembly GCF_048418805.1. NCBI lineage: Eukaryota > Metazoa > Chordata > Mammalia > Carnivora > Canidae > Vulpes > Vulpes vulpes. The sequence goes on along the minus strand of NC_132792.1, from coordinate 43,487,136 downwards.
AAGTATTTGTGATATATAAGCTGGGTTACTTAAACCAAAAGTACAAAATTACAGGTACCATAGAATCTCAATTTTATCACAATGCATAGATAAAAGACCAGAAGGCTATGGGGGAAGTGTTAATTCTGGGTAACTCAGGGGCTTTACCAGTAACTTATTTTCCATTTACTTTTCTCTATTTTCCAAAGATGTAGCAAAGAATATATTTTAGGTTTTAACTGAATACGTTAAATAAGTCTAATATCATGTGCAGTTTATATTAACTCTCAGAAAACTTAGTTTGGGGGCACCAGTATTTCACTTTGCCAATCATTAAAATAAGGATAACCAATCTACATCCGTTTAGAACATTTCCAAAATGAGGCTACTAACTGTTCTTGCAGAGAATAAAGATTATAGTCAGACATGAGGGGGAAGTTACTGATTCTCATATCATAAAACACAGTTCATAATTGGCACCTTTGTTATTTTCCCTCTGATTTTTATTTCATGCATACCATTCTTTGAGCTACAATTGGATCCTACCAAATTTTTCTAATCTTCACAATACCTAGTAGTACAAAGGAGAAATGAGAGCAGCAGAGGACTCTCCATCCCTGTACCTCAGTAAGAGAATGGAAATGTTCCTTTTGTTTCGATACCACCTGACTTCATGGAAAGGCTGGGACCAAATGTGTCCTTGAATTCCATTCAGGCTCAGTTATCTCATGATTGTACTATAGAATAGTGCTCAAAAATAATTTGAATGTATCATAATCTCTGCGTGATTGTTATTTTTTTGTTTGTGATGATAGTACAAGTCTCAAACGTTACCAGGCATTAGCATCAGCATGGTGGAAGCCTTATCAAATTGAGCACTAGACTCCCACCCCCACAGTTACTGATCCAGTAGGTCAGGAGTCCAGCCATGAATTTCCATTTGTATCAAGTTCCCAGGTGATCCCGATACCACTGCTTTGAAGATCACATTTGATAGCCACTGCTTTACATTGATCATTTTGATTTCCTATTGTGAGCTTCCTTAAAGCAGTAAAAAATCTGTTTTCATTAGCAATATTTACTCTAGTCATTTATTTTGTGGTGCAAGGGGATGGGAGTGTTTCTCATTCCTTCCAGTAGACAATTTTTATATCAATAGCACAAGCGCCCATCCAAACAGAAAGAGGACCATTGGTCAAGTACATGAAATACAACATTACTGCCTCTCATTCCTGTTACCATGGCTGCAATACGTGCAGAGAATAGCGGCACATTTCACATGAGCATTGGGATTATGTGCTCCTTTCTCAACGACACATATTAATGAATGAATATGGAGTTTTGAAATAAATCTCTTAGAGGACAATATCGGGGGATTATCTGTCAAATGTGTAAAAATTTACCATCAAAGAAAAGATTACACTGAGTATTATATTCTGACATCATTCGGCCACATTCCAGGCTTTTCTAGCAGAATCAGAGTTCTTTACTCTTAGCCTGGTTTTAGACGAATTTCTTAAAATAGCACAAGGTCTCTGACCTATGAGCCATCAGGATTAGGGATGAAAACATAATTTTGGATTAAGCTTCTAACATTTAATTAAGCTATGTTAAATTTTATTTAATTTATGGAGATAGGAATTTCATTACACTTTTGGTTGGTATTGCATATTAAATTCCCACCATATCCATTTAAATCATGTTAGGTAATATATGTGCAGGAGCTCAGAGAAAGAGTTCAATATAAATGTAAAAGTGTGATGGTCGTTGTGATCTTCTCCACTATGTGAATGACAAAACTGAATACAGAGAGTCTAACACTAATTTCTCAGAGTTAGGGGAGCCTGAGTGGTTGTCAGTTAAGCATCCAACTTTTTTTTTTTTTAAAGATTTTATTTACTTATTCATGAGAGACACACAGAAAGAGGCAGAGACACAGGCATAAGGAGAAGCAGGCTCCATGCGGAGAGCCCAATGTGGGCTTTGATCCCAGGACCCCGGGATCATGACGTAAATCAAAGGCAGATGCTCAACCACTGGACCACCCAGGTGCTCCAGCGTCCGACTTTTGATTTTGGCTCAGGTCATGATCTCAGGGTCCTGGGTTCGAGACCCGCATCAGCCTCCGTGCTCAGCATGGGTTCTGCTCGGATTTCCTCCTCCTCCTCACCTCTTCTGCTCCTTCCTTCACTCATGAGTGAGCATGCTCACTCATGCTCTCTCGCTCTCAAAATGATAAAATCTTTTAAAAAAATTTCCCAGGGTTCACACGTATGATTAAGAACACAAAAAAATTCACCATTTCTTGAGTGGCAAGATGCAATGGGAAAGCTTGGACTTTGCAGTCATATGAACCTTTCTTAAAATACATGTGAGGCTTTGGGCAACCTTCTTAGTCTCTAGGGACCTGGTTCAGTGTGCTTACCATGTAGATGATGTTAATGATAGCTATTACTGAGATGGACACGATTAATAAAATGAAAAAGTACATAGCAGGTTGCACAACTTTGTGAACATACTAGAAACCACTAAATTTTATATTTTAAAGCAATAAAATTTAGGGTATGTCAATTATATTTCAATATAAAATGAAGTACATAACACAGTGCCTGGCATAGAATGTCATCCAACAAAACATTTTTCCTTCTTTTTTCCTTCTGCTGCATAGTCTAATAATCTGGCTGTGGTGACTGGAGGACAAATAGCATTAATTACAATTAGGATATGATTTTTTTTAGAAGACTGGTGAAAGCTTTACATTGTTTGTGTCTCCTCAAAATTCATATGTTGAAATCCTAACCCACAAAGTGATGGTATTAGTAGACAGGGACTTTGGAAGGCATTTATGTCATGAGTGTAAAGCCCAGAATGAGATTCATGCCATTTAGCAGAGGTTCCAGAGAGTTCCCTTGCTCCTCTCCACCATGTGAGGAAACAGAAGTCTGTGACCCAGAAGAGGGTCTTCACCCAACCACGGCTGGTACCCTGATCTTGGATTTCCAGCCTCCAGAACTGTAAGCAATACATTTTTGCTGTTTATAAGCTACCCAGACTGTGGTATTTTGTTATTGTAGCTCAAAAGGACTAAAACAGCCATGTTTAACATGTGTTAGGGGTATCTGGTTACAAATGTAAGATGGAATACAATTACCTCCATTTCTTCTTCAAATAACACTACTATGGTAGGAACAGAGTATAAATGGTATAAATCCACAAAGACAATGAGAACAGAAGAGAAATAACCACAAACAAGAGTTGTGGATAATGTTTTGAAAGGTGGAAAATTGAAATTTTCTGCAGGAAAGGGTACCTGGATTTTGAGGTGCCAGATAATTTTGGACAAGTTTAGGATAAAGGGTAGAACTAAAAAAATAGGAGGGATTGAAAGTCTATATATCAACAAATTCAATATTCTGTTCCTTGTTTGTGTACTCAGACAACAAACCCTTGCCAAGCCCAGTGGGAGAGAGGAGGAGGTTTAGTATCTGGAAAAACTAAACAAGAAAGACTCCAGAATTGGTGATACAAGTCAGATCAGAGGGAATAGATAAAAGACCAGCAGGAAAACAAGGTTAAGGAGAAATTTACTGATGCTGGAATGAGACTCCCAATTCCCTCCCCTCCCTGGTCTTCAGGAAGCTGGAATCCAGGTTTATACCTCTTCCTGCCCATGACCACCAGGTAGGATATTGGAGAATTCCTTCTGTGACACCTGCATGTCTCCACCCCATGGCATTCATATGCAGACCTCTGCACAATTATCCGGGTTGAAAGCCTGCTATCATCCACTAAGTAAATGTTACCTTTTCAGGAACTCACTCAGAATTATGAAAGGATGGCCAAGGATCTCTGGACAGCTGACAAATTCTGTAAGCTGGAAGACAGTAACTAAACAAAACAAATCCCAATTAGTGAGGATAGGTGAGTTTATGCTACAAAATAGTCAACCTCAAGATCGCAATGATGTATAATAACCTCCTACCACATGCTCACAACAGGCTGCCTGGGGCAGATTTGCACCTTATAGTTACTGAGCGACCCAACTATATAAAGCAGCCACCTTCTCAAACCTGGCCAATCACTGTACCAGAAACTGAGGGAGGAAAATTCTAGAGGGCCTGGGATGAACAGTTAAATGATCTGACCTGACACATGTCCCGTCAGCTCACTATTGACTTGAGCAAGTTATATGGGCTGATTCAACAATTAATGGTCTAAAAGCAAAATATTGCCACATGCCTATAAAGTAGAGATGTGCAATTATTAAGGAGTAATGCCAGGGACAACCACAAAGGAAAAACAGAGATAACCCATGGAACTGAAACAAAATTTTTTAAGAAGCTATCAATAATATACTTAAATATGTTTAAATCTATTTTGTTCATGATACAAAAATTAAATGTCATTTTTTTAAAAAAATGAATAGTCTAATAACATAAATTGCTCTTGGAAACTATATATCTATATAAAATATAGATATATGGTCATATGTCCAGAAAATTTGAAAACTCAATGGCGTATTGGAAAATATACTTAAATATCTTGGAAAATGTATTACAAAGAGATGGAAAAGAGGAGAGCAGGCTTAAAAAATGAAGCATTTTTCCTTTCAACATTTGATAAACAGGAATTTCTGAAAGAGATATCCAAGAGCAAAGAAACCAAGAAGTCATGAAATAAAGGAATTCAACAGAATTTCCTAAGGCTGAAGTTTTCAGACTGGAGAAGCCCACCACACGTCAGAAGAGTAAAGACCTACTCCAAGGCAGCTTTATATGCCTTGGAGTATAAAGTCATATAAAAAGATAAAGAATCATCTTTATCTTCTAAGTTTCTCTCCAGCATAAAACCTGGAAACTATTTCCATGCTCCCTTATTCAGGATTTCTGTTTCATTTTACCAACGAGAAGCACTCACAAAACCTTTGGAAGGTGAAGAGAAGGAAAAGCCATTACTCATAAGCACCAGCCATGGAGAAGCAATTGGATATTGGTGGGTGTGGAGTTTCTCCCACCGTTTGGGATTCCTCTTGAGAACCACCCTCTCCGGTGCTACCAGAAGCTGAGACCAATAGCTGCTGCTGCCCTTTTGTGAGACCTGCACTTCCTCATCTTCATTCACTCCCTGGCTGTGCAAAGTTGTAACTCACCATATTAAGCCAATTCCTACTTGAAACATCTAGAAAATATAGAATATTTGATTCTAACTCCTGAAGGAAACTGATGGTTATAATACATTATCATGGCATTTCCAAATGGCAAGGATAAAGAAAAATCCTAAAAGTCTGTAGGACCAGGATGAGAGAACAGCATCCCCCATATTGGTATCAGAATGGCCTCAGATGCACAACCTTAGATACTAGAAATAGAGTATTTACGTTTTGGTTTAATTCAACACCCAGCATTTACATTATTTTATAAAATATTTCTATAGTCACAATAACACTGTTCATTCCATATACATTCAAAAATCTATCTACTTGGGCAGCCCTGGTGGCCCAGCGGTTTAGCGCCACCTTCGGCCCAGGGTGTGATCCTGGAGACCCGGGATCAAGTCCCACGTTGGGCTCCCTGCATGGAGCCTGCTTCTCCCTCTGCCTGTGTCTCTGCCTCTCTCTCTCTCTCTCTCTGTCTGTTATAAATAAATAAAATCTTTTTTCAAAATCTATCTACTTGTCATCATTGCCATGGCTATCCCCTGGGCCCAAGACACCCTCATCTCTTGCTAAATTATTGCAGCAGCCTACTAAATAGTCTCCCTGCTTCTGCCCTTGTCCACCTACCGACCATTATCCACACAGCTGTCAGAATGAACTTTAAAACTCTTAAATCAGATCCTAGCAGTCCTCTGCTCAACAACCAATGGCTTGCCGTCCATTTAAAGTAAAATCCAAAGCTGTTGAAATATTCTCGGGTAAAGATCCCAGGTAAAGAACTGGCCCCACCTACCTGTCTAATCTTGTCATTTCTCACATTCTCTTCCAACCCCACTGGCCTGCATGCCATTTCTCAAAAAATGGTAAATGTGCTCTCCATTGAGTCCTTATACTTATTGCTTTCCTGGAAGACTCTTATTTCAGATCTCACGTGGCTCAATCCCTCACTTCCTTCTAGTCTCAGTGCAAATGTTATGTCCTATGTAAGATGCACCCCATGGTGCTCCTCTTTCTCCTTCATTTTTCTCTGGCTGATGATATATTTACTTGATGCTTGTTCATTGTATGCACACACGGTTATAATTTCCATGAAGACAACAATATTGTCTATTTCATCCATTGTTCTATTTCCAGGGCCTAAAACAATGCCTGGCACATAATAGATGCTAATGACATATTTGTTGAGTGAATGAATGAATTGTTCATATTTAAACCGTATAATGTATGACTGTTCATTTCATTTCTTGTGCAACTGTTTGTCTACCCTGGCATTAGTTTTGCTTTTGTTTGCTGGATTGTTTGGCTTCTGCATAGAAACCACTTAATCAACTTATGCTAAATTATGCTGAGGTAAAAAAAAAAATAACCGCCAAATCCTATATGCTTAGGACAATAAGGGTTTATTTCCTACTCTGTTCTTTTCAGCTTCAATTGGATACCAGTGTCCTCCAGGTTTCCTTTTTCTAGGCCCTGGGATGAAGCAGTCCTTATCTAGAACCTGCTAGGAGATAGAAAAGGGAATGGGAAAAGCTCACTACAGCTGGAGGGGAGGTGGGGGAAAAGGAATGGACTAAATCAGTTTTGGGTATTAAGGAGGGCACTTGCCAAGAAGAGCACTGGGTGTCATATGTAAGTGATGAATCACTAAATTCTACACCTGCAACTAATAACACGCTGTATGTTAACTAAGTGGAATTTCAATAAAAACTTGAAACTACAAAAAAATTAAAATAAATAAAAGAACTTTTATTTTCCAAAGCTGGAAGTCCATGGATATTAATCAAAAACTGAAAAAAATCAAAAGACAAAGTGTAAACATATTATTTAGAAACATAGAGATATAATCCAGAGAAAAACAGTTGAAAAGGTTAGAAAAGGTTAGAAGGGTTTGCCTTTGGGAAAAGGGAGCAGGTGAGGGAGAGGATGGAGACAGAGGACAGCTGTTTTCATGATGTGCCTTACAGTATTATTTGATAGGTAAACCTATGTACATGCATGACTTTAACAAAAATAGAAATGAACATTTAAAAATATGCTCAAATATTTTAAGAAAATACTGAACCCCTACAATGTAAAGAACAGTATATGAGAACAGGGATAGAAAGGAGAGTTATCCAAAGTGGATCCTCAAAATGGAAGCTTTGTCATTTAGATATTTACCCTCCTTATTATTTAGAATCTAGCTTAGCTACTATTACAGAGATCCCAAAATAAGGTAGAAGCTTTTTTTTCCCCCATGTAACATTCTTCAAACAACCTGTTCAAGGCTGTTATGGGAGACCAAAGGTTCAGGAACAAGGAAGCCTTCCAAGTTCTTGTGCCATGAATGCCCAGATCAATACCTAAATCATCCCTGACTTATTGAAAATGTGTCTTTAAATTCAATCATTTGGTCTCTATAAGGTTCCTTATGGAAAAGGAGAAGCAGCAACAGGGTAGAATGAGTGTGGACTTAAGAACCAGACAGTCCTGGGCTTGGATCCCAGCTCCATCAGTTAATAGCAGAGACAACTCACTAAGTAGATCCTCTACATTTCCATTTTTCCATTTCTCCATCTGTGAGATGGATGAAATACTGTTTTATGTGTTAGGATTAAATGAAATATTACATAAACCTAAGCAAAGGCTCCCATGACATAACTTTTCAATAAACTGTGGCTATAATATTAGCTAAAGTGAGGATCTTAAGAGAAATAGTTAAAATATAAATCAGATCTTGTCCAGCTGTCTATACAGATCAAATAAATTAGGTATTGGCCAAAATTTTTTTCATTTTGTACAAAATACTTTGAATAAAGACTTGTGAAATGGGATATAGGGAAGGTTAAAAAATATAGCCTTTTAGAATATACACAGTTTTAGTGTTTAGATACCTGACTAAACACTTACATTTGACGGAAACAAAGAGCTTTCTTTCTCTTACAAGTATTGTTAACCTTGGACCACAAATGGTGATTTACAATACTGTGACTCTGGGCTTCAAATTAGCCAAAAGAACAAAAAGGTAAAATGCAAAATAGAAAATTCAGAGCCAAAATTAAATTAATCGTTTGTACCAATTTCTAATGTATTCTCTTTCCCTATTAGGAGAAATAATTTAAAAAGCAAGAATTAAGATGTTTTGCCTTTCGGGTAATATAGTGTACATTTGAATATCATATTCAACATAATCAGTGCTTTGCATAGAGAGGTACTTATGAAATAAGTATCAGTTGGTTTACTAAATGAAGGATCAGATTTGCATTAATCACTTTCTAGATCAACACATATGGAAGAAAATTCCATTGCTTTCTTACAGTGGTTAATATGACTTAAATTTCCCCTATGTTACTCCATATTCCATTTATCACTTGATATTGCTTAGTAGATTTTTCATTTGAAAAACTCTAAGATGTTTTTAACAGACTAAGATAAAGCTTTTATTTCCCTGATTCCTACAAACAAATATACTATCAGCTCAAACATCCTTAAAAGCCTATGTCACATGCTTCTTATTTCCTCTTACTACTTCTCTACCCAGATACCCACCTTGGCCAGCTGTATCCACAGAGTGCCATAAACCACTCCTTTGGCCTTTGGTGTTTGATATTGACTGACCCAGGGATAGGTGCCTCTTGCAGGCTCCTTGCAATCCTAAGAGCTGCTATTGAGGAGAATCTGAAGTTGGGATGATCTACCTCCTACTTCTTTAATCCATAAGCAAACTCTGAAGCAGAAGAGTTTCCTGGTCTATGTCATATTTTTTTTCCATCTCCATACTGTGTCTATTTGAAACCTAAGCAGCTAGGAATATAATATTTAATTTTCCTCAGTTATTTTAAGAAAACATTTGTTTTTAAAGTACTGTCAGCCATTGCTATAAATTGGATCTTAACCTAATAAGAAATTGGTTAAAACATTGTTAGTGGTCTATATAAAAAGGAATCCGTTTGATATATTGCTGTAAATTTCTACAGCAATCATCTCAGCAAGGCACACTTCCCTGTGTCCATGCCTTAGCATAATACCCTTCCACTGTAACAGCAAGCTTAGCCATGTGACTTGCTTTGGCCAATAGGATATTAGCAAGCATGATGCAAGCAGAGGCTTGAAAAGTGCTTGTGTGCAGCTTCTGATCCTTTCTCTCTACCTCGAAACCACTGCGTGAATAAGTCCAGACTAGCTTACTATGAGATGAAATGAGATGGGATGGGATGATGAGATGCATGGAACACAGACAAAGCATCCCAGCTGAGGCTTCCTAGACCACCTTCTTTCACCCCATCTGCCAGCTTACTATAAATGTAATGAATATCCCTCAGCAAGGTCAGCAGAAAAGCTGAATCCAGTCCAAGCTGTTAACCTGTTAAATTGTGATCAAGGAAGATGCGTTTTGTGTCCAGCCACTAAAGTTATGGCATTATTTATTACACAGCAACAGATACTTCTGTGGTTTTTATTACTTTTATTACTTTTGGTCTTGCCAAAAGAGGAGTCATAGGATGATCTTTTATTTTCATAAGTGGTAGCTTCAAACACCTTTTCTCTAGAACAGTGTTTCTCAAAATGTGGTCTATTAACCACTACATCAGCATTACTAGAGATTTATCTAAAGATGACAGATTCTGGGGTACCTGGATGGCTCAGTCAGTTGAGTGTCTGTCTTCAATTCTGTCCTGGGATCCAGCCCAGCATCAGGCTCCCTGCTCTGTGAGGAGTTTGCTTCTCCCTCTCCCTCTGCCCCTACCCCTTTCCACTCTTGTGCTCTCTCTCTAAAAAATAATAGTAAAATAAAGATGACATATTCCTGGACCCACTTAATCTCCATTGAATTCATCACCTAAAGGGGAAACTGGGAAAATGCCTTTTTTACAAGAACTCCTGATGAGTCTTAGTTGAGAACCACAGCTAGAGACCAGTGGTCTTGCAAGTGGAATACACATGACAGTTTAGTAGGGTATAAAAAGAAAATAGAGGAAATTCTATTTCTATTCTTTTATTTCATATTTTTATAGTTTCCATCTTTATGGATGTTACATAATATATTAGTATAGTAGTACATGCATTTTATTAAATAAATAATCATCATTATTTTTAGCATTGCCACAGGAAATCAGGTAAAATTTCCTGAAGAAGATGGCAAATCCTTGAAAGATGGATAGAATCCAACTATCCCAAAGGGGAAAGGGGGGAGGGAGGAGGTCAGGCCTATGAAGATTTTCCAAGTGGGGAGTACACTGTAAACAGAAACTTGAGAGAAAGATGACAGTGTGTGCTTTGAATTATAAAAAAAATGTGGTGCTCTTATAGAACAAAGGGGCAGAGACAATGTGTCAAGAAAGAACAATGGAAATATATATGAAGTAATGATCTGAAGCATATACACAGGGTGAGCAAATGCTACATGAATGGAGAAATGAGAGGAGGTATGAGAAATATTGGCCTCTGCTTCATAAGATATCATGAGGAGAGCTCCACCTTTCTCAGATGACTTGAGTTCAATTCCTGATTCAACTATGGACCAACTAAGGCCCTGCAGAAACTGCTTCATGTCTCTGAGCCTCACTTTCCTCATTTTGAAAACTAGATTCAACATCAGTGCCTGCATGTTTTATCTCACAAACCTTGTAAATATTGCCTAACATGGTTCTTAAGTTAGCATCGATTAGTTAAATTATTAACATCAATTCCTAAAACTGTATCTATATTTAATACGTCCATGTCTATACACGTTGTAAGCCATAAAGCTAACCTGGGAAACATAGATTTTTAAGTACTATTTGTTTAAATGCATAATTTAAAAAATTGCCTCTCTACCTAAAACAGGGTCTAAGTTCTGATTTAATCAAGCTCCTCCCTGATTATGTTATTATTCAGAATCCACATTTCCTGTAAGCTGATATGGACAGAGAGGTTAGTAATAGCTCATATGCCTCACCACAGCCTCCTAATATGAGTTTACAGTGTTCATTCTCACTGAAAAGAGCTAACTTGAAAACATTATGGTCTCAGTGAGAAAAGCCAAATGCATCTCATCAGTTGGTCAAATGAAAACTACCCAAAATAATGTTTAAAGAGCATCACAATTTGTGGTCCAGAGGCTACCTAATTATCCAGGAATAACCTTATGATCAGGATAACTTAATAGCAGGATAAAACTCTGGAGTGTGATTTTAACTGTTAGGAAATCATTTTCTCTCCCATCCCTGCCCAAACCCCACTCCCAACCCCAATCCCTGTACTTCCTTAACTTCATCTCTTTAACGTCGTGTGTGAGATTACAACCTCATTTATGCTAATGAGTTCTTATTTCAAAATGCCAATCCTTTGGGAGTCTATCAGGTAATCAACCTTAATAGGTTAACTAGTTAACTAGCTATATTTCATTCTAGCATATGATTTATATATATGTCGCCAAGGGATTATGAGTGTTGATGAACAGAAATTAGAAGTAATTAAGGAGCAAGAGGCAGTTGGGGAGCACAGCCATCTTTGGCACTTTGAACAACCAAAGGCAGTTCTGAAGGTTCTAGGATGTTGTTTTTAAGATTTATTTATTTATTTATTTATTTATTTATTTGACAGAGAGAGAGAGAGAGAGAGCAGTGGGAGGGGAAGAGGGAGAGTGAGAGAGAGAGAGAGAATCTCAAGCAGACTCTACACTCAGAGCAAGGCTCAATCTCACCACCTTGAGATCATGACCTGAGCCGAAATCAAGAGTCAGACACTTAACCAACTGAGCCACCCAGGTGCCCCTCTAGGATATTTTAAAAGCAGAATGAAGACTAGGGGAAGTTCAACCTATACTCATATTAAGTATTCTTACAGATACACTAATATAATAAGATGCCTCTTTCCAGATATATCAAACGTGGTTGCCCTTGATTTGTCCTGTTTCCCAAATGAGTTAGCTATGATTTAGTGTGTGAGTGCATGTTATTTTGTGCTCTTTCAGGCAATAGCAGCAACAAGAACAACACAGACAGTAATAGCTAACATTTCACTGAGAAGGCTGCCTCGCATCATGCTAAGATCACAGATATCAGCCAGTCTGCCTGGGTTCAAATCCTGGCCTTGTAACTGCCACCCAGATTATCCTACACCTCTCTGTGTCTCAATTTCCTAGTCTTTAAAACAGGAGTAATAGTGATACCTTCCTCCTGGGATTGTTGTGAGGATTAAATGAGTATGTAAGCTATACAGAATGGTGTCTGACCTCTTATAAGAACTCAGAAAATGTTAGTCCTTCATGTTGAGTATTAATCCAACTGAATACCTGATAATAAGTCCTTTATTGACATTAATCCACAGAGTAAGACTTTTACATTTTTTAGATGAAAAGACTGAGGCTCAAGACACCCATGTTATTGGCCAGCATCACACATATAGAAAGAGATGGAGCTAGGTCTTCAGCTCAGATCTGCATGATGCAAAGTCCCATCTCTGGGCAACTATGCTTTCCTGCAACATGTGTGAGGTGCTGATAATGGTACAAAGAGAAATTGCTAGGTTGTTTGTATGTTAAGTATGAATTTAAATAACTCTCTGCTATGAGGTCTATTATATTTTCCTAAAGTTTTGAGATGGGGTTCACAGGACAATGCTAGGCACCCTCAGTAGATTTATTCTGGAAAAAAAATTGACCACTTGCTCTGTGCTTACTGACCCACTTGAAAATTCTCTTAAAAAAATAAAAAATTCCCTCTCTGTATCTAAAAAATTTATGACATAATCACTACATTTATTTGGCTCTACTCTAGATAAAAGTACAGGTTAGTGCACCAAAGTTTTTGCTGATATGTATAAACAAAATGTTTTCCTCCTGATATTTAAAAATATTAAGAGGGATCCCTGGGTGGCGCAGCGGTTTAGTGCCTGTCTTTGGCCCAGGGCGCGATCCTGGAGCCCCGGGATCGAATCCCACATCGGGCTCCCGGTGCATGGAGCCTGCTTCTCCCTCTGCCTGTGTCTCTGCCTCTCTCTCTCTCTCTGTGTGACTATCATAAATAAATAAAATTAAAAAAAAAATATTAAGAGATAGGATCCAGCCAGGTACAATCCAGTCAGTTTCGTTTCTGCAGTTTCCAAGCTTTAAGACAAGCACTTGTCTTAGGAAAAATCTAAGAAATTACAGAAAACTGAACATTACTGAACAAAACTTGTAGGAACAGGTTTTGGAAAGAGATGGCCAATAGTCAGATGATACATAACTTAAATTGGTACTTCATACAACAGGGAAGTAGATAGGCTACTTTCTCGCAAGAGAAACCAGCTCTGGAACAAAATATCTGTTGTTTATAATAATATCTAAATGTAATATCTGCTTTAGAGCTTCCACCTGTTTCTTCGCCTGGAAGTAAATGCTACAGGCAAAGTATTGGGAAATGAGAAATGGGTATTTCATTGTGGCCAACTTCAAGTTGTCTACTCAATTTGCTTTGCACCTCCATCTCTGGGAGCTTCCCCTCCAGAACCCAGTGTACAACCCAGCAGCAAGTTGACATCCTATGTCTCCATCTCCTTAGAAATGGTAGTTTGGCCTAGGAGTGGACACTTTTAAAACTGGATCAGATTCAAACTTGTAGAAGTTGGTCTACATGTGCTACCAAACATTTGACATGCAATCACAGACATCGGGGATGTGAAGCAAGGAAGGGTAGCCCTCACAGAGCTAGGAGTTGGAGGCAGTGAGGGAGAGTCAGAAGATGAGAGCAAGCTAATTCTCCAGGATCTTGTCCTAGGCTGCATCTCCACCCATGGACTCAAAAGAAGAAACACAAGATATTATCCACTGAATGGATCTGTAAGATTCAAAGAAAGTAAAAAGCCAGTCACAAGATCTATTGATTAATAAGTGGTCTTTTTTGTTCTTACTAACATGACCCACTATTTAAAGCAAGATTCCTGAGGTACGAGTTATGCAGTAGATAGGCGCTTTGGGAACTGATTCATATTTTATATGCACAGGAAAGATTTTATTAAATGAATCCAGGCATATAAGATTTAGTCAAATTAGCACCATTCAGTATTGTTAAACCATCTAAGCAATTTTCATTAGTATCTTTTTATGCATATTCAAGAATATACAATGAGAGTAGGAAATACCCATTTCTACAGTATACTAATTAGAGAGAAAAATTCAGTTTGAATTCACCAAATGGGAAGCTTTTTTTGGACTAATTATTGATGAATGGCCCATCAGGTGCTCATAGACTACAGTGACAAGATTGGTCTTGAATAAATTCAAGTGCTTTATTTACGGTAGCTCTAAATGATCAATTCTATTATAAAGATTTTAGAGTAGTGTTTTTTTTCCTTTGGGGATAGTTTTTTAACTGTACCCTGAAATATTGGTCAGAAGTAAATTTAGTGACACTAATAATGCCCTCATTAACTCATTTTAAAAATTATATGGCAGTTGTTAGATATAGAAGTGAAAGAAAATGGAGAATAGAAGCAAATCTCTTGGGGAAGAAACTAAGGGGAGAGGACACAGAATTAGGTAAATAAGTCAATGAATGTATTTGAGTTCTTAATTTTATTTCAACTGTATGTGTAGATACAGCTCAGGACTAATCAAGTGCCACTTTTATGTAATCAGAATTATATGACACTATTTCTTGCTATTAAAAATATACTGTAGCAAACAGCATTTCCCTCTTCCTATTTCTTGCCCCCCCTTTTTTCTTCTTTTTAGTTTCCCCAACATTGCCTCATTCTTAAGTTTAGAGAATGGCTAGCGCATGTGACATATTTACAGAAAAAGTGTGCCCATTTCTACTTCAGATTATAATAACACTAGAGAAAAATATCGGGTCTTTGAAAGGCTACACAAACACCAGGGATGACACGAACTCGCCAGCTATCTGAAATGAGTTACAAGATACAACCACAGGCTCCTGAGCTGGGAACCTGGGTGAGTTCAAAGTAACCAAAACTAATCATCTCATCTCTAGAATTTAATGAAAGTTTAGATATTTTATACCTCGGTGTGGGTTTTCAAAAGAATAATTGAAATGAATAAGCTTAGGGACCTTAAATAATGTCAACAGAATGAATCTTCAAATGCTAAAAATGATGAAATAAAAACAAACCTTTTCAAAAATATCCAGTGAATCCAACGTAATCTCTAATAGTCTGCTCCAGTATGAATTGTGTTTACATAAAATTGTTTCTGATATATTTACCTGGGAACTTCTGAGGACCCGTTAAGAAATGGCAAATTTCTTTGCCATTGCATCATTTCTTTTTTCTTCCCTTTCATAGTACTTATTGGGGTTACTGATAAGTATATAATCTTTGAGAAAAACTTGAAATATATATGACCTATTTTAAACCATATTACCTCGGATGAAGCATGGTGAGGCCAGATGCAGCTCAAAGAAGCCAGAAAGTATTTAACAGTTTGGGTATACTCATAGTTCCCTGAGAACACAACACACCATGCAAGTCCACTGGGGTTGGGTCAAGAGGCAGAGGGAGAGAGGGGAACTATATGCAAGCACCTTTATTGTGGTTTCTGCAGGAAGAAACAAGTGAGGCAAAATAAGCAGGTTTTGGGTAATTTCAGTAGGCTCTGGGGCACAGGGGCTGTCTCTGGTTGTCTGATACTTGGCCCTGGGGCAATTAAATGTATAGCTATAGGTAGAAGTTGGCAGGTGTATAACGACCCAGAGTGTAGGAGACCAGTATGGGAGTTGGCTGGGGATGTGGACTTCTGCCCAAGAAGTAGAACTAACCAGCATTTATGGAAACTAAATTATACCTAAACAACAGCAGATATAATGTAAAAGTAACTAGGAAAAGCCTCAGGCCACTATACTCAGGGAGGAATGTCTCTGAAGGATGACCATGAAGTCATTACTCTACCAATGAAGGAGTAATTGCAGATAGGTTTTCACCTGAAAGTTCTCTTGCAACCAAATGGAAGGCGTGATGGTGTTCTCCCCAAGTCCTGCTGTAAATCGGTAGAGACACATGAGGCATAACAGACAATGTCGGCCAGGATTCTCAGAAATACAAATTCTTTTACAGAATAGAGGCAAAAGCAAACCTCTTGCATGAGTCAGTCGGTAAGCAATTTCTTATTAAAATCTAACCATCAGGCAGTTGCAAACAGAGAAGCCCAAAACTCCTCTGTAAGTGATATTTAGAAATGTTGTACAATGGGAACAGGCGCTGCAACCTGGGCTAGCATGGGGAAAGGTCAGTGTGACAAAGGGAGGGAAAGGGATCACTGACGCCAGGAGAAGACAGCCCCATACCCAGGAGCAAACACACTTCCTTAGAGAGGAGATCAAGAATTTTACAACAGAATCTCATTAAATTTACTTGTAATCATGTGCTTAGTTATGAAATTCTTTTGTTCCTTGTATAGCAAAGGCATACAACTCTCATTTCAGAGTGTGGCTTGATTATTGTCAATTTCTTATTTTCCCATTTAAAAAAATTATGTGACTTATATACAATGGAATATTATGCAGCCATAAGAAAGATGAGATATGCCATTTTAAAAAAAAATATTTTATTTTTCACTTGATACAGAGTAAGAGAGAGTGTGAGCAGGGGGGAAGAGGCAGGGGAAGAGGGAGACACAGACTCGCCACTGAACAGGAAGCCCAATACAGGGCTTGGTCCCAGAACCCTGGGATCATGACTTGAGCCAAAGGCAGATGCTTAACCATCCGAGCCACCCCAGTGCCCCGAGATCATGCCATTTGAGACAACATGGATGGACCTAGAGGGTATTATGCTAAGTTAAATAAGTCAGAGTGAGAGAGACAAATACCATATGATTTCACTCACAAGTAGAATCTTTAAAAAAAAAAAAAAAAAAAAAAAAAAGAACTGGGATCCCTGGGTGGCTCAGCAGTTTGGTGTCTGCCTTTGGCCCGGGGCATGATCCTGGGGACCTGGGATCCAGTCCCACATCGGCCTCCCTGTATGGAGCCTGCTTCTCCCTCTGCCTCTCTCTCTTTCTCCCTCTCTTTCTCTCTCTCTCTCTTTCATGAATAAATAAATAAAATCTTTAAAAATAAATAAATAAAAATAAATTAAAAATAAATAAAAAATAAAGAATTAACAAAAAGCAGAATCAGACCTATAAATACAGAGAACAAAGTGATGGTTGTGGGGGTTAGGCAAAATGGGGGAAGGAGTGTGGAAGGCACAGTTTCCAGTTATGGAAGGAAGAAGTCGTGGGGAAAAAAAGGCACCACATAAGGAATATAGTCAATGATACTGTAATAGCGACGTATGGGGACAGATGGGAGCTCCACTCGTAGTGAGCAGAGCCTAAACCTATAAACGTGTCCAATCACTATGCCGTACACCTGACAAACTAATACAACATTGTGTGTGGGTATACTCAAAACAAAATTTAGAAAATAATACAGGGTCACCTGAATGGCTCAGTCAAGCATCTGACTCTTGACTTTGGCTCAGGTCATGATCTCAGGTTCATGAGATCAAGTTCCATGTCAGGTTCCACGCTGGGCATGGAGCCTGCTTGAAATTCTCTCTTTGCTCTCCTTTTACCCCTAGCCTCTCTAATAAATAAGTAAGTAAGTAAATAAATAAAACAATAGAACTGGGTGACAGGGAAAATTGATAGTATTTACTAATAGAACAAGTTAAAAATAACATGTGTTAAAAAAAATAAATAAATAGGAATGTTGTTTATATGGATGAAAGGGAGAGATGCAGGCTTCCAGTCATGGAATAAAAGGCACAGCCTAGGGAATATTGTCAATGACATTGCAATAGTGTTATATGGTGACAGACGGTAGCTACACTTGTGGTGAGCAGAGCATAATTTCCAGAGAAGTTGAATCACTATCTTGTACACCTGAAACTAATGTAACATGGCGTATCAATAGGCAAAGTTTTAAAAATGTGTTTTAAGTATGATGCACTAAAGATTCCTGGACAAGGCAGAGCAAATGATGTACAACCTTTTAAATAAATAAAGGAAACTGCCTTTACCAGTCAGGGAAGTCTACCTGCTTGGCATGGACCATTTTTAGACCTAATGCTCGGTTTTTAGGAGTGTAGATGGCACCAGTAACTGTGGGAAATATTTGCACAAAAGTTTGCAAATGAGAGAACTAAAGTCCAGCAGGATTAATTAAATAGGCGGAGGTCACACAAAGCCACATTTCACATCTGCTGACTTTTGGTCCAGTATTTCTTTTCTTTTCTGTGAATCCCTAAGGGCCCAACAAAAGAGGGAACTAGAGGCTTGGAGAATATCAGTGATTTCTCCAGCTACATGACTAATTCATGGTAAAGAAAAGATGAGAACCCAGCTTTTTTGCTTTCAAGTCCACAGATATTGCCTCTAATGAACAGAGGTCAGCATTTTTTTTAAGTTTTATTTTTTTTTTAATTTTTATTTATGATAGTCACAGAGAGAGAGAGAGAGGCAGAGACACAGGCAGAGGGAGAAGCAGGCTCCATGCACCGGGAGCCCGATGTGGGATTCGATCCCGGGTCTCCAGGATCGCGCCCTGGGCCAAAAGCAGGCGCAAAATCGCTGTGCCACCCAGGGATCCCCAGAGGTCAGCACTGACTGGAGAGGAAAAAATTAATAAATGAGATACATGTGGTAGCACCACTGATAGAAGAATGATCAATAGAGAAGTTAGAAAAACAGCAGTAAAGATTTCACTGTAATTGGCTAGTGGTTGTTCAAGAAGTAAATACAGGACATAGATTAAGTAAAATCAATGTCATTAAGCCCTACAGATACTGAACTGAAAAAACTTTTAATATATTATAATCTCACTTTCATCCAATTTCCTGCTATTAACATGTTTGTAACTTATTTGATTGGCAGAAATATTCATGCTAGAGATAAGACCAAAACCAATATAATTTTTAAATTGTGTTTTAATGTCTGACAAAATCTTTAGATATACAGTATATTACTGTATGTTGTATTTACGGCATAAGTGGTTTCAAAAGTAATTTATTTGCAGCTCCCTCCTTTTACCTGCAAGAGCTTCAAATATTGAAATGTGTAATGTCTACCTCCAGTCTGCTTATCTTTCTTCTGATTTTCATTGTTTCCCGAAAAATTATTATGAGTTTGAATAATAGTGAATTCTAGTAGTCCTAGGCATAGCTTAGAACTTCCTTAAACACCCTCTTTCTGTCTCTAAATAACCCATCTTCTGGTATTTGGGAATGGCCTAGAGGAAAGGGCAGTTATGCTTTGGAACGCATAGCAGAAATATAAAGTAAAGAAAGAGAAACAATAATTATTTCATACCCAACTGTACGTCAGGCAGCGTGCATGATGCTTAAATACATTTTCTATTTAACCCTCAGAAAATCCCTACAAGAGAGGCGCAATGATCCCTACTTCACAGATGAAGGAAGAGGAAATAAAAATCCAAGTCACATGGTCACAAGGTCACAAGGCCACATACTCGGTAAGTGATGTGGGAGTCGGGAAATTAAAATTTACATCTTTCTTTAGTTCTCGTCACATCAGATTTCTGTATTTGGAAGACCCAGAAATATTTTTAAATAAAAGGCATGTCTCAGACCAATCACCAATAAATAAATGTCTCAAATTAAGATTGAGATCAATAAGCACACAAATGGTTGAAATTTATTTCAAGCTATGGTCTGATTCAAGCAGTATATGGCCTTCAATTCAGAGCAAGCTGACTTTGCAGGTGTTTAATAATCAGACAGTAGTGCAGATGTTGTCTTAGAAATGATTATTTACTTACTTATAAATAACACTGTGATTTGCATAAATACGGACAGAATAGGCAACTAAAAATCATACTCATATAAAAAGTTGAGTACATAAACTAAGGAACTTCCAGCTGTGCCAGCTCGAAACCAACAGATGTGGTTCACTTTGTGTATTTTTCAAGTAATCATGACAGCATCTTATAAATACAAGAACATGAGCGAACAGCAAGTCAAAAATCACTCCTATTCTCTTTTCAGATTGAGTAACATAAATAATCTGGACAATTACTAATTGTCTGTAAAGATAATATATATTTTAATGCAGAGATAGAAGGCATCAGTAGATATTCCAGAAACCCACTAAAATCAAAGCATGCAGGAGGACCATTTTGGAAGAATAAAAGAATTAAGTTGTAGTGTTTTTTTTTTAAAGAAATTCATTATTTTTACTTCCTATTTCTTCCTTGTTTATCCATATTTACCATACATTTAAAAAGGATGTCTTGAAAATATTTAAAGGTGACATGAGACTCATCATTATTTGAAAAATGTTCCCATCCTCCTGCCACCCCATATACTAAACATTTTTCTTTAATAAATACACATTTTCTATCAAGATTTCTAGAGTGGAGGGATGCCAAGATGGCTCAGTCAGTTATGGCCCCAACTCTTGGTTTTGGCTCAGGTCACAGTCTCAGGGTGGTGAGATGGAGCCCCACCTGGGGCTGCAGGCTCAGTGCCCAGCCTGCTTGAGATTCTTTCCCCCTCCCATCCCCTCCCCCTCTGCTACCCACTCCCACACATGCATGTGCCCACATTCGTTCTCTGATTCTCTCTCTCTTTCTCTTAAGTAAATAGACAAACAAAAGATTTCCAGAGTGGAAATGAAAAGACCTAACACTTTCGGGCCTGCTGAAGGAATGAAAAACAACATGACAAAAGTCCTCTCATCTCCTAACAAAGGGCCTTTCAAATATAATGTATTATTTTACTTCAAAGGCTTAGCAATTCAGATCCAGTTCAGGGGATGTGGGGGATAGGGGATATGCCTAACTCAGATTTCAGATAATAGTACAAAAAAATCATAGTCTGTTACTGATTGTGATATAGCTTATAGAGGAGTCTGGAACATTTTTCTATAATGGATCACACGGAAATAATTTTAGGTTTTGCAGGCCATATTGTTTCTGTGGTAGGCAATACATAAACTCACGAATATAGTCCTGTTCCAATAAAACCTTATTTACAAAAACAGAAAATGGCCAGATGTTAACTAGACTTATAGTGGTGATCATTTTGTAATATATACAAATATCAAACCATTATGTTGTACACTTGGAATATATATAATGTTGTATGTCAATTATACCTTTAAAAAAGAGCCTGCAGTGAGTGTATTTTGCCAGCAAACCATAGTTTACTGACTTCTGTGATGTAGTAAGTCTCATAAGGGCTTCCCTCTTAGAATTAACAGTGTCTCGAGAATGTTTGAATTCAACTTCAAAGACTTTTTGCCAGCAGGAAAATATAAAATTTGATCTTGATGAATTAGCTATAAGGATTATTTCCCTGATCAAGTCAATTGTAAGTAAGGCGTAAAACAAGCAAAGTGCTATGTCCTTCAATGAGAAATAAGCACTGCGGGCATGTATTCCAAAATTGAATTTCTTGGGAAAATGTGCTAGTATTTCATATTTCAATAGAACATATTCATATCCTTTCTTCAAGCAGATGTTAACATTACTGGCACCATTGCTAGAAGCTAAAACGTTGATGAATGGTCAAGAAAAATTATCATCAGAATTAGCCTGAGCAGAATCAGGCCATGTATTGAAAACTGTTTTTTTTTTCCCCCAATAATGAGCATAATTACCAAGCCATTGATTCTCTCTCCTAGTATGAAAAGGAAACAAAACACACTATCCTCAATGACAGGCAACAAAAGTCCTCTCACCTTTCTCTGATTCCCATTAATATTTTCTATTCAACTGGACAGTGAACTTCCTGGAGCTGGCAACACAGATACCCAAGCTAGGTTGATGACCAATATATATTTGTTTTTTGAATAAACATAATAATTTTTGATGCTTTAAAGGGAAAGCACAGCTGAATCACAGAACTGTTATCTGGAAGCCCTGTAGTTAAGTGGCTCTACCATGGTGTTTTTGCAACGCCAGTGATTAACCACAGAGTAAAATAGCATCAAGACATTGCAGTTAAATTTAATCAAATGCTTATACATCACCTACAGTGTGTTTATCACAGTGCAAAAGCCTTGAACACAAGGAAAGGTAAATTTTCTGGTCTCTCCCGTAGCCTCTAGTCTACATACCATGAGGGCCCAAATTAGTCTCATAAGCGTTCTGGTAAAAATGACAAAAGAGCTTTTTTTTTTTTTTTTAGTTGCAATACTTTTGGAAAAACTATTTAGCTCCATTTGGAAGTATTAGAATGTATAAATAGGCAAATAGAACAGCTCAGACTTCCAAAGGAAAGAAATACAAAATAAAAACTCACTGGCATCTTTCAAAGAGCTACATTTATGTTTATTGATGTTGTTTTATGACATTAATTTTTGAATTCTATTCATAGTGAATATAGATAATAAACTTGCTAAATATTAAACCAACTTTAGAGTATTAAAATTTTAACTGTGACTTATTTGCATGGAAATTTGCTTCATTGCCTGCTTTGGGGTGATAATGATGCATAATAAACAATTCCCCAAATAACTTCAATGACTGCCAATACAAACAAGTGTCTCATTCACAGATCTGTGGGTGGACTGTCGTGGCTCCACTTTAGACTAAAGAACATGTCTAGGTCGGCTTCCTTTGTCCCCCTATCTGGAACCCAGGTCAAAACAGCACCAATGTCTGAGGCGCCACCTTCTCATGACAAAGACAGTATAGCTAAAGAGACAGAGCCAAACCACGGAGCCCATGCAAAGCCTTGATTGGGTATGAGATGGATCACATTCACCGATATCCCAATACAAGACACTTAGTCAAGTCAAATATCAACAGAACAAGAATGTTTACTCTTTGTGCTGGATGACGGGGACAGTGAATATTTCCTAAACAACAGTTGCAAAGTCTAGAGTGAAGTTAGGAATATAGCAGAGAAATTTTATTTGGAAATTTCAAAAATAATTTAAATATGCAATCACAAGCTACCGGAATAATCAAAGAACAGAGCAACAGAGAAAGAACAGGTGAGAGTTGAAACACAGAGGGAATCAGACAGGCTAATCTCTTCTAGCACAGATCTAGGTTTAATCCCTATAGAATGCAATTTGAATTTTTCACCAGAAGAGAACAAACACTATGTTCAAAAAATATTTCTGCTCCAATGAACAATTGAGGATACTATTTTCTTGGATTTTTTTGTTTAAGATTTATTTGAGAGTGAGAAAGAGAGAGCATGTGAGCAGGGGGAGGGGCAAAGAGAGCCAAGACAAGCAGACTCCCCACTGAAAGGAGCCCAACGCGGGGCTCCATCCCAAGACCCTGAAATCATGACCAGAGCAGAAATCATCAGATGCTCAATTGACTGAGCCAACCAGATACTCCCATTTTCTTGGGATTTTTTTATTTTAGTTTTTTTTTTTCCAAAAAAAAAGATGCTATGTTGATAATGGCAATAACTGTAATTGCTGTGCTTAGTGATTGGTAATATCTAAAAAGAATACAGTCTAAAATTGTTACCATAAAGGAAAATATTTTTTCTCTGAGAATTTCTTTCAGAATTGATGTAGATTATAATAGCCAAAATTAAAGAAGAGAGGCATGAGTTCCTAGAAGCAAAAGGAAATGCAAAATTCACAACCCTAAAGCAATGGCTATGCTATATGTTATAGAAAATGGACTTTCTGACAATAATCTCAGCGTATTTGTTCATTTCTGAAGAGCAGCCCAGGACACCAAGAGCTGCTACATTTTATATTATGAATAATCAGTACAGAGGAATGAACAAAATCACAGTTGGGAAAAATTATTCTACAAATCTCTACTAACAGAATTATACTGCAGAAACTGCAAGAAACTGAAAAGTACCCTCAAAACTGAGCAATGTGAGCAATATCTGTCTCCTTCCTTCCTAGATTAAGAAATCCTATTTTCTAGTTCAGCTCAGCAGGTTATCTATTAAGTACTATTCACTGATTTGGTGAACATTTACTGCATGCTTACTAGGTGCATACTTTTCTGCTAAGTGCAGGGAATACAGATACAAAATGCAATCCCAGCTCTCCAAAGCACTCTAGCAAGGTCAAAAGCAAGCAAATAATTGTAATACACTGTGGTGAGTGCTAGGAGATGCTCTCCCAGTCTCTCAGTTTCCCCAGGAAACAAACCTAACACAAGGATTTCAGTAAAAATAATTTATTTGGGGGTTGAAGGAAACACCCGTGGGGAAGTGAAAAAGGAAAAACAAAAGATGACGCAAGGTGCCACTGTGAGCCACTGGGATTACACCTACCGGGGAACGCAGGGAAGCAGTGTGGATCACATGCCTCAAACAGGTGGGGCTAGACCACTCATTTCCCAGCATCGTCCACCTGCTGTGTGAGCAAGGGGGAGAGGGAGAACTCTCCTGGCAAAGGGAGGTTGGGCTGGTACGCACTGTGATGTAGGGCTTGAGGGCATGTGGACATCACTTACAGACGTGTCAGATTCACAACTAACCTTGAGAGGGAAAAGGAAGAAGTGAGGAAAGACTTCCTGGAGATTAAACTCGAGATGAAATTGTAAAAACTTATTATCAAGGTTAAGAAAGAGAAAAATAGTATTTCTGGCCAGACAAGTGTGAGGGCATCCCAACCAGAAAGTGCATGGCACTTCAGAGGAGGCGTAAGTTCTGCGGGGCTATGGCTACATGCAGGGGGAGGAGAGAGAGGAGGGAAAACTGTTGAGAAACGAAGCTGGATGGATCAGCAGGAGCAAGATCAGAATTAGCCTCAAATCGCATGCTAAAAAATTTTGGATTCAACATCATATAACATTGATGGAATATATAAAATAGGGACCTATTATAAAAGATTAAAGCATGATTTCAATAGCATAAACTTGGCAGGCATTCGAATCCTTCCTTGACTTCCGTATCTTTTGTCTTCTCAATGAATAGTCTCAGTCGAGTAGCTTGAGCTATCCACTCTGATACCGAGGATATATATCAGTGGACAAGAGTCTGTAGTCATTGGATTCTTGGGGTGGGTGGTAGAGAAAATAAAAAATTAAACAAATAAAAAGAATTTCAGACAGAAGTGTATTAATGAAAGGGCAATGAAATAGAGAGTGACTGGGTTCTTTGGCCAGGATTGTTAGGGAAGGAGGAGATTTAACATTATATGGTCTCATTCATTTGGGGAATATAAAAAATAGTGAAAGGGAATAAAGGGGAAAGGAGAAAAAATAAGTGGGAAATATCAGAAAGGGAGACAGAAGAACATGAGAGACTCCTAACTCTGGGAAACAAACTAGGGGTGGTAGAAAGGGAAGTGGGCAGGGGTTCGGGGTGACTGGGTGACGGGCACTGAGGGGGGCACTTGATGGGATGAGCACTGGGTGTTATTTTATATGTTGGCAAATTGAACACCAATAAAAAATAAATTTATTAAAAAAAAGAGGAGATTTAAGCTGAAGGCTAAATGAAGAGGAGGCAAAAAAAAAGGGGGGGGGCTGATGAAAATGCTTTCTGTGTAGAGGACATGGCAAACAAGATTATCTTGAGGTGGAGATTTGAAATGTGATTGTAGACATGGCCAGAAGGCAGCTCACATCACAGTAAGGAACTGTGATTTTAGTCTAGGGGTGGATGGGAAGCCACTGGAGGATTTTTAAACAGTTGATTAATATGATCAAACATACATTTTTTAAAAGAATTATTCATGCTCCTCCCTGGAGAATAGGTTATAGAAAGATAAGCATGGAAGTAGGAAATCCAGAGGGAAGACTTGTGATAACTTCAGGGAGGGATGAAGGTGGCTTGGGAGGTGATAATAGCTGTAAGAGATGGGGGGAAAAGTGACTGGAATCCACTATTTTAGAGATTGTCAGGACTTATTAATATATGATGAGAAGGATGGGGGAAAGAGAAGATTCAAAGCTACTGAGTGAATAGTGGTCCCATGAATGCCCTAAGTCTTATGTTACCTGAATTTCTTATTATTATGAAAATGGGAGTGTAAATCAGAGGCTTGGACTATAGAAAGCCTTCAGTAATTGTTAGATGTTAGCATGATGATGATGATGATGATGATGACGATGATGATGATGATACAGAGGTAATGTAAAAATAATTCTAGGTCAAATCCACCCCATTTTCCAGAACTAAGCAAGATTCCCTGTTTCCTATTGTTCTATGCCCTATGCATGCAGGCCTATCGTAACATCTATTTTACCTGTAATCTCTTATCAACCCTTCCTCCATTCTCCTAGGCTATTAATTCTCATCACCTAGTTTGTCACTTAACTTCCTTGACTCTTCTTGGTATCTCCTTTTCAAATGCCCTAGGCTTCCACCCTGTCCTCATGTCTCTTGATCCATTATCTGGATCTCAGCCTCCTTTTGTTATTTCTCCATTGACAGGGCCCCATGGCCCCATGGGTCGTGGCGACAGCATCAACAAATAAGTGGAGGTGAGAAGGAACACATATCTTATCATCATAAACACGAGCTCCATTCTGCTGGACTGGTAGGAAATTGAACCACAGTCATAGGTTCTCCTAGTCTGTTCCACAGTTTGTATCTTACGTGACGTCAAAGAGTTAAAAGAGGATCTCTGGTTTTTGGTCATCTCTCCACCCAGGTCACTGCTGATATATTCATGTTGATGTCCACACTGTCCTTTCTCTCTGTTCTTTTCTTCTAGCCTTGGAATATTCCCAAAGTAAATCACACCAGAAAAAGGTAACCAAGCATGGCACACTTCATCCAGAACTATTGCAATTGGGAAGAGAGATTAGACTCAACTTAGTTGAAACAAAAAGCCAGGGTTTTAAAGTGTGGAGTAAAGTAGTAGAAAAATACTGGAGGATGCTTTTAGCCTAGAGATTTATCAATTGGATTAGGATTTCTGTGCTTGCTAACTGGTGCTTATCTAAGGCTCCCACACTCGCACAAAGATTGGGAGGTGGGTGCCTTCTCTTTCTTGATGATTATATTTCAAATGGGTAGCTGCCAGGTCTGTAAAAAACAAATTCTTGACTGTAAAACTGGCAAGAGGCTGGGAGATGATTTACAGCTCAAAGGAGTGCAGAGAATTTTAAACTGTTAAGTTTTCTAAAGTAACTGCTCCTGAGGCACCTGGGTGGCACAGTTGGTGAAGTATCCGACTCTTGATTTTGGCTCTGGTCATTAGATGGAGCCCTGAGTCAGGCTCTGTGCTGAGTACAGGGACTGCTTCACATTCTCTCTTCTTCTCCCTCTGCCCCTTCTGCTCATGCTTGCTTCCTCTCTGTCTGTCTGTCTCTCTCTCTCAAATAAATAAATGACTTTAAAAATTTTTAGGAATGTTTACAAAAAGTAAAAAAAAATAAAGTACTCCGAGAAAGGGAAGTCAGAGGCCAGTGGTCAAGAACAAATCCTTCTAAAACTAAGATAAGCTGAGGAGAATGTTACAGCCGTCTCGAGTAATGTGGAGAATTTTTTGAGGAGATATGATTCTTGGCCCTAGCCGTGTCAACAAGCCAAACTTCCCTGGGATCCTTCAGTTTCCCAGGCACATTGCCAAGGAATAGTGTTCCAAGCACCCTGCTCCAGTACCTCAGACCTCTCTCCATCCCACCCCAGCCCAGGGACCTCTTTCTTTATGGTCTGGGAAGCAAGGAGTGGGTGGGCTTCTATCTTCTCTCTTCTTCCAAGTTACTCGGCTTCTTAGGGAAATCTCTCTACTCCTTGCTCTTTGTTTATTTCCTAATTGACCCTAATTAGAAGGAAAATCAATACAAAAAAATTTTGCTTTTCATTAAGGACTAGAAGGACTTAGTCCATAAATCCTCCCAGGAAGTGGAAGATGGGTCATGGGTGGGGAGACAATATTTGCATTCCATCTTTAAATGTAAAAAAGGAAACGAAGGAAAAGCAAAATAGAACTAAGTTTTCATACTTAACCAATTGTGTTCCCATTCAGCGATATAAAGGCAATGTACTTCACAGAATGATTATGAATTCAATGGGAAAAGGCATGTTCCTGGAACACATTCAGACTTTTAGGTACTCAATAAATAAACTCCTATCCCCTTCCTACACACTCACTAGGAAATTAAGCATTATTACCTGAGTATAGATAAAACAGAGAGTACAGTACCTCTTCCATTCTAAGATCTTTTGAAAATTTTTCTCCTGAATTTTCAAACTCCAGCCTATATGCTTAATGTACCTGTCTTCTTCTCCTCAACTGCCATAGCCAAATAGCACAGACTAAGTGGCTTATACAGAAATTTATTTTCTTATAGTTTGGGAGACTGGAACCCAAGATCAGAGTACCAGCGTGGTCAGATTCTGGTGGGGGCTCTCTTCCTGGCGCAGACAGCGTCCTTCTGACCGTGAGTTCACACGGCTTTTCCTGGAGGAGGTGCGCATATGTGTGTGTACATGCGTGCATGCATGCATGTGTATGTAGAAAGAAAGAGCATGCTCTCAGGTATCCGTTCTTATAAGGATCTCTTCTTATATAATCCCATGATGAGGGCCTCAGCCCCAAGACCTCATGTAGATGTAATTACCTCGCAAAGACCCCATCTCCAAATACCATCATATTGGGATTTAGGGCTTCAATATATTAATTTGGGAAGCACACAATTCAGTCCATAGCAACATTTTTTACTAAATTCAATAGAAATAAAAATACTTTATCAAATTTTAGGGCAAAAAAAAAAAATCCTGCCCTTGTGTTTTTCAGTGGAAAGGCCTAGTGGGTCACTAGCAGGTTTGTTTGTCTACTGCCAAGTGAAGCAGTGGAATTTGCAAAGCCAGCTCCGTGAGTGGGTATGTGTCACTGTTGCCCTAAAAGAAAGAGTAATGCCTGGTACTGCCACTTGCTGGTGCTCCACAGGAGTTGATCTTTTCTATTACGTAGAAACCACTCTTTTCCTAATTTAGGATTAGACTAAATAGCAGTTAATCTGAAATAGAAATAGTGTATCCGTGTGTGTGTGTGTGTGTGTGTGTGTGTGTGTGTAGTTTCTTACTTCTAGATAAAAATAAGGGGACCAAGGTACAGAGGAAAGCAAGCTTTCGGGTGCTACTTGGTGGTAGTAAGCTTCCTATCAAGTTCTTTCTCTACCCTTCCATTCCTACATAGGCAGCATTCCAAAATTGTTCATTTGCATCTATCTTTCCTCATTCCGTTTTCATATTTCTCCCTCATTTGCTGTGTATATACATAGTTTATGAGGACTGTGACTCCACTGATCGGGGGCTGCTGTTGCCCAGTAGGATTTAAAGGCAGCAGCAAAGACTGCTGGAAGCGCATATTCATTTTTCATTCCTTCTTGTCTCTGCTGCATTGTACACAGCTCTATACCGCGGAGTCCTAATCCAGACTGCTTGTTTCCATTGTTTTGACTCTGACATCAACCCCCTCTACCCCGGGGATGATGAATAATTGAAAGCTGAACATGAGCTTAATTTGGTATGCTTTGTAAGAAGCTTTCTATGCTGATTTGGTTTAGGATGCTCTCAAACATCAAGGGCCAGGCTCCAATGTCAGGAATAATTCCTACACTCCAAATGTAACACATACCTCAAAAATGAACTGGGACACAGATGACTTCCCACATCAAGTTAGGAGTAGTTTAGATTTCTTAATAAATGTCAAGAATTATAATAAAGAGAATTTTATGGGACTCCTTTTGGGGGGAAAAAAGGTCATTTCTAGCTATTTTGAAGAGAAGTATTTTTATTTTAAAAGGAAATGTAATTTTGTCCAATAGGACATAATGGGGTATTGTGTTTGATACTATCTATTGTTTGCTCTCTGAGCACTCATCTGGAATTATTATCCCTAGATAACAGATCAGAATAGAGTTTTCAATTACAGGAATGCAAGAAATGCTCACACCTTCTTGTTACCATTTAAAAGAATATATATGGCATGGGCTGAATTGTGTCCCTCCCCACCCCCCACAAAAAAAAATCATAGGTTGAAGTTTTACCCTTTAGTATCTTGAAGTGTGATTTTATTTAGAGACAGGATCCTTACAGAGGTAAATAAAGCTAAATGAGATTATTAGAGTGGGCTCTAATCTGTTTGAAGTCCTTATAAGAAGAGGAAATTTAGATACAGACGTGCATCCACAAAACGTAGACAATGTGAATCACAAAATAAAGAGAGAGCCATCTACAAGCCAGAGAGAGGGGCCTGATATAGATCTTTCCCTCACAGTCCACAGAAGGAGCCAATCCTGATGACACCTTGATCCTAGACCCTCCAGAAATATGAAAAAAAAATCTATTTCTGTTGTTTAAGCCATTCAGTCTGTGGTGTCTTGTTACAGCAGCCCCAGCAAACTAGTAAAACACTCAGCCCAAAGTGACTTGCTTCTACCCACAACCGAATGGGCCAAGGAAATATACCAGTCCAAGTACACTGATCCAGTGAAGCAAACCATTGACTGTACAGTAGCCAATAAAAGTCTCTCAAAAATCTGAACCAAAAGGCCAGGATGGAAAAGTAGGAATTGGTCTTTAATGGCACAACTCTAGAGTGGATCCTGCCTCTGAACACGCTTTTGTTGGGTTTGGTTGACTCACCTCTTTTTTTGGATTCCAGGTAGTCTGTGTCTTTGACATAAGCTAGCTTGATGAGTTTTAAATAATTCTTGCTTCAGATATTAAAGTCCAAAGGGCCCAGAGGAAAGCTGAGAGAAAGGAGGAAAGGGGAAGAAAAACAAAGAAGAGAGAATAAATGTGTCCCTGACTTGATTCTAACCTTCAGTTCATCCATCCTTTCATTCCACAGAGTCTATGTGGTTGTCTATGACTGGGTTATGGGGATCAGTGGTACGTAAGGCTTAGCCCTGTACCCAAGAAGCTTAAGGTCTAGTAATCTTTGGCTTATTGGTTTTGTTTTTGTTTTTGTTTTTGCTTATTGGTTATTTTAAATTTGCTATTCCCTCTGTCGCTTTTGATTAATACAGAAAAGCTGACCATAATTATTTAGGTTATATGTCTCTCTCTTATTATATCAAGATGAATTTTTAAATAAATGACTCATCCTTGCCTTTATATTCATATCTATAAATAGTTTCTATGCTATTCCTAACAACTATCATAAACTCTGTGAGGGGAGCAGTGTCCGTGTAGTTATTAGAAAAAAAGAAGACAGAAAAAGGAAGTTTTCTTATCTTTCTTGTGTTTAGGCATGGCTCTGGATAAAAATATATATATAGAGAGAGAAACCAGGATAATATCAATCTTAATGTTATTTTCCTTTTATATCTTTCTCATCTCATGCTATCCTGCTCCCCAGGCCCTAAACCTTTCTGAGATATACTTCCAGGCCTCATTCTTTCCAAGAAGTACTCCATGATCCAAAGTTATTTATTACTCTTTTTATCTTCTCACTTCTGCAGTCAAAATTTCCATTAAATTTGGTGTAAGTGACCTTACCTGGTATCAGGAAAAATGAAATTGGAATGAAGTAAAATGTGTGAATCTTTTTTACGAATAACACTATAGCCTCCCTATAGGTATTCCTACTCTTTCAAAGCAGATATTTATGAATCTAAGTTTTTGTCCTACTGATAGAATTACAAGCAATGTAGAAAATTAAATTTTAAAACTCCAGATATATGTGTGCAGCAGACCACCACAAAAACAGGAAAATCCCCTCTGGGATACTATCCCTATTGTCAGCACCTATAACTGCCTCTTCATTCAGAATATTTCTTCCTCCATTTCTGAATCAAGAACTCTCTAAAAGATCCAGGGTTTTGTGGGATTTATTTTAAGAGTACTCACTTCAAAAGATAAAGTTCTAAGAGGAAGTTGGAGCAAAGACATCTGTCTGACAAATAGCTCTATTATTTTTTTCATCCTTTCATTCATTTATTTCAGAAGCATGTATTAAGCATCTATCTTATGGCCATTTCCAAACTGGTTACTTGGGATGCAGTAGTCAGTAAGCCACAGTTTTTGCCTTTGCCATGCACGCTTTTAAGGTGTGCAGTTTCACAAAGCCACAGAAATCTGGGCCAAGCTTTATTACCACTGGACTGTGATGTGCCAGTGAGGGAAGAGTGGTTAGCACCAGATGGAATGATGATAAAAGTAATAATCATAGCTAACACATGCATGAAGCTTGCTACGTACCAGGCAACATCTAAGTGTGTTATATATAATATATACATGATTCATTATTTAGGACTTAAAAATCCCTAGGACTTAGGTAATATTGTTACTGTCATCATCCTTGTTTTACAAATGAGGAAACTGAGAGATGGAGAGATGAAAGCCAGAGCTGGCTATTGATGAATCTAGGATCCAGGCACACATCTGGTTATAGATCTGTGTGCTTAGCCACCACCTTATTGCTGGCATGAGATCCTTTTATGTAAGTTGGATTTTCAAATCAGAAACTTAGATAGATGATAGATAGATAGATAGATAGATAGATAGATAGATAGATAGATAGATAGATAATATTAAAATAGAGTCAAATAAAGTATAATCAGAAACTTTAGACTCAATGTTCTATGCTAGACTAATCCTGGTGGGGTCCTCTAGGACTCCAGACTAGACGTGGTGACATGCATAGTTTTGTCAAATTATAGCAGTGACATTTATAATAAAACTTGAAACTAGAAACCATCCCATCCTGAACTGCTGGAAAAGCAGATTAATGTAACTTTTTTCCATATGTACAGTTTTATCACTAACCTATTACATGTTTTAGGCTTAGGTCAAATCAACTCTCAAATTCCTCATATGTTGGGTGACCATATCATTAATCCTTCCAATGGGGACACTCTTAACAATGAAAGGGGGCACCAGTAATAATCACTACAGACAACATTTCTGGACAAACCATGATATGGGGTTACTCTCCTTACGTGTGAAATCAAGGCTGCACTGGCTAATCCCTAAATCCACCTCTGCTGTAGAGGGCGTGTTTGTTTTTCCTTGGCTGACTGTTTATCCAGATGTATTGGGGTCATTCAGTAAGAGGCAGAAGAAAAACCCAGAGGTCTGACTTTTAACTCTGTGCCTAGACCTCGTGACATCTTTATTCCAGTAAATGAAATGAGTAATAATAATAATAAGTAAATCGACCATTTCTATATTAAATTGGAAGCATTGTACAAGGAAAAACAAACACAAATTAATTCTAATTGGGCTTAATGCCCAGCACAATCAGCACTAGGCAAAATACAAGACAAAACCAATGCCCCAAAAAGATTGCTGATTAGAAACAAAGAATTAATTTAGCTCATAACAGGAAGTAATTTTGAGTCTTCTGTAAACTGAAGAGCTAACCTGAGTACTTCTAAACAATATGATTGGTGTGATCTGAGCTAAAGGAGCCTGGCTTTGTACAAAGAGTATAGGCAAGGTATTTTAGATTCCTCACTCATTTACTCATTTAACAAAGTGACAAGAGCTTATTATGCCAAATAGGATGTCATGAATTGATGATCTAAATGCAGATTGCTGGGCCTCACCCCTTGAATTTAAGTTTAGTAGGTCTGATATAGGGGACTAAAAAAATTTTAACTTTAAAAGTCCTTATCATTGGGATGCCTGGGTGGCTCAGCGGTTGAGCATCTGCCTTCAGCTCAGGGCATGATCCCAGAGTGTTGCTTCTCAGCCTGCTTCTCCCTCTGCCTGTGTCTCCCTCTGCCTTTCTCTGTGTGTCTCGAATGAATGAATGAATGAATGAATGAATAAATAAATAAATAAAATCTTTAAAAAAATAAAAATAAAAAAATAAAAATAAAAATCCTTTATCGGTAAACCTTTCAGTCCCAGGTAAACAAGAGCAATTGTCTCCCTAGTTAGGGCATGACAATTTGCACTTCTAGCAAGTTCCTAGGTGACACTGATACCTCTGGTCCAGGGACCATATTCTGAGACCACGGCTCTAAACCAGTGATTTTCATCCTTGACTGCCCATTGGAATAACGTGGAGAGTTTATGAATATGTTGATTCTGACCTACTTGATCTCAGTTGCAGTATGGATATTAGCCTTGTTAAAAGCTCCTCAGGTGATTCTAGGAAGAAGGCAACGCTTAGATGCTTGAAACTAATCCCTGGGTACTGTGATTCTAGCCTGTTAATATCCTGTAATTATGTCTTCTCGCCATCTTTACTGCCATTACTGTAAATCAAGACATCTTCATTTCATGCTTGGATTATTGCACTAATCATATGACTGGTCTCTGCTTCCAATTTTTCCATACCATTTCTAGTTTATCCTCTGTATGCTGCTAGAGTAATTTTTACTAAAATATAACCTTAATTATATCACTCCCTTGCTGAGGAGCCAATGGACTTCTTGTATTAGTCATGTAATTCATGTTATCTGCTCTAAAAAACAAGCACCAAATCCCCGAAGCTTACCTCAACAAAGTTCATTTCTTCCTCATGCCATAGTCTAATGGCTGCTCTCCCGGACAGGTAGTTCTTCGAGCAATAACAAAACACCCACCTATCATATAGTTCCACCATCTCCTAGGGCTTCCTTGGAATCCACTTCTAGATCTCCTACATCTAATTACATGACAGGTGAATCTAGAGAATGTGAAACATGATGCAGGATATTTGAAGCTGGACCCTTTAGAGTGTTCTGATCATATTCCCTTGATCAGAACAAGTCTTATGGCCCTAAGTGGATGACAGGAGGCTCGGAAATGTGCCTAGAAAGAAAATTAAATGGCCCAGTGAATAGTATAGTCTCTGTCATATCTCTTACCAGAAAAAGACAAATGTACTGTGTATAATCTCTTGGGTTCCATCCTTATTGGGTGAGGAAATAAAGTCCATTGGGTAATGTGCAAAGTCTAAAATCATATGCTTGACCTATAATGACCTTAAGAACCTGTCTCATTTCCCAATATCATCTTGCTCCTCCTTGAGACATTCCCTCTTTCCATTTTACTGTTTCTCAAATATCTCATTGCTGTCATGCCATTTTGGGAGCCTAGAAAATTTGCCATTCTTCATTTAACTCTTTCCTACTAGCGGGATCCCTGGGTGGCGCAGCGGTTTGGCGCCTGCCTTTGGCCCAGGGCGCGATCCTGGAGACCCGGGATCGAATCCCACATCAGGCTCCCGGTGCATGGAGCCTGCTGCCTCTCTCTCTCTCTCTCTGTGACTATCATAAATAAATAAAAAATTTAAAAAAAAAAAACTCTTTCCTACTAGCTTTTCAGAGCTCAGTTCAAGAAAGCCTTTTGAAAGACTTTCCTGTCCTTCCATCACCTTCTGCTTCCTAATTGTAATAGTTTCTTCCACTCTCTGATCCAATAGCCCCTGAAATTGTGCACTTGTAGACCTCATCTCACTATATCTCTTTGACATGTTTCATAGCATCTTAATTTTGAACATCTACAAGTGACCAGAGTACTTTTATCTCAACATTGCCAGCACTAACATGATGCCTGACACTTAGCAGATATTGAACAAATATATGTCTGAATACACAAAAGACAGCTTAAAGACAATAAACAATCAACTGTATACCACTGAGTAGTCAAGATGGTTCCCATTATGATTTGATAGGTAAGCAAAGAATCAATTCCCTACTTCAGAAACTTCTGTGTAATAAGCCATTGAAGATCCCTTTCCTATTATAAATGAGGCAGTATATTAAAAATTTATTATTAAGCATACTTCTTGAATTGGTTTCTCAGTTTGTGTATACAAATGCTATGCAGATTCCAATCAGAAAAGATCCGGAAGAGTGAGTGTTAGTAAATGCTGAGACTAAAAACTATAAAAATATATCAGATCATGGATTATTTTATGAATGCAGACCTAGACTATGCATACTCTGGGGGTGTTGGACAGCCAGG
This sequence comes from Vulpes vulpes, assembly GCF_048418805.1. Lineage (NCBI taxonomy): Eukaryota > Metazoa > Chordata > Mammalia > Carnivora > Canidae > Vulpes > Vulpes vulpes. The sequence goes on along the minus strand of NC_132792.1, from coordinate 43,451,297 downwards.
GATAGCATGAGGACACTTGACTGAGGCCCAAGGGATACACAGATAAATAGGTAAGTACAGTCACAGAAGGTAAATCCCAACTCTTATTGTTTTTGCCTTTGGACAGCCCTTGGGATCATATAGTCGTGAATATAGAGATCTGATGGCCTTAATTAGGACTCACCTCATGCAATTAACTTATCAACCACTTAGTAGCAGCATGAGGCAGAGTTATCCTCTTATAGTGGAAATCTCCTTGATAATCTTTAACATGAATCTGTTGTGCACCATTGTATAAATATATAATGCATAATTACCTGTCCCCTGTTTGACTTATTAGCTTGAGGAATGCTCAGGGGCTCATATCAGGGAGAGAATGCCAAAGTCCTTTCCCATTTTACTCCACAGTCTTATGGGCTATGATGGGCATAAAAAGATGAAAGTGAACTTGTGACTACATAAAATATATATTTCTGGAATATTTCCATTTTCCTCTACAGATCTATCCTTTACCCCTTCCAACCTGTGCTGCGAACTGGGAGCTGACCTTCCCTGTTACCAACACATTCCCTATTGTCTTCTAACAAGATCTTGTCATGGACATTATGAGAAGTGAATCAGGGGGTGGGAGGAAGGGAGTTCAGTACATTTTTTCCATCTGGCTCCCTACCTACAAATTACCATAAGTAAGCAGCTTCTCTTTACACAAAGCCAGAGGTCTGATAGGTTGACCTCCAGAGGTATAGTTACTCTTGCAAGGATCCATTAACTGCTCCTTCTCCTAGGATTAATGTTGATATCCTGTAGTTATTAGCCCCTAGTGTTTCTTCACCCTCTCATTGGTTTCCTTTAACCCAGTAAATAATTCCTTGACCATTGAAGAGTCCCCTTTACTAAAATTTCTTGTTGGAGAGTGCCATTTCTTTCCTCTAGGACTCTGATACAGTAACTTTCTACTAACTAACTGACTAGCAATGGTTCACATTTAGTAGGTTCCAAATAGAGCTATACACTTAATCCTTTGTCATAAGCTAAAAATCTTGCAGAATTACTTATGATCAATCTTTAATACTTTTTTGAAGATCTCTCCAGATGCATAATGCCAATCCGTGATTCAATCTCCTCTTGTAAACGATGCTGTAAGTAAAGGGAGAGAGTTATAGATAGGTAGATAGGTAGATAGATAGGTAGGTAGGAAGGGAGGTAGATAGATAGATACATAGATACATAGATACATAGATACTCTCCAGAGTTAGGGCGCTTGGAGTACTACCACATTGCATTAAAATCTCCAGTTCTATAACTAGAGCCCAAAAACCTTTTAATATAACTTCTGAAATACCGTTGGTGTTTTCCTAGGTCATGAACACTTAGATGGCTACCCTAACATGCCCTGTCTGATTAAACTATCAACATGTCTGTTAAGTTCTCCCTAAGAGTGGAGGTACTTATAGCCCTACTATATAAAACACTGGATATATGAACTATTAAAAGTCATTTTGCTGGATGCCTGAGTGGCTCAGTCAGTTGAGTGTCTGCCTTCAGCTCAGGTCATGATCCCAAGATCCTGGGATTGAGCCCTGCATCTCGCTCCCTCCTCAGTGGGAAGCCTGCTTCTCCCTCTCCCTCTGCTACCCCCTCTGCTTATGTTCCCTCACTCTCTCCCTGTCAAATAAATACATAAAATCTTTTTTAAAATCATTTTGCTTAAAACATGCTAATATATAATGATTCATCACTCATATTACAAAATAAATAAATTCTAGATGAAATGACTGTTCCCCCACTTACTAGTTGTCTTAAAAACTTAAACTCTTTAAGCCTCGAATTTCTGAAAAGAGTATAGTAATAGTACATACCTCACAGGTTGTTGTGACACACAAATGAATTAATACATCTAAGTACTTAGCACAATAACTGATAGAAAACACTAAATTAATATTAGCTCTTATTATTACCTATCCTAGTATGCATTTCCTTTTCTCTACAATAAATTGTTATATAGTAATGCTCCCAAATTGGAAATTTTCTTCTGTAACCATCAGCCTCCAGGCTGCAGTGTCTGTTCCCACATAATCATGATATATATATATATTTTTTTTTATTTCTGCTAACGGTATTCCATCTTGAAGAATCCAAGAAGTTTAGCAGAGGAAGGGACTTTGGACTTGTTGTAGGACCCTCTCATCTTAATGATGAGAAATCAAGGACCAGGAGAGGTGAAATGCCCCACCAGCACACTAATGTGCAGTGGTTGAACAGGGGCTAGAAGCAGTACTTCCATATCCCGTGAAGTTACCGTATCCACCACACTAGATACCTACTGAAGTGGTTTCTAATCTAAAAAGCATAACGTTTGTTCTAAATTCTTAATCTTTCTGAATCACTGACAGTTTCATCCATGACCTAGGAAAAACTCCAGTTAAGTTCTCACCACCATTATGAACTCAACTAGACTTCATGATGTTCTAAGACAGTTCCTGAGAGCTCTGCTTCCAACTCTTCAAGGTGTGAGGTCAAGTCAGAGTTCCTAATTTAGGCTTAAACTTACTGAGTAACTTTTAAATATAAAATATTTTCTCCTGCCTTCAGGGCCAAGGAATCAGATGCAGGGAAGGTGAAGACCTGGTCAAAATCATCAGAAGCAAAAGATTACACATTGTATGATTTCCCTTATATGAAATATCCAAAACAAATAAATCCATAGAGGCATAAAGTGGATTAGTGGTTGCTAGCAGCCTGAGGGAGTACAAATGGAGAGTAACTGCATAAAGGATATGGGGTTTCTTTTTGGGATGATGAAAATGCTGAACTAATAGAGATGATAGTTGCACAATACATGAACGCGATAATATTGAATTGCACACTTTATGTTATGCAAATTTTATTTGAATTTTAAAAATCAAATGTATTATAACAACAATAACCTAAAACGTGAGGGGAAGAAGTGAGACCAGAAAGTATATGAATTCTATTGAAATTAGGTTGCTATCATTTTAAAATAGGGTGTTTAAGATGTTTTATGTAAGCCTCGTAATAACCACAAGGGAAAATCCTTTAGCAATAAAATAAAAGAACAAGATAAAGAAGTCAAAGCATATTGATATCAATAGACACCAAAACACACAAAAAAGAACAGGATGAGAAACAAGGAACAACGGATCTACAAAAGAACCAAAAAACAATGAACAAAATGGCAATAGTAAGTACTTATATTCCAATAATTATGTTAAATTACTTTAGACTAAATTCTCCAATTAAGAGACAGAATGGCTGAGTGGATCAAAAAACAAAAATAAAAAATAAAAAATAAAAAACAAGATCCAAAAATGCACTGCCTTAAAGACACACAGACTGAGAATGAAGAGGTAGAAAAAGATATTTTAAGCAAATGGTAACAACAACAAAGCACGAGTAGCTATACTTTTATCAGACAAAAATAGACTTTAAACTAAAAGTGATAAAAGAAAGAAAAGTCATTATATAATAAAAGAGTTACAAAAAATATATCAGGAAGATATTAGAGTTATAAATATTTATGCACCCAATATTGGGACACCTAAATATATAAACCAAAAACTAACAGAGCTAAAAGGAAAAATAAACATAATATGATTATAGTTGGAGCCTTTAATGCCCCATTCCCCACAATGGACAGAAGAATCACCCAAGAAAACAGCAGGTTTGAACAACACTGTAGATCAAGTGGACATAGCCGACCTATGCAGAACATTCTGCCCAACATCAACAAAATTCACATTCTTCTCAAGCATACGTGAAATATTTTCTAGGATAGACCATGTATTTGGCCATAAAACAAGTGTTAGCAAATTCAAGAAAACTGAAATCATACTGAATATCTTTTCTGACAATAATGATGTGAAACTAGAAATCAATAACAAGAGGAAAACTAGAAATTTCACATATGGAATTCTAACACACTCCTAAACAACTAACAGATCAAAGAAGAAATTAAAGAGAAATTTAAAAATTTCTTGAGGCAAATGAAATTGGAAACACAACATACCAGAACTTGTGAGATGAAGCAAAAGAAGTTCTAAGGGGGAGGTTTATAGCAATAAATGCCTATGTTAAAAGCAAGGAATCTCACAAATATACAATTTAACTCCATGCCTTAAGGAACTAGAAGAAGAACAAACTAAGCCCAAAGTTAGCAGTATAAAGGAAATAGTACCAGAAATAAATGAGAGAACAGAAAAATAATAGAAAAAAAATTAACCAAACTAAGAGTTTGCTCTTGAAAAGATAAGCAAAATTACGCTTAGCTAGACTAGCCAAAGAAAAAGAGAAAGGATCTAAATCAACAAAATTGTAATTGAGAAAGGAGATATTACCACAGATAGTACAAAAATTTAAAGGATCATAAGAGACTACTTGAATGGTGTACACTTTAGCAATACACTAATAACCTGGCCAACCTGGAAGAAATGGAATGATTCTTAGAAACATACAACTTACCAAGACTGAACCAGGAAAAAATAGAAAATCTGAATAGACCAATTACTAGTAAGAAGACTGAATCTGTAATCAAAAATCTCCCAAAAAAGAAAAGCCCAGGACCAAATGGCCTCATAGGTGAATTTTACCAAATTCTTAAAGACTAATTAATACCAATCCCTCTCAAACTCTTCCGAAAAATCAAAAAGGTAGGAACACACTCCCAAAATTATTTTACAAGGCCAGCATTGTCCTGATGCCAAAACCAGAAAAGGAAACTACTAGAAAAGAGCTGCAGGCCAATTTCTCTAATAAATACAGATACAAAAATTCTCAGTAAAAACCTAGCAAAACAAATTCAGCAGCACATTAAAATGATCATTCACCATGATCCTGTGGGATTTATCAAAGCCAGGATGGTTCAACATAGACAAATCAATCTATATGATATGTCACGTTTATACAATGAAAGAAATGAATCATATGATTGTCTCAATAGATGCAGAGAAAACATTTGGCAAAATTTAACATCCAATTCATGATAAAGACTCAACAAATTAGGCATGAACTATATCTCAATATAATAAAGGCCATATATGACTAATGTCATACTCAATGGTGAAAGGATGAAAGCTTTTCCTCTAAGATCAGGAACAAGACAAGGTGTTCACTCTCACCACTTTTATCAACATTATACTAGAAGTCCTAACTAGAGCAGTCAAGAAAAAGAAATAAAAGATATCAGAACTGAAACAGAAGCAGTAAAATTGTCTCTGTTTTGCAGATGAGACTGACTCAAAAAAACTGTTAGATCTGGGGCATCTGGCTGGCTCAGTCATTGGAATGTGCAACTCTTGATCTCAGGGTTGTGTGTTCAAGGCCCACAGTGGATGTAGAGATTACTTAAAAATAAAATCTTAATTTAAAAAAATCTGTTAGGGACACCTGGTTCAGTCAGTTAAGCGTCTGACTTGATCTCAGCTCAGTTCTTTTTTTTTTTTTTTTTAAGAGTTATTTATTTAAGAGAAAGAGAGACGGGATCCCTGGGTGGCTCAGTGGTTTAGCTCCCAGCATGGAGCCTGCTTCTCCCTCCTCCTGTGTCTCTCCCTCTCTCTCTCCCTCTATGTCTATCATAAATAAATAAATAAATATTTTTTAAAAAAAAGAGAAAGAGAGAGAGAGAGACCACACACAGGTAAGGGGAGGAGTACAAGGAGAGAATATTTCAAGCAAATTCCCTGCTGAGCACAGAGCCTGATGCAGAGCTTGATCCCAGGATCCATGAGATCATTACCTGAGCTGGAGCTGAAACTGAGAGTAGGATGCTTAACCCACTGACCCACCCAGGTGCCCCTCAACTCAGTTCTTGATCTCAGGGTCATGAGTTCAAGCTCTGTGTTGGATTTCACACTGGTCATGGAGCCTACATAGATAGATAGATGATAGATAGATAGATAGATAGATAGATAGATAGATAGATAGATAGATGATAAATAAAGTTAGATCTTATCAGTGAATTCCGTGAAGCTGCAGGATATAAAAGAGCATTCAAAAATCAGTAACATGTCCATGCATAATCAGTGAATTTTCTGAAAAAGAAGTGAAGACATCTATCCCATTTGCAATAGCAACAACAATAAAATACATAGAAATTAATATAACTAAGGAGGTGAAAGATCTCTGAAAACTATAAGACATTGATGAAAAATGTTCAAAACGATACAAATAAATAGAAATATCCTGTATTCATGGATTAGAAGAATTAATATTGTTAAGATGTCAATACTATCAAAAGGCATCTGTATATTCAATGCAATCACGATCAAGACTAACAGCATTTTTTACAGAAGTAGAAAAAACACTCCTCTAAGATTTATATGGAACCACAAATGACACCAAATAGTCAAAGAAATCCTCAGAGGGCAGCCCAGGTGGCTCAGCGGTTTAGCACCGCCTTCAGCCCAGGGTGTGATCCTGGAGACCTTGGATCGAGTCCCACATCGGGCTTCCTGCATGGAGCCTGCTTCTCCCTTTGCCTGTGTCTCTGCCTCTCTGTGTCTCTCATAAATAAATAAAATATTTTAAAATTAAAAAATAAGAAATCCTCAGAAAAAAGAACAAAACAAGATGCAACACATTTCCTGATTTCAAGCTATATTTTGAAGCTACAGTCAACAAAACAGTATTGTTTTTGTCATAAAACAGATAAATAAACTAATGGAATAAAATAGCCCAGAAATAAACCTAAGCATATATGGTCGACTAATATTTGAGAAGGGAGCCAAGAATATTCACTGAAGAAAAGACAGTCTCTTCAATAAATAGTGCTGGGATAAGTGGATATTCACATGTAAAACAGTGAAACTGAACCCATATCTTATACTCAAAATGGGCTAAAGACTTAAATGTGAGACCTAAAACTTAACTCAAAATGGGTTAAAGATTTAAATGTGAGATCTAAAACCAGGCAACTCCTAGAAGAAAACATAGGAAAAATCTTGACGTGAATCTTGGCAATGATCCTTTGGATGTAACACTTAAAGCACAAGCAACAAAATAAAAAATAAGCAAGTGGGACTATATCAAACTAAAAAGCTTCTGCACAGCAAAAGAAACTATCAACAAAGAAGAAAAATCAATCTATGGAAAGTGAAAAAAGTATTTGCAAACCTTATATTTGATAAGGGGTTAATAAACAAGCTATGTAAAGAACTCATGCAACTCGATAGCAAAACAATACCCCAATTTTAAAAATGGACAAAGGACCTAAATAGACATTTCTCCAAAGAAAATATACAAAGGCCAACAAGTACATAGAGCGATGCTCAATATCACTAGTCATTAAGGAAATGCAAATTAAAAACACAATGAGATACTACCTCACACTCTTTAGAATGACCATCATCAAAAAGACAAGTGGTAACAAATGCTGGAACAGATATAGAGAGAATGGAGAACTTGTGCACATGTTGACAAGGTTGTGAATTTGTACAGCTGATAGGGGAAACAATACGGAGGATCCTCAAAGGATTAAAAATAGAACCACCATATAATCCAGCAATTCCACTTCTGGTAGTATAGCTTAAGGAAACAAAGTCATTAACTCAAAGAGATATCTGTACCCCCATGTTCATATCAGCATTATTTACAATCTTAAGAAGTGAAAATAACCAAGGCACCACTGATAGATGAATGGATAAAAATGTTATATAGGGGCAGCTGGTTGGCTCAGTGGGTTAAGTGTCTAACTCTTGGTTTCAGCTCAGGTCATGATCTCGGGTTGTGAGATCAAGCCCCACATCAGGCTTTGTGCTGGCTGTGGAGCCTACTCAAGATTCTCTCTCTCCTTCTGCCTTCACCCCCTACTCGCTCCCCCTCTATTAAAAAAATAGAAGTCAATTTTTGGGCTCTGCTAATTGCTCTTGGGGTACTGCTACTGCCTTCAAACCCTCTCAGAAGATAGTGCTAGGAAATACATGTGTATACATACACATACTTGTGTCTACGTTTATTTCCATACCTATTTATTATAAACCATGAGTTCACAGTAATACCTCAATTCCAATCCAGCACTCCAGAATTTACTCCAGTTTTTTTCCCCTTTTACAAATGCCAATCTCAACGACATCAACTTAGTAAGATCTTCATGATCTGTGTGGATTCCTTATCTAGCACTTTGGTCCAAAAAACTTTTAGGTAGAAGGTTAGGGTGATTATGAGGCTCACTTAGGTGTTTCTCCCTTCTCAGGGATCATAGTCCTGTGTTATCTTATGTCTAATATCTGGAAGATTTGCTTCATATATTTTGTACAGTTTTATCATTGTTTACAGGGGGAGGAGGAGTCTGATGTCAGTTACTCCACCATGGGCTGATGGGAAAGTATATCGCATTAACTCTTTATATCACTCAAGTTTATTCATCAAACACCATTCAGACTCTTAAAACAATTCAAATAATCTGCAAAGGATCTATACTTGATAGAGGAAGAGTAAGGGATTTGGAGACAATGGGCCCATGTCAGCTTTGTTTTTTTCTGCTATATGAACTTACTCAATAGCTACAGCTTATATGGGCCCTATTTTCTTCACCCATAAGTGAGAATTTGGGGGAAAGAGGAAAGGGTACAATGTGTGTGAAGTGTCCACTGCAGATCACACCATGGAAGTCTTCAATAGATGGAAGTTTATTCCTCAAAAACTTCCTTTTTTTAAAGATTTTATTTATTTATTCATGAGAGACGTAGAGAGAGAGGCAGAGACACAGGCAGAGGGAGAAGCAGGCTCCATGCAGGGAGCCTGACATGGGACTCCATCCCAGGTCTCCAGGATCACACCCTGGGCTGAGGGCGGCACTAAACCGCTGAGCCACCCAAGCTGCCCTCCTCAAAAACTTCTATGCCAGTCTATTAAAATTTATATTGAGAGGATAAAGTTTGTCCAATAAGATATACTGAAATTCTTGCACAAACATTTTCTCATAATTTTTATAACTTCAAATTTTGATCATCTTAAAATTTTAAACTAAACATTAGCATTTATCATGTCAACCACTGCTGAAAAGGCAGAGTCTCTGAGTAGAATATGTAAATTTTAAATAGATACTGCTCAGCTCAACTTTAAGTAGGAAGTAAAAATATTTCAATCATCTGAATCTGTAAGATACATTCAAACATCAGGCAAGATGTCAGTTGCCAAGTCAGCGCTAAACATTCACTATACTTGATGTCTTTTGTACTTGTTTTGTTACAACCGGTTACTCACAGCTATTCATCATGGATAAATCTTGAAAAGATGTTGAATTTTCAACTTTGAAAATTGTTTTCCCACCTCTCTGGAAATAGAGCAAGTTTTTAATCCAACGATGAATATTAAAAATAGAACTACCCGATGACCCAGGAATTGCACTGCTAGGTATTTATCCAAGAAGACAAGCATAGGGATTCAAAGGGGCACACGCACCCCAATGTTCATGGCAGCAGTGTCCACAATCTCCTCATCGTTGGTTTTATCTCAGGAGATGATAACTAGATACAAGGGAACTGGGGTCTTAGGCATTAATTGGAAGCGCACTCTGAGTGTGGAGGGGCACACTGAGGAACCCAGGGACTGGCAATCTACAACACCTCCACTGAGCAAATCTGGCACAAAATGATGTGCCACTGAGGGTTGTAGGAGTCACAAGGGGACTCGTGGCAATAGTGCCTAACAGCTCTCTTACCCTCTCTGCCAGCTTCCTCCCATTTATTCATTTAGTAATCATTTACCAAACATTTACTATGTTCGCCTAATACACGCACGGTGTATAGAACTGTATGCTATTTATCTATATACCGTCTTGTGGGGCAAGCACATAATAATGTAGAGCACAGGGACGTTAGAGGTAGTGGCGCGCAGATGAGCCATCTATAAGGTGATGACACAGCAGAAGCTCTGGAACCACATCTACCTGTGTGCAACTTTGGATCCAAAATAATGTGTCAAGTGCTTGGGCCCAACTGGCCCTTGCATGTGAAATTCCACATTCCCCAGAATACAGACTTTCAATACAATATTTCTACTTTCAATACAGACAATATTCTAATAATAAACTAAAGGATACTTGATTCTTACCACAACCCTGTTAGATAAGCATTATTCATGTGGAAGGAGTCTTTTGTTCATTCATTCAACAAACATTAATAGTTGGGACTCTTTGGTGGCTCAGTGGCTCTCGTCTGCCTTTGGCTCAGGGCATAGTCCCAGGACTCTGGGATCGAGTCCCACATCAGGCTTCCTGCATGGAGCCTGCTTCTCCCTCTGCCTATGTCTCTGTCTCTGTCTCTCTGTCTCTCATGAATAAATAAATAAAATATTAAAAAAAAAAAACATTAATTGTTTTCCTTCTGTGTGCCGGGCCCTGTTGTAGGCACAAGGGAGTTGGAGTTGAATAAGACCGATGAGATCAAGAAAATAGGCCAAGGTCCACCCACACTGCCATCAAAGCTCCAGAGTCAAAATGAAAATCCAGATCTATCGAGCTGCAAACATGTTAGCCACTACCCAGTGCTTCCTCTCAGAGTTTACAAACCCACCTTTGTCATTATGGTATCTTTTTTTTTTTAATTATTTTTTTTTTATTATTGCCTGTTTCCTATTTGTCTCCCTCCCAATCATCTTCTCTCCTAGTGCTGCTTTCTCATCATGAAGAGTATTTTAATCTGGCTTGAATTTTCAGCAGAAATGTAAAATGATGCAATAAGTCCAGTCAAGTATGATATCATATGTTAAAAGAATTTTGGACAAAATAAAAATTCAGAATAGTCATAGCTTTTATTATGGTGTCTCTTTTTCCTTAAAAACTTTCTTCCTTTTCTTTCTTTTCTTCCTTTCACTTCTTTTCACAAGATCCAGAATTGCACTTTATTTCAGCCCTACAAAGAAGCATCTTAGTGTCCAACTTCTTTATTTTTATATTTCCTAGTTGTTCGCAACTATTTTTTGTTTGCTTTCCAAGTTCAGTCTTCACATGTCTTCCACTGGTAGTTTCTTCTCATCCTTCAAACGTGGTTTCTTTATAGTTCTTTAGTTTTCTGTATTCTTTCTTCACAGGCAACTTGCCTTTCTTCTAAAACGTTTTGAAGATTTTTCTGTAGTGAGGAAACCAAGACAGAAGGGAAAGCTTTACAATTTATGTCCCAGTAGTTTATAAAAGTGTCCTGCTATACCGCAAAGGAAAATATAAAAAAGAAAAATAAGAAACATTAAAGAGGTCTTGTTTCTGCTTCCAGCTTATGTTGACACATCATTCTAAGAAAGAAAAAAAAAAAAAAAAACAGGACATTTTGCTCTTCAGTTTGTCTGTAAGAACTTAAGATCCCAAACCATCAGTGCAAACTGTAGGAAGGGCTGGTTTTATGCATCCCCAGAGGCCTTGCCAGCACACTCTCAACCCAAATATCCCTCTTTCCATCACTTGACATTTGGGCCAGGCATGGTCCAACCCTTGGTTTACGGGTTAGAATGAAGGTGATAACACTTTTAGTTGTTTTCAGTTGCTAATGCCTCAGAGTGAATATGTTGGTCAGATGTCTCTTTTTGTGGGTAGTTCAAAAAGAGGGCCCCAGTAAGCATTGAAGTAGGTTGGACAAGGCATGCTGTGGGGAGCCCCGATGATGGAATATTCAGTACACATAGGTAACCTGGAGGCCCCATGAGAGCCCTGGTACCTGGAGCATGGAGTGAGGAAGTGAAGGGGAAATACCAAAAGGATAGTGGGGTCTGAGGAGAAACTTCTAAACTAGGAGGACTTAAGAGAAGATCTCCATATGGGGACCTTCCCAGCAGAGTCTGCGAAACGAGAGGATCAGCACATCCAGGGCTGGTGCTGAAGGTTCTATCCCGCGTTGGCCCATTGGTACATCACAGTTTTGAGGCCTATGCTCACAGCAGCCCCCACCCAAGAGTGGGTTTTCCTTGGGTGCCGAAAGAAAAACGCATGCGTTACCTCACTGAGCTCTCTGCACAAAACCCCCTCTCTCACCCAGGATGTTTTTACAGAGCTTCACATCTCTTTGACCTTACCAGTTCAGAGGGGAAAAGCAAGCACGTTGGACTTACCGACTTTGCTGAGGCTTTAAGATTTAATGCACAAGGAGCAGAAAGATGTCTGAGGAAATAAAGTTGTCCACATACAACACTTAAAAAAATAAAAGAACTTTGCAAATCAGGCTTCAAATTCATTCATGACAACAAAGCTCCACTAAGGTTGGCAAAGGCATCAACCTTCCCTCTCCTCTCTTTCCACACAGATACTACACGTGGCCTACGCTCTTTCCCACCCGCATGGCTGAGATCCTTATTTCTTCTGTTTTGTGCTCCAGGAAGCTATGAAAAATTAAGGAGGCCCGTGTGAACCTGATGATCTAATCCCTGTTATGTACAGTGGGATCCAGGGCGGTTGAGTCGTGAAGTGGTGTTTCCATTTGTCTTTGCTTGCCTGGTCACTGGCGGTTTTACCTTCTTCTGCACATCCCATGCACCCCTGGATGTTCAGGGCTTTCCTTTGCTCTCTAGGCCATGTGCCTCAACCAAGTACGAAAGAATCCAGCTGTTTCTGTTGATGAAGTGACAAACCATGAGGTGACCCTACGTAGTGTTTAGAAGGGTCAGTTGCTAATGACCCTTTCCTTCCTCCTGAACACCCCTTTGATTTCCCCGGGCCTGAACTAGCTGTGATGCTTCCTGTCTGAACAAGAAAGATAGGTGAGTTTCTTGTTCCCCCGAAGGTAAATCTTCCAATCACAGGCATCATGGCATCACGGGTTCTCTGTCAAACAACGACCATATGTGATCCTGTTGGAGGACGACAGTGTCCGTGTAGGCCTGGGTCAATTCCTTGGCTGCTAATTTACCTTCCTCACCTAGATTTCCTGTCTGAATCACTCGTATCTATAGTACTTGGTTAGCAAGTGGGCTCCTTTCTTGAGATTCCAAGTCAAGCTTATTTGGAGAACCTGCACGTGTACATTTAAAAGAGTCAGAAATTTAAAAAAAAAAAAAAAAAAAAGAGTCAGAAATTCTCCAGGACCTGATCCTGGTGTCTTCTGTGTCTCTTTTAAGGACTAGAACACACACTTGCCTCTCCTGATTCCCAAACGAGAATCCTGAGAGTTCTATCCAACTCGTGATGCTGCTTGGGAGACTTAGCAAAACTAGGACAGGAACCCTTTTCTCTGAACTATGCTTGTAGGGTTACGTGACAACAAATGTTTGCTCTCTACCCCTCAAAATACCGTGCGCTTTCCTGACGCAGCCTGTGACTCACACCATTCATTCCCAACATCCACATTCATGAGAACTCTCTTTTCCTGTTCTCTGCTAACAAATTTGTCTCATTCCCCCAGAGTTAATGTTCCCACACCAGCCAGAAATGCTGCCTGTCCTCTGACGCCCAAGCTGTATGCTCATTCTGTCTTATATTGTTACTTTTCATTTGGTATAAAGCACGTAGCTCCCAAATCTCCCTCTGAAATCCTGGGACAAATTCCCAGGTTCCTGCTGATGCCCCCACCTTCATGACCTGCAGCACCCCACCCCACAGAGCTTAGGGAGGACAGGGGAAGCACACCTGGAGCAAAAGGAGAGTAAAATTCATGCAGCAAGCACCTTTCTTTTTAACCTTCGAAACATTGACCACAGCAGAAATTAAAGTCTTCCTACCAAGGCTTCTGCAGAGTCAGTGATACATGAAGATTTACCAGAGGATTTGAATTTGTCCTTCAGTGAGTAATTCATTCAACAATGTTTACTGAGTACTTAAGTGTGCCATGTACTCTAATAGATAATGATATAGCAGTGACAAGGGCAAACAAAATCTCTTACCCCAGGGACCTTGGCAAGCACCTATAGTACTTGGTTGGTGAGTGGACTCACTTGTTAAAATTCCAAGGCAGATAGTGAACAGACAAAGAAACCATCAGATGGTATTACATGCCAATCTTCTTCCATTTCACTCATTTATTCATTTTAAAAAGGAAATATCTAAAGGAGAAAACTGACTGCTGGATATGTTTATGTAGCCTTTTAAAGACAATACTCTTTAAAAACGAAATGCTCAAAAAAATAAAATTAAGAAAAAAACCGAAATGCTCAAAGAATTTCATTTTTTGAAATCAAGTGTGGGAAGCAGATTGGGATTGTTGGGGGCGGGAGGGGTGGAGGGTGGTGATTTTAAGGACAGTGTGCAGAAAAACTCTCACTGGAGTGAAATACTTGGGCAAGGACTTCAAAGAGGTAAGGTAATGAGGATATCTTGGGAGAAAATGATTTCTGGCTGAAAGCCTAGGCAGTGCAAAGGCCCTGAGACAAGACTGAGTCCTGTGGGTTCAAGAACGACACGAAGCCCTGTGTGGTTGAAGTGAATTATCTGAGGGGGAGAGTGATAAGACAGTAAGGAAAGAGAAACAGGGGCCAGATCTTGTAAGCAGTTGTAAGGACTTTGGCTTTTCACGTAAAATGAGAAGCCAATGGAAGGTTTTTTTTGTTTGTTTGTTTGGTTGGTTGGGTTTTGGAAGTGTTGTTTTTTTTGGTTTTTTTTTTTTTTAACCAGTGGAAGTTTTTGAGCAGAGAACTGACATGATCTGTTCTTGGTTTTAAGCATCATTCTGACCAGTTTGTTGAGAATAGAGCAAAAGGACAAGAGGTTATCACAGTAATTTAAGTGAGAGACATTGGTGGCTTCAACCAGGATTATAGCAATGGAGGTGCCCGTAGAATGTGCTGCTGGATTGAACGTGGAATGTGAAACAAAGGGAGGGCACGAGGGTGCGCCCACAGTCAGGCATTCATTCCAGTGAGCCCGCTGGGAAGGGAAATAGCATAGACAAGGTTGAAAGCAGGAGCATATACCTTCTCCTTATTTCTCCTTCTGCTTTTCTCCTATCCCTCATGTCTCCTGCAAGGAAGAAAAGGCTGAGGACCTCAAACTGTTATCAAACCATGGGCACTGAGTTGGACTGATGAAGCGATTTTCTTTTTCCAGAGAATACTTTTCTTGCCCCATGAAAATACCAATAACCCACCTTACTCTTCTAATGGAAGGATGTACCTGGAAGAGATTTTTGAACGGAGTCCGAGTAAAGTAGGGAACAGACAGCGAGGGAGGGCTGCCTAGATCCCTAGGTCCTGATCATATTATACCCTATCAGTCTCAGGCAGCACTAACTGGTCTCAAGCCATTTACTCAACAAATAGCCAGAAGGATGTTTATTACGTTCCAGGTACTGAGGGTACAATGGTGAACAAAACAGATCCGGTCTTGTCCTATGGAGCTTACAATTACGTAAGGGAGACAGAGAGACCACAGGGGCAAAAATATGATTTTGTAGCATGGAGTGATTGATGAAACAATTATAGGGTACCTGAGGGTGCATAACAGGTAGATACATTCACTCTTCCCCACTTTGATGAAGTCGCTCTGTATCCTAGGATAAACACAGAAAATGCTCAAAACTCAAGAGAAAGAATCAGGAAATATGAAAAGCCTTTCATATTTTTAAATCATTGCAAATCATACATAATGTCAGTCATGTAATAAGGGTGAGAAAATGAAATGGACTCCAGATTCAAAACTCATTATTTGTTATTATAAAAGAGCATTTTGTTGTTGTTTTTTTTCTTAATTTTATTTTTTTGAGCATTATGGGTTTTTTCTTAATTTTATTTTTTTGAGCATTTAGTTTTTAAAGAGTAATGTCTTTAAAAGGCTACATAAACATATCCAGCAGTCAAAAAAAAAAAAAAAAACATATCCAGCAGTCAATTTTCTCCTTTAGATATTTCCTTTTTAAAGTGAATAAATGAGTGAAATATATATTATCTTTGCTATATGAAAAGACATAACCAGAAAATTTCAGATTCACTAAATGACAAATTTCCAATACTCAATATATACATACTATATGTATATATATGATATACATATTATACATACATATATCTGTATATTACACATGCATGTATATTATAACCCATATGACACTATCAAATTATATATTTAATTACATAAATATAAATGTACACTAAGTGTAAACATATACACCTTCTAACTAGTTTTTGCAAGATTTCATTCATTCATTCACATGAATTTAATAAACTTTTTTGTTGTTGTTGCCTCTGTTTGGTAGCTTTGGGGAATATTTTTGGGAAGAGTTATAAAAGTAATAATACACTTTAATCTCCCTGACTTAAAAGCCTATCAAAAAAAAAAAAGTTAGATTTAAAAAAAAGTTAGATTCACGTTAATGTATCTTTCAGAGAGAAAGCAAATTATTTAAATAGCTGACATTTATTTATGTAAAGAAAGACCACTAAATGGAAGCTATCAAATTCAAAATAAAACTTCAAAGTTTAACTTTGGTAAATTCATCGACAAAAAGAAAGTCTTATAACGTTACCACGTCCTTGTAATTTAGGTCTTTGCACTCTAATATTTAATTCCAATTTTTTCCCCTAAACTAAACCATCTTTTTTCAAGTACTTAATCATAATTATGATTACCAAATTATTTAATTAGTGCTAAGTATAAAAACTAAGAAAAATACAAAAGTTCTAACTCGACGTAAAAGAGATGGTTCTGAAGACTCATCCCACTTAAATGCTAGTTTTACCCAGGATATTCTAATGTCCTGTTTATCTAAGCTTTTTCATTCCTGAACCTCGGAAAGCCCAATACTTATTTCTGACATTTATTTCTGAAATCCAAATAGTGATATCAACCACTCAGGAGCATAGAATCAGTCATATTTTTTCTGTACACCTCTTGGACATGAAAGTAGTGCAAATTCTCACTCTCTTCCTTAGGGAAACACTAAAATGGAGGATCCAGAAATAGGTTTATTGTTTCTTCTAGCTTACCTGAGAGATGGAGTTATACCCTCCACTAATTAACTGACACACTAACGATTTGCAATAATAAGCCAGTAGTTCGAGTTTCAGAATGAAAGTCTGTTTGGTCCAGAAATGCACAAATATTTTAGGAAAAATATAATTCTGGTTTATGTTGACCCCTGCAAATGAAATATTTGATTGATGCCACATTTATCCACTTACACACACACATATATATAAAATTAAGTAAAATTATATGCACACACACACACACACACACACACAGAAAGAGACAGAGAAGAGAGCACGCTAGTCTTTTAAACACTCTTCTATCCCATGCTCCAAAAATGATTGTGAATAGAACTTCCAAAGATAAAGCCAGATTTAGGTATAAACGCAGACAAAAGTGTTAGCATCCTGCCATCCTGTGGTTATGTCCAGTACTGCAGTGTTTCTGTTTTTGTCTTTTTTTATTTGGACTGTGGGGTATCCCCCTAAGTATCAGGAATACAGTTGACATCAGGAATGAGGTAACTTGAAAAAGCATTAGAACATAGGGAATCCTCCTAAAGGATGTACAAACCCATTTAGTCCTAAAATTAAAACTCCCGATTGAGGTAGGCCCCTGAAAACACAATGTTGTCCCTATACATACACTGAGTTTTTATTTAATTTATTTATTTGTTTTGGTAAAGATTTTACTTATATATTCATGAGATACACACAGTCAGAGACATGAGCAGAGGGAGAAGCAGGCCCCCTGCGGGGAGCCCGATGCAGAACTCGATCCCAGGACCCCAGGGTCATGACCTGGGCAGAAGGCAGACGCTCAACTGCTGAGCAACCCAGGCGTCCCTTGATTTAAATTTTTTGACAGATACGTTTTCGGTCATTAGACTCTCAGACTGGTGTCTTAATAGGCTAAACATTTTTCATTGTAATAAACAGAAATGTTTTGTCAGATAAAACAATAAAACAATTCTAGTTTTCATGTTCTAAGCCCAGCACAGACCTTTAGCTAAAAGAAGATGACTTTGATATTTTAGCTGAATCCGGAAGATTCTAGGAGGAGCTCTTGGGTCCAAAGGGAAGGAGAGCTGCCATTGCTCCAGGCCTCCACCCCCTGCCTCTGCCTGACTTAGATGCACGTAGCAGATTTTTATTTTTATGATACAGATTTCATGCTAGGATCCCACGGTGTGTTACACCTGTTGCATACAGTTTCTGTAGAAGGCCCAAGGACCAGAATGGTTATTCTCAATTGTAATTAATACTATTTCACCCCCCACACCTTCCCCGAATATAGTAACAAGCTGCCTTCGGTATGGAGCAACTAGAATGGCCCACAGC
Source organism: Vulpes vulpes (assembly GCF_048418805.1). NCBI lineage: Eukaryota > Metazoa > Chordata > Mammalia > Carnivora > Canidae > Vulpes > Vulpes vulpes. The sequence goes on along the minus strand of NC_132792.1, from coordinate 43,433,144 downwards.
AGTTACTGCCAGTCAACGTGCAAGAGCCAGAGCGGCCCTGTACAGTCTTTGTATCATCACCTGCCCTGTTGTAGAAGTGACGACTCAGTGAAAAATCTTATAGCACTTTGTTCCAACAACCTCCAAATATTGGATGTTTGGAAATATCTCAAGGGCTTACTGCAGTTTGCTCTCACCCAGGGGGAAGCAAGCTCCTCATGCCAGTATGCACATCTGTAAGGCCTACAAAAGACAGCTTTTATGGTTTCATTGTGTACCCACTTACTCTCATCCTGGCTTGTGTGTCCATTTTACAGCTTGCTGAGTCTTCTTCCCTCTTCTCTAGTTTGGCTTCCTGCCTTTGATGGGAGCTCTTTTTTCTCAGTCGCCCCTGATTTAGGTCTTCTATAACATACTGAACATAAAATATAAATGAAAGAACCCAATGTGAGATGTGAGTCCATTCACCACAGGTTTGCAGAAATCAACTCAGACCCCTGTTTTCCCTTAGTATTTGCTCTATGGTAGGAGCAAGCTAGTGGTGTTGATCTGAATTTTTGAAGCTAAATCGTCAAAGTGGTTTACTGAGGGCAAAGGGCCTTGGGAAGAATCATGTTGAAAGGGGGATCCCTGGGTGGTGCAGTGGTTTATAAACGCACCTGCCTTTGGCCCAGGACATGATCCTGGAGACCTGGGATCGAGTCCCATGTTGGGCTCCCTGCATGGAGCCTGCTTCTCCCTCTGCCTGTGTCTCTGCCTCTCTCTCTGTGTGTCTCATGAATAAATAAATACAATCTTTTAAAAAAAAATCATGTTGAGAGATTAGAATTAATGCTGGTAAAGCCAGATTTTCAAAGTATTCAATTCCGAAAGGTTGCAAACATTGATTTGGGGCTTGGAAAAAGAAAGCTTTCAGAAGAGATAGGAGGGAAGAGAGAGAAAGAAGAAAGGAAAGAGAAGGAGAAAGAAAGAAAGAAAGAAAGAAAGAAAGAAAGAAAGAAAGAAAGAAAGAAAGAAAGAAAGAAAGAAGAAAAGAAAAGAAAAAAAAAGAAAAAGAAAGAAGGAGGGAGGGAGGAGAGGAGGGAGGAAGGGAGACAGAAGGAGGAAAGAGGAAGGGAAGAGAGAGGAAGAAAAGACAAGATTTAAACCTTGGTACAGAAATGACGATCGCTGCTGGAGTCCTTACTTTAGTCCTTAACTATTAGAATATCTACTCCTCCTAGTGAGGGTCAGTTAGGGAGGCTCCAGTTTTTCCTGTAACGAGGGGACTATTGAACACACACTACGTGTGTTCCGGGCACTTTACAGGTGGCCTTGTGAGCTAAGCACTGATTTTATCCCCACCTTATGAATGAGAAAACTGGGCTAGGGAGGAAGGTGAAGGACCCTGCTACAACGCTGGGGTCACCCGCTGGGGCCTGAGACCCCTCTCCCTCTCCCAGGAGGAAACAAACTCAGGCAGACCCTTGTCAGAGAGCGACTAGAGTCTGAACCCGGGGCTCTCTGTCGCCCCAGCAGCAACCCAGAACATACACAGATGGCCCGGAGACCTGTTGCCCCTTCTGCGGGTACCCCCCCTTGACCCCTTCCTCTGTGATCTCTTGAAGTTTGCCTGAGTCTTTCCTCCTGTTGTCTCTTGACTTTTCTCTTTTTCTGTTTCTAGGTACTTTATCTATATTTATCACAATAATACCCTCACTTCCCTTTTCTGTTAGCCCGCAGAGAACCAAAAGCAGGAACAGTGACATCTACAGTCGGTGCACCGGGGGCCTGAGTCTGACCCTTGCCATGTGACTTTGAGCAAGGATTTAATCTTCCATCCCAGGGTCCCCACATCATAGATTAAAGCCCTAAAACACATCTCATGAGGTTAACTTTAAGATGCAAAATCGTGGGCCCTGAAGGTACCTTCCGAAGCATCTGGCTCAGAGCAGGAATGCAGGGGTCCACCTCCTTCTCCTCTTCCTCCTCCTCCTCCTCCTCTTCTTCCTTAGCATGACCATTGTAACTAAATGCTATTCACCTTAAAATATTGTTTTAGTGGAAATGTTGAAATGCCCTTCTCATTTAAATTTCCCCTTTGTGTCTCAGATGACAAAGGGCTCTAGGGAGGCGACCTCTCTTTTTGAATGGCCAGAGATTAACACAAGTTAAATAGTTGCTATTATAACACAATCTCTGGTCTCCAGTGTAAAGTTTGCAGAAGTCTAAATTTAGAGTAAATTGTTACATTAAAGGTCAGTCCCTCGGTGAGGAGGAGGGATACATGGCTTTTTTGCTTTAAAGTGGGGCAGGAGCTGAGGAGGCATTGATTAAAGAGGCACCCTGAGGCCACAATTCTGGGAGCCTGTTGTTGACTCTGGGCTGCAGGAGCTGTGGTCAGGGTGGGTCCGAAAGGGCTGGGTGGTACTTCTCTTACCCCCGACTTCCCTTTCCGGTTACCCATTTTAATCAAGTGTTGCTTTCCCCAAATAGTCCACCCTGTGGTCCTCTCCAGAAGGAAAGGAGAAAATCAAGGGCCATGTGAATTCCCTTTTCAAAGAACCATTTGTTACACAGCCTCTTTAAAACAGCTTAGGAAGGAAAGTAATTACCCAGACAGGGTGCCCTCAACAGCCCTCAACGGGTGAAGACTATTCTCAGGGGGTTTTCTCTTTTAATAAAAACATGTTTTAATAAAAACATGTTTTTTATTTTGCTTAGTAAAAAAATATATTTTTATAAATAAAATATATTTTTTTATAAATAAATATATATATACATACATACATACACACAAGTTCAAATATTAGTTTCCACTTAGGTCCGCGTTAAAAGACTTAAGAGCAAATTCTACTGTCTAATATTCAGGCCATGTCATATTCATGGTTTCTAAATCATTTCTCCTAAACAGACATTTGCCCAGGTGCTAGGAAATCTTTTGATTTTCTACTCTGTTCTCGGCATATCCCTCTTGGTGCAATTTTCACTCTGCGTCTCTCCCCACACCCCTTCCTTCCATTTAATGATTTAAAAAAAGCAGAGGTAGATTTTTCAGAGTTGTCCCAGGGCTTGAAACACAGTTCACACACTGAAATGTTTAATGAATGTTGCCTATCTTTATGGAGGATGTTTAATCCCAATAATTGCCATAATGGCACACACCTGTCTCATTCCTTAGACTCCATGAAGGAAAACGTCATTCTGATAAAAGCTCCAAATTCCCTGTTAAGATCCTCAGACTGGTCGTGTAGGTGTCTAATGGAAGACAGGAGGACCCTTTAGGTTTTATTTTGGCTTTGTTGTTGAAATCATACTGCTACCATCCCCCGAAATGATTGTCAGATGGTGCTTTATGAAGTCAACACTGATGTTTTTCTTTTTCTTTTAATAATAAATTTATTTTTTATTGGTGTTCAATTTGCCAACATGCAGAATAACACCCAGTGCTCATCCCGTCAAGTGCCCCCCTCAGTGCCCGTCACCCATTCATCCCCACCCCCTGCCCTCCTCCCCTTCCACCACCCCTAGTTCATTTCCCAGAGTTAGGAGTCTTTATGTTCTGTCTCCCTTTCTGATATTTTCTACCCAATGCTTCTCCCTTCCCTTCTATTCCCTTTCACTATTATTTATATTCCCCAAATGAATGAGAACATACAATGTTTGTCCTTCTCCGATTGACTTACTTCACTCAGCATAATACCCTCCAGTTCCATCCACATTGAAGCAAATGGTGGGTATTTGTCATTTCTTTTTTTTAATTTTTTTAATTTTTTTTATTTGTCGTTTCTAATGGCTGAGTAATATTCCATTGTATACATAAACCACATCTTCTTTATCCATTCAACATTGATGTTTTTCATGACATTTCTGCATCATTGCTCCTGAATGACTAAATAATGTTAAAATTTTATCGACTTGACATTCAAAATACAATCATGAATTGTTCGTGTGTCTTGGCCTTATTTATGCTCTCAGTGCTGTCCATTTGCCTTTAACAAAACAATACAATCTCAAAATTTGTTTTGATTCAGAAATGGATTTGTATGAGGTTCTCTTGGTCAACTCGGATGTACATTTATTAGGTCGGTCAATCTGTATTAGGTTAACAATTAACTTGTCTAATCTGAAAATCAGTATCATTACTCTAATTGGCGTCTGCTGTTTAGACAAAATATATCAAAAGAATCTGGAAATACTTGTTCCCAGACAAAGCACCAAGATTGCATCTCATTCTTAATAAAGAAATCTACTGACCTCACGAAAGACAAGTCTACTAACTAGCATTCACCTCTTCCTTTACCAGACTTACATCATTACAGAGGGACATTGTTGACAAAAATCATTCCAAACATAGACACGGTGGTCTTTTTGGACTGGCGGACGAGCATAAGATTAGGAGGCTTAGAGCTGTTACAGCTATATTCCATCTACAGCTGTTCCTACTGATGGGTTGGATAGAGGAAGGGAATCCTGGGTAGGGATGGAGCTGTCCTGGCTGATTCTTCCCTGTCTGGCATACGGTTCATGAATGCATTTTGCAGCCCACAATTGTATCTTTGACCTCCCTAATTTGTGAGTTTTTCTGTGACCTTCCAGCTCTGCTGCACACAATGATTTCTCCCGCATCCTAGGGCCCCACATTCTCTGCCTGACTCCTACACGCTCCTGGATCATGCTCAAACATCAGGTTCCAAACTATACCAGCCATGCTTACTGCAGGCTCCTCCTCTATTTGACTTCGTAATTTAGAATTTTCATCTATCAGAAAGCAAATGGGTTTAGGAATGATTGTAAGTAAACAAGGTAGCTGCTAAAGAGGATCCCTAGATTAAAAAATAATATAAATAAATAAATAAATAAATAAATAAATAAATAAATAAATAACCAATGGTGAAAATGTAGTTTGAGCTCAAGAAATAGGTATTAAATGACCAAAAATAATAATGATTTTAAAACCCCAAGAGACTGAAATTTTGCTCTTAACATTTACATGGAAAAAGTCCTTTAAAGTAGCAAAGAAGCCTGAGCATAGACCACAGAGAGCTCAATGATGTATGACTGGGAGGAACAGCTCTTATTCATCCCCAAATCTTGGGCACCCTATATGTATGTTATTAAGGAGAAGCAGGAAGATACAATTTACTAGAGTTTGTTCTTTTCTCCAAATAGAGGAAGTGGGAAAGAAAAAAAAAAACTGAGTTTCTTAGAATGAATTCAATGTAGGTTCCTCCACTTTCTTGAATCTGTAGAACTTGTGACTTGTGTGCAAAAGAGGAAGAGAATCTCAGCCTCATTATGGAGTCTGTCATTGGGAGAGAGGAATGGAGAGGCAGAGGATAAACCAGCCCGAACAGCTGGATGGAGGTATAAGGCCAATTTGACATATTTGAACGATGCTTACATAATTTTGTTATTCTAAGCCATGACTTCTGTATCAAACAACCAATAAATAACAGTGTCTCCCCTTGCTGTCTTTCTGTTGCCTAGGCCCTGATCCCCACTGGCCTTGCCTTTGCCTTCATCAAGACCTGCAATCCCTCCACTGCCTCTTGGTCCCATAAACCCTCAGAGCCTCTCCACGCTCACTCGGCCCCCTGTGTGTCCAGAAAATTCTATCTCTCCAAGGTTCAGTTTCCAAATCTCTCAAACAGTGATACTAGAACATCTAAGCCAGAGGGGAATGAGAATCACTGTATCTTACGGAGTGAAAGGCCACCTGTAGAATCTTACACAAACACCTTGGAATCCCTCACCTTGTCCGCCTACAGCCCTTTCCCATCCCGGGAAGAAACCTGTCCTCTAGTTTCTTTGGTCCTGCTCACATTGTCTAGGCTGTTGGGTAGATCAGGACCCTCACATCTCAAACTCATTTCCAGACTTTGCTCTAACGGTGGAAGAAAATGAACAGACCCCTGTAGAGCCCTGGTACTGTTGGGGGTTGTCATCAAGAGCTGCTTACCACAAGCACTTAATTTATCTGAAATTTCGTATTTACCCTAAGACCTTTACCCTGATTTTCATTTTATCTATATTAAAATTATTTTCAAAGTAGTTAAGCAATTAAAATTTTACTCCAAATGTTTCAAGTAAAACTGACACTAGAGGAAGATGTGCTGTATTCCTACACTTTGTGCAACCTGGGCACACTGCAGATAGACCCAAAGGTGCAGATACCTGAACTCAGAAAGCAGAGTTTAGCTGCTCTAGGCTTGTGATGTGCAACTTTACCCCAGCCCTCATCCTACTTGACGATTTTTTTCAATAATTTAATTGGCTTTCTCTCATCTTATTCACAAATATTATTATGAACATTTCTACCCTTCAAACTCTGGTCTCACTTGTACCTTACTCACTGAAATAACTGTGACATCCCTCAACTTCCATCCCCAAATTTAACAAACCAACACTTATTCTCACTGCTCCCTTTTCTCTTCTAAGTCCATGACCACCCCTCCTATGTTACAAGTTGCACCTCTCTTGAGCCCTCATACCTCTTCTGATCTTGTGCCTCTATCCTCTTTCATTATTTTTTAGTTTCTTCTCTGAGTTGTACCTTTCCCTCTAAACCACAAGCCTGTGCCCCTGTAACTTAAGTTTTTCCAAACACTGCCGACTATCCTGTTAAGATATAACAGAATATCCAAGATATTCCTTTTCTTTTCCTGTTACTAGGTAGTGTTCCTAAGATTTCCAGTGAGATTCAAAGCGTGTACAATGAATTATGAAAGGACTCAATGGACACTCAGGGCACGTAACATCCTCTCTAACTGTTTAGTCAGTAATTGTTTATCCATTTATTGATAATCAACAATCAACAGCAAATTGCAATAAACACAGCATCCAAGTGTATTAGAGCTATAAAGCAGCATCTTTAGTTTTAAATATGACAAAAATTCCATTCCATTGTTAGCAAGTGTTCAAGTGACAGCCAATCTTCATCTACATACTCCTGAGAAAAGAGCTTTAAAGCGTTTTCAATCATTAATTTCTGAATTACAATAAGCAGCTCCTGATCCAATCTGGGAGACTGCCTAGAGCATTGTTTTTATACCACGAACACTTGCCACAGAGAACAAAGTGGCATCTTGTTCTAAAGTCATTTTCAATAAACCCAGAAAGCATCTTTACATTTGCTTTCTCTGAGTATATTCTCTGGAAAGTTACTAGCTTTGCTGAGATGAGCCAGTGCCATGGGGCCCTGAAATCACCACAGCTAAATGGAAACTGGCTTCAAGGTGCCTTGGCTGAGATCCAAGCAGCATTCAGAAATCTGAGCAGCGGCAGAAGTGGGTCATGAGCCTAAGAACCTCTCTCAAATATTCACCATGCCAATCCACTATCATTAGGTGCACTCTCTTGAGAGTGAAATTTGAAAAGGAAAGTAGCTGAATCCATAGGTCTTTTGTGAAATCTAATTGAAATAAGAGGTTTTGAATATAAATTCCTATAGGGAAGGTGCTGGGGAAAGAGCAGTAACATTCTGTTTTACATGGTAAACACAAAAATGACTGTAGTGAGTATACATAGATTTATTCTTTGATAACCTTTCATCTGTTTCACCTTTGTATGGGGCAGAGTGGCATTTTTCCAGACCTACACTTTCACACAGATACCAGAAATAAGCAGCTAGTCCAGAGCTCCTATAATGAAGAGAAAAAGATGAAATCTGCAAAAGGAATAAATTTGTTTTTTTGCAGCCCGACCCTCAACGCTAAAAGATCACTAGGAGATATAGTCAAGGACACTCAAGAATTCTCCCTAATATTTTTTGTGAACAAAGGACACCAAGGTATATTAAGCCAAATGAGCAAAGAATCTTAAAAAAAGCAAAGTCAGTAACCCACATTAACTAAAAAATTTCCTGGAAAGGGGCATTGCATATTTTTTTAAGTTCAATTACTAGGCTTCCAGCCTCTCATTAGCAAAACTGAATGGAATGTTCTAAAGGAATTATTGTTTTCTGAAAGGTTCTTCATAAAAAAAAAAAGATGAAAATATTTCAAATACATGGGGCCCATTCTATTTAAAAATCAAAATACGGGTGCATTCGTTCCCTGTGGCTGCTATAAACAACTTCCCACTTGACACACATTCATTTTCTTACAATTCTGGAGGTCAAAAATCTGTTATCATGCTGAACTTAAGGTGTTGACAAGGCTGCACCCCTCTTGGAGGCTCTGAGGGAAAATCCCTTGCCTTCTATAGCTTCTAGAACTGCATTCCCTGCATTCCTTTGCTCATGGGTCCTTCATCCACCTTCAAAGTCAACAGCATAGTATCTTCAAATCTCTCTGCTTTGGTCACATCACCTTTCCTCTGCCATCCAGTCTTCCTATTCCTCCTCTTATAAAGACACTTATAATTATGTTTAGGACCCACCCAGGTAATCCAAAATACTCTCTCCATCTCAAAACCCTTAACTTCATTACAACTACAAAGTCCCTTTTGTCATACAAGGTAACATTCATAGATTAGGACATGGACGTAATTGGCCATTATTCAAGCTGCTGGAGTGAGTGTCAACATAGTTGCTTGACTTAAATATTATAATGTAAAGTAAAAAAGAAAGCAGGAACAGTGTGGTAGCTAAACCCATACACCCCCTGGATGCTAAGACCCATCTTGTCATTGTGCTCTGTGTGAGCTTAGAGTTGTTGAAGTTCCTGCATAAAACAAATTCAGGCCTACATAACTGTGACTCCAGATCCCCAATTTTGCAAAACAGCAAGACAACTAGGTCACACTGGAGACAAAACCAATCATCCTGAGATGCTGCATAGAAATCAGAAAGTGTACTTACTGCTGATTCCAAGTGGACATAATCATCTGCCCTTTCTTAAAAGCCCTGTACCCAAATCTAACCGACAGTCCACAGCACTATGGAGGGCAGGATTAGTGACATTAATGAAATGACAAGGAGGGCTGGAAAGGGGGACAGGAAATGCTCTGGAAAGCTGTAAATAGCAAAATTGAACCTGGATGATTCTCAACTGGATAGTGACAGTGATTGAGTTAGCATTATGAATAGCAATGATTCTTCCCTGGAATGTCTGGATGGGAATATTTTAAATCCTAACAGACCTAAATTTGAATTCCAGCTCTGCCACTCATGAGTCAAGGAGTTACCTCAGACAAAGTATTTAACTTTTCTGAGCTTCAGCTTCCTTACCTTAAAACAAGGTTAAATAACATCTATTTGATAGGGTTATTATGAGGGTTACACAAGATTATATATATATGATCTGAGTGCCTGGAACTCATCGCTGTTCATCTAGCCCTACATGCAGCTGCAGTGATAGCTGAGGGAGAGGAAGTTATAACAAAGACTCTGGCCAGTTGATGGACATTAAGCTGTAGACAGTGCTGATAAAGCTCCATTTCCATTGACAGATGCTGGGATGTACTGGGTGCTGTGCCCTGTACATTGCTGCATATGGTGGTGCACTGGTCATCTGGAGAGTTGCTAAGGTTCATGTGATTTCTTGAGTCCCATGCTAACCTCCCAGCACACACGCTCCATGACATGAATACCGAAGCTCTATATTTCTGGAATTCTTTTGTCTCTGGCTTAATGGGCTTTGATGCAAGGGTAAAAGATACAGCTTGTATCACCAGACTAAGACCTCACTGATACGCAGTACTGACTCATTGACTCACTTCATTTTGACACCACGATGCCTGCTAACTGGCAGCACTGCTACCACAATCACCGTTGAGCTTCCCTGCTTAGACTTTAGCCGATATTACCCCTCCTCTTCTGATTGCGTGTTTTTTGTTGCTTCCTAGGAACTTCAATCCTCATTTCAACATTCACACAAAAAAGTTGAACCGTGTACAGATACCATGAACCAATCGTATATAATAATACTATTGGTGAGCTGACCAAACACCATATGGGAAAAATCTTGGGTCTTTCATGTTTTTTACTCGCGCTTGCACAAGAGTTTTCCTGGATCCCAAAGGCATGATTCCATCCTCTATTTTTTTTTTTTTTCCCTGAATAATATCTGTCAGCACTCAAGACTCTCCAGCTAATGATTCTGATTACTCTGGAACTATCAAAAATCATGTCTAATTTATAGAGAGCATATATTATTGTTTATTTGTTTAAAAATTGAAATTGCTTTATTGGGCAGCCCGGGTGGCTCAGCGGTTTAGCGCCGCCTTCAGTCCAGGGCCTGATCCTGGAGACCCGGGATTGAGTCCCACGTCGGGCTCCCTACATGGAGCCTGCTTCTGCTTCTCCCTCTGCCTGTGTCTCTGCCTCTCTCTCTCTCTCTCTCTGTCTCTCATGAATAAATAAATAAAATCTTAAAAAAAAAAAAAGAAATTGCTTTTTCTTTCACTTCTGAAAGCCTTTAAACTACATATTAATTAAATCAATACGAGGCAAATAAGGAAACAAAAGAAAACATCTAAAAGAAGCAAATACAGTAGACATTTTTAGGTACATAAGTTCAGCTTTTGGACTATACACTTGGGTTCTAGTTTTTGGGCAATACACTTGGTGGCTGGGTGCCAGAGTAAAGAGAGAATCACCTTAAGACACTTTTAAGAAGGAAAACATAAAGAGCAGCATACTAAGACAAAACTTTTCCTGCAATGAAACTCACATGGGAATTTTTTTTTTTTCACAAAGGGGAATTTTTTATAATGGGCTTTACTATAGAATTTGGTTATCTTGAACGACAGCTTTATAAAATATAAATGACTATTTATTTAAACAGAACATTTTTCATATCAATCTGAAGGCAGAAAGAAATGTATATAATCCTAAATCAATGAATATCTTTCTCTGAAAGACCATGTGTTAGTTTAGTAGAGCTGCCATAACAAAGTCTCACAAACTAGGTTATTCAAACAACAGAAATTTATTGTCAGATGTCCAAGGTCAAGGTGTCAGCAGGACTGATTACTTCTGAGGCTGTGAGGAATAATCGGCTCCAGGCTTCTCTCCTCGCTTCTGGTGGTTTGTTGGCAACCTGGCATTTCTTGGTTTATAGATGCATTACCTCTGTCTCTGCCTTTATGTTTACATGGTGGTGTCCCTGTGTACAAACCCCTGAGCCCCATTTCCTCTTTAAAAAAAAAAAACACCCATCACACGGGATTAGGAGCCCACCTTACTGCATCAAGACCTCATCTTAAATTACATTTGCAGTGACTCTCTTTCCAAATAAGGTCACATTCTAAGGTTATTGGCGATTATAATTTCAACATATGAATTTGTGGGGGACACAACTCAACCCATAATAGAGGGCACGGGATAAATATTTTAGTTACCAATGAGCTGGGGCCCCAACACAAATTCAGGGCTAGGGCATTTCATTGAATGGACTGTAGCTTTGTCCAATGTCTTACTGAAGCTTTTACCAAATCCTGAGTTCCATGTAATTCCTGACCAAGCTCTCCATCATCTACTTGTTTGCAGAAAATCTTTCCAGCTGATAAGATAATGAATGAGATTCTAAGTACAAGGAACACTTCGAAGTCTTTTTCCAATAGGGATGATTGTGTGGGTACATCCATACTCTTTCCATTAACACTGTAGCTCAAACCCCAAGATCATTTGTAAGCATCTCTAACCTACAGAATCTTACCAGATGTCTTAAAAATATTTGTTACTAGGGTGAGTCAAAGAGTAGGACTACATCTAGGTGTAGTTACCACCACTAGCAGAAAAGTAACTCCATGCTATGACCTCCTGTTATTATCTTCATATAAAGGCAGGATTATTATTGTGGGAGGAAGAAAGATAGCTAGTCCTTCCAGGGACTCTAGGAAGACCACATATTCTTTCTCTGAATGTGAGAAGATTAAAAAGAAAAAAGAAAAGTAATATCTGACTCCTATGACACTTCTAAAACTAGAAAACAGGTAATTGGCTAATAAATAATCAATAACAAGGTAATAAGCGAATCACCAGGTAATGGGTAGATAGATAAGACAAGCAAACAAAAAGTCTCATGATGAAGTATTTGGGGTCTTGTGAAGCACAATAGTGTGGTTGCTGCCAGGCTCGAACATAATTTTCACATCACGCCATCATGTCAACATGGTGCTCTAATTTTCTTGTTGAAAAGATACATCTTTTGAAGGATGTGTTCAGGGGAAGCCAAATATTCCCTGTGCTCCTCTATAGCTATAAGCCTGGCTAAACATCAAGCTCTAAATTAAAATAGACCTGGACTGAATCCTGTCCCCGCTGTTTACTAGTCTTGTGACTTAGCACAACTATAGGTTTCTTAGCTGAAAAATGGGTGTAAATAACTGTTTTCTATCTCATTAGATTTTCAGTATGGTTCCTGCTACATAGTAAATGCCAATATATTTCAAGAATAATTATTTTGAGCAACCTCTTCTTTTCTAAAGTAAAGACAATCTTGTAATTCAATGCTAATTGATTTAGAGGCTGCTTGCCATATTATTTGATGGAGAAACATGCAGGGTATGTGTTCATATCAAAAGTCATGTTTAATTAAAACCTCTTATAGTACATTTCTAACATCATCCACACTCAAACACCCCACAGCATTTTTGCTAGCATTAATTGCCAGGCAAAAAGTAATGCTAAGAAACCAAAGCCTTTAGAGGATTCTCTGTTGGTAACAAGGGAATATGGCATTCTGACTCATTATGGTAATATCTTGCTCGTTAACCAAGTAAACAGTAAACAACCCATAGAAATAAGAAAAAAAATTACATGGATGCTACGATATTATATCAGAAGACTTGTGTCTATGTCATGTATTCCCAAAAGGAAATTTAGTACATTAAGACGATATCTTCCTTAAAGGGCTAGAGATGTAATGCCCAAAAAATGTATCCCCATTTTATAAGGAGTTCAGATGTAAGCTTGAAACAAAGATGGCTTTGGTTAGGAGACTCTATGCGTGGGGTTCTTTTATTTAAAAGAAAACATTTCAATGTGACATTCATTCCCTGTCTTCCTGCAGTTGCTGGTCTAGACAGAGGTTTCTCATCCAGTCATAGTGTGGGTTGAAAGCTGGCTGTGTCAAACCTTGGCACATAGTCTGAAAAAAGTTGATGAACACAGCATATGGTATTTTGACTTTTTCTTATTTAAGTAGAACTTTCTGAGAATTTCTCAGAAAGGTCAATTTTTTTTTTTTAATTATACCTTGATTACTAGTTTTCAGGTCATATGTTCTCTTTATTCACAGTTCAAATTATTGAAGCTTGGCAGGAGCCAGACAAAACAGAACCCTAAAGGTAATCCTTTCTTCATCTATGCTGTTCTTCAACTTAAAATATATGTTACATGTGTTTTCTCATACCTATTATCCAGCACTTGGGCTGTGTAGATAGCTTAGAAGAAATGAGTTAGCTCTGTGGATCTGGTCAAGAATTTGGGGAGAGAAGTGATAAGACAGGAGTAGGGCAGGATAAGAGTGGGAAAGAAGGGAGGAGATGAGTGCTTTAGAAGTAAGGATCATACCAAGATCATGGATATTTTTGGAAAATTTCAATATACAATTAACTAAATAAATAAATGCATACAGGATAAGACAGCACTGTTCTACTCAGAAGATTTTAATTTTAGGAATTTGGAAGAAAAGATTGACCTAATTTTTTAGAAAAGTATGTTCCCCAGCCATCAATAAGACATCCATTAGAGATTCTTGAAGTGAAAAAAAATAAAGTACCAATTATTTTAGATACACTTAGCCCATTATTATCTACCCTCTTTTATGCTAGCCTCTCTCCACCAGAAAAGAGGGCATTTGGGACAGGAAGATAATATTCAAAAAGCTCTACAGCCTCACAGTATTTAAAAAATGATTGTTACAAAAAGTTCAAAGTAAAAAAAGTTAAAATATTCTAGATTCTAAGACTCACAAAAAGGTCAAAGCTTTATGAATATCAAATAGTCATACCAATGGCAGAGGAGAGAGCTTGTTGAAAGTAGGACTGTAAAAACTGAGCAACCTCTCTTGGAAGTATGTTGCAATTGACTATAATACAGGACACAATTGTTTAGCATCATAATGTCAATGGGTATCAAAATAAACCAAATATGTTGGAGGAATTTAATGAAATCTTCCATTGGCCATGGCAGAGAGGCCATTTGGACTTGTAAAGTGGAGCATTCTGGTGCACTCGAGCCATGTTAATGTCACAGAGTGGTGCACAATCATAAAATCAAGGACCCAAGACAAGATGATGAGGATATTTCATCTCATATTACAATATGGTGGATCTTTGTGGAGGCAGCAGAGTGGATTGCAGTGAACTTTGGCAGAAGCCTCAGGAGACCTGCATCTAAACCCTGGCCTTATCACTTAAGAGTTACATGAATTTGGACAGCTTGTTTAACCTCATTTCCCAGATTCTTCATTGGGAAAGTAAGGACCACACTAGAGCCTCATTTCCCATCTCACAGGTCTTTATGAGGATTAAATCATCTCTAATATAAAAAAGAACAATGTAAACTATAAAACTCGGTAAAATTTTAATGGTTACTACTGGAAATATTTGTTACAATTCACTTATAAAAGGGCTCGATGGATGTTTTTCACCCTTCAATGAGGCATTTAAATGTTACATGTAAAACATATGTGGTCACTTAACTTCTAAAAATTCTATGTCAACAAAGTGCTGAATCATCACCAACGTTTCAAACCAATGCCTCCTAATACAATCATTCATAACGGTTTCTTCAGAATTTTAAATTGAGTGCTTGCTGTCCCTTTGAGAATGCAGGCCAACATCCTAATTTATTTTCAATTAGTAGTTAATTTGCTTTAAAATGTAAGTTATCAACACTACCTAGTCCTGAGAATTTTCAGAGTATTGGGAACCCACCTCATTTCCCTTTTGCGAAGCATTAATAGGTCACGTAAAACCACAGCCTATTCTGTGCACACTTTCAGAGACACACGAGGCTGGCCAAACCTCGTCATCCTTCTGTGGCAGCTCAGCTCACTGCTCACTTCCTCCTCATCAGGAAACTGAATCATAGCTTAGAAATAATTGTTTGATAAGACAGAGAGTATAAATAATAATAGCTTTCCTATATGACAACTGTATCCAACTAATAAAATGAGTTGTAAAAAAAAAAAAGGTCTCACGTGCAACCCCAATTATCATATATAGTAAAGATGACACCTCACACAGAGGTCCAGTTGTCCAAATAAATGTCATTTGGACAACTGGACCATCTGAGGAAAAAACAAGCAGATCCCTGCTCCAATCATTCAGAAAAATAAATTTCATATGGATTAAATATCTATATAGCTATGTAGATATAAAGCTGTACCTCAAAAAATATAGGTGAGTACTTGAAGAGAAATCTTCAATATAGGTAATCTTCAACTATAGGTAATCTTGAAGAGAAAATGGCTTTTCCAAGTGTGACCCAGAACTCAGAAGCCACATAGGAAATATTTGGTATTTGCAGATTTGATTACATAAAAGATTAAAATTTCCATACGGTGAAAAGACAGCACAGAGGTAAGCTACATGAGCTATACAGCCAAAAGCAAACAGGATGGGAGAAAATATTAAGCTCTTACAAATCAATAGCAAAACAACCTAGTAGGCAAACGAGCAAAAGCCATGAGCAGGTAATTTATTGATGAATACAGTGGCCAATTAATTTAGCAAAAGATGCTCAATCTCACCACCCCAAAAGAAATAAAAATTTTTTAAAAAGCAAATACATTTCTAATCTGAGAAAAATATTTAAGATTATAGCTGGTATTTTAAAAAGATGAGAGAGTTAGCACTCTCTAACATTCTAGGTACCTTTTTGGAATACTATTTGGAATTACCTATGAAAATTTCAAATGCCATGCCTTTTGACCCACTCAGCCACATCCCATCATAGAATCTATGTTAGCACAAGAGAACAAAGATACATCTGTAAGCATATCCATTTATAATAAAACTTTATCTTAAGAGGAGATGAACAGGTAATTTAATCACATAATCCTAACAATGAAAAATTGTGAGCCTGAAGAAGAGGATGAAAAAGAAGGAAGAGATGCAGGAGAAGAACATCCCCCATATGCTGGCATATGAAATGCACTCAAACTATTGTCAACTTCAAAAAGCAATCTACAGAATAAAGATGTAACACGTTTCTGGAGACACACAGCATATTGTTAGGCATGCACATCTTTAAGAAATGACATTAGGGGATAGAAAGATTTTCAGTTTTTTACTTCATATCAGAGACTACAAACTAGTGAACTATCAGCCTAGATTTAACCAGCAGATATATTTTTTAAACACACACACAGAGAGATTGAGAACCAGTGTTTTAAAAAAACCTGGATTTCCTGATCTCTTTTTTAAAAATGAGAAGATTTAGAACCCCAGACCCTGTATTCTTGCTTGGCAACAACTGGCTAGAGCTGAGAAATGTTGCCCCTTTTAAAGGGTATGTGCCCTCTCTCGGCGTCAAACTTGACTTGTGATGTTACCTGCCAGCTTTCCAGGGGCATTGGAATTTGTTTTCCTTATTCTATATGCTCTTGTGGTCTGTGAATTTATTATAAGGAAGCATTACTTGTGTAAATAAAAAAAATATAGATTAAAAATAATGGCGGCATCCTCTGTAAATCTAGAATGAAGTACAGAAGAATCACAGTGATAGCATATCAAGAGTATTGCAGTACAGTTCAATTTCCAGGAGCTATAAATCCAGCATTTTCAATTAGCAGTAACAACGTTGAGTCTGGCTAACCCAGAAACATCCTAAATAGTGATATTGGATATTTATAGATGCAGGCACTAAAGTCCCATGCATTTTTGCAGGGTACAGCTCTTGGCCTATCTTCTAGAGCCTCTTGATTCCACATCATCAAATACCTACCACGTGCAAAAGCAAAATGATAGAGGCTACACGGGATACAAAAAAAAAAAAAAAAAAAGGAGTAAGACACCATTTCTTTTCTTTTAAGTCACTACCAAGTATATAGACACCTCACTGGTTGCCATACACTGAAATATTTTTTCACAGTATTTATACTCTGCTATTACACTCGCTTATTTTACATCCCCACTTATATCGCTATAACTGAGATTTGCTACTATGTCGATACCTTTTTTACTATTTTTCTCTTTCCTGGCCAATCCATTCCGCATTCCATTATCACATTAATCTCTAAAGCGCTAATCCTGACATGTCCCCTTTATTACTTCAATTAATGCTTTAATTATAAGTTTATTATTTTTAAAAGTGATTTTACTTCAATTAATTACCGTAATTAATTCCATTAAACTCCTTAATTTGGAAAATCAAAGATTGCCACAATTTGACCCCAAAATGTCTTTTCAGCCTTTACTTGCACGTACTACTTTCCACGTACTCTTTTTCAGTCAAAACTGAACTACCAGTTGTTTTCTAAGCAATGTGACTTCATACCTTCTTCCATTTGCTTATTTCTTCTGCCTGGAATACCAATTCCACCTTCTAGTTGTAGTTCAAAACCCTAGCCAGCCTTTAACTCTTAGCTCAGAATGCTACCTCCTTCGTGAAGTTTTCCTGCACTCCAGAGACCTATTCCTCTGAATGGCTGTCACGGGTTGCTAGGTCCCCTACTCCAGCACACTATCAGTTCACTTGCATCATGGTAAATTAGGCACCGGTCTCCTCTCTCCTTCTAGATGTTAAGTTCCTTAAGAACAAGGATGGTCTTCTGCAAGCAGGGAGCTTGGGACAGTTTTAAAGTCCAAAAAGTCCATTTGAAAACAAATTCATGAGACGTGCAAACTGATGGTTAGACAGAAACAGAGCAGAATGAGCTGTGTTGGGGAAGAAAACCAAGCAGACGATTCACAGGAATTCAGGTTGCATCGGGATGCTTGTGCAGTGATGAGAGGCGTGTGTCATTGCACTTGTGTAACACATGAGCCTCGTACATCCTTGACATGGTGGCAAGAATGGAAACCGCTTCTCAGAAAAACAGACATTCCCACTGATGTCAACGAAGTATCTGGGACAAGCTACTTGGGCACAGCCTGTGGGTGGCTTGCTTCAAAATTCTAAGGTGGAGAATTGCTTAAGGGATAGTGTCCCCAGGAAGGTCAGATGAAGCCTCTAGGCCAGTGTCAGCCTGGCTGTTGGAGGACTCCCGATGGCTTTCTGTCATTCAAAGAGCTGTGGGTGGTTTGGCAATTATGTCCAAGTAATTAGCCTTGACTGCCATGAGTCCTCAAGAGGAAGTGACACCAAGCCCTGATAAAACTAAATAGTCGTCAGAACTTCTTATGACTGTGACAGACACATAGATCATGTGGCTAAATATCCAATATGAAACTAGGTCAGACCGCTCTACTGAGGCATGCAGTTTATTTCAGTTACTACTAGATTTCCAGACTAGGCCAGCACTACGGCAGGTGGCAAAAAGTGGGTGCCTGCTTACCAAAGCTCAAGAGGGCGATAAGTTCAAATAGGCATTGGTGGAAAAGTTTGGAGGGTGAATGGTTGGCAGTGGTAGAGGGAACACGATGAAGGCAGCCGAGAGTCCTACTACTCGTTACTCTTTTCCCACCTGAGAATAGAAGCCTGACTTTGGACTTCTCTGAAGGAAGTCACAGCGGTTAGAACACATGCCTCCAAACATCTACAGATAAACAGGGACTCTGGGAATTTCTGTCATTCCCTAGCAAAGTAGGATCCCGTCCCTACACTAAGCTGGAGCCGGACAAAGCAGCCCTAGGGTTACCTAGGGCACTTCCAAAAATCATCAGACAGGAAAGAAGCTCAGTCTTTGCTGCTAGAGGCAGGATTTCATTTGGCAGCTCAAGCAGCATCTCAGAGGTCATTAAGGAATGCCTAGAGTTGATTAGGAGAAGTAACGAAAGTTGTAGTTGATAACAACAGATTTATGAGTCAGAAACAGCCAACAAAAAAAGAAGCAGTAATATGGGAAACTCTCAGGGCATTTTTCTTTTCTCTCTCTGTCTCTGTCTCTCTCCACTCTCCTCCTTCTTTTCTCTTTTTCTTTCTCGCTCTGTCTCTGTTTCTGTCTCTGTCTCTCCTCCCCACAAGGCCCTCCCCAACAAGACACCTCCTACCCAATGGCTCCTGAAAGGGACCACTGGATATCTGACTGGAACTCCAGAACCACCAACCTGAGTCCACCATAGAGGTAAACAGCTCCTAATATCTTGGTAGCCTCTGAGTAAATGATTACACAATTAATACTGAAGGAGACCTTGAATCACTACGATAAAACCGTGTTTGCTTTTCCTATAAATAGATAAAACTAGTCATGTTTAAAGGCATACAAGTATATTTTTCACATTGGATTTGTGTTTTTATAATTCAATTTTTGAAAGCTAACATATACAGATGGTTCAAAATTAGCATTCCTGTCCCTAGCCACAAAGCAAACAATGGTAATAAGTTCTTACATATGCTTCCAGAAATTATTTATGCACCCACAATGACATATGTAGATACCTCATGTGCCTGCATGATTAATGTTAATACCTGTAATATATTATTAACATTAATAATACAGTACTGAAAATATGCAGGAAAATGCTAAACATGTGCATCATTCTAGCCTAAATTATATTGTGTCAGTCAAACCCCAATTTCCCAAATCATATATAAACCACAGTAGAATGCTTACATACGTAGCAAACTATCATATAAAAATGTAAATTGCTTAAAACATTGTTTCCTAGTCATCAATTAATAGAATTCCCAACAAACTTTTGCTATTATGGATGAATAGGGCTTCTTCTGGCACCAACCTCAAGGAAGCACATGCCCTTTGTTGACACTCGTGAGCTTCACAAAAAAGTGTATATTTGATTTTTAACCTACCAAATGTGCCTGTACTATTATTTGAGGTCATCCCAAGCATCGTTTTGTTCAAAATGTATTAAGTTTAGTGGACATAAATAATTTTTTTCTCTCTTAAAAATGGGCTCAGAGTTGTTGAATTAAGGTATATACTTTTTAATATGAAGCGTAAAATCAGGGGCGCTGAGTGGCTCACTCCATTATGTGTCGGCCTTCAGCTGGGTTCATGATCCCAGGGTGTTGGGAAGGAAGCCCTGCCCTGGACTCTCTGCTCAGCAGGAAGCCTACTTCTCCCTCTCCCTCTCCTCCCCACTTCCTTGACGTGCCACTCCCCCTCCTTGCATGCTCTCTCTCTCTCTCTCTCTCTCTCTCTCCGTCAGGTAAATAAATAATATGTTTAAAAAAAAAAAGATGCCTAAAATCAGTCAGCAGCCATGCACTAAGGAGACTTTGCCTACCTTTTTCTATCATTCTTCACAAATAGGTGTGCCAAATATTCTATTTTTCCATTATTGTTTTCACTTATTTTTATACATACAAAGTTTTAGATTCAAGTAAAAAATGAAAAAAAGGTTAATATTAAACTATTAACAATAATTGTCTCTGGACAGTTGGATTGTGGTCGATTATGTTCTTTTTATCTGAATTTTCTAGATTCTCTATATCTTGCATCAGAAAAAGATTTTTATTTTTTAAAGATTTTATTTATTTATTCATAATAGACACACAGAGAGAGAGAGAGAGGCAGAGACACAGGAGGAGGGAGAAGCAGGCTTCATGCAGGGAGCCTGACGTGGGACTCGATCCCGGGACTCCAGGATCAGGCCCTAGGCCAAAGGCAGGCGCTAAACCGCTGAGCCACCCAGGGATCCCCCCAAGAAAAAAGATTTTTAAGAGTATAATATTTTTTAAAAGGAGCTAGTTCAATTACTTAAAAAAAAAAATCACTATGTGACCTCACTCTTCAAACAAGCCAGATAACTAAGTCACTATATTTGGGAAAAGATAAACTCATTAATATGTAAATCCAGCTCAGGCTGTTCTTAGTTTATGATTATTAGCAGACCATGTTTCTATATAAACACAGTCTCCCAATCAATCATTTGTAATTTTAGTTGGAATATATTATTGATAATTACTGTGATAACTATAATAATGTGAGGCTTTGGATGCTTCTTACTTCATCATCTATTCAACCATTAAAAGGCAAATAATATCCTGAAATAAGAATTTCACACTTTAACTTCCAGCCACTTAAAATAATTTTCCCTATTTATTGAAGATCTAAATGAAAGCTTTGTCCCCTGAGAAACTGACAAATTCATGTGCTGTTCTTTGCAAGGCACAATCTTGAGAAGATATTAAAGCAAACAGTATCACTAGAGGCAACAAAAAATTACTGTAGAAATCAATCTTGAGAATGGTGCCTACTTGAGGACCATCTGTCTGTTTTGTTTAAGCTAGTCTTGGGAGAGAGGGGGATGAGCAAATCTGCGATTCAGATCCACAAAAGAAATATTCAACACAATGACAACTTAAGTAAAACACTCTTCTAATCAACTAACTGGCATATGACATAAATCTGAATTCATGATCCAGAAAAACAGCTGAGGAATGGTGATAATACACCATCTATTACAGTTAAACAGAGTCAAGGTCATATTTGAATTAGGGCATAAACAAAACAGAATTTCAAATAATTCAGCAATGTTTTTGCCTTCGTAATCAAACCCCATTTTGCTGATGGCATAATTTCTAACATCCTTGCCCTTGAGGCGAATGGATGTAAAGATAAAGAAAATGCATTTCTTGATTTAAAAAAAAAGATTAGAAACTGAGAAAGAAACACATACTTCCTTTTCCATATGAGGGAAAATTTGCATTAAAAGACTGATTGTGGATCAAGGGTCAAATGGCATCCTAAATCTACTCTCATCTAAAACCGCTTTGATCCTTCCCTATGCTGCTAGTGACTTCTCTTTCCCCTGCCTGGCGGGCGGCAGGTCCCAGCTGGCCACTATCTGGATTGGCACATAAGTTTTTGCTGACACTACCTAGAGGACCAAGGTTAATTTCCTACAGACTGTGAGTACCTGAACAAAACCCAGAGATATTAGAAGATCAACCCATCAATCTAACAAGCTAAAGAAAGAAGAAAGGACAGAAAGGAGAAAAGAGAAAGGAGAAAGTAGGAAATAATTGAGTTAAGTGAAGAGATCAAAGCATCCTAAAAAAGCCCCCACAAGGTACAAAGCAGCTGATGGGGGAGTGTGTGCAGTCCCACTTAAGGGCTGGAGAAACTTTTGCATCATGCAAGTGCAAAGGCTGACGTCATGCCCCATCACTTCTCCACCTAGACATGGGTCCAGGGACAGGAGAGCAGAGTCCAATCTGCCGGAAATGTGAAGTGAGTCTCACCAATTTAGGGCTGGTAGATAGATACTACATATGCAATATGATCAATGTTAAAGGCAAGGAGAGAACAGGATTCCATAGAACACAAAGGAGAGGCCACGAATATTTAAGCTGAGGCTGAAAGGATGGAAGAGGTTAGCCGGGCAAAGAGCAGGGATGGGTAGTTCTCTCATACAGAGGGAGTGGGCTCTGGAAATGTCCAAAGGCAAGACAACTGTTAGAGCAGTGAATGCAGCTCAGACTTGGAGCAGACTCATGAAGGGCAATGAAGTAAGATCGGATACCTCAGGATACTAGAAGACCTTGTAGGTCACACTGGGGACAAAGGGGCCCAATGAAAGCATAAGCGAATGACTTGAAAAAAAAAATCATTTTCCAATGACTGGCACTCTGTATAATTTTACTTTTAGACAGAGGAATTAAGACAATTTAGGCTAGAGCAAAATTAAGAATTTTATAGGGCCCCAAGGATATCGTTATGGCTTTTAATCCTCATTATACTTTAATGTAGATGAACCCAGTATATCCTCTAAGTGCCCTTTTAACTTCATCACCTAGTATATTTATTTATGACTTAGCTCTTTTTTTTTTTTTTTTTAAGATTTTACTTATTTATTCATGAGAGACACACAGAGAGAGGCAGAGACACAGGCAGAGGGAGAAGCAGGCTCCATGCAGGGGGCCTGATGTGGGACTCAGTCCCGGGTCTCCAGGATCAGGCCCTGGCTGAAGGCGGTGGTAAACCGCTGAGCCACCAGGGTTGCCTTGATTTAGCTCTTTCTTATAAAAACAGTGTATCTTTAAAAAATATTCTGGTTCTTTGGATTACAAAATATAAATGCTTATTATATTTTAGAAATGCTGAAAGTTTAACTCTCAAGTTCATGAGAATTCCTAATATTTTGTAATTTCAAAAGTTTTTTAAAACATGCTCTCCAAACTTTTTTTGATTATTTATTTCATTGATACAACATTTTGAGCATGTACTTCATGTACATAAATACATAAAAATATATGGATATATGTGAATATATAATATATATTATAATGTACATAATAATACATGGTTTCAAATATAAGTTATATATTATAAAGTATATATAAAAATAGGAACTAAAAAATAATAAAAAAGAAAGAATAAAAATAGACATTCTAATAGAAGAAATAGAACCTTCCCGGGAACTCTCTTCTGGACTCACTCTGTAGACAAGTGTTATAACTCACTCGCATAAAATCTCCTAAGTAATTCCTGATATTTTTTTATAGAGCCAATAAATTCTACAAATGGGACTATTTATTTTTTACTTGGATAGAAAGCATTCCTAATTCTTAGCTTACAGGCACACCTTCCCAGAAAATTATTCAAATGTTCTTACTATTTTGATTAAAAAAAGATATTTCCAACCGCAAGAGGCGCTGAGGTCTTGAGTACCATGTACTCTTGGATGAATTCAGCATGTTATAAGGACAAGGAATTTCAAACATGGACAGTTGTATGGCCCTCTTGAAGCCTTATGTTTCCTATCTCAAGGAACAGAGACCAGATGGATTTTAGTTTTTTAAAAAAACTAAACCTAAGGACCTTAATAAAAAATAAAGAGGATAAGAGGGGAGAAATGCAGAGTCCATAATTTAAATGCAGTCACCCATCAGTGAAGCCTTCCAGAGGCTTCACAATTTAAAGGAATAATTCAGTATTACCTTTTCTGAATTGGGGACCTGCACTCGAACACATCACCGAATATTCGGACCACCGGTTCTCAGGTCAGCCTGGTTGATCCAGCCCTGCCACGTAAAACCATGTGAAGTCAGGCAAGTTACTTAACCTTTCTAAGCCTTTGTGTTTTTGTATCTATAAAGTGGGTATGGGTGGCACCCACCTTCCACGCAGGATTACTGGGTGGATTAAGTGAAACAATATATGCAAGGTGTGGGGCACAGCGCCTCGGCTGTAGTGAGCACCAATAAATACCAGCATGATTTTTCAAAGACACAGAAGTATATGCCAAACATAGCATCCCTTTTTGTAACAAAGAGCCCAGAGTTAGCATTAAATGTAAACATGGTTAAAAAAACATGTTTTTTTTAACACTTATGACAGAAATTTATTTGACTTAATTATTAAGTCAATAGCATGTTTTGAACTCCAGTATTTTCAACTGTGACAGTAAACAATTAAATCTTCAGTTTAAATTTAATACCAAAACAGATTGGGTATTCTAAATAAAAATTGTTTGTAAAGTCTACACAGAGAGTTTTTGTTGTATTTGTTCTAAGAAGTTCAAGATAGTACCTTGGACAAATCATTGGTAATCAGGTATTCTTGATTGCTCAGAGGTTGGGGTCATTTATCTTGCTGTTAGTCATTTTTCTAGAGTTAACTGGCAAGACATTAAGAGAAGCATACTTATAAATGTTCAACCAAACAAATCACATATAGATAAAATCCTTTTTCAGGGAAGTTTTTGGTTTCATAAAGTTACTTTCATGTGGGAGAGTTTGTTTCTTTAGGTTTTTCTTGTTTTTGTTTTTGTTTTTTTTTGCTTTTGTTCCTGCAGAATTTTCCCCTCTGTTGATATCAGAGTGTCCCTGGAAAAGTCTGTCCCATTCATTGACGTTTGTTTAGATTAAAAACCAGAGATAGGAGGCGGGCTGTCAAACCCGGGCTCTGCAAAGCCGCTGTTGGAGTCCTGAGGGCCAAGGGTAGGGATGAGATAAAGGTAATTAAATCACAAGGGCGCTGAATTGGAGCCGCAGGCTTAGCTGCTGCGAGGAGAGCCTGAGGTCGGACAGGCCTTGCTTAGCCCAAGGGCAAGTGGGGTGGAAATTGCAGTTCCCAGATTCTGGCGCTAGAGGCTGTGAGATGGTTGTTGGCAGAGAAATGAGGAGTCTCCAGGAGAAAGTGCTGGAAAACTACTGCCCAGACTTGCAGGCCTCTTTCCTAAATCTAATCCTTAACCTGCATGCCCCCCCCACCCCGCCCAGGTGCCACACGTGACACCAGGGGCTTCGCAGGGCTCTCTGTATCCACCTGTTTGACGGATGGAACAGCCCCACGTTCAGAGGTCATTGCTTGCCCAGGAGGCGACACAGCAAGCAGAAGTTGCAGAGGTGGCTCGCGTCGTTGGTAGGAAGGGTTGTAAGTCATCTGGGGCACAGAAGGCCCCGGGAGGTAGGCGCTGAGCTAGGGAACCGCAGTGGGCTCCAGGATGCAGCAGTTCCAGGACGTTCCACCCCAAAGAACCACATTTGCATTGCAAAGTCTTTGTGGAGTCAAAGAGCTTGCAACCCTAAGAGATTGCACGGGGGTAAAGTCAGCCCTACGGGAACAACTTGCTTGGTCCTTGACGATTCCTGGCTTAGCAGCTCTTACTTTTTGGCCCGGGAGCCAGGACTTGGCGTCAGGGTAGAGAGAGGAATGCAGACTTGCCAGGCAGGCAGACGCTCTAGAGCTCATATGCATGATAAAAAGACACAGGTTGCGTAATTGCTACACATCTGTGAGAAGAAACTTTTCAAAAGAGAGCTTTTTCTGAATAATTAATCTTATCTCTTGATTTAGGCCCTCATTTGTTAGTAATGAATATTTATGTCTCATTACCATCTATTTTGCTTACCGACTGCAAATTTACAGTCACTTCGGGGAGAGGAGCCGAGAGGCTGATGGTGAAAAAGCTGCAATACTCAGGCTGAAAACTTTTCAGCTCAGCCACAATTAAAGCACCAAAGCATCTGAGCTCCCGGTCGGAAATATTTTCAGGTTTTGTAGTCTCTGAAACAAACGCTGTTCTGTGATGCTTGTGGAAGTAGATGGGGCATTAAGATGCAATGTAGAGATTGGGCCTTCCCCTTAGTAAATATTATCAAGAGGTTGGTGGGATTTAGGCCTTTGGAATGTGGCCCATGGAGTAGCAAAACCGCAGGAATTAATGACTAAACACTGTGGAGTTGGCCTTTACTATTCATTTTTTTAAAGATTTTATTTATTTATCCATGAGAGCACAGAGAGAGAGGCAGAGACACAGGCAGAGGGAGATGCAGGCTCTCCACCGGGGAGCGGATGTGGGACTTGATCCCAGGACCCCAGGATCACCACCTGAGCAGGACACTCAACCACTGAGCCACCCAGGTGTCCCCTATGAAATCTTTTTTTAATCCCAAATTTAAAAAATTTTAAAAAGGATTCCACTAACAGGAAATGTGTAGAATTGTCAGACTTAGAGAGAAAGTAGGATGGTGGTTATCAAAGTCTGGAGGAGAGAAAGTGAGAAATGGAAAGTTACTGCTGAATGGGTACAGTTTCAGTTTAGGAAGATTAAGTCGTTTTCAAGCTGGATGATGGCAATGGCTGCAAAACAACGTGAATATATTTACTGCCACTTAACCGCATGCTTAGAAAGTGGTTAAAGTGGCACATTTTGTGTTCTGTATGTTTGACCACAATAAAAAAGAAAAATCCTTAAGCCACAACAATAATGCCAATAATACCTACTGGTTTGGACTGTTGCACTGTGCAAGTGCTAAATGCTCTTCGTGTGCATTCTCCCGTTTAACCCTTAATGTGAGTGCCAAAGAGAATGAGATATGAAAGTTTAAGCCATCTGTCTCAGTTTCGCACAGAGAGCAAATGGAAGAGCAGGGTTTGGGCCTGGGTCGATTTACAAAACCCATTCTATCTATACCTGTATCGTTATAAATATATTAATATTTTTATTTTTTATTTTTTTAAAGATTTTATTTATTTATTAGAGACACAGAGAATGAGAGAGAGAGAGAGAGACAGAGATACAGGCAGAGAGAGAAGCAGGCTCCATGCAGGGAGCCTAACGCGGGACTTGATCCCAGGTCTCCAGGATCACACCCTGGGCTGAAGGCGGCGCTAAACCGCTAAGCCACCGGGGCTGCCCATATAAATATTTTTATAAAATATCTAGAATATAGATTTAGAACTTTAGAGACCCTTTTAAAGTTTACATAAGATTTTCACAATTATATTTTCACATCAAACCAAAGGCAAGATTTAAATAAAAGCAAACACTGAGACTCAGTGTTCTAATGCTGAGTGGCTGGCTTTATTGTCAGCCTTTTTTTTTTTTTTTTTAACTCTCCTTCGTCTACAGAACCTCCAACCCAAGGCCAATGTGATCCTGAGGCTCAGCATCCTTCTCTCCAACAGATTGTAATTTTGACAGTAAGACAGAGGAAGAGGGAGAATGAATTTACTCCCTTTCCCTTCTATCCCCTACTGTTGCTTCACTTGATGGCCTTTGTATGATTCCTAGCATGGATTTCTGTTACTGTATATTGTTTCTGCCTCCATATCATACCCTACTTTCAAAACTGTCCCCATGTCTTCCCTGGAGTGGGGGGCCGAAGGGCGTCCATCAAGGCTCTATGTGCTCTAGACTCACAGAGGAAGGCAAGTGACCCCAGAAGGTGACTTTGGAGTAGGGAAAGCCTGCCTGAAGATGAACGAGGTAAGTACCTAGAAAACCAGAGCTGAGAAATGGAGAGTCCTGTTGACATTGTTTTCAAAACGTCTGGCCTTTTTTCTGGGAACGCTGATGCACAATGGGCTTTCAGTTGTATTTTCCATGAAATAACACGCCATCTGACCAATTTATGAGAACACCAAGTTCTTGAGTTCTGAAATGTGGCCTGAGCAGTCTCTTCCTATTCTACATATCCAGCTCATTCATTCAATGAATAAATTTATTGTGTAGCAGGTGAGACAGGAACCTGTCATAATCTCTGGTTGAGTATAAAAATCAGAAAGCGTATTAAGGGTGTACAAAGGAAGCACCTCTAACTCTGTGGGAAAAGCATTCCAGGGTGAGGATGAAAGAGAACTGTGTTTGGTGGGTTCAGGAGATCAAGGCAGCCAGTGTGACCTTTGTCAGCCTTTGTCACCAGCCTTTCTCCTCCTATGCGATTGGTTATCCCAGTAATGTGATGAGCCTCCTTAGCTTATCTTTATCCTTTCCTTCTTGGAGAGAAGGTCTCTTTCACTCCTAAGGTTATGAGTAGATGTCTCCCAACTCAAAATTTCTAGTCCTAATCTTTCCACGTGATTCAAAGCAAACATTTTCGATTGCTCTCATGAAATTGCCACATGAGAATCTCCTCCTGGCTCCTTCAGATCTACACGTTCTCCAAAGAATTCATTATCTTCTCCACCCAAACACACCCAACCAACTCCTCTTCCTGGGGATAGTTTCCTTGACAATGGACAATGATAATGACCATTGAGTTAGTGAGGCTGACAACTTCAAAGTCATCTTTGCTTCCTCCTCCCTGGCATTTCACACGGAATCAGTTATCCAGATCAGATGAGAAATGGTCAAAGCTCCCAAGATGGCCCCCACCAACGTGCTAAACGGGATTGGACCTGTTCTGTTGTAAGTGGGCAATCATTCTCTGGCTTATTGCAATCAAGAGGAAATGTTTTTGGTTTTTTTTTCCTCTTTGACTCATCTGCAGCACGTTTATCTTTACCTGAATACTTCTATTGAGATAAAATCTGGAAAACCACAAACCACACTTCCAAATGAGCTTCCATGATTAGTGCATTGTGAACGAATCACTTCAAACACAATGAAAACATTTGAGTGGAAGTGTTTGTGTCTGTACTTTGATTTAAGCCAGTTGGGATGACCAGTTGGATTCATTCCAAGCTGTTTCTAAGGTGCTCAGGGACTCTAAACTATTATGTCTATTTCATTCTGGTACTGAAGTGATGTGAAGTCACCAAAGTCACTTTGGTGCTGCACATGAGCTGCTCTGCAAGAGCATATCTATTCTCTCCATCATATATTTTTTATTTTTTTGATTTTTTTAAATTTATTTATGATAGTCACACAGAGAGAGGCAGAGACACAGGCAGAGGGAGAAGCAGGCTCCATGCACCGGGAGCCCAACGTGGGATTCGATGTTGGGTCTCCAGGATCGCGCCCTGGGCCAAAGGCAGGCGCTAAACCGCTGCGCCACCCAGGGATCCCCAACATATATTTTTTAAAACTGGGAAACATCCCTTCTTCAGAAAGCATTCCCTCATTAACCTTCTGCACACATGTGCTTTGTGGTACCTCAACATTCAAGGTGAAAATATTTGCTAATTCGATTAATTGGGAAGCAGGCAGCCCAAATAGTCAAAAATGAATTATCGGTAATAATTAAAGTCAGTTTTCATAAGACTTAATGGTAATTCTAGTCAGGGCAAATCTTGCCTAATGTACAGGGAAGACCAATTAATATGAATTGTAACAAAATATCAAGGGAAGAAATGATTCGCCTTTGTTCTCAAACTTTCTTCATCTGTACTAGTTGAATACAAAGCAACAGAAAGTAGAATTATGTCAGGTATCCATGTTATCACTTGTCACGAGGCAGCTGAATCTGAATATTTATTTTTTTATTTTTAAAGATTTTATTTATTCATGAGAGATACAGAGAGAGAGAGGCAGAGACACAGGCAGAGGGAGAAGCAGGCTCCCTACAAGGAGCCCGACATGGGACTCGATCCCGGGGTCTCCAGGGTCACATCCTGGGCCAAAGGAGGCGCTAATCCGCTGAGCCACCCAGGCTGCCCTGAATATTTATTTTAAGGTCAGTTACAACTCAGGAAACATAGTTCATATATTTATCTCTAAATGTGTACTTTGTTCTAGGACAATGTGCTTGTCAAATATTCTCACACTATGGCATCTATAGAAAACAATCCTCTTTGTGTAGCACACTGATGTAAGTGGATGAAGCTGCTCACAACCACGGGAACAGACTGGTGTGTTGGGCTACAGGGCCTGTCCAGCAACCCCACGGGCTGAGAGGATCCATATCCGAGCACACTGATAAGCCATCCACGACTGAGAAGCTCCAAGCTCCAAAGTAAGAAGGCAACATCGCAGAGAGGTCCTAATCCCAGCTCTGGAATCAAGCTATGTTCTCAGGCCCTTCCCAGCCCTGAGAGCTTGTGCTCTTCCATTTCCTCATCTGTAAAGGGGCTAATAAATTCCACCTCACAGGTTTCGATTATGCCTGTAAAGTGCTTGGAATTGTGCCTGCCACTCAGAAGTTGCTCAAAAACTGTTAGCTCTTACCTTGGACTCTAACCCTGGGACTATTCCAACAGGAGGAACCGGATCATACAAAATCAAGTACAGAAACTTCCCAGGAGATGGGCGGGTCACTAGAGAAAAATGCTACATTGCTACTATGGAAATGTCCCCGCTCTGCTCCTAAGAGCAGTATCACAGCTAAACTGGATAGGGGCATGCATTTCCCCAAAGAGTAATTCCAGGTACAGAAGAGAAATCAATGGGCAGACAGGAATTTAACTTATAGGATTTACAGCACAGATCCCTATTTCAGAAATGAATCTATTCTCTACATAAAAGTAAATATCAGGGGATCCCTGGGTGGCTCAGTGGTTTAGCACCTGCCTTCAGCCCAGGGTGTGATCCTGGAGTCCCGGGATCGAGTCCCACGTTGGGCTCCCTGCATGGAGCCTGCTTCTCCCTCTGCCTGTGTCTCCACCTCTCTCTCTATGTGTCTATCATGAATAAATAAATAAATCTTTTTTTTTTTAAAGTAAATATCATTTAAATTGTTTATTTTGGCCATAACGGTATTTTCTTATTAAGAATCTAAGATAAATTGGGCTTTGCAAAAGAATAATGTGAAAAATTTATGAGCTTGAATGTGAATTTAATGAGGTCGAGAAGTAAATTCACTTATCTTGAAAAGGGCTGTAATATATGAATTAGACACTTGTCAATATAAAGGAGTGATAATACTTAAATAAGATTTAATTCTCAGACTATCTCTACCTTATTCATATAATTAGTATCTCATTTAGCCGATTCATATGTTCTGTGGTAAAGGGCAAATTTAGTTAGTACTTTATTTCCCACTGGATAAAATTAGAATATATAATTCATATCTGAAACCTGCT
The DNA here is from genome assembly GCF_048418805.1 of Vulpes vulpes. Taxonomy (NCBI): domain Eukaryota; kingdom Metazoa; phylum Chordata; class Mammalia; order Carnivora; family Canidae; genus Vulpes; species Vulpes vulpes. The sequence continues at coordinate 43,402,032 of NC_132792.1, read as the reverse complement.
GAGAATTATTTTTGAGTTCTCTGTATTTTCTCTGTGAAGAATTTGCTACAAAGAAATCTTTTTACAAAATTACGTAATAATTCTACCGTGGGATAATACAAATCTCAAGAAACACAAAAAAATCCAAGATGAACAAATATTCAACATTAATTTATAATGGCCTAGGGTCAAACTATCACATGACATGTTAACCAGGAATTGTTCAAATGTGCTCCGAGTCACATTTCAGTGACTTTTTTGTTGTTGTGTTCATCATATTGCCTACGTTGTCAATATTACCTGCCCAGTTTTATGGATAATAATGACAACGATATCCTGTTCATACATGCAACACTTTCCCCAGGAAACAAAATGTTTTGTCATAATTTTATTTATTTATTTATTTATTTATTTATTTATTTATTTATTTAATTTTTTTTGTCATAATTTTAATCACAACTTAAAGACAAGCCATAGTAATCATGAAATAATATTTTTAAGTTTAGGAAAATAAAGAATGTATTTTTAACTGAGCAATGTTAAGCCATTGATTTAATTTTCAAAAAGTTTTAAAACTTGAAAGAAAACAAGAACACTTTTTAAATGAAGCAAATAAACTACAGTGACAAAAGCTCAATGAAGAACACTGTTTGCCTTTCACTAATTTCTATTATCAGAGGGAACATAGTAAATTTAATAGCTTATTTTATTTCAAATGTAGACAGATATTTCAATCATTAACATAATCTATGTGCCATTTACCATACTCAGAAGTCATTTAGATAATTATAATACTTCTGATTGTTTAGAATCCATTTAGTTAATATGGACTCCTGTTCCACAAATAAAGCTGCAGTTTTAAAACACTGTTTTGGGAGAATGATACCTCCAGGATAATTGACTTGTTTTCTCATTTAAAAAATCTGAATCTATAGATCTAAAATAAATGACCTCTCCTCCTTTTAAGAAAATAAGCCTTATAAACTTGGTTTTACTGTAGACTGCATCAGATATCATGGAACTTAGGAAATACACTAAGATGTTCATATGTTTTACTTTATAATACATTTTGTCAGATATCAACAGTCATGGTTTCAGGGCTTTGGAAACAATCAAAAGGAAAATATTTTTAAAATTGTAGATAAAATATAAATAATGTACAATTTTCAGTAGTGATAAGACCCATTTGGGTTGGTCGGTATGGCACTATAGGACACAGGAGATGAAGTGGAGTATTGAAATAATTATGACGTCAGAATATTTGGTTGCTCCCTTAGGGGAGCATCATTTTAATTGTGGACTAGTGAATTTTTGATGTTATAAATATTGCATTTGTTATTAAAAAAAACAAACTAGGAAATAAATATTTGAGTGTTAGCCCTGCCATTAACTCATTCTATGACTCTGGGCAAATTACCTTAACCTCTCAATGCTTGGTTTGCTCATCTATAAATTGGAGATAATAGTAGCACTTCCCTCATAGAGTTGTTGTGGTTAGATAAATTGACATAGGTAAAATGCTTAGAACCTTGCAAAGCATGTAACAGGCAATCAATATTAGCTGTTACTGTTTTTATGAAAGTGCCCATTTTCGTCCAATTTTGCAAACATTGCATGTGATCTTTTGTGTGTTTCTTAAGCTTTGGTGGTTTAACAAAATAATATCATCATCATCTTCATTTACATTTCCGTAACCAGTAAGACTGAATTCTTTTCCAATTATTTGCAATCTGGATGAATCTCCAGAGAATTCACTGAGTGAAAAAAGCCAGTTCTGGGAGATTACATACTATATAATTCCACATATATTAGCATTTTAGAAATGACAAGGTTGTAGTAATGGAGACCAGATTAATGCGTGCCAGCGTTAGGTACAGGATAGGGGCAAGAGAGAAGTGGGTGTTGCTTTAAAAGGACAAAATGAGGGATCCCTGGGTGGCTCAGCGGTTGAGAGTCTGCCTTGGGCCCAGGGTGTGATCCTGTAGTCACAGGATCGAGTCCCACATCGGGCTCCCTGCATGGAGCCTGCTTCTCCCTCTGCCTGTCTCTGCCTCTCTGCCTCTCTGTGTTTCTCATGAATAAATAAATAAAATCTTAAAAAAATAAATAAAAGGACAAAATGAGGGGTCCTTATGATAGAACTATATTTTGACTGCATCAATATGCAGGTCATACCCTGGTTGTGATACTGTATTACAGTTCTGTAAGATGCTACCACTGGGAGAAATTGAGTCAAGGGAGTATGTTTGCAGTAGTCCAGAAGAAGGAAGATCCTCTGGTAGAGCATAATTGTATTAAATTATATTCCCTGGTTTTTATAGAACCAAAGTGAAGAAGTAAAAAATGATTTAGAGCCAACATTTTTGGAGTATTTATTAAATCCGGTAACATAAGCAAGCCATATCCCATCTACACAAGGTCATGCTAATTTTACTATTCAGGAAGTCAACAAATATTTATAATGAATCTACTAGGTGCTGGGCACTAGTCTAGGTGCCGGCAATGCAGTGATGAACAAGACCAATGCCCCTGAGAGAGTGAGGGTGAAGTCGGAGAATTGCACACCTTAGTAGGCATCTCTAAGACTCCATGAAACACGTAACTTCCCTGTATCTGCTTCGGCTGAGCCCTATTCAGGGTCAACTTTGGGAAAAAGGAGAAAAACGATTGTGCAATGGCAAATACCACCCAAGTAACTCAACACACTACTACTACTACTACCGATTTCACTATTAACATTTTGGAGGGTTAGAAGCCCAGAACTCTAGCTAGATTGTTTATACATCAGCTTTCTCAAGAGCTCTCAAGACATCTTGAGGAGGGGTTATACAAAATACACATCTTACATGATGGGACAGATTTCTTGGTTATTAAGAGTATCTGGGACATCTTCCTAGAAACCCCCTCACTGAAATGTCAAGATCACGCCTCCACTCTTTTTCACTCCGAAAGAATTGTTTTCTTGCCTACTTAGTTTTGGTTTTGCTTTCCTATTCACCGGTTACTGGGGTGAGAGGTGACTTTCTGGGGTGAGAGGTGACTCACCCAAAAAGAACTACCACCTATCTCTCTATAAAGAATGCTGGCTATTTTTATAGAATTTGTGTAACAGCAAACATATAAAAAATATAAAATCAATCTATGTGTGTTTTATCTCTTTCAGACACAGACCAGGGTTAAACATTTTTAAATAAGAATACTGTCTGAACGAATACTTATGTAGCCTTAAGCTAATTGTATTTAAGAAAACTCTCATTTACAATTCCCTTGGATGGTAACAATGATAGTGAATTGAAAATAAGAGTAGTCTTTCCCCTATTATACATGTAATAAGGCAACTAGTTATCTGTTTGTTAACTATAGGAAGCTTCTAATGAGCCCCAGGAGAGAGGGGAATTCCCAAAGTTCTTAGGAGGAGGAGAGAGCCTAATACAAGTGCAAACTTAAAACCACCTTTAGAGCTCATCCTGTTTTGAGCCACTATCACAATGGAGGATGATGCTGGAAGCAGGAATGGTCAGTCCATTGTAGCCTGATTGAAAATTACAATAAAGAAAACACTTTTTGAGGCAGGTGCTGACAAATCCAGCACTGTGGCATGCCTTCCTCTTGGATTAGCACGCAGAATCCTACCTACATTCCATTTGAAAAGCCTGGGACAGATGAGAATTCAAATTTGTCCCATCATAATCAGTCTTCTTAGCTGCATTTCTTCTTCTAACTGACCTGTAAATGGTGGAGGTCATCAGGGTTTAACTTAGGGACTTCTTCTAATGTCTACTTTTTCTAGGAAAGTGATCCCATCCATCTCAATAGCTCTATATGCTGCTAACTCCTAAATTTATAGCTCTATCCCAGACTTCTACTCTAAGTTCTAGATCCATATAACCAACTCCCTACTACTATCAGGCTTCTCAACTATTACATATCTAAAAACCTATTATCCCCTCAATCTTCCTTGCTACACTGAAGGCTAGCCTCCACTCAGCTGCTAAAGCCAGAAACAAAAAATTATCTTTTATAACCCTTTTTCTTATCCCCCATATCCAATTAATGAGTCTGGTAAAATTCTATCACTTAAATCTACCCTGAATCTCTCTTTCCTTACCAAACCTGATGGCCCACTCATTGTTAGCTGGACATCTGTAACAGCCTTCCAATTTGTTTCCAGACTTTCCTTCTTGGCCCCTCTGACTCCATTCTCCATATTCCACATTTACTTCTTTAAAGATGAGAATTTCAAATGTACAGACAAGTTGCAGGAGTAGTGCAAAGACTTTTATCTTTCTGAACCCAGTTTCAGACATGATGATCCATTCATTATCCCTGAATTCTCCAGTGAGCATTTCGTCTCGTGCCATCAGGATGGTTATCACCATCTCATACGAAGAACCAGTTCAAGGTTTCCAGTTACCTTAATGATGTCCTTCGTCACAAATTCAATATAGGATCACACATGCATTTAGTCATCTCTTTAGACTCCTTCAACCTGACACAGTTTTTGTCTTTATTTTTTAATCATAATCTTGACAGTTTGGGGGGCTACAGGCTAGTTGTTCTTACAAGGCACCTCCGTTCGGTTTGTCTGGTGTTTCCTCATGAAGAGATTCAGGTCATGCATTTTTGGCAGAAATATCACACAAGTGATTTTTTTCCCCTTATTGCATCATAGCAGATTGTATCAGTTCAGGTTTCCCAAGAAACAGATGCAAGTTGAATTAAACCCAAGAGCCTTACTGGGAGAAATGCCTGTGAAGAATAAAGGGGAAGAAGCAGGAGTTGGCCAAGAGGGCCTTTTGACTAAGACTTGGGACTAACACCTGTGAAAGGAGCCAAAGACAGACCTCAGGTTGCTGTTTCGTCCTGAGAAAACCTCAGCCAGACAGATGGGGTGTCCATAAGGAAATGCTTTCTTTTAGAGGAATCCCACATTGGCAGGAACGGACAGGGTCAAGCACCCCCACCTTGCCCAGTAATAGGGTGGGAGCAGCCTAGGAGAGTGGACGTCAGCATTCATGGACATGCACTTAGTTCTTCCTTTCTATGAAGAGGCTGCTCAATCTCCCGGGGTGTGAATGTGCCATAATTTGGTGCACCCATTCCCCTTCAAGCTGTGTTCACTTTACTTCCAGTTGTTGGACACAAAAAACAATACTGCAGTTAATACCAGACATCAGAAATGCCTGGGATGGAATGTGAAGCAGGCAGGCTGTGAATTCCTTGGAGGAAGTTTGCAGGAAGCTTCTTTGTATATGGCCTTCCTGAATTCTTTCCTTCTCTGGCAGCAGGAAATAGGCGACTCAGCTGCTCTCAGACTCCTGGAGGCCTAGGAGAGCTGACATAGTTTGGTGAGGCCCAGATCAAACTTCCATTGAGAAGTACATGAATTTCAAAGTAAAAGTTTCTCCAAGATCTGCAGCTCTCCAGTCTTTCCTCCCAGCTCTGGTTTTCTCTGCCAAGACCCCCCACCCCAGAAAGCAAACCTTATCTGTGCCCAGCAGTCTGTAGATGCTAGCAGCCAAGTGGGCGGAAGCAAAGACAATCTCAGGTCCAATGTTCCCAGAATCTGTTCCGAGTCCACCTAATAAATAATGAGGAAATGTTTTCCTATGAAAACTACCTAGAATGTGGATTCTAAGCAAAGCTGTCCTGTTGTCAATTCAAAGTAGAAATGTGATGACACAAAACCAGTTCATTAACTTAAATTCAGAGTAATGAACTGGAAAAACTTAATGGAAAACCACTCAGTTCTCTGCCCTCCTTGCTGAGGTCAACTTAGTGCAGAACCCCGGAGAGATAATGAACGTGAAGCAGGCCATGCTTCACAACATCTCCAATCAAAGGCGCTTTGTAACTAATAAGGACAGAATCAAAGAATTGTGTCTTAGCTGCTTCTGCCGTACGGTGGTCATGAATTTTATGCATCCTAGGATAAACACACTTACATTAAAACATACTACCCTAGGGGCGCCTGGGTGGCTCAGTCAGTTAAGCGTCGAACTCTTGGTTTCGGCTCAGTTTATGACCTGGGATTGAGCCCTGGTTGGGGCTCTGTGCTCCACACAGAGTCTGCTTGTCCTTCTCCCTCTGCCCACCACACCCCCCCCCCGCTCATGCTCCCTCTTGCTCTCCCGCTATCTCCACCTATCCCTAAAGACAATAAATAAAATCTTAACCCAAAAAACCAAAAAACCAACCATTCTAATTGTATACCTACTGTAAGAATTTATAATTTTCAAATTACTCTGTTTTGGTTCAGTGCAATTCTACTCATTCTTTTCTATTCCACGTCTCTGCATAGCTTGTGATTTTTTTTAAGCCTTTCACCCAGAAATTAGCCTACAGAATATTAGTCATTTTTAGGACTGCGATATCAGCTAGTAATGATTGGATAACCAACTCTGACCAAACATGGCAGAGTGGTTACATTTACCCTACACACATATGCTATGTTAGTGCATTGAGTGCATCCCTGAAGTTCAATACTGAACTCATAATACAGTGTACTACTACCGTTCTCCCCACAATGAGTGCTGACAGGCAGCCTCAACCCAGGAGGGTGAGCATGGCAGAAAGTACTGAACAATCTTGGGTAATGAGCACACGCACTGCCACACGCGCTTACCCAATGAGTGCTCCACAGGCACCTCTCCGGTTCAAAGCAGTCTGTGACATGTGGTATCCCCACCTTGGGCCTATTTTTGTGTTCTAGCAAGCCATTTTGACCATAAGTGGCCAAAAAAAATGAACACATGACAGTATGGGACCTGCTGCAAATAATCAAGGACAGGTATTATTCTAGGTGCTGAAAGTGTTATGACAGCAAAATATGCCCTCAAGGAAAGTCATGGAAGGAGGGTAGAGATCAAAGGGAAGTTATATTGGTGAAAGTCCTTCAGTATTACGAAGGCATCGTAAACATTACTGCAGCCTGGGACAAAGGACTGAGGACTTTTTCGACAGGCGGGTAGCATTTCATGACTTAGGAGTATTAGAAAAACCCAACTGGAAAAGCAAGTGCCAATGTTAGAGATCAGAATCATTTCTCCACAGGGCCTCTGCTAGAGCCGTAACCATAACCATCCTCCATCTAGGGTCAGTTACCACCATTCCATCCATTCCACCCTCCCTTCCTCCTAAATTGCTCCTTCCCGTGGATACAGTCCACTAAATTAAGAATGAGAAGAAAGAAGGAAAATAAAATATCACCTTTTATTTTCTCAGGCACACAAGTGATCTGGGATATCAATTATCACCCTTCGAATTATCTATTTTAAATCTTCTGGTATCGTAGAAAATAGTTTGCAGCAATCACTCAGCAATTTAGAAGTACCAAGTTATAATTTAGTTGTGCAATTAACAGTTCATGTTCAATATGCAAAGTTATTAGAACTCCTGAGTTTCAAATATTCTGTGGACACAGGTGATTCCTCTCCCTTCTTTAAAGGCTTTTAAAAAGAGATGAGCTTTAAAAGAATTATATCCTATATAGCTTATTATAATAGAAATCAGCAATGTCCAATCTAAAAACCAGAGAGTGTTATTTTAGCTATTGTTCTGATAAGTGAGGGGCCCCTGAAACAAAATTCCATCACTGAAGTCATCAACCTAGGTCAGTATCACTGTTCCTGAGGTCTTCATGAACCTTTCTTTTTCTCTGCAAATGCCACTTGGTTTTGAATAGCATGGATTTACCATGCATCTGAAGATTGGCCCGTATCACCCTGGCAGATACCTAGCTACTTTCTCAAGCATTCTAAAGCTAGTCCCACAAATTTTGACATAAGTAAGCCATACATAGCACCTTCCCCAAGAACAGTCCAAATCAGCGTCGCACATTTAACACACACAGAACTGCTGGGACTTGCTGGTAGCTGTACCACTTAGCTCAGTGACAGCAAGGATAAGTAAGAGAAACTACTGAACTTAGCCTCTCAAGGAGAGAAATGTTTTAGAGTCATATCTGACCCTATAAAAGCAAAGTCATCTTAGGAAGGTTTGCAGTTGGTTACGAGGTACATAAAACGAGTATGGCTGGCTCTGGATAAATCCACACAGTCACTTCTGAACACAAACTCAAAACACATGTTCTAATGACAGAGATCTGGTTCTATTATTTTCATAAACCAAAGGGTACAAATTTCAAGTTATTTCACAAATCAGATGATCAAATGAAAATGGACACGAAAGCACTTAGTAAATTATCATGTACACATGTTTTAAAAAGATGTGCTCTTTAAAAACAATTTACATGACAAAATTTGGCAAAGAGTAAACAAAAACATTTAACAATAAACCAAAAAATATGGAAACTAAGGAAAAGGCCCAAAAGACTTAAAAATGGAATGTATCTTTCATCAGATTTAGAAATTAGGTATGTTGTATGCTTTTTAAAATGTGCATAAAACAACTTTATACTGCAAAATAAAAACATTTTATTTTACAAATACACACTCTATAACGGGAGGCATTATTTGGGCAACATAAAAGGAACCTGTAAAATCTGTTACGGCCATAAATCTGGGATGCAAGGTTAAAGATGGGGTGAATAAGGCATGGCAATGCTTCATAAAATTTATAGAGAGCACATCCAATACCCAGTAACCAAATTCAGCTATCAAATAACATGAATATAATAGATTGCTGTTTACCTGGAGGCCAGAAATAATCAAGAAAAGGAAAACTGCAGCTTTACATTAGTAATTTAGAAATAGTAAATCCATACTATTTTAAGTAAAAATGGATGATTTTATTATATAAAATTATAATTGGCAGCATATGGAAAAATTATTTCTCTTCTACCTTTTATATATTTAAGTATGAAGCAAAATGCAATAATTGGAAGAACTCATTACAAACTACCAAAAGGTATTTATTTGGTGAAATTATTCAAGTTACAAAATGCTAAGTAAATAAACGCACTTCAAAATACATGAAGTGTAACACAAGTCTGAAAGGAGTGATCTTAAATGATTCCTCTAACAAAAACTAACCAACAAACAAGAAGCACAAGAAAATTATTGTCAAGGTTAGGCAAAGAAGAATAAATCAATCATATTGTTCATTGAGATTATTAAACTAAAATTACTTTTAAAAATAAAAATAATTAGGATAAAAAAAGAATAAGAATATTCTAGTATCATTTTTTTTTCTATCAATGAAAGAAAGAAGGATTTGGAGGCCAATTAACTACTGTAGACTCTCGGATCAGGTGCCTCTCGGATCATTTGCACTGAGGTCTTCTTGATGTGGACATATCAGTGAACTTCACTGTGACCCAAAGGTGAGAAAACTTATACATGATGAAGGAAAGGAAAACAATTATAACTGCAATCAAGCAAAAAACTTACACGTTAAAATTATCGAGTGCAATGTGTCTCTAGCATAAGACTAGAATACTCTGCTTCCAAAGAATTCTTTTGCACTTTAATAAATCAGGGCAAAGGTTTTACCCTAATAAAAGGCAAATGGGGGATCCCTGGGTGGCTCAGCGGTTCAGCGCCTGCCTTTGGCCCAAGTAGTGATCCTGGAGTCCCGGGATCGAGTCCCGCGTTGGGATCCCTGCGTGGAGCCTGCTTCTACCTCTGCCTGTGTCTCTGCCTCTCTCTCACTGTGTGTGTCTCATGAATAAATAAATAAAATCTTAAACAAAGAAAAAGAAAAAGAAAAAGAAAAGAAAAGGCAAATGGGAGGTCTCTGATAAGGTGGAATTTTCATGGCAAAAAAAAGAGATACCAACCAGAAAATTTGCATTTATATCTATAATCTGGGTTGTAAAAAAAACGAATCAAGTGCACAATTAAACCATTTTAAAAACATAAGGTGATATATGAGTAATACATAGGTCATATTAATCATATGCCAAATTATTGTATGCTATACTCCTAAGTGCTACTAATAAATACACTCAATTCATGCTACAAGAGAAAGAATTGAGACTTAATTTCACATTTCAGAATTCCTGAGTCTTATCAGAGAAAAACAAGTACCAAAAAACAAATCAAATAAACCTACCTTATTGTAGGGCAAATAATACAAATTTGGGTATTAACGTTATAGTTTTAAAGCTGAAGACTATGGGGACATATATGTAATTCAGTGGACTTATAAACATGATCTTAAAGCTTGGTTTTTTTAAAAAGGCGATTTGATCAAACAAGGCCACCTGAGTGACATCTTCAATGATGGTAAGCCCATCATTTTAAAGGAAAAAATCTTTATCTCAAAGCCTAATGATGAATATAAAAAGAAAAAGAAGTTTATTTTACTAAAACTTTTTAGTAAGACTGCAATGGGACAGCCCTTTGATGAAAGATCTAAGGAGAGTAAAGCCGATGAAATGAAGTTAGAACATGGGTTCTAATTTGAGCCACCACCCATTAAATGATTTCCCTTTTGCTTTGCATATTACACAGTGAAAATAAAAAAGTATCTTAAGAGCACTTCAGTCCCACAATGTAGGATTTAAGCTTGTGTGAATAGGTGTAAATGGCCCTGCAATGATGCTTGCAAAAATACATTCAACCAAAAGTTAATGTCTATTTTTAACTTAGTCTGGAAAACGGAAGCAAAGTGGTCCCATTTAAAACAAAAGGCAAAACAAAAAAACCACTACATTTTCTGAAAAGGACAAAGAACATCTAAATAATATCATACATTTAAAAGTATATACTTTTACTCATCATTTTAAGTAGGGAAGATGCTTACGACTAATATTCATGGACTTTATAAATAAAGACACTAAGCAGAAAAATATTTGGGTTATTTCTCTGTTCATAAGTACCCAGAAAGAAAACACTTAAAAAAACACTAAAGTGCAGACCTATAGGCCATTGAGGGCATAATAAATGATCAAGAGGTGCAGCCCATATTTGCATCTACATTTACACTTACATATCCAGAAAATGATCTTCCTTTAAAAAAATTGTGCAATTTAAAAACTAGTCAGTTTTGTTTGTGCCGTAATACAATTAGAACTTGTCTCTGCCCACTAGTAAGGTGACCACTAGACCTTGGACAGCACACTAGCTCTTGACAATCATACATTTCATTAGAGTCATACAATATTGATTCCACCTCCAGAAAATGTTAGGGTCCTCTTGTTGTAGAATGAAGAGCCACTGGTATTTGGTTGATTGCCTTTAACCAGAGAGGTTTTCAGTTCCATTTCACAAGCTACAATAGCTGCATTCAATTCCACTTGAGCTCGATGAACTACATAAAACATGAGGCCTATGCTTATAATAATCTGTGAATAAAAACAAAACATTACGGTTAATAATATTTTACACGGAAAAAAGAGGGAAGAATAAACCCAATAAATAAACCCAATAAATATTTGGATTAGAAAGGTTTCAAGCAGGACGCTACTTAAACATGGTCAGGTAAGAATTTTAATAGGTTATCACCATTGCCATTTATGCTTTCCTCTGCTGCTTCTACTGGGAGTAGAGGCTACAACATATAAGTAACCGACATAGGGTATCAGGTTAACCCAAGGCAAGCATATACATCCCTTTTAATCTATATAAATGATGTTTGCTTGATACAAATCAAACTTGCCTCTTTGTACCAAAAAGCTTCTTTCAAGGAAAAAAAAATGTCTATAACAGAGGTCTGCTGGCTGAATTTTATTCATGTAATTAATGTAATATCATATCTTGCATGACTATAAATGTCCATAGGTATTCCTAAGTACATTTAGAGAGAAGCGCTACCATATGCACATGAACTACCTCCGTGCAGCCAAAATTTAAAATATTAAGAACCACTTAAAAAATGAAATGCCAATAAACTTCAAAGAAATTGACAAGAGATCGTGAACATGAAATTGTGCTCAGGGAAAAACAAAAATAAAGGGAAACATGGTGATAAAAAAAAAAAGGCGAGTCAAAGGGATACTAGAAAAAGCACTGAAATGAAAGTCAGGTGTTGGTCTAGGTTTAGCCACTCAACTAGTGATATGATTTCACATCACTATGTGGGCTTCTCCCACTGTCCAATAGGAAGTTGTGATTCCTCTTTATGTGTTAATGTGCTTTAACATTCTATGTTCATCACAATGTTTAGGCAGTACACATCTTCTAAATGGTACTTCCAAACTTCATTTGTAAATCAGTTCTTCAGAGTTTGGAGCAAATATTCTCAGTGCAACAAGGTTATTAGAACAGGTGATGTTTAATGACCCAGTAAGTTTCAAAGGCTGCTCTAACCATAGTGACCCTAAAATATAACACTGTTTCAATTAAACATGCTCATAATTTTAATAGTTTTGTGGGAAAGCATTGAGGGTAGTGGGAGGATAAAGGCAGAGCACACGGGGCGGGGGGGTCCAAGAGGGGAATTTGGAACTCTTTGGGGGGGGGGCACTAGTAAGTAGGTATCCATTCCTCAATATAATTCTGAGCAAATTAGGTATTTTAAAGGTGGGCCTTCAAATCTGTTTGTTCTCTAGCAGGTTAGCTCTCTTTAAAAAAAAAAACAAGATCTGCTTTCTGAAAACCCAAGGTTTGATACTTATCAGTGTTATGGTGATGCCATGAAAAGACATGGAAAAGATGTTAGAAACGACTTAGGAAGGGTATAGATGAGATGCTAAGCTCTGCCTCAGACATGCTGAATTTGAAGTGCCTAACAGATACCCAAACCGTTCAGGGAATGGGTCCAAAGCTATGGAAAGAAGGCTGAGCTCTTGTATTAAGGGAGTCCTTACACAAATAAACATGATAGCAGCCACCACAGTAACAGGATTTGCCAAAAAGGACAGTTTTCAGAGTAAGAACAGAAAGGAACACCAATTTTGGGGTGAAAGGAAGAGATACTGATAAATGAACCAGGTAAGCAGGAAAAAAAAAATCTAAATAGCTAAGGGAATAAAGTGTTTTAAAAAGGTTTAAAGAGTTTTAAAAGTGTTTAAAAAAGGTTTTTTAATAAAAGGGCATGGTTAACAGAATCTTAGGTTGCTAAGAGATCAAGCCAGAAGAGAACTGGAAAGTGCATCTGATTTCAACAAAGTTAACAATGACATGACAGCCACAGCAAGTACACTTAAATCCAGCAGAAAAATTTTTTTTTAGGTTCCTAGTGAGCGTACACTGGCTACATCTTTACACGGGATTTTCCCCAGATGCCCTTCTAGACAGATGGCCCGGCAATTTGCACTGATTTCTTTCTTTCTTTCTTTTTTTTTTTTTTACCAACACACCACCACCATAGTGAAATGTAAAAAAACAAAAAACAAAAAAACTTGTTTTAAAAACAAGAGAATCAAACACAAGTAAAAGGACAATCCTTCTACACAAAGGCATCTCTTCCACTGTCAAGTGGAGAGCAAGCTGAGAGCCTGAGCAGAACAGAAGATTATTAGTGGGTTTCTTAGATGAAAATTACAGGTTTTCTCATTTGAAGGCTTCTGATTTTTCTGGTAAGCAAAGGAGGTGATCTGTTGAGACTGACGAGGAAAATGGGGATAAAGGAGTCAAAATTGGGAGGAGCTGAGATAGGTTTGCAATAGTCATTAATGAAATGAGGGAGTGGGAAGACAAAGGAAACAGTTGGGAAATGGGGTAATGTTGAGAAACCAGCAGAAGGTTTGTGACAATGAATTAAATATTACCAATCTGGTTGTATGACTTCCTGAAAACAACAGGTGCAAAGCATATCAAAACTTGGATTCATCCAGGGTTTTGGCTGGTGGGTACACAGGAAAATATAGGGCATGGAGAAGAGTAACGGAATTGAGAGATCACAGAATCCAAGTTGGATCTATTTTGTATTGCTTAATTTTACAGATACTGGATTCTATTTAGGTGGCTATAAAGCTCAGAGGCAAATTTGTGGCTTTCTAGTAAAATATGAGAAACCTCATGAATACACTTACTCTACTAACTTTATTATTATTATTATTTTTACTCTACTAACTTTAACCTAAGCTTCATCCTTTTCTCCTATGTACTTCCCTCTTCAAGAGGACTTATATGCCCTCCTATTTTATTCTCCTGTGTATCTTTTGTAAGCTGAATTAAACCCCTTCTGAAATATACGAGGCTATAAGTAACATCAATAAATAAAACTGAGGCATAAATACAGCTTTACTTTTTGTTGTTGTGGTAGTTACTGTTGTTTTTCACATATGTTAAGGGCTAAGAAATATTTGCTCTCCCCCCCCCCCCCCATCTTGTATGTTAAGCTTAAATTTGTCAGCTCAAAGGGGTAAGAACTTGATGGGGGAAAAAAGAAGGCCCTATATTTTTAGAAACACTTCTGACAAACATGTGAACTATTTTGTTTTAGTATAATTCTACCAATTACAGTTGAATGATTCATTAAGATGCACAGAAATATAAAGTATCAAGTAGTAAAAATCGTATGAAACCTACTGAAAATAACAAGTTCTAATTACTCAAACATAATGTAAAGGGGAAAAGATACTTCAAATGGATTATTCATTTTCAGGAAACTAGAAAAACATAAAAGGTACTTAAATTTATAATAAAAAAAATCTGAGAATGCAGTGTATGTTAGACTGTTATAGTACCTCAGGATAATTATAAACATAAATTACCATGTAGATATAATGCATAAAAAGTTTAGGATGTGATTAACCTACTACATTAATAAAAATAAATCAACTATAATAAAAACTCTAAACCTAGATTTAGGTTCTGTGTGTGTGTGTGTGTGTGTGTATGCACATACCTATGTATGTGTGTATGTGTATATATATAAACTTTGTATAAAAAAAGTAAAAAAAAAAAAAAAGGGATTCCCTGAATGTCAAAAATATTACAAAATTTTTCCTAAAACTAGCCATTTAATTGATAAGCTTTATAGTTCAATGTAAATATTCCTGGGTTCACTCTGTTTACTGAACTTGTACTCAAAAACAGAAAGAAAATCAACTCTGGCTTTATCACAGTGATTTTAATACAATATAGTACCTCAAAAGTTGAGAATACTGCTAACACTAAATTTCCAATATGATATCGTATGTTTAAGAATAAAACTTAAAACTATCAAGTTAAGGGACCAATAAGATGTTGGCTACCTCAGTGTTACCCACTCAGTAAACAATAGTCCTCATTATGAGTATAGTTTACAGAGTCAAATGCCTTGGTTCATATCGTGATTCTACCCCTTGCAGCTGTGACTTTAGACCAATTACTCTCCACTGGTGTGCCAATAAACTAGCTCTTGGAGATGAGATAGGAATCTTGATTTGGAGCACCTGCCATTTTCCATGGTCTAAATACTCCTGCCACGATCAATTTCAAGTTTACCACTGCTGATGTCAGGGAGGAGAGTTGGGAAGAAATGTACACAATTGGCTGGAGATAATAAAAGTACATACCTCCTAGCCTTTGGGTAGGGATTAAATGAGCTTAAATATACAGCATATAAAGCTCTCAGTAAAAGCTATTATCAACTATTGCTAAATCATCAAAAGTTATGGTGATTTCATATTTTGGTAAATCTCAGGAAGGACATGTAACATGACTAAAGAAATGGATTTTTTAAACTCTTTCTATTGCAACTTAAAGGAACTGAGTAAATATGCCTACATAGCAGAATTTTTTATCAATCTTGTAATTGTAGGTATACTATAATTTGTATGTCAATTTGTACCAGTCCATTACACAAATCTTATTTGAATTTGTAATGGACTACAAATGGAATGGAATAAAGCAATACTTTCTAAAAAAAAAAAAAAATTTGTTCTACATCAGATTGTACTAGAAAAAAATTTCCATTGCCAGTATAATACCCTTTTAAAATTACCAATTGCAGAGTTTAATAATTTGAAGAAAAGGTAAGATAAAAACCCAACTTTACCAAATCTCACTAAAATTATCTTCAGATAGTATTAACAACACTTCACAAAAACTCAAAAAAGAATGAGGACTTTGAAAATCACTGCAAAAAAGAACCTTATTTTTCTCAATCTCTTTTTTATTTAAAGAATTTTTATTTATTTTATTTATTTATTCATGAGAGACACAGAGAGAGAGGCAGAGACACAGGCAGAGGGAGAAGCAGATTTCCTGCAGGGAGCCCGACGTGGGACTCGATCCCGGGACTCCAGGATCACGCTCTGGGCTGAAGGCGACGCTAAACCCCCGAGCCACCCGGGCTGCCCAAGAATTTTTAATAAGTTTTAATTCAGTTCAATAAACTTCCATATATCCACACAATTAAAATGTAAATGTCAAAATATAAAGTATAATTGAAAGAGAACAAGAAAAGATATAAAAAGGGAAAAATCCTCCTAAATTATTTTCAATGAAATACATTAGGCTTAAATCAGCAATGCCATACAAAAAGAAAATTTTAAAAAAAATCAAAATAAAAAAGACCTTTGGCCTCAAACTCACCTGTAAACAAAAAACAAAATATCCACTAACACTCTGTTCTGCAATGACATCTTCCATCGTCCGCAGGGTGGTACCCAAGTAAGAATTCAGAAGCTGAGTAGGGAGCAGTCCAACCGAAGATGCCATCAGATAGTTGGGTAAGGAGAGATCAGTAATCTAGAAGAGCAGATTAAAGCAGATTGATTCATTATCAAGTCAGATTTCCATTTATGTAAAACTGTGTACCAACTTAAAATACCAAATTTTGGTCTTTCCTAGTTTGAGGGAGTAAAAATGGTATTTCGTGACTCTATCCTATGCATTCTAGTTTATATGGATATTATTTTTATTTCTTGGTATTAGTTTTAAATATACATCTTCCTACTTGCATTTCTTTATGGGTTTCCTTGGTCAGAGTGTAATATAACAACAACACAAGTGCTTAGAGGTACACGAATAAGAAATGTATAATATAAATAAAACCATCAAACTTTAGCAAGAGAGGTAAAAGATTTTGAGTAATTATAGAAACATTTCTGGATAAGAATGTTGTGTTATTGTTGTTACTAGTGTTATTAACTAAAATTTTTTTCTTTTTGCTAATGTTAAGATGTTTGTTGTTGTAGGTTTTTTTTTTTTAAGATTTTATTTATTGAAAAAAAAAAAGATTTTATTTATTTATTCATGAGAGACTCTGAGAGGGAGGCAGAGACACAGGCAGAAAGAGAAGCAGGCTCCACGCAGGGAGGGAGCCTGATGCGGGACCAGATCCCAGAATCTGGGATCACAGCCTAAGCCAAAGGCAGATGCTCAGCCACTGAGCTGCCCAGGTGCCCCAAGATCTGGTATTTTAAAAGAGTGACCTACAGTTACTCTAACTACAATCTAACCCAATCTAATGAATGTGTAATTCCTACTTTCAATAAAGCTACATTCATCTCTACTCAGATGATTAGCTGGAGATCCACCACTGCTGGTTTGGAAAGAATACTACAGTGACTGGTTAACAATTTAACTAAATGATTACTGACTTCATGCTGCCCAGGCCAAGATGTTCTGGCAGGTGCCTGCGAGAGACAGAAAGGAAGATGTGACTCCTACCTCAAAGGATTTACACACTGGCAAAGACACATCAACTACCTAAAAATAGGCGATAAGGGATTCTGGAGAAGGATCTTAAAGGGTAAACAGGGATTAATTTTAGCTGCAGGAATAGGGGCCAGAGGGCAACCATGTGGAAGAAGAGGCATTTGAAATGGACTCTGAAAACAAAACATGGTTTGGCAGGCAGAGACAGGTGGGATGGGGAAGCTAAGGTGTTCTGAGAATGAGCAAGGACAACGTGGCACGGAAGGTACAGGATGTATCAGTGCGGTTGGCAGTGGGGTTTGGGTAGTTTACAGAGCACACGCAAGGGAACCCTATACAAGGCAAGTACTTGGGGTGACACTTGTTAGGGGCCTGCGGTGAAAAGGGAAACGAGTCTGTATCCAGGAGAAGAGCACCGGAGAGCCTAGTCAAAGAACGAGGTGAAGAGAGGCTCCTCTGTCAGTTTGGGGTACCTACAGCAAGAGACCTGCCTACAGAACGAACACGCCAAATGTATAAAATGGGTACACACGGCAAAACGATGAATCACAAAAATCATGATATTGGAGTCGATAATAGAACATTACAGGTTTTGGAAGTTGTCTTTAAGTATTTAAGTTCCAAAATATCAGAATGCAAAGCTTCAGTCCATAGTCTTTAAACGTGATGAAGTTTCTCTAAGGAAAACATAAAACTGACATTCAGATGTGAAGTCAGTAATACCCAAAAGGCGATGTTAAGCACATCTCCTAAACGGGAAACAAGCCTGCAACTCAACTCTTTAACAAGACCTTTGTCCAAAGCAGAAATCAAATATCGCCAAACCTTTTATTTTTTTTAATTATTATTTTTTTTTCTGCCAAACCTTTTATGACAAAAACCTCATCCTGGGGAAAAAGCAGGGGTCACTGTTTATATATATGTCCCTTCTGAAAAGCTGTATGTCTAAAGAGAGTAAAAAACGGATTTTGGCTAATCATTCTCGACTTCTGCTGGAGTGTCAAATAATTTAACCAGTACAGCAACACACAGACACACACATTTTTCGACTGTTTACTAACTTCGTTGAGATGAACAGATTGCAAATTATTCCAGCATTTCCTCTAAGCTCATATCCTATTCAGGATGGGCATCCAGCTCCATTCTTTGAAAAACATAAATCTCAAACGGGGATGTCATTGTTATCCTGTGGCTCAGCTTCTGTGATCATTAGAACTCCAGGAAGAGTTTAAAAAGGATGCTTTTAATCCTCCAGAAGCACCGTAGACGCACCTGCGTTCTTATTCCCGAAGGTACTGTGCTTTGCTTAGAGGTGTGATTTGTTTCTCTGGGCCAGTAGGGGTTAATGTAGACCATGACCTTATACCAAAGAGATCATGAAAACAGAGAGCCCATCTGAGAGGGGGAGGGGGAAAGAAAGAATAAAAAAAGAAAAGAAAAATGCTTAACTCTAAAGAGCAAGAGCTGACTGATGTTTGGGGCTGAGAGTTAGAAAACCTCTATCTTCAGATTGATCACTCAGATGCTCCTGGAAGTGGGGACTGCTGCCCCTCAGGCACAGCACAAAGTACAGCTCCTCCCAGGAAGCTCCCCCCCACCCCCACCCCCACCCCCACCCCCGCACTTTCTCAGTTTCCAAATATTTATGCAATGGCTTTACTGGCTTTAAGTGAATCCACTAAGAAACTATATAATTTTTACACTGAATATCTTGACATGGATCTAATGAAGAATATAAAGGTGATCTGTGTTCAGGAGAGCTCGAATTTTATCCACAGTTCTGCAAATCTTAGTTTCAGCAAATTATGCTTTCCTGAATTTTCTTGGCTTATACAATAAGGATGCTGTTTTTTTTTTTAATATTCTTTTTATTTATTCACAAGAGACATAGATTGAGAGAGGGGGGGGGGGCAGAGACCCAGGCAGAGGGAGAAGCAGGCTCCATGGGGGGAGCCCGACGTGGGACTCAATCCCGGGTCTCCAGGATCACACCCTGGGCCGAAGGCAGGCGCCAAACCACTGAGCCACCCAGGTGTCCCAAGGATTCTGTTTAATTGAGAAAGTTGCAATGAAGGTAAATTCCAATAAAAACATATCTAATCTAATAATATATAGAAAAAAACCGTAAACCCCCAAAATAATTTTAAGAAAGGAATGGTCAAAGGAAACGAAAATGAATACGGTTTCATCTTTTCATCTAATTACTATTTATTGACAAACTGTGTGTTTTACTGTATATATATCCTCAAAATACTATCGATATTTCACAAACAGTTGCAAATGGCAACTACAACTACGTATATGTGGACGTCTTCCTGTAAATACAGTACAGTACTGTGAATGTATTGCTCTTTTGTATGATTTTCTTTTCTCTAGCTCTTTATTATACGAATACAGTAGATAATACATTACCTGTATGTAATAACAGACAAAATATCTGTGAATCGACTCCTTAAGCTGTCCCTAAGGCTTCCTAGGGCTTCCGGCCAACAGTAGGCTATTTGTAGTTAAGTTTTCGGGGAGTCAGAAGTTATATGTAGATCTGTGACTGAGCAGGGGCGGGGTGGGGGTCGACCCTGTGTCGTTTGAGGGTCAACGGTGGTTTTCACCTCCAGAAATATAAAAACTTCACAACCAGTATAAGAAAAAACATGAACTTATTCACCCTTCCTTTTCCTTCCCTCCCCAAGATACCTCTCCCCCTCTGTCCCCAATCACAGTCCCTCTAGCCAGACACCTCAGAAGTCAGTGACAGGCTCATTCCTCCCTCCTGCCCGTCTTGTCCGTCCACTTGCTAAATCCCTAAAAAATCTACCTACTGTCTGTTCTATCCCTATTCAGTCTCTCCTCTCTAGTTCCCACAGGGAGACCTCCCCACCACTCACCACCTATGCTAAATCCTGAAGAAATCTTTTAAAAATGCAAATCTAGTCCTGCATTAATCCTTTCCCACTGCCATCAGAGTAAGGTTGGGGTTCACTTCAGCAGGCAACGTGCTTGAAGACCCAGACTCTGATGATCTCCTGTTCCACATCACATTACGTTCCAGGCACATCAAAATTCTCTTGTTCTTAGAACACTCCTTGCTCTCTTTTCCTTCTGGGTCCTTGTACACTGTTCCTTCTGACAAGGAAACTTCTATCTTTCCTCCCACTCCTCTTACTTGGGCAAAAGTCCTGGTCCTCAACCTCAACCGTATTTCACTGCTCAGTCATGGATGTCTCTAGCAAACCTTCCCTGAGCTCCCAGGCCTGTGTTAAGCTCTCAAGTTCTCTGATAGGACACTAGACCCTCCCCATCCCCTTCACACTAGAGAGTGACAGAAGATTTCACCATCTGTTTGCCCTTCGCCCTTTCCCCAGGCTACTAATTCTGTCAAGAAAGGGACCTGTCTTGTTCTTCATTCTGTCTTTAGCCTCTAGCATGATGCCTACTATGTATTAGGTGCTAAACGTACCAATATTCATTGGATGTGGACTGTAACATCAAAACTATTTATAAACATGGGGACTTCTCATAATTCCTGTTTATAAAGACGTTAGGACAGAAAGTCCACTTGCAATTAGTTGTTCAAAAATCGAAAATACCTTCCCCCAACCCCTCAAAAGGAAATAATGTCATAAATGAAAATTATCAGCAAAATTTATGCCATACCATACCTAGGAATGTTATTGATCTCCTAGACTGCAAGCACTTTAAAGGATTTGAGATGAATTTTGCCTTATTTGCTGCTATGACTCTAGCATCTAGAATAGCAGTGGGTATAGGTTGGGTACCTACCAGTTACTTATTAAGTTAATACTGAATGAGTACTAGAAGCATTTCCAGTAACCTCCGAGGTCAACCTAATGTCAAGCTTGGGACCCTCTTGTTAAGCAGCAACTGTGAAAGTACTGGGGAAAGTCTTGCTACTGGAAAGAAAAAAAAAAAACAACAACAAGGCATGGTTTCTGAGAGACCCCACTCTAACAGCTGAAGAGACCTTCAATGTATAGGCTTCTACGGACAAAGATGGTTAGGTCAGTAGGTCTACCTACAATTCAGAGGCCACCTTCATACATACAGACCTTTTCATTATTCAATGTACTTAAATTAGGAACTGCTTTTAATGGTTCGTAAATATTTTAGGGGTCACCGATCCATTTGAGAATCTGACTAATACACACACACACACACACACACACACACACACTAACCCTTTCCCCAGGGGAAAAAAAAAATACACACACGTTTCACTGCATATACTTTCTGGAACATACATTTAAAAGATCTGGGAACCCTGGGTGGCGCAGCGGTTTAGTGCCTGCCTTTGGCCCAGGGCGCGATCCTGGAGACCCGGGATCGAATCCCACGTCGGGCTCCCGGTGCATGGAGCCTGCTTCTCCCTCTGCCTGTGTCTCTGCCTCTCTCTCTCTCTCTGTGTGACTATCATAAATAAATAAAAATTAAAAAAAAAAAAAAGATCTTATTGGCAGAGCTGAAAAACAACACAGACTTATTATTTTTACTCATCCAGCAAAAATTTATCAAATGCCTTCTATTCCTAAGACCCAGCTCTCAGCAGGGATAAAGATACAAAGACAGAAAACCATAGCTGACAGTGTCCATTTTAAGTCATTCTGTACCACACTTAATGATCAAAATGTTCATTACATCCAGTAAAAGGTCACAAGAATCACTCCCCATGTCATATAAGGAAAGCACAGGCATTCATTAATGCAAAGACTACAAAAATAAATGCCAAAATCTTAATGATGGTTTTCTTCTCTGTACTTAGCCATACTTCTCAATTTTTACAATGAACGCTGCTAAACAAATACTGCAGTGAATCAGTATTAACAGTGAGAAGAAAGGATCATTAGATAATGCTGGAACGGTGACAAGTATCATGACCCATCATCTGTATCTGAATCTATGGTCATAACTATAATACAGAATAAGAATTTAAGATGAGAAAACATTTTTATAAAACATACTACTGCCAAACTGTTAAAAGAAGGAGGGGTGTTAAATTGTTGCTCAGAACATCTGCCTTCTTAAGAGCAAACGAGGAGACCTTGTCTAACCTCTTTCTTTACGAATAAGAAGACTGGGGGCCAGTCACTAAATGACTTCACCAAACTCACAGAGGAACTGAGACAGAACTACAGGTGCCCAAAAGTCCACGAGGCTAAGATTTTACCATAATTGTGGTCTTACAATCATGAGCCAGTCCAAAACTTTTATTTACTTGTAAAATTAATTTCAGTTCAACTGTGAGCTAAATTACTAAAACTCTTTTTTCTTGACTACTCAGTGCAAAGGTGAGGAAAATAAATTAGTTATATTTGCTTCAAGTTCATCTTTAATTATCTTTCGCTGTCATTTAGTTCGTACCCCGGTTTCACAGCTCCTTGCCCTCCCAAAACCAACAGAAAATCTTTCTGTTGCTGTTTTTAACCAATTATGGACCCACAAAAATAAAGTAAGTGATTAACAGTTTGCTAACACATAATTCTTTAAAATGATTTCACTGAGAAGTGAGCCAGGGTGATGGGGCCAGGTCTTGTACTTTTAAATTTACTCATTTCTACTTTGTTTGCCTTCTACCCCCAGTACCCAGGTACTTATTGCTTTTGTTTTTAAAAAGATAATTTTCTTAAATGCAAAGGTAAGTAAGATATACAGGAGAGTTTAAGGGCCTCGTCCTACAGATGCAGGGGCCCAGGCTTAATGGATGGTTGTTTTATTACAGTCACTGATGAAGCTCTAATGCACACTTTTTCTATCGAGTGCCAGGTAAGAAATATTTTAGGCTTTGTAGGCCATGGAGTCTCTGCCGCAACTCTGCCATTTTAGCTTAAAATGAGGCACAACCAGTACAAACCTGAATGAGCATGGCTATAGTCCAATAATGCTACTTAAAGGCACTGAAATTTGAATTTCATGTAACGTGCACACAATATTCTTCTTTTGACATTTTTTCCCAATCATTTAAAGATGAAAAAAACCTTTTGGTTTGGGTGCCATACAAAATCAGATGGTGGACCCAGCCAGGGACCACAGTTTGTCGACCCCTGCTCTAAAGTCCTGGGATAATGTCTAATTCAACTGTATAGAGCCTTGCCCAGAGCCTGACACATAGGAGGTCCACCTTACATTTATGCGTTGGGCTGTAGGGCAAGTGTTCTGCACCTGGAATCAGGAAATCTCTGAGAATTTCAGCTCTTCTTAGACCAACAGCAGAACCGTGGGTAAGTTCGTTTCTCTACTGTTTACTAACTGCGTGCTCCTGGGTTACTTTGCCACCTCGTGCCTCAGTTGTCTTAGTGGTAAAATAAGGGTTAGAGTTGATAGGAGTGTCAAGCAAGTAACGTGCGCGTGTTAGAACAGCGCCTGACACTTCAGTGTAATTCGAATATTTGTTAAGTTACAAAAGGGAAAAAAAATCTGAGTTTTGATGTCCTCTCTTTGGAATGCAGAGGATGGAAAGGAGGAAATGTTAAACAATGAGTCAACTATGTATCGTCACATCACGTAGCAGGTATCATTAAACACATGGTACAACAGAAAGTATGGCTTAAAAGAGCAACCCTAACTTGCTCAAGATGTCACAGTAAATGTCAGAACCAAGTCTGATTTTTTTTTTTTATTTTTTTTTAATTTTTTTTTTTTTTTAATTTATGATAGTCACAGAGAGAGAGAGAGAGAGAGAGGCAGAGACACAGGCGGAGGGAGAAGCAGGCTCCATGCACCAGGAGCCTGATGTGGGATTCGATCCCGGGTCTCCAGGATTGCGCCCTGGGCCAAGGCAGGCGCCAAACCGCTGCGCCACCCAGGGATCCCAGAACCAAGTCTGATTTCAAGTGATAACCAGTCCTCTAAGTAACTTCCTCTTAGTCATGGATAGCTCCTCGAAGACCTGATGTGATGATTAAGGGGCATCATATATGTAAATCTATACAACCTATGAATAAGAGAATCTTTCGTGGTATGCTTCATGTTTTTATTTTAGGTTTCAAAGATTAAATGATGATGGATACAAAATTTCCCATGGGGAATTATTTAAGGAAAGGAACCTATCAGATCTTTGACTTTTTTAAGCTTTTCCATGACCAAAGTAAAAAAAGAGACAGAGACTATTTTTAGGATCTCCCCTCTGGAAGCTGCAAGTACCATTTTGAATTCTGTTACCCATGTCAACCAATTATCACATGATACTTTTTGGATTAAAACCGACATTTCACAGAAGGCAACTTTAAACTACAGAAAGGGGCAGCCCTGGTGGCGCAGTGGTTTAGTGCCGCCTTCAGCCCAGGGTGCGATCCTGGAGACCTGGGATTGAGTCCCACATCGGGCTCCCTGCATGGAGCCTGCTTCTCCCTCTGCCTGTGTCTCTGCCTCTCTCTCTGTGTCACTCATGAATAAATAAATAAAATCTTAAAAAAAAAAAAACAAAACCAAAACTACAGAAAGTCCAGATGTCTCCAAAGGGGCATCTGAGAGCAGATCTTAAGAGACTACTCTCATGCTCACTACATGTAGGATGTTTGGAATAATAACTGGGATGTTATTCCTGTGAATGTTTTTATTTTCCAACGTTACAGACAAGTTTCTTCTAAGGAAAAGGAAAGGAAAAAGGAGAACCTGACGTTTCAAAGCTACAGACAGGTTTGCTGTTTGAATCAGAAATCTCACGTCTACCTCCTAGAATGCTGAGGATTAAAGAAGTTAACATATCAAAGATGTGTTATTACTCACTTAGTAATTGAGGAAAGGCAAGACACGGGAGAGAGGTATGTATGCTAAGAGGTTTTGGAATTTATCCTTAGGGGAAAAGAAAACCCACCGGAGAGTTTCCCAAAGGAGAGCAACAAGATCAGATTTGCACTTTAGGGGATGCCTGGGTGGCTCAGCAGTTGAGCATCTGCCTTTGGCTCAGGACTGATTCTGGGGTCCTGGGATCGAGTACCGCATCAGGCTTCCTGAAAAGAGCCTGCTCCTCTCTCTATGTCTCTACCTCTCTGTGTGTCTCTCATGAGTAAATAAAATCTTAAAAAAAAAAAAAAAGATTTGCATTTTAAAAAGATCTTTCTGGAGAGAAAGTTGGAAATTCTTGGTCCAAAGGCAAGGAGACCAGGTAGGAGGCTGAGATGCCTGAACCAGAGTAATGGCAGCAGGTCAAATGGAAGTTTTCAGGAGGTTAAGATCCAAAGGACTGAGCCAATGATTAGTTGTGGGGGATGAGAGAGAGGGAGAGAGAGAGAGAAGGGAGATAATCAAGTGACCGAGTCATAGAGACTGCCACCGAACACCCCAGTCCTAGCTCCTTCCTGGCACATGCCTAGCTCTTTGAAGTTACCGCTTGCTGGCCAGGTAACTTGTTCAGGCCAGTAAAAAGTGAGATTATTTCCAGATGAAAGCTTGAAAAACCAGTGTGCAATTCACCATGTCACAGTAACGAAGTGAAAGATGATGGCTCTCAGCCTGGCTGACAAGTGACCCAGAGCAAAGATTCCCTGCCCCTTCCCCAAACCAAGCTGAACCTGATTCTGTGTCCACAGGTAAGTAAACCTTTACGTTTTAACCCATGGAGATTTAGGGGTTTTTACTACAGCATAATTTAACCTGTCCTGACTGCAGCTGTAAGAAATGCTCATCCGAGACATGTGTCCAGGTCAGAACGATACTTAGGGACACACGCAGAAACTATACGTCTATAAATCTGTCTTTATAGGCAGTAATAACTACAGATACAAGATTACATTAAAAGTGGGGGAGGTGGGAGCTTTAAATATTCCCAGCTCCCCCCCCCCCCAGAAAAAGTGTGTTTTTTTAAAAAAGGAAAAAATATCAATAGGTACCTGGGAAATTACATTTCTTTTGATCTAATAACTGCTACTATAAAGTATATGTATGTTTTTCTTATTTCAGTAGTTTCAAAAGTGGAGAGTGTCAGCTTCCTTATCCCTCTTTAGCACACGTGGAAAAAGCAAAGCAATACAGTCTGTTATAGTCACAAAGCAAAGGAGAGATCCCTCCCTTCTTCTATATACTAACCTTTACGATCCAGTTCCTGGGTCTAAAATGTAAATACCACTACCTTCACCACTAATAACTGCTAACAGTGACTGAGAATTGCCTGTGTGCCGGGCAAACACCTAAAGCCTTCACTGCACCAGCTTACTGCCCCCTCATAACTCAGCATGGGCCAGTCCAGGACTATTTCCAAAGCTTATGCCTCTCGTGACCACTACATCTTACTTCCTCTTTAAGGTAAGCTCAGATTAATTCCTTTAATCACGAGCATTAAGAAAATGACTTTTAGCTGGAATAGAGGAGAAAGGGGTGGGAGGGGGAGGATTTTTTTTAAAAGACAGGAAGGAAAGAAGACAAGAGAGGTAAGTGGGGAGCTGTGGGCAGGCAGAGGGGTAAGGGTAGAGAGTTTGGAGATAGAATGAAGATGGAATGAAGCCAGAGAGAGCACAAGTTCAGAAAGTCAGACTAAAATAAGTATCAGCCTGGGGCGCCTGGGTGGCTCAGTGGTTGAGCCTCTGCCTTCAGCTTCGGGTGTGATCCCGGGGTCCTGGGATCGAGTCCCCAAGCCCGGAGCCCGCTTCTCCCTCTGCCTCTCTCTGCGTATCTCATGAATAAAATCTTTTAAAAGAATAATAAAGTAAGAATTAGCCTACACTAAGCTTTCTTTTCACCCATATACCCTGGGAGAACTCAGTAAACTGTTTTGGTTGAAAAAGCTAATAAAAAAAAAAAAAAAGAAAGAAAAAAGAAAGAAAGAAAGGCACTGCTAAAAAGCAGGTAGTTAAGAAATGAACAAGATGTAACAGACTATATCCCCTGGCTCTACGACCCCCCCTGCTATGGCTACGAGTAAAATTTAACAGTATGACAAATCTTATCAGCCCATCCTGGTTTCAAGCTCCCCCCCTTGGTGGTTGAGTGACCCTGAGAAAGTCCCTGGAGGGCTGAGCCTCTGTTTCTCTCACAGTAAAATTATGCCAATGATATCTATTGCAAGAGGCTGTTTTCCATTTTTTTTTTCCTTTTCTCTTGACCCCACAGCACCAACTTAAAAGAGTTACCCCTTGTCAAGTGCAGTTTCAACTACATAATTACCTTACATTATTCCCAAGCACAAAGTATAACTTCTTATTCATGTAATGTTAAAAAGCATTAAAAAAAACTATCTTATTTAAAGATTTTATTCATTTATCTGAGAGAGAGAGAGAAGTGAGGGTGAAGGTGAGGGAGAGAGAGAATCCTTAAGCAGACTCTCCACTGAGTCCGGAGCAAGATGATATGGGGCTCAAGCCCAGGACCTTGAGGTCAGAACCTGAGCCAAAACCAAGAGTTGGATGTTTAACTGACTGAGCCAACCAAGCACCCCAAAATGGTCTTATTTTTAATTAACAAATATATGAGTTCTCATTATATACCCAGGACTACAGTAGCTACTAAACATACAATGAAGAAATAGAACCATGGGTTGGGACCCTATCATCAAACCATAGGGCATAGGTTTACCTTACCATTTACTCAGTACCCAAGTGACCTTGGGTAAGAACAATAGTAATGGTGACAAAAACCAACACGTGTTTGTTAAGCTAGGTTCTACTGTATGTATTTATCTTGTGTAATTGTCCCAATAATAATCCTATGATGTAAGTAACCACTAGTTTCCCCATTTTGCAAATAATGAACTGACTACAGAGAGGATGAGCAACTTGACCAAGGTCAACAGGTTCTGTGCAGACAGTAGGACTCCAGAGCAGTCAGTCCTGTGCTCCAAACTGTTAAACAACAGTCTACACTATACTCATAAATACACTGTGCAGGGATGGTTTAAAGATTAGAAATGACATTTGGAAAGAGCTTAGGATAGGAAGCACACAGTAGGTGAACAAGAAAAATCACAAGGAGGGCAGCCCAGGTGGCTCAACGGTTTAGCGCCGTTTTCCGCCCAGGGCGTGACCCTGGCAACCAGGGATCAAGTCCCTCATCGGGTTTCCTTGCATGGAGCCTGCTTCTCTTCCTGCCTGTGTCTCTGCCTCGCTCAGTGTCTCTCATGAATAAATAAATAAAATCTAAAAAAAAAAAAAAAGGCAAACTAACAGAACAAAACTCTTTACCGTTCCTTAGTCCCAACCCTCTTCCAAAGTCTTAGAACACTTGATCCATTATTATCCAAGGTTGGGTCAAAGTTCATGTTTATACTTAATACTATAAGTTGTTGTAAAAGGGAAAAATTTAAGGCAAAAAACATATCAAAACACCAAAAACACTAAAACTTACTCTCCAGAAAAAAAAAAAGACCCTTATCTCTTTTCACACCTCCATGAGTCTCCTTCTATGAGTCTCCTGCTATTGAGTAGAATCAACATGAGATTTGCAAAAGGAATTTAAAAATTAAGAAAAAAAAATTCTTGATTTCATCACAAAAATGGTAGAGTTAGAATTCTTTTTTCTTTCTTTCTTTTTCTTTTTGTTTTTTTTTTTAGGTAAACTGCTAGTTTACTGAAATTGCTTAACCTGGTGGTTACAGCTTGTGAAAGTAGTATGTCGGTGCGCTAGCAATTGGTGGTGGTAAAAATCATTCAAAATAATGAATCAGGGGGATCCCTGGGTGGCGCAGTGGTTTAGCGCCTGCATTTGGCCCAGGGCGCGATCCTGGAGACTCGGGACCGAATCCCATGTTGGGCTCCAGGTGCATGGAGCTTGCTTCTCCCTCTGCCTATGTCTCTGCCTCTCTCTCCCTCTCACTGTTTGCCTATCATTAAAAAAAAAAAAAAAGAAGAAGAAGATTCAGGAGATATTTAAAAGGATAACACACTCCTAAAAACACCAATTTTTATCTTTTAGGAATCAGCGGTTGGAATTATTAATACAAAACAAGATGAGAAAGTTTCTAGAGACTAACAATTTATTTTTGAAACAATACAATGTGTCAGAATCACTACCATAGTATTAAATACATCTATTCCTACAGTTTTGAGTGCTGTAACCCTTTACTTCCACACACATTATTTAAGTCAAGCTGAAGGGTTGAGTTCCTGGAAATCACTATATGAACTCTTGGTAGTTTCCAATCATTGAATTTGGGGAACTCAGTAATCTAGCTCAATTCCTTCACCTTAGGAAAGAGGAAAGCAGGGACATAGAGTCACTGATGCGTTCGTTCCAAAGTCAGGAAGTTTGTCAAGACTGGGTTCTTTTCCTCCAGTCAGATGGTCTCCTCACTAGCAGTATTTCTATTCCTCAATCAGTTGCACGGAGCTAGAGAAAACTAAGTTGGATAAGCAGAACATATGGATACGAGGCAAAAAAAAAAAAAAAAAAAGTGTAGAAGGGGTGCATAAAGAAAAAAAAAACATGGTCACTAGGCAAAAGGTTATCTGTCCTATTTTGTTGTATCCCCTACCTAGTGATTTCAAAACCAAGTTCCTCTAAAGAAAAATAAGCAGGACGCCTGGATGGCTCAGTGGTTGAGCTTCAGTCTGCGGCTCAGG
Source organism: Vulpes vulpes (assembly GCF_048418805.1). NCBI lineage: Eukaryota > Metazoa > Chordata > Mammalia > Carnivora > Canidae > Vulpes > Vulpes vulpes. The sequence goes on along the minus strand of NC_132792.1, from coordinate 43,372,112 downwards.
GCGTGACCCCGGGGTCCCAGGATCGAGCCCTGCAGGGAGCCTGCTTCTCATCCCTCCGCCTGTGTCTCTGCCTGTCTTTCTGTGTGTCTCACAAATAAATAAATTAAATCTTTAAAAAAAAAAAAAAAGAAGCAAGAGGATGTCCCCTTTTGCATTCTATCAAAGCAAATTCCTTTATGAAGAAAAGACCTCTTAACAAATTTTAGGAGCCTGCTTCTCCCTCTGCCTGTGTCTCTGCCTCTCTTTCTGTGTCTCTCATGAATAAATAAATCTTTAAAAAGAGAAAAGAAAAAAAAAAAGAAGCAGGAGAATCTCCCCTTTTGCATTCTATCAAAGCAAATTCCTTTATGAAGAAAGGACCTCTTAACAAATTTTAGGAGACTGTCATACGGACTCTGGAGCTACTCCCTGCACTGTTTACCCAAACACTTCCTTCAGCCGTGGGTCGTTAAAAAAAAAAAAAAAACTTGGGTCAAAACCCTGGACGCCTTTTTTTAATTTTCCTGGATGCATTTTTGCAAGCAAGAGGAAAAAAAAGCTAGGAATGTGAAACCTTTGCTCCCTGGTGCCAAAGCTGCTGCAGGAAAAAAACAAACAAAAAAAATGACCAATGGGTAAAATGTGCATTTTTCAGTCGTCTCCACCTCTGTGCATCTCCCCCTCCAAGGGGCAAAGCTGCCTGTTGGCCAGACTGGCCTGCGCCCGGGAGGGGCCGTCCCTCCCGCAGCACGTCTCCCGCCGAGGCCCCGCCGGGGGGTCTGGGGCGCCGGGCGCGCAGGGGCGGGGCCGCACTTACCGAGAACACGGCGTTCTGGAGCCCGAAAGGTATAGGGGTGAGCCTGGCCAGCGCCACCACCTTGAGGCCGCTCCCTCCCTCCACCACGCGGACCACGGCGCTCAGCCGGTCGCTGCTCTGGATCCTGGCGGCCACCCAGGCGGCGAGCAGGCGCCTGCACACCACGTGGGCGATGAAGGTGCCGATGAGGACGCCCACCACCATCAGCCCCATGCCCAGCACGAAGCCGTACAGGTAGCCGGCCGCCACGTTGAGCACGATGTAGCCCCAGCCGCAGGGGAAGGACACGACGATGAAGCCCACGACGAACAGCAGGACGCCCAGCAGCGAGTCGAGGCTCTCGGCCCAGAGCAGCAGGTGCTGCAGGTAGCGGCGGACCAGCGCCAGGGAGGCGAAGCACAGCGCGGCCAGCACGCACACCAGCGCGGCGCTGCGGCACCAACAGGTGCTGCCCAGGCAGCAGCAGCGCCAGCCCCGCGCCTCCGCCACGCCGCCCAGCGCGCCGCCGCTCCCGGGGCCGCCCGCCGAGGCCCCGCCCGGCGCCGGCAGCTCCGAGGCCGCGGGCGCTCCGGGCCGCTCCAGGCAGGCGCCCAGCAGGACGCCCGAGGCCGCCGCCGCCGCCGCCGCCGCGCCCGCCCCGCCCCCGGCCCCGCCCCCGCCGCCGCCGCCGCCGCCCGCCGCCCGCGGGCCCGCGCGCCCCGGGAGCCCCGGGAGCACCGCGGGCGGCAGGAGCCGGGGCAGCGCCTGCAGCAGCCGCCCGCCGGGGCCCCGCATGCCTCGGCCGCCGCGGGCGCTCAGCCCGCCAGCCCCTCCGCCGCGGCGCCGGCCGGGCGGCGGCCCCTCATGGCGCCCCGGATGCCCCGCCTCGGCTCCCTGCGTCCGCCCCGGGCCGGGGGGCGGGGGGCGGGGGGCCAGAGCTCGCGGCGGACCGACCGACCGACCGACCGACGCCCGACCGCCCGGCCCGCAGCGCCTCCAAGTCCGGACCCTGCGCCGGCCGGCCCCGCCCCTTCTCGGCCGGAGGGGGCGGGGCCTCGGCGCGGGGGCGGGGCCGGCGGCGGCGTGCTGGCCCCGCCCCGGCGCTGGCCCCGCCCCTCCTGACGCACCCTCGGCGGCTGCTGCGGGGACCCGGCGCGGCGGGGCTGCTGCGGGGCGGGAAGGGAAGGGACGCGGGCTGCGCGGGCGGGGGCCGGGGGGGGCCGGGGGGGGGCCGGTGGGGGCCCGGCGCGCTCCCCGCCTCCCTCCCGGGGCGGGCGCGCGCTTCCCCCTGCCCCCGCAACTTCCCCCCTGCCCTCCTCCCGCCCCCTCCCCCCTGCTCTCCTCCCCTTACCCCCTCCCCCCTGCTCTCCTCCCCTTACCCCCTCCCCCCTGCTCTCCTCCCCTTACCCCCTCCCCCCTGCTCTCCTCCCCTTACCCCCTTCCCCCTGCTCTCCTCCCCTTACCCCCTCCCCCCTGCTCTCCTCCCCTTACCCCCTCCTTCTGCCCCCTCCTCCCTCAACTAACCTGAGTTCGCACAACTTACCGAGGCTGTAACAGACAAAGTGATGGAAACAGGTTTTAAAATCAAAGTTCAGGGATCGTGAAAGGTCAGGAGAAACCGTTACACTGGAGTCCAAGGAAGAGAGAATATTAAGAAGGAAGGAAGGGTCACCAGTGCCCAGTGTCGCAAAGGGTCCAAGGTGAAGGCGGGACCAGTAAGGGTCCCTTAGGTAATCCCTCTCCCCCCTCCCCTGCACCTCTCCTCCCTCCCCCTGTTGCCCCCTTCCCTCCCCCTGGCCTCCCCCTCCTTCCCACTCCCAGCCCCCTCCTCCCTACCCCTGTTCCCCTCCCCCCGCCCCCCTCCTCCCTACCCCCGTCCCCCTATTTCCCTTCCCTCTCCCCCGTTCCCCTACCCCCTCCCTACCCCCTTCTCCCTCCCTGTTCCCCTACCCCCGTCCCCCCTCTCCCTGCCCCTCTCCTCTCTCCCCCTGTTCCCCTCCCCCCACTGCCCTCCTCCCTCCCCCTGCCCCTTCCTCCCTCTCTCTAGCCTCCTACCCCTACCCTCCCTATCCCCTGGCCCCCTACCCCCTTCTCCCTCCCTGTTCCCCTACCCCCTCCCCCCCACCCCCTCCCCCCCACCCCCTCCTCCTTTCCCCCCCCACCCCCGCCTCCCCTTCCCCCGGCCTCCTCCCCCTCCTCCCTACCTCCCTGTTCCCCTCCTCCACTCCCTCCCCCGAGACCCCGTCCCAGCCGCCAGCTGCCCCGGGATCCTGGCCGCCGCCTGTCGCCTGTGGGTCCCTGTCGCCTGTGGGTCGTTTGCGCAGGAACTTGGTTGGGGCGAGCGGCTTTGGGGACGTTGGCACCCACAGTCCCCCGGGCGGCCCTAGAGGAACAAGAGTTCCTGATGGGCTCTGATGAGAGTGAAGCTCCCCGGGTAGTCCACCCACGTGGGGTATCAGGTCGCCACGTGGTCCTTCAGGCGATGGAGAAGTGGGGTAGAAAGGCCCACCCTTGACCCGACGCCCCCTCTGACCCCAGAGGTCCTTTGATATAAGTGGCTTGATAGTAGGGACACGTGGCCTGGGGACTTACCAAAAAAAGATTGACAGAGAGACATTTCAAGGATTCCTGCTGTCCAAGGGCTCCTCCAACTCTTTCTGCTGGTGTCTTTTCAGCTTTTTTGCACTTTTTTAACTTCCGTGGTCCTGGTTGTCCTCTTCTTCCTTTTCAGAGTTGGCTGAGCCATCTCATCCAGGCGCATTGCTTTGATCCCACCGTGCCCCCCCCCTTTCTCATGACCCCCCAGCCCCACCCCAAGCTGGTCCTTCCCCTTGCACTCCAGCCTGTGGACACACTGGGGGGTTGGTCCTGCAGGAACCTTAAACTTCGCAGGGCTTGGTACACGGCTAGCAGCTTGGGCTCCAATGCAAAACAGATGTAGTAAGGGTGGAAGCGGTCGAGTCATTAATCTCTGAATCTCAGTGTTTGCTTTTAAATTGCAGAATGAAGATAATAGTACACCTTTGCCTCGTAGAATTGTGAGAATTAAAATACAGCTGACCCTTGAACCACAGTGATTGGAACTGCGTGGGTCCACTCATACAAAGATTTTTTTTCATTCTAGTGCAGTAACTGTAAATGCATTTTCTCTTCCTTATGATGTGCTCGATAACCTCTTTTCTCAAGCTCCCTTTATTATAAGACTATGTACCACATAATATACATACAAAAATGTGTGTTAATCATTTGTTGGTAAGGCTTCCAGTCAACAGTAGGCTATTAGTTGTTAATTTTGGAGGGAGTCAAAAGTTATATAGGGATTTTTGACTGTAGGGATCAGATCCCCACATTTTTCAAGGGTCATCTGTAGAAAAGTTAGATGCAAAAAAAAAAAAAAAAGAAAGAAAGAAAAAAGAAAAGAAAAGTTAGATGCTTGGTACTATGCCTGGAATCAGTGTTCAGCTATGTGAAGGTATCCATAATTAAAAGTATCATCCCCCCCAAAAAAAATAAATAAAAATAAAATAAAAGTATCATCCCCACAAGACCTGCTCTTCCTTTTGAGTTTCTTACTTCATTAAATGACCTTCCACCACTTGCCTGCTGGATGACTGACCAGGACACTTTGGGTCCTCGCTGATCAGGGTCCTGCTTGCTCTTGCACGCCATTCTTCTCAATCCACCTTGGTTTGGCTGAGTCAGGACAAGTGCTTCAGTGATGTCAGACACATGCTTCTTCCTCCCGCCTTTTCCAGCTGCTGTGGTTCAGGTGGAGGAGTAGCTCCCTAGTGCCTTCTCATTTAGCTGAAGTTATACTTCTCTGGAAGCTTCCAACATTACCTTCCCATCAGCACCACACTCAATTTGATGTTTCCTTTCCATTTCTTCACTATTCGCTACATAATTATCACATTTGCTCATTGTGTTGAAATGTTTGGCCTACATCACTGTCTCTGCCTTTATTTTTTTTTTAAGATTTTATTTATTATTCATGAGACGGAAGGGAAGAGAGAAAGAGGCACAGGCAGAGAGAGAAGCAGGCTCCATGCAGGGAGCCTGACATGGGACTCAATCCCGGGTCTCCAGGACCACGCCAGGGGGTGAAGGCGGCGCTAAACCACCGAGCCACCCAGGCTGCCCTGTCTCTGCCTTTAGACTGAATTTCTTCAAGGTAGGCTCATTCATTACTTATGCACGAAGAAGGAGTAAGGACTCTATAAATGTTTGAGGAATGAATAAATGATCACAGTTTATAGGAAAAGATATTAAGGCGGAAACACCAGACGGGACCAAAAAAATTGCCTGGGCAAGAATCCATGAAGGGTTGAAGTAGGGTAATGATCATGGGGTTAGCAGGATGAAAATAAATTAGAGGAGAACATCTGTAGGCCTGGCAACTAACTGGATGGTGGAAGAGAGGGAGGAGTCAAAGATAACACTTGAGTTTATTTGATATAGTGGCTCAATAATGGGACCACTAACTGAGAGAACACAAAGTTTCTGGGAAAGATAAAGGATTCAGTCTTGGTACTTGAGATTTGAAATATCTATGATATAAGCCAATGGTGGCCTTCCAGTAGGTAGCAGAAAATATGGATAAGGAGTGACAATGGGGCTTCTAGAAATTTTGACATTGGTGCATAGGCAGCAGGTAAAGCCATGGTTATGGATGAGTGAATGGTGGCAAATGTATCAGATATTTTCTGTACTCTTTTTGGGTACAAGTAGGGTTGCATTTCCTGGCTTCCTTGTCATTGGAATGAGCCACGTGACGCATTCTGCCGCGAATTGTGAGCATAGCATTTAATTGCTGATGCAAGACCTTCCAGAACTCTTTTTTTCTCTTTGCCATGGCAATCAACAATGTTCTAGAGAGTATATGCTCCATGAGTCTTGGTTTTAGAAGGGAGGATGATGCAGAAAAGAGTCCCATTCACCTCATGATGGGTGTTTAAAGTGAGTGAGAAGTCAACACTGGTCATTTTGGGCAACTGAGATTTGAGGGGTTTATTTGCTACCGCAGCAGATCTTTGTCATTTCTGACTGATACGAATGAGAAGGGAAGAATGAAATCTTGAGAACACTGTTGTGTTCATTAGACTATTTTGCATGTAAGAAAGAGAGATCCAGAGACCACCTTAATTAAAAAGGTGAAAGCAGAAGTGTTTATATGGATATCGATAAGTAGCTAGTAGGAATCCAGGCCCTTTGAAACAGAAGCTGTTCTCTTATTTCTTTCCCATCGGATCTCCATTTTTTTCTCTACCTCTTTGATCTGTCCTCACACTACTGACTGCTAGTTCTTTTATCCTCTCATCTACATTTCAGAAGCACAGTCTAATTGCAAGACCCTCTATCTCTAAGCCACATCATTAGTGGCCAACCAGTCTGTGGTCAGGCACCCATCCTGACCCAAACAGTGCCACCCCTACAAAAAACACCCCCCTCCACCCCAGCTCTCCTGAGCCTGGGACCTCTGGTCAGGGCAGTGCAAACTATAACGGGATGTTTCCGTCCTTGCCTGCTACAACTTCTTTTTCGCAGAATTGCTGAAGGTATATTGTACAAATGGAAATTAGATATGCCTTAACTTACACTCCGACTTGCCACCCCAGCCTGTTGCATTAGCAAAAACATCCCAACTGCTTGCCTGGTCTACAAAGCCCTTTGTGATCTAGCTTCTGCCAACCAGTCCTACCTCATCTCCTGCTACCCTCCCTCCAGCCATACTGGCCTCCTATCTCTCCCGTGAATAAGCCAACCTGGTGTCAACTTCAGGATGTTTATACTCTGCCCTTACTAATCTCTCTTGTTTGAATACTCTCCCCTAGCTTTTAAAAAGTTTATTATTATTTCCTCCCTTCTTATTTATTTTAAGTTCTACAGTAGTCTCAGAGATGAAGTCTGCATTAGAGTCCTCCTTTTCTTCAATTGTATCTGTGATCTCAAATATGTATGGTTATTGCTTTACTGTCTTCCCTAAGAACACCAAAAGCCCCATGAAAGTGGTCATCTTTTCTGTCTTGGGATTCTCTGTATTCTCTAGAATAGTTCCTGGCACATGAAATATTTTTAAATTAATGAAGGAGGTGATAGATAGTGTGCTGGTGACTGGCTGTTTTCTGCTGATCCTCCATCGGGGTTCATTCTCTACTTTTCCCTGCCTTGCTGTGTGTCTCAGGAGGCTGAGCTCTAGAGTTTCCATCATCCAGCCTCCTTCATACTCTGGGTTTCCACTAAGGTTTGGCCAATGGAAAGCACCAGAAGAATACTAGACAATAGTATGAGTAAGAAGGGGTCAGAGTATTTACTACACTTTCCCAACCCAGCTTCACTATTTTTGGCAGTGACTGAATTCTCCCATGACCAAAGTTCCTCTATCAAGTTTCCAGCTCCACCTGGCTCTGCCAATGGTTTCCTGATGCTTCACCATCCTCGTAATACTCCCTTGATTAGACTCTTTACTATGGCCTCTGTCACCCACTAGGACCCTTACTGACAGCTTAAAAGGTCAAAGGCTGATTAGTTCAGTACAACTAACCTGAGTTCACACAACTTATCCAAGACTATACAGAGAAAGTGATGGATCCAGGTTTTAAAGTCAAAGTTCAGGAATCATGAAAGGTCAGGAGAAATTGTTACACTGGAAGTCCAAGGAAGAGAGACTATTAAGAAGGAAGGAAGGGTCACCAGTGCCCAGTGTCGCAAAGGGTTCAAGGTGAAAGAAGGATCAATAAGTGTCCCTTAGAAAATTTGTTTTATTATTTATTTATTTAAATTTTTTTTTAGATAATGTGTTTTAAAAATAGCCACTTACAGGGGTCCTGGGTGGCTCAGTCAAGTAAGCATCTGACTCTTGGGTTCAGCTCAGGACATGATTTTAGGGTCTTGGGATCGAGCCCTGCTTCAGGTTCCCCACTCAGTGGAGAGTCTGCTTGTCCCTCTACCTCTCTGCTCCTCACCCTGTTCACACCAACTCTCTCCCCCACCCCATATATAAATAAATAAATAAATAAAAAATAAATAAACAAACAAACAAACATCTTTTAAAAAATAAAAGTAGCCATTATGGCATTAGGGAAAGTTCTTTCAATGAAAGGCAAATTTCAGAAGTTTGGGACTATTGGAAAAGTGAGTATAGCAGAGTTTAAATAGCTCTTGTGATGATCCTGAACAGAAAGGAAGGAAGAAAAGGGTGACAGCTAGTAGGGAATGCCAGGGGAGGCAGATGGCGAGATTACGTGATACTCCAGCGTGTTTATTAGTTGAGATGAAGCAGCCTGGGGAGAGAAAAGGGTTGAGAAACAAAGAAAAAAAGTGATGAAACCAGGTTCTGAAAAAGATGAGGGGAAAGGATTAGATGTCGGGAAGCAACACTTTCTCTCAGGTTTAAAGGAATGACAAGAAACAAATGCAAATTTGCCAGTGCTGATTTCTAATCATAATGGAGTCCACCATTGGGGGTTTATTTGGAGAGATGCAAACAGTTTTTCCTCTACCCTTTCGTAGCCTAGGGCATGATTTCCATGAATTTCCCTGATCACAAATAATTTCCCTGGCTTATCTTCTCAGCTCTTTAGGTGTCAGTCATATAGTGGGTACATTTTTCCAGCCTCCTTGTTATAGACTTGCCACTGTGTCTGTCATTTGAATTCTTTTTTTCTTAGTATCTGTGAGGAGAGGGAAGGAGGTAGAAGAGGGAATCCAATCAAGCTTTATTAATTAATCACATTTAAATGCAAAATGGTAAGATGCTATTAAAAACTAATTCAATGGTAAATTACTCTGCAAACTCTAAATTATTTTATAATTACAGATTTTACAATATTTCCCAATATTACCTTTACTCAAATATAGGTACATCCATAATGACAAGTACATTTTGATATGTGGGTATTTTGAAATTAATTGTTAAAATTAATTTGCTAGGATTTATTGCTAGGATTTCTTGTTATTCATGCAAATTGTTTCTCATGGACCGTTATGAGTCTTTGCATGATTGTGATGTCTTTATCTTTCTCTACTTATGTTTACATCTTTGATTGGTAGGTTTTGGGGAGATTTTAGGGTTCTGGGATCAGAATTAGAATCTGGCTTAATTTGTAATAGAGTTTCAGAAGCCTTGAATTCTTCATGAAACTCTGTGCCAAATGGACACACAGGCCAGGCATCCTTCAGTGACTACTCCTGCAGCCAAAGGAAAGTGTAAGCAATGAATCAAGTGGTGGAATCAGAACAGTTCTGTTCTTCGAGAAGCTCTCCAGCTTGCAAGGCAAATACTTTGAACACTACTTTGGAGCACTTCACAGAAGACAAGTGCCTTCTTTTTTTCAGACTTGCTTAAGATATATAATTTAAATGAGAGTCTGGACCTGGTGTGAGGTGGTTATTTCAGTGTTAACAACTAACTCTTTCTGAATGATATTTAACTTATTTGTTCATCAGAAGCCTATTTGGGGATCCATACTTTGCCAGCTGCCTTAAGGATATAAAGATGAACTAAAGATGTTTCCTGCCTTTCAGGAGGGACAGTCTAATTGTGAAGAAGAGAACATTAACTGAGTTACAAAGCATGAGTAATGGCTGCATCAGAGTGGTGCCAAGAGGTTTGGGATGGCAGGGGGCAAGGTAGACGATTCCTGATGGCTGGCCGTTTCCAAAAAGCGTCCTTCCTTCTGTTCCTAGGTTTCCTTAGTTCCAAGAGCTAATGGTGAATATAACCAGTCTTCTTCTCTAGCTCCTCTGTCCATGATTACAATTGTGGTGGGAAACTCTATAGTCTTGTCCAGCCTTGATCCACCATCATTTTGCTTACACACCTGCCCATCTCTTACCCAGTACACATTTTCTTCAGGAGTGTATCTCCAGCCTCCCTCTTCTCTTATACCACTCTTCAATACATATTTGACCTGGAAGAAGTGAGTCTTGGTGAAGGTGGCAGGTAAAAAGTAGTGGAAAAGGGGGGAGCACCCACTCATATCAGCTAAGTAGTTATATAGCTAATTACCAGTCATGGTGAGAAAATGGGAAGTTATAGGCTGATGCTACAGATAGAACTTCCGGTTCAGAGCAGTCAGAAGATTTGGTGTTTCTAATTTCAAATTTTTTCAATTCTGTGAAAACAATATATCGAGGTTCAGTTAGAAAACTGTTGTTCATTCATGACAGTGTAGGAAAATGCTAAGCCTTGCGGTTATTATAACTGTTACTAAACAAGTAGATGTACACACAAAGTACTGCTCAGTCTAGACACTACATTGATTAACACCATATAGGATATTAGGAAGACAAATGAATATAAAATATTATTTTTAAAGTTTTGTTTAGAAAGAAAAAAAAATTCAGAATATCCTATTATCAATGACCCTTGCTTCCCAGTATAGAAAATATGATCAGAGACTGATATTATTTCTGTAGACTGAATCTTATTTTTAGGCATACATACACAGAATTTTATGATTTCCAACAAGTATTAAATACTTGTGGCTTTTCAGCTGTTCTCATAAATGAAGATTTATGAAGAAAAGATGATTAGAGAATATTTTTTAAAATTTGGATTTGTTTCAAGATTATTTGTTTTAAGTAAGAGTTCCGGAAGAAAGGCATACTCTGCTGACCTCCAGGCATAAAGTGACCCATCTGGCTGATTTTCTTTTGCCTCATCTCTTCATGTCATTCTCTCTCAAATCTGTCCTCCCGTTTGAAGAGAAAGAAGAGAGCAATCTCCCTTGGAAGAAGAGGATTCATCTTCAGTCAACAGAAAGGAATTTTAAAAAACCAAACAGGAGGGGTAGGCAGGCTTGCTTCTTAAACCACCAAATAAGGTCTTATTCAGTAATTATTTATTGGGAACATCTATGATTTCAGCATTTTAAAGGACGCAGTGAGAGTGAGACTGCCCTCACAGATCCATCTTGCAGTGTGAGAGGCATAAACAAATATAGCATGGAGCGTTAGGTATAAGGGCAGCACAGAGGAAGGAGTGACTAAATCTGTCTGGGTATCAGAGAAAGTTTTGCAGGAAAGGTGATATTTGAGCTGGATGTTGAAGGATGAGTATACACTTATTTATATCCTGCTTATTCCAAAGGGATTTAAGGTACCTTGTAGGAGTTGACCAGATAGTGGAGGAGTAGAATAGCATTTCAGTCACAGGAAGTGCCAAAGCACAGAAATGTGAAAGGGCACAGTATGCTTGGGAAGTCGTGGGAAGGTTTGAGGGCAGATGCGCAGAGGACACATGTGAGCCTGGGGGGTGGGAAGTGAGACAGCATAACCGCTGGGCCAATCACTAGCAGTAATTTGCAAACTTAGGCATGTATCAGAATCCCCTGGAGGCTTTTAAAAGCACAGATCCTTGGGCCCCATCCCCAGAGATCTTGATTCTGCAGATTTGGGGTAAGAGAGGGCAAGAATTTACATTTTTTACAAATTTCCTAGTGATGTTGACACAGCTGGTCCTGGTTCCACACTTTCAGAACCACTTCTTTAGAGTTGGGATTTTATCCTATAGTCCATTGAGAGTACCTGAAATTTGTGTAGTTTGAGAAAGAGTGAATCAGATCTGGATTTAGAAAATTTACTGGCAGCTATGAGGAGAACAAGGGAGGAAAACCACTTGGTAGATTATTTCACACATCCAAGAGACAAAGTAAATGGACCTCAACCCATTTACAGAAAGATGAAATACACTTAAGAATGTCTAGAGGCAATAAACAAACAAACAAACAACAACAACAGAATGTCTAGAGGCATAATCAAGATTACTTGGAATGATTGAATATGGGGAATGAGGGAAAGGGAAGGAATCTCAGAATGTTAAAATTATGTTCCATAATGTAACCAAAATACTATAAAATTTATTCAAAGGACCTCATGCTACCAAAATCTTTAAAATGGGCTCTAAGAAATCTTGCAAAATTTCAGATGACTTTCTTGCCAGGGTCGTGTATAATGCTTTTAGAGCCAAAGAGAGAGAGAGAGGGAGAGGGATAGCTTGGTCATGGTCATTCATCAGTCACTCCTCAAAATGTGTGACATGAAGCCCACTCAGGTATGGTCAGGCCTTTGTGAGGTAGCATCATCTAGGGGTGCTATTTACCCACCATGTCCATTAACATCGGAACTTTGATTCCAAGTATCGGCTGTGGTCTTTCCAGCCTCCATATACTCTTAATAACTATAGGAGTTTCCCCTGATACGTAGGAACTTCGTAGACACAACATGAAGGATCGGTTACAACTGGCTGACACCACAGAAGAGAAAGTGAACTATATATGAGTAACTTGATCCTAAATTGAACCCGTAATAACAATTCAGCAAAGTTTTGATTTTAGCTTCAAGTTTCTCTTTGCAACTGAATCTTTAGCCAAGTGTGCCTAAGGAGCCATCTCTGTTCTGTTCTCTGTTGTTCTCACAGTGCCAGGTTCTGCTGGCCCTTTCCTTGTGTTTTCGTGCTTTTCTTTCCTCTTGCAGGGCTGTGGAAATGGTCACTTCCTTGTACAAACCTTTCTTTATCTTTTTGCAATTTCTGAATGTTTCCATCAGTGTAATCTCTGCCAGTGGCATTTCTAAGGAGGTTGATTTGTTCAGTTCTCATTGCTAAATAGTTATAACCCATTATAGCTTCTCTTTGTTTTTCTGCAGCCCATTAACCCTCTCTGTCTTTCTTTTTTTTTTTTCTTTTTTTTTTCCTTTTTTTTTTTTTTCCTCTCTGTCTTTCGTATTGGACTGTGTGTGCTGCCCATTGGTAGTGATGAGGTAGGAGCAGGGTAGGAGGAAAGTACAGAGCGGGATGGGAGTAAGGTATTATGTTTTGCTCCTTTCAAATTAGAAGAATAACTTTCAGATTGGGTGTCAACTGGAAACACATCTCTCCCTTGGACAGAAATATTACCATATCTTTAACAACATTAAACATAATCTCTTGCTGTAGCCTTTCAGGAACTTTCTGATTCACTATTTTTATGCTCACAAATCATGTGGGAAACAAAGAAGCTTCATAGTCATTGTTGAGATTAGAGGGATTCATATGTTACTCCTTCTTCTCACCACATAAATTCTAAACTGGAAGAGACGCAGGAGTCAGGAAAAGGACGACCCAAACTTTAACTCTATCACTGATAGGGTCGATGGGGAGTCTGTCTTGGAGTAAAAGCCAAGTAATGACAAACTGTGCCAGTCTAGTCCTCAAAACAGCACATTAGAGGGAAAGTTTGAATCTTTAGCACAGAGAATGGCTGTCATCCTCCTCCCAGGTAATTCCTTCCACCACCATGTGGAAGAGTAAAGGGGTGGAGGACAAAAAGTCCAGAAAAACACTCTTTCATAGAAACCAGGGGATGAATTACCCAAGACAGATATATTTTCTAATAAAGTTTTAATGATAGTTCTAGGAAAATAACAATGACTAACCACACAGTGTCTATCATTTGACTTCTGAAGAGTGTCAAAGTAATCTCTTTAAGATAATTAATGTCAAAGACATTAAGAATTTTAAGAAATCAGGAAAGTTAATGTTTATTTTCCAGTCTATGAATGAAGATGACAAATGGTGTAATTATATGCATAACTTGTGAATAATTCAACCAATGAGCTATTTAATTTAAAAATTTATGATTTGGAGAGTTAAAGTTTTGGCTCTTTTTTTAAGTTGTCACACGCTGTTAGTGATTTCCACTCCATTCCTCTACCTTCCACTAGTACTAAAATTCTATCTGAGTATGTGGCCACTCCACTAAAGAAACTATTGCCTAGTCTCCCTGGCAGCTAGAAGTAGCCATGTAAATAAGTTCTCAGCGATAGAACAGCAGAGTAGAAGGGATGCCTGCAACTCCAGTCTCATTTGCTTAAAGGAAATACTTTGCTCTATTTTCTTCCCCCTTCTTGGGCTGAGATACTGAGATGACAGTCATCAGTGGCAGCAGGATCCCTTAGAGACCTAATGGACCAGAGCCTTTCTATAGCCTAGGCTGGCCAGACTGTAAGATGAGAGCAAAATAAGCTTCTGCCTTTTTTAGGCCACCATGTTTTTTGAGGCTCTTTATAATGTCAGCTTAACATTTATACCAACTAATACAAATAGTTATGCCTATTTTTATTTTTTATTTATGTATTTATTTTTAAATATTTTATTTATTTATTCATGAGAGATAGAGAGAGAGAGGCAGAGACACAGGCAGAGGGAGAAACAGGTTCCATGCAGGTAGCCTGACTTGAGACTTGACCCCAGAACTCCAGGATCACGCCCCAGGCCAAAGGCAGGCGCCAAACCACTGAGCCACCCAGGGATCCCCTATGCCTATTTTTAAAAGTGTTAAAATATTCAGTAGGAAGAAATCTGCACACTTAATTATTATAGTGGGTTGAATAGACATCCCCAAAAGATAGATCTATCCAGAACCTAAAATATGGTCTCATTTGGAAAAAAACATGTTTGAAGATGTAATTAAGAATGTCAAGATGAGATCATCCTGGATTAATTGGGTGAACCCTAAAGCAAACGACACGTCATTAGAGACAGAAGAGGAAAATAGAGGAGAGAGGCCACGTGAAGATAGGAAGGGACTCAAGGGATGCATTTGCAAGCCAAAGAACTAGAGCTGGAGAAGGCAAGGAAAGATTCTCTACTTTCCCAGGGATGATGACTCAGCCTACACCTGTGAAAGAATAAATTTATGTTGTTTCTAAGCCACCCAGTTTATGGTGATTTGTTACAGCAGCCGCAGGGAACTAACACAGCTATTTAATAAAATTTGATAATGAAGATGAAGAAGGATATTTGGAGGAGTTAAAAAAAATAATTTCCTGTTTTGTTATGAAATACTGAAAGGAGTATAGAGCACTAATATGAAAGTGGCTCATTCACTCATTTGTTAGACACCTTGGGGCACCGGGGTGGCTCAGTTGGTTGGGCATCCAGCTCTCGATCTCAGCTCAGTTCTTGATCTCAGGGTGCTGAATTCTGACCCTGTGTTGGTCTACACGGGGTGTGGAGCCTATTTAAAGAAAAAAAATTAATTAAAAAAAAAAAGACACCATCTGATTGCCTAAGGTATATCAGCCATTGAAAAGTGCCAGGAATATAAAAGAGAGACATGGTCCCAACCTTCAAGAAGTTCGTTGTCTCCTTGAAAAAGATACATGAACGTTGATGACACTGGTCTGGTTCATTTAAAAAAGAAGCTAAAAAGAAAGAAACTTTATGTCACGATTATAGGCTACTTGGCAATGAGAAAAACTCCCATGGAGTTGTTGGACACATAAGTTTGAAATCTAAGAAAATCGGATATTCAGTTTGTTCCACACAGATCCTTCTATTGGGGGATATGACAAACACTGTAATAAAAATGGTTCCTTGTATTTCTAAAGCTTTAACTTCATTAACTTTTTTAATAATTGAATCTTTATTACCTTACAAGTAAGTTGATGAAATAACATTCCCCTCTAACCAGTTGAACATCTCTAACTTAGAATAAGTTTTAAAAATCTATTTATTTGTTTGTCAGTAAATAGACTCCATTCCCAGCATGGAGCCCAAAATGGGGCTTGAGCTCATAACCCTGAGATCGAGACCTGAGCCAGGATCAAGAGTCAGATGCTCAAATGACTGAGCTGCACAGGCACCCCTAAAATTCTATTTAATAAGGAGAAATTTTCTAGAGTAAATAGAATTGTTTTCAATATCTCCTCAATCCCCGGTTTATGAAGTGCACTGTTTTGTATTTGGCAACCCCATCAGGGATTTATTTCAAAATTATGTCCAAAACAATAAAAATTACTTATGATCACATGGAAAGAATGCATTAAATATTATTCCTTGGACTGTATTTCAACCTTGGAATGAGCAATGCAAGATTCTCCCTTGCACAGATAAGCCACTAAGCAATATGGAATCTATTATCCACGTCACCTCCTAATTTTATTTTGGAACCAAAGATTCCTAGTAGATTCTCTTATTGGAAGGGACATCGTCCTTAATTACTCTGTCTTCAATGTGATACAGGTAATGTGAAAATCTGATTCTGTTCTCTTCCCTGGTATTTCACTGTTTCATATCATTTTTTTTTAAATCTTGGCTCTATTTTTACTCAATGCTAAACTTGTATATTTCCTTTTATAATAGGCAATCTTATCTTGGACCCACAAAATGAGGATTTACTACTGTGTAGGAAACATATACTGAAAATAAGTACGCATAAAAATACTGGAAGGAAATCCACCAAAATGCTCTCCTTTGGGTGTTAGATATATGGATAAGTTTTTAAAATATCCTTAGTGCTTTGTATGCTAATCTTTTATATAATAAAAATGGAATCAATTTTGATGTTTATTTGCAGTTTAAGGTATCATCTTAAACTGAAATAGGTAGGAGGAGATTGTAGTGGAGTCTGTCTCGCTCATGCTCAAGTGAACACAGCTGGGCCTGAAGTTGTCTTCCAGGATCAAGTGGAGAAGCTCGATAGAGCAGCCCTTCTGAGGAATCCCAACTAAGGAATCTCTGGCTCCACCTGCTTGCAGGGCAAAAGTAGTGCTGGAGAGCTCTTCTCACCAATCCACGAGGCATACAGGTAAAAAGAAACCAACATTCTAAACATTTTCCTCAATCCAAATTCATTTAAAGTAAGAAATATTTACAACAATATTGAGAAACTATAGTCCTGAAGGAAAACAAATGGCATCACTGACATATTCAAGTTTAGCCTAAGTTTTTTAAAAAAGGTAATGAAGTTACATTTTCATTTAAATGCCTAGGTATTTACTATAATCTTAGAGTGCCATAAGGTGGTTACTAATTTATTAGATAGCATTAAAGTTAGCATTTTAATGAATTGTCTTTTTTTGCCACAGCTTATCTCAGTAGTATTGGGTTTTGGTAATATAATGTTTGACAAACTGATAACTTTTGGGAGAGGGTAACATGAAATCCTTTGTTCTGTGAAAGTAAAGCACCTAGGAGCACTTTTTTTAAACACCTACGCAGGTAAATGAGATACAACAAAATCAGTTTTGGGTTGATGTTGCTGTTTCTTCACTCTCTCTGAATAAGATTTTTGTTGGGCTCACACAGCCATTTTGCTTCCTGGAGTGAATCTTCTTTCATATTTTTTCATTCAAGTTTTCATATGAATGTTTTTAAATAAAATATATAAGTGGAAAAATATGAAACCTGTGATATTGTTTTCCAGGGTGTTCAGTGTCAGCCTCAAAACATAAAAAAGAAAAAAGCAAATGGGACAACAAATAAAGTTGCCCTGTGTTTTTAAGACTTAAAACATTCACCTATAAAAACACTGATATTTTCAGACAAACAGAAAAATGTTTCCCTGCTGAAACAGTATTTGCTATTATAGGATATATAGTTAAATCGAATGAGAAATAAGGGCAAGCATAAACAAATACCAAAGAAAAACTTCATTGTGCAAATGTTCTCAAAAATAAACTTGGAGAAACATACCTCCCTGAGTATAAATATTTCAGCTTAGTTTATGTAAAGGTGTTATCTGTTGAAGTCAGCAGAAATCATGCCTTCATACAATTCTGGCTAGAATATGTTTTTTTAATGATTGCTAAAGTCTCATAGAAAGGTCTATATAATTTCTTGTCTTGTGTTAAGCAAGAGTTCTTGTTTCCATGTTCAGGTTTTCTGTGAATTAATATTTTGAAATATCAATTTCCTAAAAATGAGTGCATTATCATTATTTCAGTTGTAAACAGTCGCAACCTTTTCTTTTGCAAACCTGCCTTGCAAATACTTTGTGAGCCTTTACATGTTAGCATAACACTAGATAGCCTCATGTCATGTTTTAGTATTGTCTGTACAGATATTTCATCTGTGGGAGGTTTTTCATCTGTCCATCATGGATCAACCCAGTAGTAAACTGTGCTTATTTTAAGTCTTCTATTTTTAGCCTAATGATTTATCTAACTGACTTTTGAGGTCTGTTAAAGAACAAAAATAATTTGGAATTAAAAATAATCCATAGTGTCACAAATATAGAAAATGTGTTATAAAAAATAAGCTAAAGCAATTTTAGCACATCAGATTTGATAGAGTCCATCTGCTTTTGTTGCCTACATAAATTGCCTTTTCTTTTTTTTAAGGATTTTATTTGTATATTCATGAGAGACACAGAGAGAAAGGCAGAGGGAGAAACAGGCTCCACACAGGCAACCTGATGTGGGACTCGATCCCAGGATCATGACCTGGGCCAAAGGCAGTTGCTCAACCACTGAGCTACCCAGGGTGCCCCATAAATTGTCTTTTCTTTAGCTTAGTTATCTGTAGATGCTGCCATAGAGCTTCAGCTCCATCCAAAACCAGCCCTGACCATGCCTTAAAACAATGTGAATCAAAGTGGCATTTTTTTCCCCAGAGAGCTGTTCAGCTAGCATAGGACTATACCAGTCAGAAAACACAGAAGAGAAATACAACCTGGAGATGCAAAGTTTAGAAGGCACCAGCATTTTAATGGTTAATAAAGCCATGGAAGTAGGTGCCATCATTTAGGAAAAGAGAGTAGAACAATCTTTACCAGCTGTCTAAAATCCTGAATAAACACAGCATTTCCCCCTCATCCTCATTATCATAACCTCAATGTCCACATTGTTCCAGCTTTGGTTTTTGTGGTTTGTATTGTAAAACTAATGTTTTTGCGTCATTTTCAAATTACTATGCAATTCAATATCCATTTCCAGATTACACATGCAAAACCCCTGACGATTTAGGAGAGCAGCTACATGAGCATAGTAACTCACCTAAGGGACCAGCCGTGGCTCCTATCCACCCCCAGGCTTGCTAGAAACAGCAGATGAAACCATCCGGGTGGAGATCTTTGAGACTTGGTATACTAAAGTCAGAATTTACAGGATGCCCTCGTAAGCAGCAGATAAGACCAATTTCTAAATCTATGTGCAATGGGAAGTCTTGAGCATTTGCTTTTGGAACCTGGAGCATAGCATATTATGGTGATCAGTACTGTTCATCGCACAATTTCAACGGTGGGCTGCAGTGTGGCTCATAGTAGATACGATTTTATTACCGGTATTCGAATCATTTGTGTTTCTCCTAGTGTTTGAGAGCTCTCAAATGCCAAACCCAGCAAAACAGATGAACAGGTGTAGGGAGGAGCACGAGTAGCCTTTGTTCAGTGTGCGGGGTCATGGGTTCACTATCAAGATCTTGTGGACCTTCACGGGCTGGTTTGTAAAAGTTTTATTACTCTGTGTACCGTCTTGTCAGGGCCTTTACTGACACCAATACCAGTAAAATGTATTCTGCAAACAAAAATAGCATTTTTGCTTCTAAAGCAATTTTTCGTGCTTAACATTGTTTAGAAATTTGAGTGAGTTTCAGGGTACTATTTAATGATGTTTTGCCGAGAGTATCAAGGATGTCCCTGAAATTGCCTCAAATAATTATATCCTCCCCAATACTGCTGAGAGGTATGTTCTTATAAAGCAAAATTCAAGGGCAAAAATAACTGAACGACAACAGTAAAAAAATTTTATTAGTTGGGAATTTGGCTTGAAGCCACAGTACAAAGCTCAAGTAAACTAGGCCGCGCACTTGAAAGGCTTCTTTTTCTTGAGCTTGTTTGGCCTAAATAACCTCAGGCTATAGCAGCCTCCGAGGAGGATTGCTCTCTCTTCCTTTTTAGCTTCAAAGGCAGCCCTAAGACTCCAGTGAGCACTCGTGGAAATGGAGAGAAAGCCAATTGGAGAGGACCCTGTTAGCTCTCCTCTGTGTTGCTGAAGTAAACTTTTTGTTGTGCCTCAAACTTAGGGAGAGGATAACCTCTCTGTGCCCCCCCACCCCCACCCAACACCCTGCTCTGTCCTGCCAGCAAGCCAAATGGAAGCAACAGAGAGGCCTCCAGTGACCTATAGCCCTTTCGAAGAAAACTTTGACTCTTCAAAAAAAAAAAAAAAAGTAGCTTAATCAGTATTCGATGATCTTACTAATGCAATCAATCCTCCTTCCCTTGACTCTATCCCTAAAGTGACATAAAGAATGTCAATGTGGAATGGTGTTCTATGCCTAAGGAGCAACAAAACTATTTCAAGTAATTAGGTACCTTTCTTTAAAAAAAGGCAAAGTGTGGTTGCCTTCTTGTTTTCTGCGAGATAGGGTTTTTTTTTTTGTAAAAAAAAAAAAAAGTGCTCTTGGGGGATCCCTAAATCCTTGAAAAATAAATCAGCCATCTTCTGATTCCTTGGGGACTGGTGGAATAGTGTAAGCATGGACACACAGCAGACACACATTCTTTTTTTTTTCTTTTTAATAATAAATTTATTTTTTATTGGTGTTCAGTTTGACAACATACAGAATAACACCCAGTGCTCATCCCGTCAAGTGCCCCCCTCAGTGCCCGTCACCCATTCACCCCCACCCCCCACCCTCCTCCCCTTCCACCACCCCTATACACAGACATTCTTTACAATAAGTCTGGCTCTGGCTTTAACCCAGAGCCCTAGTGAGCGGGGCTGAGTCATAGAGTTCTACAAGGACTCCTTTTGTGCCATTGGCCTAAAGCCTAGATAAAATGAAAGTAAAGAGGCCTCTGACTTCTCTGCACTAGGCCTACAACCAAATTTTTGCCTTAAGAGTCTTGCTACTTTATTAATAGTAAGAAGGGAGGAAAGACAAGATTTTTAAAAAAGAGCACCAAGGGTAAAAGAGTCTTTTTCTTTTACACTTGGAACTAATGTTACCCGAGTTACCAAGTCGTAGGCCACTCAACATTGGGATGTTGTGTGTATTGGGGGGCACCTTAAAACAGAAATCGTGTAAAAGGACACACTCTATGTGAGACAAAGAGCACTGAAATTGAGACACCCACAGAACCCTAAAGATGCCAAAGTCAGAGCTATTTATTTATTTGCAAATCTCTTTGAAGCCATCAGCTAATAATAACTGACTGGCTTTGCTTCTTCATTACATCTTCCCTCAGCTTCTCCTCTTGAAATGCTCATCAAGTTTTGTTATTCTTCAACAGCCATCTTTTCTTAAATTGGGAGCTTCCCAAGGGCGGAGACATGTCTTATTCTGTAGTGCTTAGTAGGCACTCAGTAGACTTTTTTTCCCTATTGAATGACTCTTCATTGTGCCTTTGACTATAACTTTTATGCAGAGTAGCATTGAGGAGGGTCTTCCAGGTGATGGTTTCTTCATCTCCCCAAAAATATAGAGTGTGTAGCCAACGTTAACTCTAGAAGTATTATCATTTGCATGACTGATGAAGTTAGGAAAATTAGATCTCATACAAATATATTTAATTCATTGCTAACCCTTCAGACTGGATTTTATGTGTCCATAACCCCATAGCCATCCTTCTTTCATAGATCTCTTATAATTTCTTCATAAAAATCTGCATTTCCACTAGGCTATAAACTGCAGGGAGTGCAGGAGACTGGTTTGCTCACTGCTGGATTCCTAGCACCCATCACCTGGCTCAGCCTTTATTTAATAAGCATTTGTTGAATGAACAAAACGTTCGAGAATCTCCTTTCTAGACACTAACCGTAAAGTTCCTTTCTCATTGGAGCACCTCTCTGTTTTCATGTCACAGACCATTAGAAGACTAATGTTACCTATTGTGTGTGTGTGTGTTGGGCCACCTGTTGGAGTTACTGCAGCCATTCATGTTCACAATGGTTGAAGACTTATGCTTCAGCAGTTCTTATATTTCATTAGAAAGACAAAGGAAAAAGAAATACACTACAGCTGAAATAAATTGTAAAAGATATCTGCAACTCAGCTCTAAAACGTACTTCTAACTTTTGACAGTATAAAGCAGTGCACGAAACTGTGTAAATCTGGCTGTAGTTTTTACTGCATAAAAATTCATAAAAATGTTTGATGTGTAACTACATTTTTTAATGACAGGTAAAATCCATTTTTGTATTTATGTGTGGTCACAAGTAACCCTTGGTTCAAAGTGATATTTCTGTTTCAGATAATCCTTACAGTTCCACTTACTTAAGTACCTTATTTATTTATTTATTTATTTAGATTTTATTTATTTATTCATGAGAGACACAGAGAGAGAGAGAGACAGAGACACAGGCAGAGGGAGAAGCAGGCCGCTCGCAGGGAGCCCGATATGGGACTCGATCCCAGACTCCAGGATCATGCCCTGAGCTGAAGGCAGATGCTCAACCACTGAGTCACCCAGGTGTCCCTTAAGGTACCTTATATAAAGCACTTTTTAGTATATAAACATAGATACCAAGATGACTATTAATTTCTTGAGTTATTGAATTTCCAGCAAATTGTACTTTATGTTTAATCCCAGAAATAGAACGCAAAAAGTCCATTTTAAAGCCTCTTACTGCCTCATACAAATTTTTCTATCTCTTTAAGGTAGAAAAAGGAGAGAGCAGAAGAAAGTAGTAATATCTTATTTATAAACTATTGCTTTTATAAAATATACTTAACATATTTCATGTTAAATAACCTCTTAAATGACATTGTCAAAAGAGTAAAGCCCTCAGAAGTCAAAGCAATCTAGAAAGACTCTTGCTGAGAAAAAGTTAACATAAACGTATTACTAATATTTAGTTCAGGAAAACTCAAGTTTATTCAAAAAACTTAAATGTAATTTATTCCATAAGGAACAGCTTATGGAGGAGGAAAGACAAGGAGGAGTGAGGAAAAAGGAAAATATAACCCAAAAAATGATAACTTTCATACAGAAATGAAAGAACAGAGGGCAAATAATTGAAAGGAGTACTCTTGCCCCCCCTTGCCAGTCACTCGGCTGTAAAATTCAGCATGTGATGCAATTTCCCATGCCTTTTGAAGTACTAATTCCCTGATTAAGTACTCTTGACCTTAACCTGGAAGCTCCATGAGCTTTCATTCATTATTCATTAATGGGGCTTAAGACTATTCTACTCTGGAGAGACAGATACTCTTTTGCCTTCAAGGAATATGTCAATTAGAGGAGACAGGTCATTGAGGGGATGCTAAAATGGCTTAATATGTACTATTATACTGGAAATGCTCTTTTCTCATGTGTGGAAAAAGCATGCTAGGAAAATGCTCCAAAAACTCTGTCAGCTTCTTACATATAAGATCCTAAAATGGCATTTCAGGACCATTTTTTAAAAAACTGGTATTAGTTGCACTTAAAATATGACACCTATAGCAATGATACTTAAAATTATTTATAACCTCCTATATAATAAAATTAATACTGTTTTCATCAGATTCTATTTCAAATCACTGTAAAACTTTTATCTTCTCCCAGAACTAACCATGCGACCAGCCTGCTTCAGGCATCACAGAGTCAATGGAGAAGAAAATTGAGAAACAATGAATTTAGCGTTTATTATCTTACTTTTGAATGGTTATGTTGGGGTGCCTGACCGGCTCAGTAGGTGAAGCATGTGACTCTTGGTCTTGAGGTCATGGGTTCAAGCTCTACATAGAGCTTACTTAAAAATAAAATAAAAATCGAATAGAGTTATGGTTAGGATATGTTTAAATAGTAAATTCAGGACACCTGGGTGGCTCAGCAGTTGGGCACCTGCCTTCAGCTCAGGTCATGATCCCGGGATCCAGTGTTGAGTCCCACTTCGGGCTCCCTGTGAGGAGCCTGCTTCTCCCTCTGCCTGTGTCTCTGCCTCTCTCTCTTTCTCTCTCTCTTCTGTGTCTCTCATTAATAAATAAATCTTAAAAAAAAAAAAAAGGTAAAATCTGCCCTCAGCTTTTCCTGAGTCCAAGGTGGTTCTGTGGGGTATCAGCAATGTTGCTCCAGAGAACTATATGTATCACAGAACACCATCTTGGTACTTTTGTTTATGTAATAGATGATGATGATTACTTTGATCTAAAATTAGGTTAAGTTCTGAAAGCTTCAGTTATCTAAATTGGACTTAAATACTCTGTGGAAGGGCTACTCCAAGTAGTTTCTTGTGGAGGATACCCAGGGATACCCAGAAACAAGCAGGAACAAAGTCGTGAGGAACCTCACATATCATGTGAAAGTGCTTCGACTTTATTGTGAAGTTAAAGTATGTTCTGTTCTGATGGTATTTCACAATCTAGTAGAGATTTAGACAGGGTCTTGCTGCCTAATTTATCTTCTTAAGTATATGTTAGTATTAACTGCTTTAAAACAAAAACCTCAGTTTGTGTAGATGTTCTGTCCCTCCTCTGAATGAGGCCATGTTCCTTGTCAAAGGTGAGGTGAGAGGTGATTACATCAGGATTCTGAGGAGAGTATTAAAGATTTCCCAGTGGATCCATTCAAATTCCTCATTCCTTCCAGAGTAGAAAGACTAGAGGCCAAAGCAAGAGTATAGGTGAACATGTATGATGTCTGGACCTATATAAGGTAATGAATGATAGCAGAGATGAAGAAGGGATTAATTTGAGTGGAATTTTGATATAGAATTAAGTGAGAGTTTTTGAAGAAGTGGGAGAAATGAGAGATGATTCCCAGGTTCTTGACCAGGGTGACTAGTGGATGTAACGTCCAGGTTGAGGTGGAAGTTAATAAATCTAACTTTGGACATGCTGAACTGAGGGACATCTGTGCAAAGACATCTAATAAATTGGATGTTTGGTATGACGCTCAGGAGAAAGATCTAAGCTAGTGTTGTAATTTGGAAATCATTGTGTTTTGGTGGTTTAGATGTTTATCCAAATCATTGTGTTTTGGTGGTTTAGATGTTTGGTGTATACATATACTTTAGATGTTTAGATGTTTAGTGTATATAATGACAAAAGAAAGATTAAGGATGAATTCTAGGGGAATACCAAGATTTATAGGGTAGACGAGATAAAGACACTTCTTAAGGAGATAGAAAGAAACAGAAATGGTTGTCATGGATACCTGAGGAAAGAAAGACTTTCAAAAAATATAGTGGTCAAGACTTTTAGTCACTGTGAGGGGTCAAGTGAGATTAAGACTGACTAACTTCCATTTAATTTGGAAATTAGAGCGCTTTCAGTTAGTGACGCTGGTAGATATCAGATTCCTGTGGGTTGAGGAATGAACAGAAAATGAAATGAATTCAGATCATTCTTTCAAGAGGCTTATTTATGAAGGTAAGAGCAGAGATTATAGCTAGAAGAAAACTCAGGATCAAAAACAGTTTTTCTTTAAGATGGGAAAGATATGGGTTCATTTACTTGTGGAGGAGAAATCAGTGGAAAAAGATCTCAGGGGTAAGCAAGAAAACAAAATTGATGCCGCAGAAATTATTACAAGCAGAGATACAGCATGGAAGTTTGGAGGAGGGATTAGCTTTAGAGAGAAGACCTTTAGACTGGTAGGGGGTAGAGAATTGGGGGTTTTAGAGGGGCATTGATATCTAGTTTAGTTTAATTGTACTCCAGATGTGTGATTTCCTCTTTCTTACTCTTTGGAGAGCGTGCATGCCAGGCTGCCTCCACTCCTTCATTCACATCACTTCAGGAGAGGTGGACCTAATGACCTAGTAAATTTGACTAGAACAACCGAGCATTAGAATTCTTGGTTGAATTCCAGCCACTCTTCCTTTTGGGAGCAGTCTCTCCTACAGAGAGCATATGTTCTCCTGCTCCTTCGAGGACACACTTTTCCTCACCACACAGGAAGAGTTGCTTTGGTCCATTGCTTCCTTAAACTTGATTCTATGTACCTCACTCTGACTCAGCATTGTAAAACTCCTGTGAGTAACATACACAAAGCCATATCCTACAACCTGGCATTTGTAAGTAATAAAGATGATATTTTGGCCTCTGTCACTCCTTTCTTGCATATCTCAAATAGGTCAGTGTAGAAGAGGATCATCTTTGTGTTAATTAATCACTTACTCATCAAGCACAGCACTGCCTACGTGAATTTGGACAACAGCTCGTGGCTCCCCACCGTCTGGTCTTCCATTATTTATTGGACATGTTTGCCCAGATAGAGTCTATATTTCCCAGCCCCCTTGCAACTAAGTGTGGCCATAGGACTTCGTACTACTATGGAAGGGGATCAGCAGTAATGAGCGTAACTTCCACCTCACTTGATTAGAAGAAAGTTACTTTCCCTATTTCTTTTGTCTGATACCTTAGATATGGCTAGAGGCTTAGATGTGCCTAAGATCTTAGACCTTAGATATGGCTGTGAGCTAGTTAGACTTTGTAGAAGAGGAATGAGCCCCAAGGATCAGCAGAGCATGAATAGGGAGGGAATCTGAGTTGCCGAATATCCATGTAGAGACTTAGCCCACTAGGCTGCCCTGGGCTGTTACATGACAGAGAAATAGACATTTATTTCATTTAAGCCATTGTATATTTGGGGCTCTTTCTGATGGCAGTTTAACCTTTACCTTAAAAGCCAGGACTGAGTTGTTTGGGCCTTAATATTTTAAAATCCAGAGACAAAAAAATAAATATAAAAATAAAAAAATAAAATCCAGAGACGTAGATGGAATTTGACCTACTAGAGTCTTTAGCTATGAATGAGACCACAGAGGTATAGATACGATTGTTTCTTAGATAAATGAATAGCATAACTTCTAATATTAAAAAAATGTGACAACCATGGGCATAATATTAATATGTTCTAAGAAAGGTGGGAGGGACAGAAGGCTCTGTTTATGCTCGTATGTACAAGAAAAGAAGCTAAATAAACTTATACTCACTCTCATTCTGTTTATTTGTACCAATTAGTTTTCAGTCACATTAGGAAAAGATGAACTGAGAAAATTCTTCTGGGCGTTCTAGGCAGAGAGCACAAATAGCAGGCATAAGGTTAGTAAGCCACCGATGAACTCAGCATCAGGAAGAACCATGTACCTGGCACACTGGGGAGGAGAATCACAGGAAGATGAGGCAGATTGGCAGGTCCTTGTAAGTCAAGATAAGAAATAGGGATTTGATTTTAGGCATGATGGAAGCCATTAGAAAATTTTAAGCAGCTCAGTAGCAAATGAAGGGATCTGTCTTTTAAAAATATCATTCTAGAAAATTGATGCAAGGGAAGAAACAGGGAAACTGATTAGGAGATATTGTAATAACCCAGGCCAGTAACCATTGGACAGTGGTTTAGATCTTTTGGACAATGTGGGGATATTGAGCACAGCAAGCCCCTTTATTAGCAGCAAAATAATAAATAATATTTAGTTGAAGTGAAAGAATTCAACAAATACCAAAGATGTCTGTCTGGCACTCATTAGCCAGAACATTCCTTCACTCTCAAGCTCCAGGATTGCTGCTGGCTGCTCCCAACATGCCTTTGTTCCCAGGGAGTGAAATGTCTTGGCTCAGCTCAAAAACTGTGAACGGGGGCTCTCAACCACAGCTGCTTGCTTCTGGGAACATGATCAGCAAAATGGATGTCTAGATTTTCAGTTAATCAAGTGAAATACCAGCTAGCCTTTTGGTTTAGTACTTCCAAAGTCAGTTGCTGCCAAGTCCAGTCAATACTGTGAGCTGTTCAAGAGGCTTCTACAGCTGCTTGGCCCTAGAGAGACTTGTGGTGGTGGAGCTATTGACAGCTCACAGATGGAAGAGCTTTCAATGTTAGTTGGTCCAATGTGCTGGAAATAACAAAATTGGCAAGAAACAGGTGACTTCCGATTGGCACAGAGATGAGGTACCAGGAAACTGGCACAGATGAATCTAACCTAAAGAAACATCCTAAAACGTATAGTAGGTTGTTTCTTTTTCCTTGCTCAGCTAGTTTCCTTGCTCTAAGCTTGATATCTAATGCAGGCTTGACTTTAGATGCAGGAGCCCTTCCTGTTGTGGGTGCTCCAGGAGCACCAGAGGTAAACAGGTAGCAACCTAGAGAACTCCCAACCATGATTCTGAAACAGATACCACCCACCACTGAGAAACCAATTCAAATAGCCTCAATCTGAGGAAAAAATAGTCTTGTATCTGTGTTCAGGCATTCTCTCAAATGACACATGATGTACACCTACTTTAGAAATTTCAGTTTTTCAGGTTTTTTGCTCCCTGTGTGTGTATGTGTTTGGCAACAGCTCAGACCCTGACACTATACAAATTATGAAATAGCATTACCATTACCATCATCTTATAAAATACGGTATATTTAGCAGTTAGCAAAGAAATGTATTTGAAACTTGCATATAAATTTTTTAGAATATTGTATGTAACTTTGGACCTTATAATTGAGTTAGGATATAAAAGTTTGAGTAATTATTCAGAAAGAGTCAAAAAAAAAAAAAAGAAGAAAAAGAAAGAGCCAAGGAAGTATATAACTTATTGACACACAGATATGAAAATAAAACTCAAATTGGTTTCCTAAGTCTGATTAAAAAAAAACAAATAGTAGTCTCCATATAATCTGAAGGATCTTTTTTTTTTTTTTTTTAAATAGTTAGTAAGCGGCCTTCGACAGTGTACCACAAACTCCTGAAGGAAGAAATGAGCAATTATCTCTATTCATGAAAGGCTCATTGAGAGAACATAATCGTGGGGACAAATTTAGGATAAATGCAAAGTATTTCTTGCCCATGGAAATTGTCAGAGACTAGAGTCCCAGGGGCTTATGTGGGATCTTCCCATTGACTATATAAAGGGAGAGACAGAAGACAAGCAGTTACCTTCTGAGTATCTTTCATTCTTAAATTGCAGCTCATCTGTGTCAGATGGACTCTAAATGTCATCATCACCTGGAAAATTTGGGTGATGAGCTAGGTTTTGCCATTACCCAAATAACCACTGTATGATGGAAGTAGGATCTCCATGGTAGGACAGTTGTCCCTTAAGTAGAGAAGGTAAAATACAGAAGGAGGAAAGTATCTTGAAAGCAAGCAAGAATGAAAAAGTTCCTGCCATCCTCAAAACAGACACTCATCAAAAGAAGTCTCCTGTACTTGTATTTCAATATTTATCTTTTAATATGGGGCTTATGATGGGGTTACATCCTGATAAACTCATCATAAGTTGAAAATCCCATGAGTCAAAAACATATTTAATATGCCAAACCTACCAGACATCGTGGTGCAACTTAGCCCACCTTAAATGTGCTCAGAACGCTTACATTAGCCTGCAGCTGGGCAAATTGTCTAACACAAAGCCTATTTATCATAAAGGGTTACAAATCTCATGTCACTTATTGAATATAGAACTGAAGTTGAAAACAGTTCCATATGGGTACAGAATGCTTTTAAGTATATCAGTTGTTTACCCTTGTGATCACCTGGCTGATGAGAAACTGCAGCTGGACTTGCTAATTCAAAATTCACAGTACAGTTTCTACTTAATGGGTATGGCTTTTCCACCATGGTAAAGTAAAAAAAAAAAAAAATCATCAAATTGAAAGATTATAAGTTGGGAGCTGTCTATAATAATATGTTTAAGTAAGAATGACACTGTAGAGAAAACATCAGGTAAAGTATACTTTAATCTTTATACTTAGCCTAAAGTATACTTTATACTTAGGCTTAAAGTACAGCTCACATTCTTTTATAGGAGTTTGTTAAATCTTGTGATATAGGAACACAGTTGTGAGTTGGGTAATTATCACTTATTCAGAAGCTCTTTTGCTTGATACATCTCATTAACTCCGCTAGTAAAGTATTCAAATGAGAACATGTTTGTGTTGAATATTTTTAAATGGACAGTACGGTATGGGGGTTGAGTTTGATAAAGTAGAAAAAATTAAAAGTTGAGGCTCAGACTTATTGTGAGGATGAAAGCACTTTGTGTTTCTGATTTTGGTAAAAGAGGAGAAGATCTTGGTCAAATTGAAATAAGATTTTAGAACTCTGAATGTTTGGAGGCAATAACCTCAACAAATCATGTTTGTACTTTCAGTGGAATATCTTATTATGAAATTCCATAACTCAAATACATAGTAAAATGAATAAACCAGAAGTTGCGGTACTCTAAATAGTTGTAAGAATACTTTCCTCATAGAGACCTAAGCCAATGTTATCTAAGAAACTTACACTTCTGCATTCTTCCAAAATGTACTCATAACAGTTTTGAATCTATGCCATGCCTCCAGTCATACTCCATGCCTTTTAGGTAATAATTCTTGATGTTTCCCCTTGTTATTTCCAGGGCTTTTTGTTATTGTTATTTGCTGCACTCTTGGTGAAGAACATTCTGGAATATTACAACCATTTAGGAAAAATAACCTTCTAATGGAGAACACAACAACAAACCAAACAAAAAGAAATCCCACATAATTTCAGATGATAAAACAGAAAAGTATTCTGGTAATAAAAGATGGAGACTTGACTTTACCTCACAGACCTTCATTTTATGCTTGGAACCTATCCCTCACCCTGACACCTTTACTTACATGAATATATGGTAAAAAAAAAAAAAAAAACACCTTCCTGGGAAAAGAAATG
Organism: Vulpes vulpes; assembly: GCF_048418805.1. Lineage (NCBI taxonomy): Eukaryota > Metazoa > Chordata > Mammalia > Carnivora > Canidae > Vulpes > Vulpes vulpes. The sequence goes on along the minus strand of NC_132792.1, from coordinate 43,342,021 downwards.
TTGGGAAATATCAGGAAGGGAGACAGAACATAAAGACTCCTAACTCTGGGAAACGAACTAGGGGTGGTGGAAGGGGAGGAGGGCGGGTGTTGGAGGGGAATGGGTGACGGGCACTGAGGTGGACACTTGACGGGATGAGCACTGGGTGTTTTTCTGTATGTTGGTAAATTGAACACCAATAAAAATTAATTAAAAAAAAAACACCTTCCTAAAATAGAGAAGTTCAAGATTCAGGCACTTCACAGGATAAATTGCCCTGGAAAAGTTAAAATGTGCTTGCTTTTATGAAGGATAAAATTGAAATTTTGCAAATTATTATTTTCTTGAAGAAAATAGTTGCTTTACCCTCATCAAATCTACTTTATTATATACCTAGAGTCTTTCAAAAATACAGATTGTGTTCCAGCCCTAATGGATCAGAATTGGGGTGAGGGAGGAGGAATGTTGTTGTCAGCTGTATTTTTTTATATTCAAGTATAACTGAAGTACAAGATTATTTTAGTTTCAGCTGTACAGTATGATCCAACACCTCTGTACTTGACTCAGTGTTCGTTCATGGTACAGGTACTATTAATTCCCTTCACCTATTCTCCACCCCCCTACCTTTCCCCTAGTAACTGCACTCTCTATATTTGAGTCTTTTTTGTTTGTTTTGTTTCTTAAATTCCACATATGAGTAAAATCATACAGTATTTGTCTTTCCCTGACTTATTTCACATACCTTTATACCCTCTAGATCCAACCATTTTGTTGTAATTGGCAATATTTCATTCTTTCCTAATGGTTGGAGAAATATTCTAATATTAAAGAAGATGTGACATATATAGATTACTAGATCACATGGTAATTCTATTTTGAATTTTTTGAGGAACCTCCATACTGTTTTCCACAGTGGCTGCACCAGTTTGCATTCCCATCAGCAAGCAGTGCACGAGGGTGCCTTTTTCTTCCACATCCTTGCCAACACTTACCTCTTTTGGCCATCTATACGTGGCCAAAAATATCTATTCATGTCCTCTGCCCATTTTGAATTAGATTATTATTATTATTATTATTATTATTATTATTATTATTATTAGGTGTCTGGGTGGTTCAGTCAGTTAAGTATCTGACCCCGGCTCAGGTCATGATCTTGGGGTCCTGGGATCAAGCCTCATGTCGAGCTTCCTGCTCAGCAGAGAGTCCGCTTCTCCCTCTCCCTCTGTCTCTCCCCCTTTCTTGGTGCTTGCTCACTTGCTCTCATAAATAAATAAATAAATAAATAAATAAATAAATAAATAATTATTATTTTGATGTTGAATTGTATATTTTGGATATTAATCCTTTATCCAATATATCATTTGCAAATATCTTCTATTCAGTAGGTTGCATTTTTATTTTGCTAATGGTTTCCTTCCCTGTACAAAAGCTTTTTATTTTGGTGTAGTCCCAATAGTTTAATTTTGCTTTTATTTCCCTTGCCTCAGGAGACTATCTAGAGTAACGTTTCTCTGGCTTATGTCAAAGAACTTTTTATATTTTCTTCTAGGAATTTTATGGCTTTAGATCTCATATTTAGGTTTTTAATCCATTTTGAGTTTAATGCATTTTGTGTATGGTGTGAGGAAGTGGTCCACTTTCATTCCTTTGCAAGTTGTTGTGCAGTTTTTCCCAACGTCATTTGTTGAAAAGGTCTTTTTCTCATGATACATTCTTGGCTGCTTCATCAAAGACTAATTGTATAATCATGGACTTATTTCTGGGCTCTCTATTATGTTCCATTGATCTTTTTTGTTGTGTGGGTACCACTGTTTTGATTATTACAGCTTTGTAGTATATCTTAAAATCTGTGTGATACCTCCAGTTTTGTTCTTCTTTTTCAAGATTGTTGTGACTATTTGGGTTTTTTCTGTGGTTCCATACAAGTTTTAAGATTATTCTAGAAGTTCTGTGAAAAATACTGTTGGTATTTTGATAGGGGTAGCATTAAATCTGTAGATTGCTTTGGGGAGAATGGCCATCTTTAACAATATTGGTTTTCCCAATCCATGAGCATGGAATATCTTTCCATTTGCTTGTGTCATCCTCAATTTCTTTCATCAGTGTTGTATAGTTTTCAGAGTACAGGTCTTTCCTTGGCTAAGTTTATTCCTGAGTATTTTATTCATTTTTGTATAATTGTAAATCAGACTGTTTTCTTAATTTCTCTTCTGTCACTTTATTATTAGTGTAGAAATTCATCAGATTTCTGTATATTGATTTTGTATCCTGCGACTTTACTGAATCCTTATCAATTCTAGTATTTTTTTGGTGGAGTTTAAGGGTTTCCTAAATATAATATCATGTGATCTATAAATAGTGGAAGTTTTACTTGTTTTACTTCTTTATACCAATTTATATGCATCGTTTCTTTTCTTGTCTGATTTCTGTGGTTAGGACTTCCAGTACTATGATGAATAAAAGTAATGAGAGTGGACATCCTTGTCTTATTCCTGATCTTAAGTGAAAAGTTTTCAGTTTTTCACTATTGAGTATGATGTTAGTTGTTGGTTTTTCATGTGTAGCACTGATTATGTTGAAGCTTGTTCTCTTTAAACCTACTCTTTTGAGGGTAATTATCATGCATGGATATTATACTTTGTCAAATGCTTTCTCTGCTTCTATTGAGATGATCACATGAGGGTTTTATACTCTTGTTAATGTGATGTACTACAGTGATTGATTTATTATATCAAACTGCTTCTCCTGCATCCTTGGAACAAATCCCACTTGATCATGATGAATGATTTTTTATTTTTCATTTTAAAGATTTTTATTTTATTTTATTCATGAGAGACACAGAGAGAGGGAGAGAGAGAGGCAGAGACACAGGCAGGGAGAGAAGCAGGCTCCATGCAGGGAGTCCCATGGGACTCGATCCCAGGTCTCCAGGATCACGCCCTGGGCTGAAGGTGGCGCTAAACCGCTGAGCCACTGGGCTGCCTTATGAATGCTTTTTAAAATGTATTTGTTGGATTTGGTTTGCTTATATTTTGTTGAGGATTTTTGCATCTGTGTTCATCAGAGATATTGGCCTATAGTTCTCTTTTTCTGTAATGTCTTTGTCTGGTTTTGGTATCAGGGTAATGCTGGCCTCATAGAATGAATTTGGAAGCTTTCTTTCCTCTTCTGTTGTTTGAGATAGTTTCAAAAGAGTAGGTATTAACACTTCTTTAAACGTTTGATAGAATTCACCTGTGAAGCCATCTGGTCCTGGACTTTGGTTCATTTGAATTTGTGTTGGGTTTGTTGTTGTTGTTGTTGTTTTTGTGGGGTTTTTTGCTAATTCAATCTCATTGCTGTAGGAGAAGACGGGGCCAGACACAGATGTTAGCAAGCTGGCTGTAAAGTGCTCTTGCTGGTTCTGGAAGTGTCCTGCTCTCTAGGCTGGGGAGGGGCATGGATGGCATCTTCCAGCTCTCTTGTTCTTGGACAAATCTCCTAAAGATCTCTGTCCTTCCAGTGAGCTTGATTCTGAGATCAGTAAGTAAATCTACTTCCTGTATACCCCAGGTGCTTTTCAAACTGCTACTTGTGTGCAGTATCTCGGAGATATTATTTGTTACGCTGTCTCTGTAAGAGACAGTTTCCTAACACCCTCTTGGCTCTCACAGAGCTAAGCTCTATGATTTTTAACGTATCCAGAGTTAAGCCCCGCTGGTTGTATAGAGTTGTGAAGTTAAGCCCCGCTGGTTTGCAAAGCCAAATGTTTTGGGGACTCGCCTTCCCACAGCAGGTCTCCTGGATCTGGGGTTCCTGGTATGGGGTCTCTTCCCCTCCGTTCTCTGTGCTTGTGGTATCCCTCTGAGCTTCTGGTTAGTCTCACTGGGAGTTGTTTACCAACTGCATCTCCACCTCTCCTACCCTTTCTGATGTGGTTTCTTCTCTGCAATTAACTGTGGAGAGTCTGCTCTGCCAGTCTTTGGGTCATTTTCTAGGTTGGTTGCACTGACGTGGCTGTTACCTAAGGTGTATCTGTGGGACAAGATGAGCTAGGATCCTCGCACTCTACCGTCTTTCCCCAAAATATTTGTTTTTTTGCTTTTTGTAATATTGATGTCAACTGTTCTGTTGGGGTGGGGTTCAAAGGGGTTTTGGGGAGAAAGGTTTTTATGTCTTATTTAAGCCCTTTCATCCCAGAAATAAGGAGAACCAAAGCTTGGAAGGCAGTTTAGGGAGGTAGACTGAAGGTGATATTTTGAAATATTTAATGTTTTCTCCCTTGTTTACACTGAAGCCCCTTTGCCGTTAAAGCTGAACAGAATATCCATGACTTATTACCCTAAAGAACAGAGACCAAGGTACATAGAGAAGCAAAGGAATCCAGTGAGTTTATAAATGGATTTTGAAATAACTCAGTATAAATAGTAGTTTTGAAAGCCTTATTTTCAAGTGCAAGACCCAGTTGCCTACAGTTTCAAACTTCAAAAGTTTCTTTTTATTATCAGGGATTTAGAAAATGAAATTTTAGGCATATGTTTGTTTGATGAAAGTAGATTGACTCTAAGATTAAATTTACAACTGTGCGGAAATGGAAGCTTTTGAGTGAAGTTCAGTTATAGACCAAAAAGAAAAAAAGGCACATTTCTGCACAGTAATGCCAGTGACTAAGTGTTGACGGGCACAGATCAAAATTATAAAGGAAAGAACAGCATGGAGCAATGTGGCCTCCTCCTCCATTTGATGTCATTTAATGCAGTGGAGGACAGTGATTCCGAAACTAACAGCAAAACAAATAAAGCAGAAAGCAAAATTATTTCTGGAACTAAATGACACGAGAGATGCATATAGAAGACAAACAGCTCCTTCCTTTCTTCCCTAAACCCTTTACCCAAGTCATCTATACTGAGGAATAGGAACCTTGAAAAGAGGAAGAAAGTTGGGGGTCTTGCTAGTCTAGCAATTAGAGCTGTTAGGTCAACACATTTGGATTTAGAAGGTATGGAAAGGAATGGAATGCTTATTTGTTTCTTTCTTAACAAATTCATTAAGAGAGGTTTAACACATGCAAAAAAAAATTAACTACTTCACTGTAATATCATTTGTTTTTATTAAAGATAATGTTGATGTTTTAGTGAACATATCAACATTTCTTATTCTAAGATGAACAGTATGCACACACTTTTCTTTACATTTTTGCATTTATTGAATATAAACTCTCACAATATCTCACATATCTTGCTATCCCCACTGCATAATTAAGGATTCTCAAAGTTCTTACATTCTTTTATTTCAAAATGGTATGTAATATTCTGTTATGTTTATGTGCCATAATTTGTTAGAATCATGACTTAGTGAGAGACATATTGTTTTTCTTTTTTGCTGGGGAGCAGAGGTGAATGAATCCAGTTTAGAGCCGTATATATAATATTTTGCTTCTATGTATTTCCTTAAGTTTATTTTTCTTTGAACTTGAACTGACTGGGGTTGCAGGTGGTTGGCTTACTTCCATTCTCAACATTCAGTTGACTATGAAAGAACAGTTGACTTTCTAAAATGAAAACAAAACTTTGATTCTCCATTTGAACAATAACAGAATTCTCTTTAACCAATAAACAAACAAAAAGAACCAAATTTGAGAATAGAGCTGCACCAATATATTTTTGTTGTTTGTTTAAACAAACAATGCCAGGATACTTTTAGATTTTTTTTTAAGTTGTAAAAATAGTACAAAATTCCCATATACCCAGCATTCAGTTTCCCCTGTTGTTAACATCTTATGCTGGTATAACACTCACAACTAATGAACAAATGATGACACACCATTATTAACTAAAGTCCATACTTTATTCACATTTCCTTCCTTTTAGGCTATTTCTTTGAACTATTGTTAGAGCTTGCTTTATACAAAAGGTATTTTAATTGTATGAAAAAATGGTTTACAAAAGCCAAATCATACTGCTACAAATGGATGCTCTGAATTAGCCTAGAAGTCACAGGGGGAAAAGAGCTTATTAAAAATCTTCTCTGAGGGGATCCCTGGGTGGCGCAGCGGTTTGGCGCCTGCCTTTGGCCCAGGGCACGATCCTGGAGACCCGGAATCGAATCCCACATCAGGCACCCGGTGCATGGAGCCTGCTTCTCCCTCCGCCTGTGTCTCTGCCTCTCTCTCTCTCTCTCTCTCTCTCTCTCTCTCTCTGTGACTATCATAAATAAATAAAAAAAAAATTAAAAAAAAAATCTTCTCTGACTCACCAAACAGGTATACCTAGGCAGGAGTCTTGTGGCTGGAAAAGAAGAAAGCTCTAATTCTTCACTCTCACCCTTCTTCCATTGGTTCTAAGGCAGGGCATTGCAACAGATGGTTATTTTCTGTTGGCACACCGTGGGGGGCAAGGGTAGGCATATGATGACAGCTTTTAAATGCTGGTAAGTCCCTTGAATTTCCACTGCATGCCCGAAGGATTGAGTAGGATCATAACACATCACTGGTGAAAGCAAGCTCTGCATACATGAGAGACTTCTTTTTTTTTTTTTTAAGATTTTATTTATTCATTCATGAGAGACAGAGACAGAGGCAGAGGGAAAAGCAGGCTCCATGAAGGGAGCCCAATGTGGGACTCGATCTCGGGACCCCAGGATCATGCCCTGGGCCGAAGGCAGGCGCCCAACCGCTGAGCCACCCAGGGACCCCCCTACATGAGAGACTTCTAATGATTTGGCAGATCCTCTCAAGTATTAAAGATTTCCCTTATCTTACTTTAACCCCAAACCTTAGGCACGTGGTTCTTTCTATCAGAACAGGCCCTGCTTCTTAGAAGGACATGCTTCTATCATATCTGAAGTATGGCTGTATTTTCTCTTTGCTTAATTACTCCTAAGATTCAATCAGAGAAGCAGGTGGAACTCAGCTCTTTTCCCTTACTCTGAAAGCATAAAAAATTTCTGAGCATAAAAAATTAAAACAGTATTGTCTCTAGTTCATGCTAAGCAGTATAATGCTATCTCTAGGCCATCACAAACAGTTGGCATGGCCCCATAATAGGCTGAAGGGTTTTACACAAATTTTCTTATGTAATCATCACAACAGCCCTTGGGATCTATTACTATGCCCATTTTGCAGATGAGGAAACTGACACACAGAATGTTAATATGTGACTCTGCAGAGTCAGTCACATACTGAGTAAATGGCAGTTAGGATTTAAACCCCAAGACTTTGGTTTTAATCATGTTGCTATAAGTTTTACCCCTAGTTTTAGGGGTATAGTAAAGTCAACAAATATTTCATAAATGAGTTAGTGAATGAGTAATAAATGGATGGAACATTTCACAGGTGATGAATCCTTGAGTGAGATATGTCTTACATGAGTCAAGCTTAGGAACTATTTACTTTATCCTCATCTTTACCTTGGCTCACTTATTCAGGATAGCTTCCTGAAGAAATGCGAGTGTTATTTTTGTGTGATTTTGAGTTTTGAATAGGAATAATAAGACTGACCTAAAAGATATAAAAGAGATTCTGTATATAAAGAGCAACATGAAAAAGTTACAGTGAAGGGAAAAAAAGAGAGAAAAATAGAGCTAAACATTTTTTTTAAGATTTTATTTATTTATTCATGAGAGACACAGAGAGAGAGAGAGAGAGAGAGAGAGAGAGAGGCAGAGAGACAGGCAGAGGGAGAAGCAGACTCCATGCAGGGAGCCCAACGTGGGACTTGATCCTGGGTCTCCAGGATCACAACCTGGGTATGAAGGCAGGCACCAAACCACTGAGCCACCCAGGGACCCCCTAAACATTCCTTTGAATTCGGAGTGTCACATGGGAATGGAAGGAGATTGGAGATCTGTGGTTTGGGTAGGTAATTTGAATGTATGCAAAAAGCAATAATGAATCATTTAAACTCAGAGAAGGGATGATATAGTCCTTGTTTCTCTTATTTGGCTACAGCCTTCTGTACTGATCAGGATGTAGAGAGAGACCAAAGGCAGGAAGTAGGCTTCGTTCATCTGCAGCCTAGATAAATGATTGGCCATAGACACAATGTGGAAGGAAGTATTTGAGGAGCATTTGGGGAGTGGTGGAGGGAGAAGACATCCTCCTTATCAGAAAGTCATTTTGAATATGAAAAGGATATAGTGTAATCCATTTCTCTTCCCAACTTCTAAGATTCTTATTTTTATTTTCTTCCTTTCATTTTAAGTCAGAATCCAAATTAATTTTTTCCCCAGTAAATATGAGACCTAAGAAATTTTAAACTTGACTATTGTTAAGTCTAAATTATGTCATCTAGGGAATAGTAATATAGAAAGTCTAAAACCACATTTCTTTTAAACTTTAGAATTGCATTTGGTAGTTTAGAGTGCATGAGAGCAGATAATTTCTAATTCCATTTTGCTAAAATTATAGTAAAGAAGGTTTACATTCTCACAAAACAGACAATCAAGAAATAGCCCGAGGAGGAATTTCAGAAATACTGAGTTTTCAGGGAGAAATGAAGTAGAAATTTAAAACTTTCCCTGAAAAAGAAACCTGAGGAATTAAGTGCCTGACAATTATATAAATGCAAAATAATTTTAAAAAATATTTAGAAGCCCCATATCATTAACAGGTACTTTCCAAATACAAATTCTACTAGATAACTCTGACTCCAGAAAATAAGCACAAAAGATGTAAAATGACAAAGGTTAAAATTGTGTAGTATTAAGCAGTACTTGTAAAATCATTGCAGTAGAAGTATGGAGATAACAATATCTCAAGAGACTGATGGTAAATACAAGGAAAAAATCTAGGTGACCTAACCCTAAATTTCTAACATAGGTTACCTGTTATCTTCAGCTGACTATTAACTATATACACTTCTCTCAGCTTAGGAGATTTTGACAATGGACATGCATTATTTAGAAAAAAATAAAATAAAAATAATAAATACAGAGTTGTTTGCTTGAGAACATGTCCCTAAATTACCGTGGCTTATCTGAGGTATGTAAATATTGAATGACTAGTTAGGGAATTGGTTTGAACACCCTAAAATACTGTATGATATTTTATTAAGGACTCAGGTGTTCTTCACCCTGAAGAAAAATCATATTGAAAAATTGAATGGAAGAATGGCACCATCCCCTTTTTGAACAATATCATTCTCAAGCTGCTAATAAGGCCTTCAGTGAGCACTCATCTTGTAGCCTGCTTTCCTTACACACAAAAACAACTCTGGAATTTTCTGTGGGGAACACCAACAGGGGAGAGAGTTCAAACACATAGCACAGAGCAAAACTTCTTTAAAACCCTCTTTGAATATTTTTCTTTCTCCAGGATTCCATGCTTCATGGAAGCTCTCCTATATCTCTTCTCTTTCTTCCAGAAGAATCCTTCCAGCGTTCCCATAAAGTGCTACTCTTCCCTTTCTTTCCTATACAAAATTCCAAATGTGCTGACATGTCACAATTAGCTAGACAAAAGCAAAACAAAACAGCACCAAGCCAAATCCACACCCATCTATTAGCCCTCTAAGTGGCTCAATTTATCACATTATGTAATATATAAATAATAAACTAGCCAAAAGTAAGGTTCTTTTTCAAATGCAAGGGGCAAAATAAAGCATTCCCCTTCCTCATCCCATTCGTATGCTCTAACTGCTGTTCCTTTCCTAGTGACATTCATTTCATTCTTGTGATTCACCCAGAAGGTCACATACCAGTCCATCTGTAATATTTTTTCATATGGAAAATATTAAGCCACCAGACAAGTCTCCAGAAGAAGCATGTTTTAACAGATGCTATGAAAAAAAATGAGACCCTAAATTTATGTCAGAGTTCTAAGCACTAGTCTAAGAGAAGATGTGTGTGCACATGCCAGCCTTTTAAAAATTATCATTATTTTAAATGTTCACTTAGCTGGTGATGAGATACTTCAACAATAGCTGTTAATAGAGTCAAAGAGCCTGCTTTGGAGATGGTGGTAGTGAATAGAGGTTTGGGAAATGAGAGGAAAGGAAGCCATCTAGTTTCATGGTAGGGCCAGCAGATTTGATGTGCCAGGCACTAGTGCAATATTGTGCAAAGTCCTTAAGAGCCTGTGTGTGTGTGTGTGTGTGTGTGTGTGTAAGGAGAAGGTTCAGCTGTCAACCTTTCTGCCATCCCATTGAGCATTTACATTCTTAGGAGATGACCATCAGAGGTGTAACAAAAACATAAATCGTATCACATGCAAAATAAAGAATTCAAATGTGATTAGTGGATATGTTAAGATAGGAAGGGTTATTTTCGGCATGGTTTTGGTTTGGATTTTGTTGTTTTTGCTTCAATGAAGACAAATGAATGATGAAGTAATATAGTATACCTTACTTAGAAGTTATTACAGACGTGGGGCGCCTGGGTGGCTCAGTTGGTTGAGCATCTGACTCTGGATTTTGGCTCAGATCTCAGGGTCATGGGATTGAGCACTGCGTTGGGCTCCACACTCAGCAGGAAGTATGCTTGAGATTCTCTCTCTTTTCCTCTGCCCTTCCTCCAATTTGTCTGCTCACTCTCTCTCTCTCTCTCTCTCAAAAAAAAAAAAAAAGTTATTATAGAATCTTTCTTGCCCTAATGGGTTAAGATTTGGTTCCTGTGATGAGACCCAATTCCTTTTTAAAAAAAATTTCTTTTTATTGGAGTTCAATTTGCCAACATATAGCATAACAACCAGTGCTCATCCCATCAAGTGCCCCCCTCAGTGCCTGCCACCCAGTCACCCCCACCCCCTGCCCACCTCCCTTTCCACCACCCCTAGTTTGTTTCCCAGAGTTAGGAGTCTCTCATGTTCTGTCTCCCTTTCTGATATTTCCCACTCGTTTTCTCTCCTTTCCCCTTTATTCCCTTTCACTATTTTTTATATTCCCCAAATGAATGAGACCATATAATGTTTGTCCTTCTCCGATTGACTTATTTCACTCAGCATAATACCCTCCAGTTCCATCCACGTTGAAGCAAATGGTGGGAGACCCAATTCCTACTAGACTGTAAGTACAATGAGGACAAGAACTAATCAGCCATCTTTACTGCAGTGTCTCTAATGTCTGGCATGCAACAGATGCCATAATAAATATTTGTTGAATAATAATGACGTGAGGGTACATCATAGATCCAGATCATCTCTGATCTGAAGGACATTATGATGATGGTGATGATGAGAATGATGGTGATAAATAATAGCTGTGATTTATTGAATTCCTTCTTTGTGCCGAGGACTGCACTATAAATTTGTCCATGAATTTCACATTTCATTTATCCTAAGGAGTATGTCATCATGTTTTACAAATGAGAAAATTGAATTACAGAGTTAGAACGATACCCCACCCAGGTCAGTCTGACATCGAGCCTGAGTCTTTTACTGAATATCTTTAGACAAACACATTCTATACACACATTGTGAGCACAGAACTAAGTTGAGGATAATGGACTGAAAGTAGCATGGACTCTTGACTCCTAAGGAGACAGTTAAAGGTAAATAACAGGCGCGATCCTAGAGACCCGGGATCGAGTCCCACATCGGGCTCCCTGCTTGGAGCCTGCTTCTCCCTCTGCCTGTGTCTGTGCCCCTCTCTCTGTGTCTCTCATGAGTAAATAAATAAAATCTTAAAAAAAAAAAGGTAAATAACAATACTGAAGGGAGATGTGGCAAGGCCAGTTTGCCAGGTAATTGGTACAAAAAGTCAGTACTGCAATTTCAAAGGGGAAGAATTTGCTGTGTCCTAAAGATCTCAGAAAAATGTTCAAGGGGGCAAGAAAGCTTGAACTGAATGTTGAAACATGAATAGAATTCAGATAGGGAGAAAATGACGGGAAGGATATGAACTAATTGGGGCAGCACTTGCTTAGAGGAATGCACAACATATGTTTAGAAAGAAAGAGGAGATTCGGGTGGCTGGAGCAGGCCTTGGAGGCCAGTGTTCATTTCGAGAAGTGTTGCATTGAGATAGTATACGATTGAAAATAATTATTTTACTTTCCATTTTAAAAATATTCTTTCTCTAGCATATTGATTGTCTTCCTCCTAGTTTTATTTTCATGGATGTATCTTAAAAGCAGGAATCAGGGATCCCCGGGTGGCTCAGTGGTTCAGCACCTGCCTTCGGCCCAGGGCGTGATCCTGGAGTCCCAGGATCGAGTCCCACATTGGGCTCCCTGCATGGAGCCTGCCCTCTGCCTGTGTCTCTGCCTTTCTCTCTCTCTCTGTGTGTCTCTCATGAATAAATAAATAAAATCTTAAAAGAAAAAAAGTGAGGATCACTTTCTGAGGACAGTGTGAAGTGGGATACTTCAAAGTTAAAATTGAGTCCATATACTGACCATTGAAGTGTGTCTCCTGCTCTGCAAGATGCAGGGGCCAAGTTGAACTGCCCACATGGCCCCATGTTGTGCACTTTTGTAAATGCCCTGCAATCATGCCCTACAAGCTTGGTGGGTTTTCAGAACTACTGAGTCTCTGAACCATGTCTCATGGACTGCTGCAGATAAGTGGTGAGACTGTTCAGAGAGACTTGGAGCCTGCTGCCTTTTTTAACCACTGCAACTCCTCCACTAAATGTTTACTGAATTGGAGTAATGCCTACATTGTTATTTGAAAAACAAATTCTAAAAAAAAAAAAAGAAAAAAAGAAAAGAAAAAAAAAAGAAAAATTCTGACTAAGAAATACATTCTTAAAGTTCTCCTTCACAAGTTAGACTCAATCTAATCATTGAAACCTTTAGAGATAAAGAATGCCATTTTTATGGCAAAGGCTTTCAGTTAATTATTTGCCTTAAAACTTTTTTATGCTTTTTGACATCTTAAGTTTTTTAATATGTAGTCAATCTGATGTTTTCTTCTGTGATTTCTTTCATAATTTTTATTTGGAGAAAAGTCTCTTACCATCCAGGAGAAAATTTGCGTATAATTTTCCTTAGTTTTATATACTTTCTTCTTCTTTTTTTTAAGATTTTATTTATTTATTCTTGAGAGACACACAGAGAAGCAGAAACATAGAGGAATAAGCAGGTTCCTCACAGGGAGCCTGATGTGGAACTCAATCCCGGGACTCCAGGATCACACCCTGAGCCAAAGGCAGATGTTCAACCGCTGAGCCACCCAGGTGTCCCTAGTTTTTTCTTTTTTCTTTTAATTTTAACTCTTTTATCCACCTGGAAAATTTTTGGAATAGGATATATGGGTGTATTTAGGAATAGGAATAGGATATTATGGATGTATTGTTTATTTTATAAACAAGCATTTGACTAATTTTTTGGTTAATTTATTCCATCCCTGTTAATGTAATTTTTTACATTAGGATTAGTTTTTATACAGTACCAATTATGGGGTTTCTGTCATTGTTTATTTTGTTCAGGGTAGAGGAGTATCAGCGATATCTGGCCTTGCACCTGACTCTTAGAAAATAGCTAGCTATTCCAATTTATCTTATATTTCCCAGATGAATTTGAGTCATTTTTTATTGAAGTATAACTGATATACAATATCCTGTTCATACCAGATGTACATCACAATGACTTAATATTTTTATATTTTATAAAATGATCCCCATGAAAAGTCTAGTTACCATCTGTCACCAGTTATTATAATATATTAATCATATTCTCAATGTTGTACATTATATCACCATAACTTATTTATTTTATAACTGGGAGTTTGTGCCTCTTAATCCCCTTCACCTATTTAGCCAGCCCTCCAACCTCTCCCCTTTCTGATAGCCAACAGTTTGTTTCCAGTTCCAGTTTGAAGTCATTATCTTCAACCCCACACATACCCCCCACATTGTGTTTCAGAGTAATGATGAGTAGTTTTGACAATTTCAGATAGGTGTAATCTTGTGAGGAAAGTCTAAAGCTGTATTTCAGTGTTTGTTAGGCCACTTTATCAGAATTATTCAATCCGCCCCTTTAGGTTGGGACCTAGAAATTTGTATTTCAAGCAAGCTTTCTGGGGTTGAGAGCATCTGCTGTGGAAACATAGGTACATGCGAAGAGAATCCTGCACAGACTAGGCCTGAAGCAATAGGATCTAAATAAAGGTGGTGATAGTGATACAAGAACAGACAGGTGTAACCTATTTCAAGGTAAGAGTTGATAGCATTTTTTGAGCATTTATGTTATTGAGTTTGAATTTGGGAAATTGTTAGAGGATGTGCCACTGTAGAAATAGTGATTTGAAAAAGGATTTTTTTTTTCCTTCTAGAGGAAAACAATTCATTTGTAAACATGTCAATGTAAACATGTCAAATTTGACATGACGTCAATATTTCTAATTACAAAATATCTTAAGTAAATAGACACATGTAATTTGGTTCAGGTGAGAAAGGGCTCTGAACAGAAGATGTACAGGGGTTAGAGAATGAGCTTTGGGAGTGATGAAGTGTCCACTGTTGCCACTTAAGGCTCCTTGAGCTTGAGCAGGTTATCTAATTTCTCTAATCCTCAATTTTGACGCATGCTTTTGAGTGAGAGGTAGATATGATGGTTGTCTACAGAGAGAAGATGATTGTGAAGCTGTCAAACAGGATTACTTCTCCAATGGGGAAGGGGTGAGAAGGGGAAGCAGAGGACAAAGGACTGAGTCCTGAGAAGCCACTTCATTTAAGGACGGTAGAATGAAGAACTAGTAAACCAGCATAGGAGGTGGAGACAGTACAATTAGATAGCAAAACCTCCAGGCTCTGCTATTCCATATCTTTCAGTCCCCTGTCATACTCAGTTGGACACTGATGTCTATTACGTTTTTGTTAGGACTCTTTCTTCAAATGGCATCTCTGGACGTTCTGGTATGTAAAACAGGCAAGGGGAGAAGCTCTGGCTGAAGTAGCGATGGTGGCAGGAACCCCAGGCACTTGTCTTCTTGCTTGGCTTCAGCAAGCTGAGCTCCCAGACATCTCCCTAGAAGCTTCAGCTTGAACACCAGGGTATGGGATAGTTGTAGCTGGGACAACTACACTCACTCTGTCCATGGAGCAGCAAGGTAAACTCGAGCATGCCTGAAAGCACAGGGGAAACCTGATCTTTGGTTTATAAAAGCAATTGACTGAGTACTGACCTGGCTTGAAGAAGACAAGGTTTGAAGTCGGCTTGTCTAAGCATGAAAGTGTTGGTGTTATCTACACTGTACTGTGACACAACGCCCCCCCGCCAGCATTCCAGAAATGAGTTCCCCTTAGTATATTCATATCTTTCTTGTTCTGAACCATTGTGGATACTTGTGTTATTTAAGTAAAAATGTCTATCATTCTTAGTTCGTTAGAAAGGTGATATTAAAGAAAGAAATACAAGGAGAACAGGTGATTTTAGAGAGGTGTGCAGGGAGTTCATGGGTGTTTATCTTTTATGACCCATTATATTTTGTTCCTTAAATCCAGAATCTGCCTAATGTATTTTTTAAACATCTGCTTTAAACATTAACCTTGATCATTACTTTTCCTCTGTCAGTCTACTAGTACTCCAAATTCCACGTAATAATGGGCAGCCCGGGTGGCTCAGCGGTTTAGCACCACCTTCGGCCCAGGACATGATCCTGGAGACTCAGGATGGAGTCCCACATCGGGCTCCCTGCAGGGAGCCTGCTTCTCCCTCTGCCTGTGTCTCTGCCTCTCTCTCGGTGTCTCTCATGAATGAATAAATAAAATCTTTAAAAACAAATTCCACTTAATAAGCACTTTGCCCCGTGTTGAGAAAGATAACAATGCAAGCAATTAATTTCCTCTTGAAGACTGATTCTGGCTTTTATATTCTAGTCTTCTGGAAACTAAAATTAGACCACAAATTACTTCAATGAAGAACACAAAATTCTGCTAGGCAATAGCAACTTCCTGTAATTTTCTGAGATTTAAGGACCATATAACAGAGCTGATACAGAAATTTAAAGCTTTCCTGAAAAAGTGGGTCCATTTATAACTTATAGCAACTTGGGGAGTAATTTGGCTAAATCACTGAGTTGTAGTACTTAATTGTTTGTGTGGATGCTCAGGTTGCTAATTAAACCCCAAATTTCCAGTTTCCAGCTTCTGTACTTTGATTTCAGTAGGTCTAGGGTAAGCCTCTGCCTTTTAATGAACTACTCCAGGTGATTCGGATACAGGTGGTCCGTAGGTCACACTTTGAAAACGCTGATGTACAGAGTAAGATGACATTTAAGAAATCTTTTGAGGGAAGCATTTGATAGGTTTCCCTGGAGTGGCTAAACCATGGAGAATTTTCACTTTGCCCAGGAATATGTAACAACAAATAATGACCATAAGAAACCCTTTTCAGAACTTACTGGGTGCCAGGGATAATTATAAATGCATTATTTATACATTAAATTGCTTAATTATTATAACACCCCTACGAGGGAACTGAAGAACAGAGAGGTTAAATAATTTGCCCAAAGCCTTGGAACTAATAAATGATGACTGTGGGATTTGGACCCAAGTGGTTTGGTCCTTAGTCTCCACACATAACACTTGTTTTTTCAACAAGCAGAATGAATAAAGCAGCTCTATATGTAGTGGAAAGGAAAATTCTTAAAACATATTATGAAGTGCAGAAGGGGTGCCATCCCCCAAAAGAAAGAAGACAGGAAGGAAGGAAATGTGGATGTATGTGTAGAGAATATCTCTGGAAGGATACACACACACAAAAATGATAACCGGTTGCTTTCTGAGAGGGCCTCTAAGTAGCTGAGAAAAAGGAAGGAAGATTTATCCTCACTGAACACCTCCCTTGTGCCTTCTGATTTTTGTGCTATAGGAACACATAACCAATTTTAAAAGTAAATGCATTTTTTTAAAATGGCAAAACCCTCATAATGAATCCTTCTGAAGCAAGTAAGAGCCTTTTAAAGAAATATATATATCTTACCTCCCAGTTGATATAGTCTGCATGCAATTACCAGTTTGTGTCTGGGGTGCCAACAGGACCTCACTAGGATAATGACTTCAGGTAATTTCTCCCCATGGTGCTTTGCAACCCACATCAACATACAGCTAGGACTCAAGCAACACTCCAAGGAATTGGCCTCCATCAGCCTGCTCACTGACGGACCTAGGAGCCCAATCCGGGCTAGCCCAGAAGGTGATTCTGTGATGCCTGTCATGGAGGCCAGCATAGTAAGGCTGAAGAAATCTGGGATGAGCAAAGACAAAGGGATTACCCAGTGAACAGCACATAAAACTCGTCTAATAAATACTCTGAGTGGATAAGCCAAAGAAACCAAAAGGTGGGGAGAAGGCCAAAAAGTGGTAGTATAAATATGTGTCCCACACCTGGACAATAGTGACATTGATTTTTCATCTACATCTGATAAACTGGCTCTAAATGCGTCCTGGAGCAAGTTCCCAGAATGATCTGAGCAAGAACCATTAGCTTAAAAGTCCTCAGCGATACAGAAAATTCTATTTAAACTTTCCTTTTCCCCCAGAAGTGTGTGGGTGGATATGCGTAGGAGAGCAGGATTTTAACTTTGTCATCATAGCATGTACCATTTATCCAGTCCATAAAAATCTTTGAAAATTGTAAAAACAAAACACAGTGTTCTCTTTGAATTTGTAGTTTTAAATAGAGACTCGTAAGACTTGAAATTGAGACAGGCAAATATTTGAGGTTGTGGTTTCAGGATCAGTTTGGCTACCAGACAAGACAGGGCCCTAAGGCTCTTTGACTCTCAGAAGATGGCAAACACAGTGTATGTCCAGATTGGATTCATGCGCTTAAATGTACCAGGGGCCAAATTAAGTTCCTAGTGCTGAGGAGATGACGCTTCATGAAATCAGAAATCCATTCCACTTCTAAACATCTAAAGAATATGCCATAAATTGTATTATTGTTTCAAAGTTTTCTCATTCTTCCCTGTAACAAGGTTGTAACCCTGTTGCCATGGAATTTGAAGTAGGCCTTTGGTATGGGAGGAATATATTTCTTCATTGAATTTCTATCAGGCTTGAGCATGTGACTGTTTTTGGTCAGTGGAATAAAAATATGGGATGTCTGAGCAGAAGTTTTAAGGGCTATCACAAAGGTGGGCCATCATTCCCCTCTGCCCCTTAAAATGGTTCCTGGCAAAGAGACACTGCTCTTTCAGTGCTGGATCCTGGAATAAAGAGAACATGCTAAGCAGGCTCTGAGACAATCCCTAGCTGATGTGTAACAGAAACAGGAAGTAGACCTTTGTTGTTGTAAGCACCACGATTTGGGAGATTTGGGAATTCTAGTCTTTCCTGATGAAAGCTGACTGATAACAGAGTGACAACTTCAATAGCCATACTTGCTGCAGGAAATCTTTATTTTTTAATTTTTAATTTTTAATTTTTTATTTTTTTTAGATTTTATTTATTTATTCATGAGAGAGAGGCAGAGGGAGAAGCAGGCTCCATGCAGGGAGCCCGATGCGGGACTTGATCCCAGGACTCCAGGATCACGCCCTGGGCCAAAGGCAGGTGCTAAACTGCTGAGCCACCCAGGGATCCCTGCAGGAAATCTTTAAATGAAAAAAGATGAATGCAGTAAAACATAAATTCCTATGGCATCCTCACTCCCTCAGGCTGGCTGAACGATGGGCCTGGCAGGAGGGTGGCTCCCGGTGGGGCATGCCCAGGTAAATGATGAGTGAGTGGGTACCTGGACCCACTGGAGTGTCAGCTCCAGGTAGGACACTCTCTGTCCCTGGCCTCTGGGCTTGTCTGGATGAACACTTGGAACTCAGATCACGTGTTTGGCCATCTGTGGTGTGCAGTCATTAAAGCTGCTGTGAGAAAATATTTGAATTCCGTGAACTCTTTGTAGGAGAAGTAGATATTTTAAAGCAGAATGTTGATAGTCTTGGCAAGCTTCACACACTTGGGTATCTTCTCAGGATCAACCAGAAATTGCTCACTTTTATGAGAGTGGACGTGATCTTTGAAGAACCAGCAGAACTTTGACATACATCAAAGAACATGTGTAAAGAACCAGATAATAAATAATTTCAGGTTTTGCAAGTCATACCACCTCTTTCACAAATACCCAACTCCACCACTGTATTGTTAAAGCAGACAAAAACAATATCTAATGAATAATTGTGGTTCTGTTCCAATGAAACTGTATTTACAAAAATGGGTGCCTGACCAGATCTGACCTCTGGGCCATACTTTGCTGACCCTGGATCTAGTGAAAAAAGAAAATGGAGCTTAGTTGCATCAGTATCACACTAAGAAGTTTGGTGTCAGTTAAAGAGAGTTTGTTGAAAAAAAAAAAGAGAGTTTGTTGTATACACCTCATCTAGAGAAACTTGAAATGACCTTGCTCACCCAAGAAGTCATTAAACCATGAAGTTTACCCTCAGGAGATATTTGGAAAGTTTAATGACAAACATTGTGTCATCAAACACAATTAGGAACTCCAGGTGCCTTGACAGGGTGATCTGCAGACTTATCCCAGAGTTTGGGGATGTAAAAGCACCATCTTATGAGAGAGCACAAAACATACAGAGGCAACCAAGGATGCAAGTTCTGAGAGCGGTAGAAAGTTTCGAAGTTGAGAAGCAAGCATCACTAGGGATTTATTACTCACCCTGCATCACTGTGCAATGTGTGCGCTCATTCTGCAATTGGTTTGTCAGAAAGAACATTGGCTCTTAGTACATGTCAGGAGAGCAATTGTGAGTAGATTTAGGGAAGAACATAGACCAGGAGTGATTTGCTGTATCTTGGCCTTTCTTGTTCCTTTTCTAGGAAGAAGATATATGTTCCAAGAGAAGGTTTTTTGTTTGTTCACTAAACAAGAAATGAATTTAAATATTTGATATCCTCCCCCCAATGTCCAGAACAATGGAATATAATTTTCTTGGGAATTTTGTTTGCTGCGATCATTGAAAGAACATTCTCCATGGCTTATTCAGGAAGGTTGCTATTCTTAGAGGATCAGAGCAGGGTTCTTAAACATAAAGACCTAAGGATAACCTGAGTAACTTTTAGTTTTCTACAATTAGAGATTTATGGGCTTCAAAGATGCTGCTAGTTCTGGGTTGTGGTCCCTTATTATGTTATTTAATCAGCACTGCATGTGACACTGGTATAGGTGGTCATCTAATCAAGTGGTGAGAATACAAGAGCAGGGACTCCTTTTGACTGAGTCCTATGTTTGCTCCTGTAGCTCCAAGACAAAATCTATCTGCCAGAGCTCAAGTTCAGGTGCTCTCCATGCGCCAACTATGTTCATATACCTCTCATTGGGGTACTCGGGTGACTCAGTTAAGCATTTGCCTTCAGCTCAGATCACGATCCCAGAGTCTTGGGATGGAGCCCCCCATCCGAGCTCCCTGCTCAGTGGGGAGCCTGCTTCTCCTTCTGCTCCTCCCCTCACTCAGCTCATACTTTCTCTCTCTCTGTCTCAAATAAATAAATAAATAAATAAATAAATTAATTAATTAATTAATATACTTCTCATCTATTTATTGGATTTTATTATCCACTGACCTGAGATTTTGCATTTAATTTAGGAGGTATGTTTTTAAAGATTTATTAAATTTTTTTAGAGAGAGAGTGAGAGTGCACACACAGGGTAAGGGGAAGGGCAGAGGGAGATGGAGAGAGAAACTGAAGCAGACTCCTGGCAGAGTGTGGAGCTTGACGTGGGGCTCGATATCAAGACCCTGAGATCACAACCTGAGCTAAAACCAAGAGTCTTCGTGGCTTAACTGACTGTGCCACCCAGGCACCCCAGGAGATGTGTTTTTAATTATATGTATATAGCAAGTAACATAACCTACAACTAAGTCATTTTAGTTTCTGAACATAAACAGGATATATTTTTTCCTATGCTATCACCAAACCCAACATTATTGTTGTTTCAGAGGACATACAGGTACCTCAAGAGAAAAAATATTATTTGCTAATGTCACGTTTTTGCCTGAGGTTTTCTTTTATGTTAAAAGTAATTTTGCAAAGAGCATAGAAATAAATCCTGAATTTTGCCCTTCTTATGCTCTTAATTTCTAATGTGAATATCTTTTTTAGGGTAGCCTTTGAATAGAGCAAAAACAGGCTTTGCATAATGGGATGTAATATGATAAATCTATATGTATTAAGAAAGGATATGGCCTGAGATCATGTATAATTTAAATTAAATTATTAAAATTAACAATGGCTTCTATATAAATAAGAGGTCTTTATATGATATACCATACCAATATCTAATGTATAATTAATTAGAGATGTTTTAGGCTATTTATGTAAAAGGCTATTTATGTAAAAAAAAATCTCTTACTCAGGAATGTAGAGCCAAATTATAAAATCATTCCCAGGAGAAAATCAGTTACAGGTAGAGGCATAACAAAATATTCAAGAGGCTTAAAATCAGATAGATACTGGATTGCTTACTGATTTTGCCATTCACCATCTTTGTGGCCTTTCTCAGGTTGTCTAGTCTCTCCAAGCTTCATTCTCCTCCTCTGTACAGTAGGAAAAAATATATCCACTCCATTAAAGTTGTTATAAGAACTAACTGAGCAATGTTTATAAAATACTGAGCTTATAATGTACACTGAAAAAAATGTCAGTTTAGTCCCTTTATACCATTTGACTGAAAGCGTTCCTGAACTCTGAACAGAAATATGTTTTTTGGTTTCCTCTAAATATTTAAATATTCTGCATTCTTTTCTTATGTTACTTCCCAAAACAAAGCTTTTGTTTCTGATCTAATCTTTTCATAGTATCAAAAATGTGTGGATAGAGAAGAAAAGTCATAATCACTAAATAAAATTTCATTTCTAATTCAAGCCTTAACATTGTAATGCTAATGAGCACTGTATTTGGTTTGTCAAATATTTAATGCAAATTAGTTTGTGTTTTTACATTATTTTTAAAGGTTAATTTTTAATATTTCTTTTTTATGAATCTTGGAAACAAAGTATGTATTTCATCTTGAGTCCTGTAGCATAGGCACAATCCAAGCATTATTGTTTTTTTTTTTTAAACTTTGATGTTTTTTTTTTTTACTACGTAAATACTGTGGGTTCATTATAAAAGGATTAGAAAATATAGGTTCCTTAAAAAAAAGAAAATATAGGTTCTTAAAAGAAAAAAAACTATAAATTTATGAATCAGAAATGACCACTGATTACATTTTGCTGTGGACTCTGAGACATTATGTATGTATAGATATTATTACAACCCTTGGGAACTCTAAAATGTTGATTATCTCTCTCAAATATACTTTTATAATATAATAATTTATTTTATATAAATAAAATTATAATTTATTTGATTTATTTAATTGATAATAAAATTTCCTATGGAACCTCATATCTGATTTCCCTGCTGAAAGCTTGTTTCTCTGCTTCTAAAAGTCACCTATGTAGATGTTAATGCATGGTAGGTAGCGTTGTGGACATGAAGTTCATAAACTCTTTTTCTTACTGTTGATGTTTCATAAGACCCAGCCTCTAATTAGTTCCACCAAGACACTTTTTTTTTTAGCAGTTGTGGCTATCCCCCAAAAAGTTGTATTCATCATTCATTTTTTATTTATTCAAATATAGTTGAAAGTCAGTGAAAATAAGATATTGTTGAAAATAAAAAGGAACGTAGGTACTCTTTACTCCAGGCATGATTATATGATTGATTAGAACATGATTATAACATTGACAGGAGTCCTGTGAAGGAGAATTTCTTCCTTTAAATATCACTCTAGCCTCTAAACTAAATCCTCAGCATCATGTTGATTTTGGACAGTGTTGGACATCATGTTTAAACCCTGAGGCCTTTTCCTATTTCTCACTGTGCAAAAACATATAAATCCACCATACAGTGTTAAATGTCACAGGGGGTATAAGCATCCAAACAAACGACAGGGGTTCAAATGGAAAGTCTCTTCTGAATTGGAGACATCAAAGGACAACCTGGTGAGATAATATTTGAAATTGACCTGGAATCCAAATTGTTTTAGGTAAAGTAGGAAAGAAAGTTTTCATTATCCCTCTGATGAGAACTAATGGAGAAAACAGGCTGAGATCATATTTTCTAATTCTACCTCTCTCACTTTCCAACCATAGGTCCTCCTGGCCTACTTTTGTCATTTGTAGATTGGATGAGGAGTACTGCCCTAACATTTCACCGGAGAGCTGTGAGGTCAAACTGAGATAATGTGACTGAGAATATTTTAAAACTGTATAGTGATGTATGAGCATAAGGAACATTTAAATACTCAGTGTTATTAGCATGTTTGAGGTCAAGATATCAATTCACAGTTTGTGGTTCTACCTTGAATGACTCTGAAGAAAAATCATAAGAAAATATAAAGTGATTTCAGTATAAATTCAGCTATTATTTTGAGAGCAAGTAACTTTCAGGTTAGTGTCTGGAATTTTATAGTTATTTCACAGATTATACCCCTAATTTCAAGAACTGTTATTAATGTATCAAATACTGTGTTAAGTACCTCACATGTACACTTTGTGCCTGGGTCTTAATTTATAAAGATGACTGAATGATGACATGGAGAGGTCAATGCTATTTGAAGAGAAATTTAATGTCATTCACATTTCTTCTAGAAACAAGAGACATGGCTGGTCATGCAGGGCCAGGGAGGAACACCAGGTTTTGATCAGGAAGCCGAAGCTGTTAGAGGGATAGGTTTAGGCCTGAGCTTTTACTGGAGTTTCTGTGGGAAAGGCAAGGGAGGGCAAGATGAGCAGTTTAGGGTTGGCTCGTCTGAAGAATTTCGGCAGACTCCAAGGTTTAGGAGTGGTCCCTAGTTGTCTGATACCTGCCCCTGAGATGATTAAGGCAGAATTATGCCTCTTGGAGCACAGGCTGGGAAGAGGAGTCTGGCTCTGGAATGGTGAGTTCTCATATTAGAAGCAAGCTCCTTGCTGAGTCCTTTGCTATCTCTGAGAATTGGGACGCCCAGGGAGGCAGTCTATTTCCAGCAGGAAATGCTTTGTAAGATGTCAAAACATGATATAATACAATGCAGTATTTCATTAAATCATCATCAGCTTTAACTGAAACTTTAGACTCATTGATTAGTAATTCCCCATTACAGATAAGCTCTAGCAATCTGCTGTACCACATGGTCCCTGTACTCAAAAGTTATGTATTGGACACTTGAAAATTTGTTAGGAGAGCTGATCTCTGTTGTGTTCCCTTCTTACCACAAATAAATAAAAATCTAAAAAACTCATTACAACTCAGTATAAAGACACCACATTCTCCCTATTTTAAAAACAAGTACATCGAATCTTAGAGAAATTATGTAATCCGCCACACAAATGTTAAGTGACAGGATAAGGATTTATTTTTTTATTTTTTTTATTTTTAAAGATATTTATTTATTTATTTATTTATTTATTTATTTATTTATTTATTTATGATAGAAAGAGAGAGAGAGAGAGAGAGAGGAGGCAGAGACACAGGAGGAGGGAGAAGCAGGCTCCATGCCGGGAGCCCGACGTGGGACTCGACCCCGGACTCCAGGATTGTGCCCTGGGCCAAAGGCAGGCTCTAAACCGCTGAGCCACCCAGGGATCCCCAGGATAAGGATTTAAATACAAAATTCTAAACCCTGACAACCTATAACTGTAACAGTATATGTATATAGAGTACTTTAACAATTTATTTTCTATCCTTTAGTAGCTAAGGTATTGATAATGTTGGTTGGCGATGATTATAAACTTAGGAGTCATGGTGACTTGGCTAAATATGATATTGAGGGTCAGCTACATGGATTGCCCAAGCTAAGACATTATTTGGTAATTGTTGCTGCTTGACAAGCTAACCCTAGAGTTTGTGACATGAAACAATGGTTTTATTTTGCTCATACTTTATGGAGTCAAGAATTCAGGAAGAGCCTGGCTAGATGTTTTGTCTCTGATTCATGTGCTATCAGCTGGGCAACTGGGATCATACTCAATTTTCAAGAGGGTTTCTTCATACATGCCTGGTAGCTTATTTCTCCTTGATTTCTCTCATTTTCCACAGGATCTCTTATCCTCCACAGCCAATCCCTATGGTTTAGGCTTCTCACAGCTCGGTAGTCTCAGAGCATTTGCATTACTTAAATGGCAGCTGGCTTCCAAAAGACAGGAAGCAGTGATGCCAGGCCAGTAAAGGGGAATGCCTGAAAATGACAAAGCATCAATTCCGCCCTATTCTACTGGTCAGAGCAGTCACAAGACCTGCCCAGATTCAGGAGCTGAAGAAACAGACTCTGCCTTTTGCTAGGGTTATGACAAAAGAAAACAGGATGGGAGTTACTGTTCTAGCTATCTTTGGGATCTATAATGTCACGCATACCTAATCAGTGGCTGAACTCAGGTATCTAATGCCAAAGATCAAATTTTTATTTTTGCATTACAATGAAACACAGTTTAGCACAGCAATAATCAATAGACCTCCTTTTTAAAAAAAATTCAGAGTGACACTGAACATATGCCATTGCCAGTATATTGACATTCACATTTCCGTTATCTTCCTTAAGAAGACAGCAAAGTTTCTGATCCATTAAAAACTTCTGTTACTTTTTGCCAGAAGTCCTACTCTTCTTTTATGGCTCCACTCTTTCCAAAAAAAAGTATAAGTTTAGTAGATTCAGGACTTCAGTAGTCAGGACAGTTTCATCACAGGGATCTAAGGCTGCCTGGAAATGACATTGCTTTTAACCCCTAGGATATAGCCCATTCCATAGCATCCTAGAACTTAGTCATTTCCAGTACCTGCTTCCAGAAGTGAGGTTTTTTTATATACAAAGCAAACTTTATGCCACCTGATTAAAATAAGACAGTGAACAGAGATGGAAAATAAAAGTGGAACAAATTCTACAACTTCTCTTCTTTGCATGTGCTAAACAATTTCAAATTCTATTAAAAAAAGATAGACATGATTCATATTGAGAACTCACATTTTTAAAGACTGAAAACTAAAATTATATCCGTGGAATGTACTGAATCTCTGTTCTGCTTATCTCTTTGAAAGTATTAGAATAGCAGTATAACAATCCATTTTTTTAATGATAAATAATTCTTAAACTATCTAATTTACTACATGTGAAACCAAAATTCATTCATTCATAAAGTAACCCCATGGATGCCTTTTTTCCCCTACCCTAAGTTATTTCTGCTTTTTATTTGGAACATCTAGTTCATTTACTTTTAATATGATTATCATATTGTTGGATTTAAGAAAATCTTTGCTTATTTTCTAGTCTGTTTTGAGACTGCATTATTCCTTTCTATTTTTTGACCAATAAATTTTTTTAGTATTCCATTTTTCTCCTCCTCTGAATTATCTACAGGTCTTTTATTTTTAGCAGTTGTTCCAGTTATTATAATACATATTCTTAGTTTATGACAATCTGTTTTAAATTAATATAGCATTTCCCTACAATGTGAGAACCTTCTTAATAATAACTTGATTTACATCCTCCTGTATTTGTTCTGTTGTTGTCATATGTTTTACTTTGACATGTGATATAAATCCTAAAATACATTATTTATTTGTACTTTAAGCAGTGTGGGTCTGTATTTGAAATTTCACCATCTGGATGATCTGTGCATCTGTTGTCTTATCTATTGTTTTCCTTGGTTTCAATCCCATAGGTTTGTCTCTGTGGGCCTGATCTTTTAAATTCAGTGCCAGTTGTTGTACTTGAGAAATTATAGAGACAATTTAATGCCCAAGATAGGTACCTTCATCCCAAATAAGATTTACAGCTGTTTCTGGCAGATAACTTGGTGTGAAAACAATACAGATGCTCTTGATTCAATCAGGGATCGAATGCTTCAAACTGAGCTTCAGTCTTTGTGAGAGATGAGCTATTTCAGTTACCCTCCTTAGATGCAGCTGTTGAGGCTCCCAACCTCAAACCTGAGGATTTGCCAGAACCCCCTCTCTTTGGCAGGCTCTGCGTTCCAGTTTTTATCCTCCTAAATTTACAAGCCTGTGGAAAGCTTAGCTTAGCTTCTCAGCTTCTGAACCATCTCTTGTAGAATTATGTCCCTGAAGAAAAGTGATCCAAATACTATGCTTCCCTTTCTGGATTTTCTTCTTCTCTTGGTTTTTGGTCTAGGAATTTGTCTATGCCTTGTAGTTCTCCAATGCTCTCATATTTTTAAAAACAATATTTTGTTCAACCTTTATTTATATAATTCCCTAGGGTGAGACTGATAGTTATTTAATACCTTCCTAGTCTTTCAGTAATACTAGTTCTGAAAAACTTTTAAAATTATGAAATGTAAAAAAAAAATTATGAAATGTAATATATTTAGAAAAATTCTTATAAAATACAGGTTCAACTTAACTAATTATGATAAAATGAATATTGAGTGTAACTACCACTAAGGTCATGTCTTTTCATTTTAATCAAAATTATCTGATGCTAGGAAAGGTTAGTGTTACTTCACAGCAATGATTGTTATAACCCAATAAAATATAGCAATCTTAATGATAATGGGCACATAGAAACTAAAGATAACAAGCAATACTTACATAGAAATGATAAATTTATCTCAAGAAGTCTATTCTAAAGTGGAGTGTAAATTTTTCTTAGCTGGGGGAAAATGGTATTCTGAAGATAGTTTACTGATTAAGGTTTAAAGTAAACCTACATCATGGCTAATTAAAAGAAGTGAGAAATTGATTATATTGTTCCCAATATTTTTTCAACCAGAATTAAGAAAAAGAAGTTTGAATATCAAAAAAAGGAAGGAGGCTTCAATTTAAGCAAAATAACTCAGTATCACTTATTAATTTTATATGTTTTAAAAGCCACGGTCTCTTACAAAAACTTATAAATGGAAAAGATGAAATAATGAGAACATCTAGTAAAAGAGAAAATGATAGAAAACAAAAAAAAAGAGCTTAAATTAGTAAATAAAAAACCTTTTTTTAAAGTTTTCATACCATTTTTAGAGGTGAGCCACACATTCAACTCTGAATTTCTTTTAGTATAAGAGCAAAGAGGGAAATACAATCAGTTTCAAGATTCAAGGTACTACAAATAATTGTACATTCACAAACCAATTGTTTAGGAGATGCACAGCTGTTCTTGGTATTTATATCGGAAGAAAAAAAATTTTACTAAGAGTTCTTACTCAGGAGCATCTTTGATGAACGTATAAAGTAAAATGAGATTTATTTTTGACCAAAAGTTGACATGACACATTAAACATGATGCAGAAAGTAAGTTGCTAAAAGCAACCAGGCAAACAATCACATAAAAATTGTGAGATATTCATTGAGCAGATGTTCTGTGCCAGACAGTGTGTGAGGCCAACCACTCATGGTCCTATGTGGGAAACAGACAATTAAATTTACAGCATTGAGGTTATAATAGAACTGCATGCAAGGGAGGATCAAAATGGGAGGAGATCCAGTTATTCCTCCACAGAAAGATGATAATTAAGCAGAGTCTTGATGTCTGAGTAATATTTCTAAAGTGGCTAGCAGAGGACTGAAGGTAGACACAAGAGTGCATAATCAGAATGGAGGCAAAAAAGAAATGGAGATCTATAAATAATTAGAGAAAGAAATGCAAATTGGAAAGAAAATGGATAAAGGTAAAGAAGAAGACAAAGCCATTTGGATACCACTTAATAGCTAGTGAGCCATTCATAATTTAAAGCTATATAATGACAAGATCAGAGCTAATGCTTTAGGAGATTACTCTTGAAGCAGTGTGGGAGATGAATTAGAATGTTGGCCCTGAAGGTAGTGAGAATAGTAAAGAGCATATTGCAAAAGCCCAGGAAAGAAATTATGCATGTCTGGATCAAAATAATTGTAGTGGATATAAAGAAAAGTGATACATTTTTTAATATTTAGGAATTAATCAGTAAGCCTTGATGACTGATTGGATATTAGACATGATGGAGATAAAAGAGTTTAGAATATCTCCTAGGATACAGTTAGGAAGGATTTCATTTCACTAGTCACTTTAGAGGCCATAAGAGGGCTTGTTTTACAACCTAAGTGTCCATCAGTAGACAAATAGATAAGAAAAGTGTGGTACACACACACACACACACAGTAGAATGTTAGGCAGCCATAAAAATAGAATGAGATCCTACCATTTGAGACAACATGGATGGACCTAGAGGATATAATGCTAAGTGAAATAAGTCATAGCGAGGAAGACAAATATCATAGGATTCTATAGGTGGAATCTAAACAAAAACAAAAATGAATGAACGAAAAAGTAGAATCAGACTTATAAAACACAGAGAACAGACTGATGGTTGCCAGAGGGGAGAGAGGTGGAAGGATTTGGGCAAAATAGGTGAAGGGGAGTAGGACATACAGGCAACCAGTTATGGAGTGAATAAGTCGCAGGAATAAAAGGCACACCATAAGGAATATAGTCAATAATATTATAACAGCTATATGACAGAACAGATTGTAGCTACACTGTGGTTAGCACAGCATAATGTATAAGCTTGTCAAATCACTAAGTTGTACACCTGAAACTAATGTTACATTTTGAGCCAACTATAAAATTAAAATATTCAACTCAAAAAAAAAAAAAAAAAAAAGAGGGCTTGCTTCATAAACTCTTGAATGTGTTTTATTTGTGACATGTATAGTACATTCAAGTGGAGCCACCTAGTAGTCAATAAGATACATAGGCCTGAGGCCCAGAAAGAAGATCTGGGCCAGGGAAAGAGGAAGCATCATTGTAGTTTCAATCATGACTGCGGGAGCTTGATTAGGGAAAGAGTCCAGAGAGAGAAGAAAATGAGATTAAGGACAGAGCATTGGGTTCATCAACATTAAAGAGCTGACTACTGATAGAAAAAGAAGTCTCGGAGAAAGGCCAAGGATGTGTGGTCAGAGTACAAGGTGAATTCCTAGAGGGTTTTATCCCATTTTATCCCATTTTATCCCATTCTTTTTCTTTTTTTTTTTTTTAATTTTTTTATTTATTTATTTATGATAGGCACACAGTGAGAGAGAGAGAGAGGCAGAGACATAGTCAGAGGGAGAAGCAGGCTCCATGCACCGGGAGCCTGACGGGGGATTCGATCCCGGGTCTCCAGGATCGCGCCCTGGGCCAAAGGCAGGCGCTAAACCGCTGCGCCACCCAGGGATCCCTCCCATTCTTTTTCTAATTGAAAAAATACTCCATTTTCTTCATGATCCTGATTAGGTCTTTGGTAGTTTTAAAAGTATACAAATGGCCAAGATAGTGGCAGATCGTATTGTTTCACTAAAAATCATGCAGTGCCCATGAACTATATTATTTAGAGGTAAATAAAAAGTTATTCCTGTCCTCGGCATGGCATGGTGTGTTAGGAGGAAATGTGTAAGTAGCGGAAAACTTCAACATAAGCAATAAGTGGGGTTCACAGTGTAAACCACAATGTATTGTGTGAACGTGGAGCAAAGATGCCTCCTCCCCTTGCCAAGTTTTCAGATGTTGTCTTATATGATATACTAATTGTAAATATGAACAAGAAAGAGGGTAAAGAAGGATCTAATCAAGAGAGACTTAAACCACAGGAGAATTTATCTCATCTAGAGGATTAAGATGAGATAAATGCTTTCCTATGCCAGTGCCCCATAAACAACTGTCAGTAAGAAGCAGTTTGATTTTACTGGAGTATTTTGAAGTAGAAATGAGGATAGCCAATGTGAGGACAGAATATTTGGGTTTTGAGAGGTGATGATTTTCTAAGTGACATTCAGAAGCTAGTCTTATCAAAAAATCGTAGAGCAGATGTATTATCTCCTACACAGAGGGGAATCATTTCTTGTTTAGCCAAAAAAGGGATGTTTCTAGCTAATATCTGCCCAAAACACCTGCTAACAGCATGCTGTGATTCAAAATCTTCCAACACAATGAGAATGTGGAAGAAATATAAAGCTGCAATAGTTATGGTTCACAGATAAGTGTGTATTTCATAGATAAGTGTAAAAAGAATTTGTCCTACACAATAATTAGTCATTGAATAACATGCCTGTAGTTTTGGAGTCCCTGTAGCCAGGGAGAGCCACATGAAACTCAAAAACGAAGCAAAGCAAAGAAAAAAGAAAAGAAAGAAAAGGTGGGGTACCTGGGTGGTTCAGTCAGTTAAGTGTCTGCCTTCTGCTCAAATCATCATCTCCAGTCCCGGAATGGAGCCCCATGTTGGGCTTCCTGCTCACCGGGGAGTCTCCTTCTCTCTGTCTCTCTCTCTGTCTCTCTTCCTCTGCCCCTCCCCACTGCTCATTCTCCCTCTTCCTTTCTCTCAAATAAATAAAATCTTAAAAAAAGAAAAAGGTGCAGTAAGCTCTAGACAGAAGAGAACATTGCAAAAAAATGATGAAGAGTGAGAAAATAACGTCATTAGATCATCAGGAGACATTACTTGGATGTCTTGCTAGTTAACTAAAACACTATTAACCTTTGACTAAATCTATACAGCAACCCAGACTGGCATTGATTCTTGACATTTTTTCCCCTGTTGTCTCGATAAAGAACTATATTTAAGTGCTGTGGAAATGAAATCACCTGAATTCAGGGGGACTAGAGCCTTGCTACTCAAAGAGTAGCAATATCACCTTCTGAGAATTTTCTAGTTTGTCTCCATATTGAATGAATCAGAATCTGCATTTCAACTAAAGTTCCAAGTGATTTGTATACCTCTTAAAATTTAAAAAGTACTGGTAGGAGTTTATTCTGGTGCCTTGTCAAGGACTTCCATACCTTGAGTCTGTCAAGTTACATATATGTTATGTTAGTTTCTATAAAGTGTTTTTAGCCCAAATAACACTACTAGTTAAATGTATTACCATCTACATAGCTATATAACCATACAAGAAATTCAGTTAAATTGTCATCTGTTCCCTTGTTTGGCAAATAATAAGTACCTACACCATACTGAGAATATAGGTAATAAAATAGTCGAAACTATAATAATTATTTTATGGAAATAAAATCTAATTGAGAAATTATATCTTTACAGGAAAACACTAGGAAAAAAATATGTGGCATTAAGTGTTCAAACCATTTTGTAACCTATAGATCCAGGACCCTGAAAAACCACAAAGGTATTTCATGGGATCCTTATACTAATTTACTTTTCAATGAATATCATTATTTTCTCAATCAAGAAAAACTAGAAGTACAACTATTGTCATGTGGGGCCTATGAAATTTTCCAGTGCTAGTAGAGTTCATATTGAATAATTAGCATGAATTACACAAAATGTTAACAGAGTATAATTATTATTGATCTGAATGGGTTTGAATGTTGAGTACCTAGGTATTACAGAAAATGAATTATACTGAGTGTCTGGAGGGCGTTCTAGGGAGGAGTCAGAAGTGTGTTTAAGGTTATAAACAAATGAAATAGGCAGAGAATGAGAAGTAAACATCTAGTAGAGGTGAAAGACAAAACAGTTGGTCAGTATTAAGAGTCAATTATGTAGATAAGGGGGATTCCTGGGTGGCTCAGTGGTTTAGCACCTGCCTTCCACCCAGGGTGTGGTCCTGGAGTCCTAGGATCGAGTCCCACATCAGGGTCCCTGCATGGAGCCTGCTTCTCCCTCTGCCCCTCTGCCCTGTCTCTCGTGATTAAATAAATAAAATCTTTTAAAAAAATTATGTAGATAAGGATGGGGTAAATTATATAAAAATCGATCCTATTTTTATTTACCCCATATCTTACTCTCCTGGTCTCCGAATATTGGCAGGACATGTCTCTCATAGCTGGAGAAACACATTTGCCAAGAGTCCTTAAATTAGAAGCTCACAGCTGTGGTGTCCACTGTGGAGGGATTTATGTTTCAGAAAAATAAAGTTTCTCTTTAACATGAAGTGATGATTTCTTTTTAGTCAGATTTCTCCTCTGCATTTTTTCCCATGGCACAGCAATTTTGTTTTGTGCACTTAGAATCTTTCATAATGGTTCTTTAAGTAGGTATGCAATAAAAGTAAAAAGTTTGAGAGTGAAGACAGCAAAAATGGCAGCATAGGAATTTTGTCCCTCCCCACCAACAGCAATTTGAATAACCATCTGCAGGCAAAGTACCTCCACAAGAACCAAGGATTCCAGGTGAAGGATTATAGCACCTGAATGAAACACAGAATAAGAAAAGAGACATTGTGCCAATTAGAAAAATATAGATTCACATTACCCACCATCACCCCTTCTACAAGCTCAGTTTGGCCAGCATGAAGAGAGAGACTCTCCCCATGAGAAGAAAGTGAAGTGAGTTCTTACTTTACCACAGACCTAAGTCAGCCCACAGTGGCACCAGGCCCACTCCCATGGCGATAAGTGGCTCCCTGAGGGTTTCCAGGAACCTAGACCCTCAGCTTACCTGGCACCTGCAAGGTCTAGCAGCCCCAGTGGCTCCTGAAACCCTAGGTGGCTTCCATGGCACCAGATTCTCAGAAGGTCCAGCAAACCCAGGTTCCTCATCCAACCCAGTGCCAGCTAGCTACAGCAGCCCCAGCTGGCTCCAGTGGCCCCAGGCACCTGGTCTAGTCAACTCAAGTACTGACCAGCTCCAGTGGCCCCAGGTAGCTTCTGTGGAACCAGGTTTCTAGATCAAACCATCACCAACTGCTTCCCATTGCCCCAGGCAGCTCTCAGGGCACCAGGCTCCCACTAACCCAGGTTCCAACTCAGTGCTAGGCAGCTTCTGTTTTCCTAGGTCCCAACTGGCCCATGTGAACCTAGGTTCTAGACCGGGATCCATGAACTTAGGCTGTAACCCAAATCTGCTGCCAACTACCATCAATATAGAAATTCAACTAACCTCAGCACTAGGCCAGCACCCACAGCACCAGACCCTAGGTCCACCCCAGCATCAGGCTAGTCCCTATAGACCTAGGTTCTCAGCCCCACCCTAAGACAGACCAACTGCAACACAATCTCCCAAGTCAGTCCCCAAGGCCTCAGGCTATAGGACTATTTCTGTAGCCCTAGGCTCCAGGCTCATGCTAGTGCCAGGTCAGCTCCCATGGCCCCAGCCTCCAAGCTAGTCCCTCTCAGTACCAGACCAGTCCCTGTGGACTCACATACTGCACCCACCCCAGTTGTCCCTAGTTTCTGATTGGCCCCTATGGACTCAGGTTAGAAGTCTGCCCACAAAGACCCAAGTCCTAGGCCCATCACCACTGACCCAGCCACCACTGGTCCCGATGTCCCCAAGCACCAGGCATGCCTATTTGCTCATCCAGGCATGAGACTTGAGAGCTCAAGGACTTCAGCACCCAGTGTGACCATGGACAGCCCCAAGCAGCCCTCCCAGAGTCTCTGGAAAAACAGACTGTTGAAGGGATTTGCCTGCTGAAGCCCATCTGTAAAGACTGAAAGAGGTGCTTACTTCCTCAAATGTACAAGTACCAATATAAGGCCACAAGTACCATGAATAATCAAGGAAATGTACAGCCAAAGGAAATTAATAAAGCTCCAATAACTGACCATAAAGAAATGGAGGTTTATGAAGTGTCAAAGAATTCAGAATGATTCTCTTACAACTACAAGAACACTCAGACAACAAAATAAGGAAAACAATGTATGGGAAAAATAAGATCAACAAAGAAATAGATATTATTAAAAAATCAGAAACAAAACCAGAAATCCTAGAGCCAAAGAATAAAAATGACTGAACTGAATAATTCCATACAGATCTTCAGCAACAGACTTGGCCAAGCAGATGAATCAGTGAACTAAAAGGTAGGTCATTTGAAAGTATCCAGTCAGAGGATCAAAAAGGAAAAAAAAAAAATGAATGAAAAAAAATGAAGAAGTATACATGAATTGTGGTATACTATTAAGAGAAACTATCTATTCATTATTGGTGTCTCAGAAGGAGAAGAGAGAGAGAAAGGAGCAGAACGTTTAATTAAAGAAATAATGGCTGAACCCTTCCCAGACTTGAGAGAAATGGACATCCAGATTCATGAGGTCCAAAAGGTGTCAAGTAGGATGAATTCAATAAGGGCTACGCAAAAAAAAAAAAAAAAAAAAAAAAAATAAGGGCTACGCAGAGACCCATTATAATGAAATTGTCAAAAGCCAAAGACAAACAGAGCTATAAAGGAACAATTCAAGTTTGCCCCTGTAAGATTATAAGTGTATTTTTCAACAGAAACTTTGCAAGCCAGGAGAGCATAAGAAGATATGTTCAAAATTTTGAGAACAAAAAAAACAACAACAAAAAAACCTATAGGCAAAATACTATACCCAGCAAAACCATTCTTTAGAAATGACTTTCCCAAACAAACAAAAAAGCTAAGGGGGTTCATCTCCACTAGACCTGCCTTATATGCTAAGAGCATTCTTGAAGTGGAGATAAGAGGCTGATTAACATTTTATAAACATATGAATGAGTAAAATTCACCAGTATGGGCATACTTTGTTTTATTCCACTTTGCTTATTGTGCCTCACTGATAGTACTTTTTGTTTGTTTGTTTGCAAATTGACGGTTTATGGCAACCTCCTGTCAAGCAAGTCTATTGGAGCCATTTTTCCAACAGCATTTGCTCACTTTATGTCTCTTACATTTTGGTAATTCTCACCATATTTCAAACTTTTTCATTATTATTTGTTATGATGATCTGTAATCAGTGGTCTTTGATGTTACTGATATAATTGTTTTGGGGTACCAGGAATACACCCATATAAGACAGTGAAATTGGGCAGCCCAGGTGGCTTAGTGGTTTGGTGTCACCTTTGGCCCAGGGTGTGATCCTGGAGACCCAGGATCGAGTCCCACGTCGGGCTCCCTGCAGGGAGCCTGCTTCTCCCTCTGCCTGTGTCTCTGCCTCTCTCTCTCTCTCTCTCTCTCTCTGTCTCTCATGAAAAAAAATAATAAATTAAATAAAATAAATAAATAAAATAAAATCTAAAAAAAAAAAAGTGAAGTTAAGAAATGGTACATGTTTTCTGACTGCTCCACTAACTGGGCTGTTTCCCCATCTCTCTTCTGTTCCTCTGGACTCCTTATTTCCTAAGACACAATAATATTGAAATTAGGTCACTTAATAACCCTGCAATGGCCTCTCGGTATTCAAGTGAAAGGGACAGTCACGTGTTAAGTCAAACGCTACAATTAAGCTTAGTGAGGAAGACATGTCAAAAGCCAAGGTCAAAATCTAGGCCTCTTACACCAGTTAGCCAAGTTGTGAATGCAAAGGAAAAGTTCTTGAAGGAAATTAAAAGTGCTGCTCCAATGAGCACATGACTGAGAAGAAAGCAAAGGTGTCTTATTGCTCCTATGAGAAAGTTGAAATGGTCTGGATAGAAGATCCAACCAGCCATAACATTCCCTTCAGCCAAAACCTAA
The DNA here is from genome assembly GCF_048418805.1 of Vulpes vulpes. NCBI lineage: Eukaryota > Metazoa > Chordata > Mammalia > Carnivora > Canidae > Vulpes > Vulpes vulpes. Next base: position 43,305,815 of record NC_132792.1, on the reverse strand, counting down.
TCCAGAGCAGGGCCCTAACTCTCAATTCTTTGAAGGCTGAGAGAGGTAAGGAAGCTGCAGAAGAAAAGTCTGAAGCTAGCAGAGTTTGGTTCATAAGGTTTAAGGAAAAAGGCTGTCTCCATAATATCAAAGGGCAAGGTGAAGCAGCAAGTGTTGATGTGGTAACTGCAGCAAGTTACCCAGAAGATTAAGCTGAGATAATTAATGAGGGTGGCCACACTAAACAATATATTTTCTTTTTTTAAAAAAATATTTTATTTATTTATTCATGATAGAGAGAGAGAGAGAGAGAGAGACAGAGACAGAGACACAGGCAGAGGGGAGAAGCAGGCTCCATGCAGGGAGCCCGACGTGGGACTCGATCCCGGGACTCCAGGATCGCGCCGTGGGCCAAAGGCAGGCGCTAAACCGCTGAGCCACCTAGGGATCCCCTAAACAATATATTTTCAATGGAGATGGAACAGCCTTCTATTGGAAAAAGATGCCATCTTGGACTTTCACATTTATAGGGGACCAGTCAATGCCTGGTTTCAAAGCTTCAGAGGACGGACAGACCCTCCTATAAGGGGCTAACGCAGCTGGTGACTTGAAGTCAAAGCCAATGTTCATTGACCATTCTGAAAATCCTAGGGCCCTTAAGAATTATGCTAGATCTACTCTTCCTGTGCTCTATAAAGGGAACAACATAGCCTGGATGACAGCACATCTATTTACAGTATGGTTTACTTAATATTTTAAGCCATAAAATATTTAATATTTATGTTGAGATCTCCTGCTCAGAAAAAAAAAAAAAAAGATTCCTTTCAAAATATGGCTGCTCACTAACAATGTACTTGATCATCCAAGAGCTCTGGTGAAGATATAAAAGATTCATGTTGTTTTCATACCTGCTAATACAATAATTATTCTACAGCCCATGTATCAAGAAGGAATTTCATCTTTCAAATCTTACTGCTTACGAAATACATTTTCAAGGCAATCAGTGCCATAGTTAGCAGTTCCTCTGATGGATCTGGGCAAAGGAAATTAAAAACCTTCTGGAAAGAATTTGCCATTCTAGAACGTTAAGAACATTTGAGATTCATGGGAATCTCAAATATCAACATCAACAGGAGTTTGGAAAAAGTTGATTCTGACCCCCATGGATGACTGTTGAGGGGTTCAAAGGTTCAGTGGAGGAAGTAACAGCAGATGTGATGGAAATAGCAAGAGAACTAGAATTATAAGTGAACCCTGATCATGTGACTGAATTGCTGCCACCTTGTGATAAAACTTGAATGGATAAAGAGTTGTTTCTCATGGATAAGCAAAGAAAGAGGTTCCTTTTATTAAACAGAAGCATAATTAACATATAGTGTCATATTAGTGTCAGGTGCACAATATAATGATTGAACAATTCTACAAATTACTCAGTGCTCATCATAATAAGTATACTATTAATCACCTATAAGAAAGTGGTTTCTTAATTTTTTTTGGTAAATATTTTATTTATTCATGAGACACAGAGGAAGAGAGGCAGAGACACAGGTAGAAGGAGAGTCAGGCTCCATGCAGGGAGCCCAATGTGGGATTTGATCCCAGGGCTCCAGGATCAGGCCCTGAGCCAAAGGCAGATGCCCAACCACTGAGCCACCCAGGCATCGGAAAAGTGGTTTCTTAAAGTGGAATCTGCTCATGGTGAAGATCCCGTGAAAATTGTTAAAATGACAACCAAGGATTTGGAATATCACACAAATTTAGTTGATAAAACTGAGGCCGGGTTTGAGAAGACTGACTCCATATTGGAAAGAAGTTGTACTGTGAGTAAAATGTTATTAGATGGCTACGGAGAAATGGTTTGTGAAAAGAAGAGTCAGTGGACTCGGTAAACTGCATTGTTGTCTTAAGAAATTGCTGCAGCCACCCCCACCTTCAGCAAACAGCAGACTGATGAGCCAGCAGTCATTCACATGAAGGCAAAGTCGTCCACCGGCAGAAAGATCATGACTTGCTGAAAACTCAGATGATGGTTAGAATTTTGGTAATAAAGTATTTTTTAGGGACGCCTGGATGGCTCAGTTGGTTAAGTGTCTGCCTTTGGCTCAGGTCATGACCCCGGGGTCCTGGGATCAAGCCCCACATCAGGCTCCCTGCTCAGCCAGGAGTCTCCTTCTCCCTCTGTCCCCTCCCCCTGCTTATGCTTTCTCTCACTCTCTCGCTCTTGCTCTCTCTCTTTCTCTCAAATAAATAAATAAATAAATAAATAAATAAATAAATAAAATTTTAAAGTATTTTTTAATTAAGGTAGGTATATAATTTGTAGACATAATACTGTTGCACATTTTGTAGAGTAAACATATATAACTTTTGTGTACGCTGAGAAACCAAAATTTCATAGCTTTATTGCAGTATTTGCTTTATTGCAGTGTTCTGGAACTGAATCCATAATGTCTTTGAGGTATGCCTGTAAATCCACAACAGTATATGAAGGTACCCTTTTTCCACGTCTTTCTTAACATTTGTTATTTCTTATCTTTTTTGATAATAGCCTTTCCAAGTGGTGTGAAGTGATATTTCACTGTGGCTTTGATTTGCATTTTCCTGATCATTAGTGATGCCAAGTACCATTCCACGTACCTGTTGGTCATGTAGTGTCTTCTTTGGGAAAATATCTGTTCAGATCCTCTGCTCATTTTTAATCAAATTGTTTTTTTGCTACTGAGTTTTATGAGTTCATTACATATTTTGGATATCAGGCCCAAACCAGATATGTGGTTTGCATTTTTTCTCATTCCATAGATGGTTTCTGTTCATTCTGTTTATCATTTCTTTTTTTTTTAAGATTTTATTTATTTATTCATGAGAGAGAGAGGCAGAGACACAGGCAGAGGGAGAAGCAGGCTCCATGCAGGGAGCCCGATGTGGGACTTGATCCCAGGAGTTCAGGATCATGCCCTGCACCGAAGGCAGGCGCAAAACCGCTGAGCCACCCACGGATCCCGTTTATCATTTCTTTTGTTGTTCAGAAGTTCATTTGTTGTAGTCATGCTTGTTATTTTTGCTATTGTTGTCAAATTTTAAAAATTATCACCAAGACCAATGTTAATACCTTACCCCCTGTGTTTTCTTCTAGGAGTGTACACACTCCTAGGGATACCTGCAAGTTGGAGCAAAGCAGAAAGAGAGTGCAAAAATAGTACCCATTGGCTTCTGTACCCAGAAAGCACCTCAGTAGGCCTCTAGATGTATGCTAAATTAGATGCTTGCCCCCCCAGGTCAATACTTTAAGATAAACAAGTTAACCTTTTCACAGAAAGTCTGGGTGCTTTTTGATTGCTTGCCTCTGTGCTGGGCCCTGAGATGGCCAAGTTCTTGGGAACTTTAAAGAATTATTTCTCAGTTTGCTATAGCCTTGTGGGTCTCATGGACACAAAGCCCACTGGTGTGCAAAGCTAGATGTTTGGGGGGTTTGTCTCTCAGGTGCAGGTCCTAAAAGTGCCAGATGTAAGATTCCAGCCCTTTATTCCTCAAGGATAATTTGGTGTTGTTAATTCCCTCCCAATTATGGGTTGATGTTCTGGGAATGGGATTTATAGTGATTGTGTCTCAACTATAGGCTTCCAGTTATGGAATGAATAAGTCATGGGGATAAAAGATACAGCATGGGGAATATAGTCAATGGTATTGTAATAGTGTTATATGGTGATAAATGGTAGCTACATTTGTGGTAAGCATAGCATAACAAAATCATAATATATAAACTAGTCAAATCACCATGTTGTACACTTGAAACTAATATAACATTGCATGTCAACTGTACTTCAATTTAAAAAAAAAGAAACAGATTGTATCTCTGTTTCTCCTACTCACTTTGATGATGTTTTTTTCTCATTCACCCTCTATGTAAGTGTCAATCAGCTAATTTGGGGATTTTTTTTCATGAGAAATTTTTACATATGTAACTGTAAATTCAGTGTTTGTGGGAGGAGGTGAATTCAGGATCCTTCTACATCACTCCCTTGAACCAGAACTCCAGTGTTTTCATTTTTATACTTGTTTTTTTTTTAAATTTTAATCAATATACTTTTTTGCTTGGGGACAGGCTCCAGTAAACTCCAAGAAAGGTGACTAAATTTTCAGCAAAAAAACTCCAGTCTTTTTAGCTTAGAAATCCAGAGACAGAATTTGATATGACCATAGTAACTGGAAAATGAGGAAGGATATTTGGTAAAAGAGAGAGATACAAGAAAGAATTCTAAATCCTGTGTCTAAAATTTGTCCAGAATTGTGCTGATTCCCTGAACTATGCATGCACAATTGGTATTCACTTGCCTATGCAAGAGTTACAAAGTTTGGAGATTTAGTTGAGCCAATTTAACTGCCTATTGAAACAACAAATGAATACTTTTCAGAGGAATAAACACAATCCAGAGTCTTTTCAATTCACAATGTCTAGGATATTATCTATAATAGACATATGAAGAAAGAGGCAAGTGTGATCGATACTCAAGAGAGAATACTCTCAGTGGATTCTGACCTAAGTTGACCTAGATATTGAAACTGGCAAAAATTTTAAAGCAATTATTTTAATTATGCTGAAGGACATTAAGAAAAATATATTTATAATAGATAAACATATTTAAAATGTACGCAGAGAAATAGAATCCATTGAAAAAGATCCAAATGGAAAATCTAGAACTAAAAAGTACATTATATAATATGAAAAAATTACTAGCTGACCTTAATAGCTGGTTACAGAAGAAAGTGTCCATAAACTACTAGAAATTTATCCCAACTGAAGAACAAAGAGAAAAATGAAAAAAATTGAACTGATACATGTGAGACAATAGGACTAATAGGATTAAAGAAGCATAAAAACACTGAGGACATACAAATTATTCAAGCATAAAAACACTAAAGCATAAAAATTATTCAACAAAATAATGTCCAAGTTAGTTCTTCTTCTGTTTAGGATGTAGAAATTCACAAAAGAATATGCTCCAAATAATGAGTAAAACTAGATGGTCTACAAAATCACAATTTTTCTTGCTTGCCAAAAAGTATTACACTCTAGTTCTGAATTTTTAGAATTATTGTTCAATCAATATAACCAAAATTCCCAGGGGTTTACAGAAGTAACACTTGTGAGAGAAGCAAAATCATCACTTCTGTAAAAAAGGGTCTTTGCCATAAAAACTCTGACACTAGAATTTTATCAACCACAGAAATTATTAACGGGGTCTAATTATTCTCCCAATAGTATAGTATAGTATAGTATAGTATAGTATAGTATAGTATAGTATTATTACAGTATAGTATTATTCTCCCAACAGTATCCAGTTTCAAGTAGCAGATTAATTTTTTTTAACAGTGTAATCACCTTTGTTCTGCCCTATAGCGGGTGAGAAAGTTGGACACATCTTTGCTGTAAAGCACAGGACAAAAATTAAATAACTTTTGGGTGCAGCTGGAATAATGTCTAATATTTATTAAGTGATTACAATATACCATTTTAAATTCTGTTAGTTGTTATTACACTTCATGCTTCTAATCTATTAGGTAGTTACTGTTTTCATCCCACTTCACTCATGAGGAAACAGCCCCTGAGAGCACGAATGAGGAGATTTCCCAAAGTCTCCAAGTTAGTAAGTGGTGGTACTAGAATTAGGACTTAGGCAATCTCTTTCCAGAACCCACATTCTTAAATAACTGCTATGCTATGCTCCTTTCCATCTAGGACAGAAAGTGTTCTGGTCAAAAATGACAGCTTACTGGATAGAAGTTTAGAAGCTCAAAAAAGTTAGGTAAGAGGTAGGGAAAAGATACTGGTTTTAATAATCTTGAACGACTTTAATGGCCTCTGTATGCTCATTTACCTCCTTCACAACTTTGATTTTAAAACACACTCCAAGTGCATTTAACTGTTCTGAGCATCTGTCTCTGATAATACTTTGTTGTTCCTTTTCACTGATCAGATCAAGTGTTAAAATATTAGTGTAAAAAATTAAAATAAAATATTAGTGTCATTCCCCATAATAGTCACTTACTTGTAAAAATACTATTATGATACCATGATGGTCTTCATCATGAAAAATGTTACAAACCTAAAAGTTTCAGAAAATTAGTATAGCTATTATCACTGTCATTTCAGTTTTAAAAGTCATCAAGCCCTTCCGATAAATGTTGCTCTGCCATTTATCCTTTGATGTCTTTTCAACAGAAATTAAACTATGACATGAAAAATAAAAAATAAAGTCCATGACCTTGCTATATAAGAGACCAATAAATCAAATTAGGTGAAGATGAAACTCTTTAGCCTCATTTCTTCTTTATCTACTTTTCTCTATGAAGCCTTTCAGATCTTCGGCCAAAATGGACCCTCTAGTGTCTACTACTAGTGTCCTTGATCCTGCATTGGGATCTCTTCTAATACTGCAATGATCCTCCCATTCACCGAGCAGATGGCTGTATTGTTTAGTCACCTCAGCATTGGTCCCGGAAAGTACTTGGGTGTGTGGTTCCCACATCTGCCCAACCTCTGGGTTTGTCTATATAAGACTGATTCAGTAGGTACAGAAGATCCAGCCACCCGCTTACCTTTGAGATTTGCAAGAGCCCCATTTATTTGGTATTGAAATCAGGAAATTAAAAGGATTAGGAAAAGGATTAGGGAAAGGTGGAACATCAACAGAAGGAAACTAAGATCATCATTCTGTATGATATCTCTGAGCATCTCAATCAGAAGAGGCTTTCTAGTTACCAACATAGTACATACAACTGGAAAAAAAAAAATAACCAGTAAGATGGTTTAGCAAAAATGCAAGTAGAGGGAATACTTAAAGTTCTTTCATTAGATTATTAAACGTGTTGTATTTGCCATTGAAAATAGGTATTTTTAACTCTTAGTTTCTCAAGAACTAACACTGTGTAGATTCATTAATTTGGTGTCTCTAACATTTCTTTGGGTGATAAAATTGTACAGACATGGACGGAATCTCTTCAGCGGTGCATATAAAGATCAAAAGAAGAACAGGGGAAATCTTGGTGAAAGAGTTGGGAGTTTTCAGGATTATGGTTTTTTTTTTTTCAGGATTATGTTTTTAAGTGCAAGATAGAATTAATTTTGTATATCTCCAGTCTTCTAATAGTGGAATGAGAATGAAATAATCAAGAGGGGGAAAACAAAAAAATAAAAATTAAAAAAAATAAAAAATAAATAAAAAAGAGGAGGAAAACATTTACATATTCATAGGTAGATATACTATAAAGAATACATTCTGTATAAAAATATATTCATACTTCTATGTTACCTACTCATATTCAGATATATACTTATTTATATTTCTAGAGCTAAGAAATTCTGAACTTTTAAAAGTACTTTTTTTTAAGGTGTTTTCACATAGTTCAGTATTTAACAGTTACAAAAAGTGAAAAGATCTCCCTTCATCCTGTGTTCCAGTTACCACATCCTGTCTTTAGATGTTACCTATTGCTTGTGTGCTCGTACAGAGCTATTCTGTACAGGTTCAAATAGATACATAAACTTAAATATTTTCCTTTCTTACCCTAGGGTACCATACTACGTGCAATATTCTATATCTTCACGGGGTTTTTAAAACATATTAATATATGTTTGTGAATATTTTTTCATTGCATAAAGAGCTTCATTATTCTTTTACGTGATGGCATGTGGGTGAATGAGGGAATGCGGACCAAAGTAGTCCTATCTTACAATTCTAGGAGAAGCCAATGATTAAAATTTTTATGCTAAATTTTCCACGTGTTAAATACAGGTAACTAATTTTAAATGTTTTCTAGAAAACTATGCAAGTCACATAAATTATATCTGCAAGTCACATCTGACCAGTGGGCTACTGTCTTTTAACATTTTTCTGCATTGTTAAATTTGAACAGTCCATGGATGAAGAAGCATATGTGTAATATCCACTCTCCATGAATGTGGACACTGTTTCTTAATGATCTTCTTTCCTAAAAGTATTTAAAAATTTGCTATCTTGTCATGGAACCCAAACATTCTATTTTAAGACTGAAGAAGTTACAAAATTGGGCCGGCAAAGCAGGACAAAAACACTCTTGCCTCTTTCTACAAGCGGATACCATAGCAACATATGTAATGAAAGTTAAGTTTTTTTCTTATTTTTCCAATTAATTTTAATTTTATATGTTAGCTTTATTTTTATGAGAGCTATACACAAATGTTATCTCTATTAAAAGATTAATTCTGTGAGTCTATAATTTGAAAAAGGCTATTTTCTGTCCCATCCTTACAGATTCTCAGTTGTTATTCCCAGGAGGCAACCACTTTCAATTCCTTTAGCTACATTTTATAACTGTTTTTTTTCCCTAATATTTGCTTTCATTTCTCAAAAACCAAAGCAACCCTTATATTTGATTTTCTAAATTTTAGACATGACCTATTGACTTTCTACTTTGAAAGATCATTTTCTCCATTTCCCTTTTCCCCATTTTTCCAATTTCTCAATCATAGTCTTGGACAAGATGGCAATCTGATGTTCCATCCACTGACCCACTATGTATTATACTATGATGATTTATCCTTCCTTACATTGCTTTTTATTTTCTCAGGAGATCATTATCCTTTTTTCTCAGTTGCTTATTTTCTATGTGTCTATCACTAATTTTCCCCCAAACTCTCCAGCTCTCCAAACAGTTAAACCCTCCATTGTCTACAAGTTTCTTTCTCCTTGTTGCCTCTCTTGCTCTCTCTCTCTCTGGCCTAGATATTCTCTCTGGAGCCCTCACATCTGTTCCTGATGAACTAGTTGTTCTCTGGCTTGTGGGAAAGCTGCCTCACCATGGACATTTCCTTCCCCTTTAGCCTGGAAATTCCCATATGCATCCAGCTCTGTTAAGTCCCTTATATCCTGGGTGCAGTGTCTGTCTTTGTTTACTCTCCTAGTTGAGTACAACACATTCTTCAGTGGCTTCCCAAGAGAGGGCACATGGAAAGTGAAATTTTTGATAAAGTATTTATTAGGATTCTCTAGAGAAACAGAACCAATAGGAAGTATTTATATATATATATATATATATATATAAGAGATTTATTTTAAGAAATGGATTCATGTGAGGATGGAGGCTAGCAAGTCCAAGTTCTGTGAGCTAGCAGAATAGAGACCCAGCGAAGAGCTAACACTGCACTTGAAGCCCAAGGTTTGTCAGCCCAGAGACCTGGAAAGGAGCCAGTGTTGCAGTTCAAGTCTAGAAGGCAGTCGGTCATCTGCTGCAGAATTCCCTCTTGCTCAAGGGAGGTCAGCCTTTTGTTCTGTTCAGCTCATCAACTGATTGGATGAGGCCCACCCACATTATGCAAGGACACCTGCTTTACTCAGAGTGCACTGATTTAAATTTTAATCTCAGCCAAAAACACCCTCATAGAAACAACTAGAATGACGTCTGACCATATATCTAGGCATTGTGGCCCAACCAAGTTGACATACAAAATTCGCCTTCACACACACCTAAAATCTGTTTTCATTCCACCTGTACCTTGTTTGATAACTAAGTATAGAATTCTAAGCTGCAAATTCTTTTTTCACAGAATGTTGGAGACATTGCCATGAGACCTTTTGGCTTACAGTGTTTCTCTTGAGAGGTCTGATGCCATCTTGATTCTATTTTTTCTTTTTAATTTGAACTTTGTAAGCTTTTGGGGTCTTCTCTTTCCCCCATTGTTCTCTTTACTCTCATTATTTCACTGTTAGGCCTTGATCTGGGCCTCCTTCACTCCCTGTGCTGGGTATCACCAGGCCTTTTCTTTCTTTAAAGATTTATTTATTCATTCAGAGAGAGAGAGAGAGAGAGAAGCAGAGACACAGGCAGAGGGAGAAGCAGACTCCACGCAGGAAGCCCAACGTGGGACTGGATCCCGGGTCTCCAGGATCACACCCTGGGCTGCAGGCAACGCTAACACCAGGACTTTTCAAATCTGAGTGCTTACGTTCTTCATTTTTGAGCCATTTTCTTGAAATGAATTTTCTTCCTTTCATTCTCCCCACTCTGGTTTTTGGGGGATTTGTTTTTGTTTTGGAATTCTTACAGTTTGAATGTTGAGTCTCTTGAACTAACCTTTTTTCTTCTGTAATCCATTTCTTTTATTACTACTTTTTTGGGAACTTTCTCTACTTTATCACTGATCTGTTAATCAGATAGCCCCCTTCTGTATCATATTTTTAATTTCTAGGATTTCTGTTGTTCCTAAAGTTATACTCCTTTTTTATTGCATAGTGTTTCCTGCATACCACTACCTTACCTTTCTAAGGACACTAACTATAGGGGTGGGTTTTTTAAAGTTTATTTATTTATTTATTTATTTATTTATTTATTTATTTATTTCTGATAGACACAGAGAGAGAGAGAGAGAGGCAGAGACACAGGAGGAGGGAGAAGCAGGCTCCATGCAAGGAGCCTCATGTGGGACTTGATCCCAGGAATCTAGGGTCTCGTCCTGAGCCAAAGACAGACGCTCAACTGCTGAGCCACCCTTAATGTGTTTTTAAAAGTAAAATAGCTATTTATTCAGCCCCTTATCATGCCAAATGTTTTGTGCATATACCATATCACTAGCACACCCTCTGTAACAGGCAAAATTATACATTATATTTCATGTTGCCTAATTATATAAAATACAAAGTGAAAATGATTTATCAATTCCTTTTAACATTACTGGTAAACAATTTAGCAGTAGATATGAGGCACAAAATCTTAGTAAAATATGGCATAGGAAGAGCAATAATGTAATTCTCACTTAGCTTGTCATAATTTGTTATGAATAGACAAAGGCAAATTTTTAAAAATATTGTATTTACTAAGATTCTGGCAAAAGCTTTGTGTAACAAGACATAGCATACCGGGCCTGCCACTCAACTTGTTTATGGTTAAGTCTCAGCTTCAATATGAAACTGTTTTAAAAAAAAAATCAAAAGCCTGCTTTTCTTACATGCTAAGTGTCTTGGCAAGTATGCCATTAGACACAGTAAGGAACTTAAGGTAGCAAGAATAAGGAGTTAATAGAAGCCAAACACCGCAGCCTAAACAAAATTCATACAAAAATAAAATAACTATCACTGGTTACATAAAATTTTCCTGACTAGTTAAAACTTAGCAGTATAAAACCTACATTTTAGAATCCGTAGCTAACAAGGTCAGAAAGTACCGGTGTCTATTTGAAATGATTCCTCTCCAATGCCAACATGTGGTCAAAACTAATTCAAGTTCTAACACATTCTAATGCTAAAAAGAATTTAATATTGTTGAAGGAGAGGTAAATCCCGGAGCTTCTGGGGCTCTGTCATCCTGCAAAGGGCTGTTTCTCTGGTTCACTTAAGCGACAAAGAACAGAGTCCAAGGATGTCAAAGGACAAGAGAGCTATACTCAGCTCTGACCTCCGCTGAAGCATGGCTGCTGTGTCCACAAAAACAGGATGTGCGAGGATAAAAAGCAGGCTAGTCAACTAGCTAGAAAGATAGCGAACTATCTACCCCCCCACCCTAAAAGCTCCTTCCCCAGGTAAATAAAAGTATAAAAGGGGGAAAAAATTAAAATATACTTCTCTACAGAGGAAGGATTTTGAAATATTAATGCAATCCCTATTTCAAAAATGTTAACTAGTCATCTCTAGTTGGGCAGCGGGCAACGATGATGGCCCTTTCACACCATGGCCTCTGAGTGGCTACTGAATAGTCCAGGATTAATTCTGAAAACAAGGAGATGCATGCATTTTAGTGATTATGTCATAATTCTCACGACTGAAATGTCCTTAGATATTGCACTTTCTTTCTAAGGGAATCCTGATTTTTCTTAATGCTACCATGAGCATGAGTCAGGACTTGAACTAGAAGCTTTCTTTTTCTTCTGATTGTGTTTCTTATCCTTTTTTTTCCTGTTACTTTTTCTCATTCTTCACTGTGTTTCTTTTTTGCTTGTGCCATCTTAATATAATCCGATTCTAATAAGAAAGGACTCAGATGATAAAGGTTTATCTTCAGGAAACTTTTTTTTTTCTTTTTTTTTTTTTCTGAGTCCTTTCATGTCCTTTTCTTTGTCAGTTGCACCTTTTGACTTCTTTTTCTTTTTTAAACTATCCTTACTGGCTGTCTGATTCAGTTTCCAACATGGAATTTTCAGAAGCTATACGTGAATAGTTCTTTTTTTTCCTTTTTCCTTGTTTTTTATCCTCATCTTCAGAATCTGAAGAACTGTCAGAAGAATGAGAGCTTGATGAAGAAGAATACCTACCAGATTTCTTCTTTTCTCTTTTCTTTCCCTGCCTTTTTTTTTTAATAGATGAGCTCTCATTCCCCCCTTAATAATTTCTCCCTATTTTTCCAAATCTTTCTTCCTGTTCTTATTTTTTTTTTTTCTTTAAATTCAGCCAGTGACTTGGAGCCTTTTTCTTTTCTAGTTGTTCTTTCACTTCTTCCCAGGTAGACCTTGATCAATTCAGATAATCTTGGGTCATTGGCCCTGAACCCTGGTTTGTAACCCTTGATCTGGGCATAGCTATTGTGTTCATATAGGGCCACCAGATTGTTCTGCTTCCCCATGGTTCAGGACTGAGCACACAGTCGACACCGAGGGAGATCAGGCCAGAGAGTTCTATGGTTTTTTTAGTTTGGGGGGCTTTGGAGGTCTGTTTCCTCAAAATTTCTTTTTCCTTCTTTTTGTTTTTCAACCTGTTTTCTTTGGCATTTCATGCCTATGGCTTTCGTCTGGTATCTGCTGAGCTTTGGCTACTGATCATATTTATGAGTGAAGCCTACACAGCTGATGGGATATTTGTGTGGGTGTTTATTGTCTGGTTGGCTTCTTTAAAGGGTAACTGGCTGGGCCATTTCCATGGGATAGAACTTCATCATCTGTAGAACTTTGGCCTGAGGGAAGAATGCTCCATTCTCCTGTTTGGGAGATATGAGCCTGGAAAATAGCATTCTAGGACTCAAGTAGGGAAAAGGGTAGAGAGGTCTGTAATTCAGAATAGAGCCTTTCACTTCATCTTCCAGTTTATGGCACGGCGCCACCCACGTATATGTCTTGTGTCCATGAGTTCAGAATCTATCTTGTTCAACCTCTTCACAAAGAAGAAACCTACCAGCTTCTCCTAAATTGAAGGAAGGTGGTGTCACTACCCCTGCTGCAAAGGGTAGTGGAAGGAGGTCTGGGAATCTAATGAGTTCTTAACCACATTTCAGCTACTTCCCCAGTTCTCAGCTGCATCTGCATCACCTCTTCTCAGAGTTACCAATGGCTTAATTTCTCAAGCCTCTCTGCAGTTAAATCCCTGATTCAGCTTAAATCCTGGCTTCCCCTAACACAAGCTTAGGTTTCAATTTTCTTTAGGCTGCCACCGAATCAGTTATCTCCGCCTCTTGGCTTTCTTGCTTCTAATTTTTATTTCTTGCTATTGTTTCCCCTGTTAGGTTACTTGTTTGCTGGTAGATATATCTCTTTCTGTCTTTTGGAAACCCTTTCATTATACTGTGAGTGCTGTTTTTGGAGGGAGGATGTTCAGTCACTTATTGAATAGTCTTCCCATCGCTTACAGTCCTGCGGAGTGGCAGTAAAAAACGCTGCATGCAGGACCCATGGGAAAGAGCTGAGAATGGCAGGACCTAGGATGCCCTGGCTTGCTGATGGCTATGGTTGGCGCTTTTGGCCAAGCGTCCAGTGGAGGATGTTGGGAGTTGAGAGGCAAAATTCAAGCATAATTAGCAAGAAGAGCAATTGCCCTGCCTTGGTCTGGAGAGGGGATGAAAGACAGATTCAGCTTTGCCTAGTGCTATTTTCCAATATTCAGGAAAAGTGACTTAATCAGTAGGACAAGACAGGAGGGCCTGGGAGCCATGGCAGGCCTCATAGACATCAAGGTAAAGATGTTTCAGGAAAGCCTCTCAGGTTAGAACAGAATAGCAGCCTGTAGAACAAAATTAGCTTCCAGGAGGAGGGGTAGCCAATGGGCAGGTGAGTGTTCAGGTTCCCTGGGCCCGCCTGAGTCTGCTTAACCAGCCTGAGTTCTGTGCTGTGAAGGCTACGGAGGTTTATGATTTTACCCCACTTCTGGATAATGTGAGTTGGTATCACTCTTAAGGATTTGTGAAAATAAAAACAATGATGACACCTTCCTTTCCTATGTTTGTTTCCCAAATGCCAAAGAACTTTATTTCGTCCTGACAAGCATCAGTCAGGGGCCTGTTGCTGCTGGCTGCTGACCGTGCTCTGGAACCTTCATTGCTCTGAGAGAGAGAGAGGAAGGCTCAGTCCAGTGACCCAGCTCCCTAGGTCAGTCCTGCGGAATCTGGGATAGAGTCCAATCAGGAGCAATGTGGATCTCAGTGGGCTTCATTATGAAAAGGCTAATCCACTTTGTTTCTTTTTTTTTTTTTTAAGATTTTATTTATTTAAAAATAAATAGAGAGACACACACATAGAGAGAGAGAAGCAGAGACACAGGCAGAGGGAGAAGCAGGCTCCATGCGGGGAGCCTGATGTGGGACTTGATTCTCTGACCCCAGGATTACACACACCCTGGGCTGAAGGTGGTGCTAAACCACTGAGCCACCTGGGCTGCCCTGCACTTTGTTTCAATCAAGGATGCTGCTCAATCTAGTTTATTAAGTCCAAAACTGTTATTCAGACACACAGCTGTGCCACTTCCCCATGAAGGAATTGCTGTTGTAGGCCTTCAGCACAGACCAGGGACCGTTTTCAGTTGCTCTGATGTCATGGAAAATGTCAGAACAGAAAAATAAATCAGCATGGGTGTGGTGATGGAGTAGAAGACCAGCATGGAGAGGAGTCTGTGGGAATTGGGGTTTCAGGCCAAGCTGACCTAAAGGAAGGTGATAAAATGCTTCACACAGCTTCTCTTACCCTCTCTTATCTTTGTGTCTGGGGCAATCAGGACTAATTCCCTGATTCTAATTCTATTCAGTGTCCCCTACTTTATGATCTTATTTTAAGTCTCCACAGTTGGTGACATGATTTTCTTAAATAGAGACACAGAGGCTCTTTATTGCTTGGAGTGAACAGAGTGAGGCTAGGAGGGAGGGCCCATGTCTATCTCATTTTCAGCTGTTTACCTGGTATCCAGAGCTGTGATTAGTACTTAGTAAAATTTCAATAAACATTTAACAGATGAGTGAATGGGAAAAAAAAGAAAGGAATGAGGCTGACTTGATATCAACAGAAAAAAAATTTTCCCCCCAAATAATTTTTTTTGTATATTTTTTATTAGAGTTCAATTTGCCAACATATAGCATAACACTCAGTGCTCATCCTGTCAAGTACCCCCCTCAGTGCCCGTCACCAACAGAAAAAATTTTTAAAGATTGTACATATATCCCTTAACATAGAGGGGCAAAACAAAAGAATTGTAATTTAATCCAATTTCCCTCACATATTTTGACCAAAAGGAAACTGTTTTCTGATAAACCACAATTGTAGTGTTCTTATAGAAAGGGGATTTGGTGGGGATCCCTGGGTGATTCAGCGTTTTGAGCCTGCCTTTGGCCCAGGGCGCGATCCTGGAGTCCCGGGACCAAGTCCCACGTTGGGCTCCCGGCATGGAGCCTGCTTCTCCCTCTGCCTGTGTCTCTGCCTCTCTCTCTCTCTCTCTCTCTCTCTATGTCTATCATAAATAATAAAATAAAATAAAATAAAATAAATAAAATAAATAAAAAGAAAGGGGATTTGGCAATGGTTGGAGAGGAGCATCTCTTTTCTAGGTAAGATAATACTTTTTTAAAGAGAATAATAATATAAAAAGACACTTGCTATTGAAAAATTGGGTATACATGTATATTATAAAACATATACAGTGTCAGCCACTGTGTTTTCAAAAGCGTTTTTCTGAAAAAAAAAGTTTCCATGAAGGTGTAAACATAATCCCAAAAGTCAATTCTTAAATTGTGTAGATTCTTTTCATTATGATAAATCTACCTAACAGTATACATAGGTAATATATAGATGACTTACCACTGAGGTATAAAGCAAAACATCGAAATGAGATTATACAACTAGCAGCAGGTTTAAGTTATATTGAAATATTTGGGGCAGCCCGGGTGGCTCAGAGGTTTGGCGATGCCTTGGGCCCAGGGTGTGATCCTGGGGACCCAAGATCGAGTCCCATGTTGGGCTACCTGCATGGAGCCTGCTTCTCCCTCTGCCTGTGTCTCTGCCTCTCTCTCTCTCTCTCTCTCTCTCTCTCTCTCTCTGTGTGTGTCTCTCATAAATAAATAAAGTCTTAAAAAAAAAAAAAGAAACTTATCCATGTGAAATTGAAGGACATTTGGCTCCATTTTGAAAACTGATTTTGTTTAGCGGCCGACTGTATCAATCTGGTCAGGAGGACCAGAGCCTCTACTCCATCCACCCCAATCCAAGGTAGACCATATTACTTTTAAGGACTCTGGGAAAATGGCACAGAATGCTTTCCTTTCTTCATAAAACTGTATAGGTGATTCAGTGAACAATACACTATAAATGAGAAAGAACATTGTTCCCAAACAGTTTTTAGATAAAATCTGAAGGTTAAAAGTTAGACATTTCCAGTGACTATCCTATTAAAGTGTTTTACACACTTTTCTGTCATAGGAGACAGACTATAGATCTCAAACTAGACCTCTCTCAACAACGGAGTGTCATCATTATGACTCTATTTATTAGAAGGCCGTGACTCTCACTCTACATACAGAAGCTGATAATGTAGAAGATGGGTCCATAACTTCCCAAAGGGCATGAAAGACCTCAAGTCCTGCTTTCTTAAAGTCAGCTAATGTGCATAGGTTACTTTAATAATTATGTGTTTCTTTTTTTTAATAATAAATTTATTTTTTATTGGTGTTCAATTTGCCAACATACAGAATAACACCCAGTGCTCATCCCATCAAGGGCCCCCCTCAGTGCCCATCACCCATTCACCCCCACTCCCCGCCCTCCTCCCCTTCTACCACCCCTAGTTCGTTTCCCAGAGTTAGGACTCTTTATGTTCTGTCTTAATTATGTGTTTCTAAGACATTTGGGAAAGAGCAGAATTGTATGCTCATATAATACTTTCTTAACTTAAAATAATGCTTATTTTTAAAAGCATAATCACAGAACATGCTAGGGTCAAACATGCCAAAATATTATGGAGAATCATTCTAGAAGGTAGTAATTATTATATTATTTTTTGTAATTATTATACTTTTAAATTTTCCCTGTAAAAATGTACTTTTACCTTATTTTTTAAAAAGATTTTATTTATTTATCCATGAGAGACACAGAGAGAGAGAGAGAGAGATTGAGAGAGAGAGGCAGAGACACAGGCAGAGGGAGAAGCAGGTCCCATGCAAGGAACTCGATCCTGGGACTCCAGGATCACGCCCTCGGCCTCAGGCAGGGGCTAAACTGCTGAGCCACCCAGGGATCCCTGTACTTTTACTTTTAAAAAATTAATAATAATAATCCCTTTATTTAACCATAAAAGCAGAGTGAAATGATGCATTTGCAGTATCATGGGCACCAGAAATATATACTATGAACCAAATGCAGAAGCTCTTACTTCTTTCTTATATTTTGTCATTTTACCTTTTTTCTTCTTTGCATTTATTTAATCATTGTTCCAAAAGTATTTGCTGAGCATCTACTATGTTAAATATCCTTACGTTCTGGGATTTTAAATGGTGAACCAAAACATAAGGCCCCATTCTCCTGATGCTGACCAGTGGTGATGGTGTTTGGACTAATGGATAGATGTTAATCATTTATCACACACATTCCAAAATAAATGTAGAATGACATCTGAAATCTTGTCTGAGGAAACAGGGGATGTTGGGAGCAAGGGGGTAAATCACATGAGAGTCCGTAGGAGAAATTGGGGGTCTAGTTATAACAGGAGGTAAGAATGACTGAGCAGATATTCTAGGCTTCTTTTTTGGACCAGAGATGGAACAGCTGTGAGCTGTCAGCTTCTGCACCTGAAGGATTTAACTTTGAAAACCATCATCAGGAGATGAGTGATCTTTTATTCTGATTAGTGAGCCTAACCTTTAATATTATATCTTCTTATGTCTCCACATCACCTCTTTCAATCAATTTTGGCACTCAGAGTTTTATTCTTTTCTGGAACTGTGAAAATCCTGCATGTGTACTGGATATGAAAGTGTTGTTTTACCAACTCTTATCCCTTTTATCTTTTCACATAATTAACATATTTTTCAAAATTCCAGAATATTAACTAGAATGTCAAATAACTCTGAGCAGCTTTTTTTTTTTTTCTATCCTGGGGTGTTACTGGTTTATCTTTTTCCTAAATTAAAATCTCTTATGTCTTTAGTGTTCAGATAGTAACACATACTGATTAATAATAATATATTAAAAGTTCAAGACTAAGCAGGAAGAAGAGCTAGAGGCAGTTGAGAAAGATATTATTCTCTTCATTTAATAGGGATTAAATAAGGTAGATGAGAAGTTAAGTGAGTTTATAAAGATTGTTTAATAAATAAGTGGCAAAAATGGTATTCAAAGCTAGTTTTTTCTCCAAATCCTATGCTTTTTCTATAGTGTATCTAAATCAATATTTTTATTTTTTAAATCAATAGTTAGAAATACATTTATACTGTGTTTTAGGTTTATGTGGGTTTACTCAAGAATGTATTTATTTCAATCTATCTCTGAAGATTTTCCAATATTCTCTTCCCACCATATTAAACTTTATGTGATCATAAATTTTTAAGTTGCTGACTTAAATTTTACACTTGATGTGCAAATAGATATTTGCAGTAAATAGGAGGAGTAAAGTTTCTGAAATAACATTGAGGTACTAACCACTGATGCTAGACATTCCCAAATAGCTGAATTATATTTAGACCAGAAGATGGCATAAGAGCTATAGCAATGGAAAATTACATGCAACAGATTGTAGACTTTCTTAAAGGATTGCATTGTAAACCAGCATATATGTTATGTAATTATCTATTTTTCTGATAAAAGGAAGCATTCTTTATCCTGTGAAAATGTATACTTCCTTTTAAATTACATAATAACTACAGACAAAAACATGTAACACAAATGTACACACACAAATCAAAATTAAAACCACTCAAATTTCACAATTCAGAGACAACTATCTCTAACACATTAAACATCTGGGGGTTGGGAGCAATGTGCATGCTTTAGAAAGCTATGTTTTTATGCCTCAGTCCAAGTTCTATTCCTTTAGGAATGGTTCTTCTCTGGAGGATCAGAGTTTATGCCTGGAAAGGCAGGATTCATATCCAGAAGACCTAAATCAATCCTGAAAGTACAGAGTGCTGGTTGCCTGCCTATAAGGTTGGTTCCACATTTGGAGATTGATATTTCATATTTAGAGATTGATATTCTATATATGAAGTTCTCAATTAGCAATAATCTTGCCTTGGATAAACCTCATTGGGTATGATACTGCCACTGTGCAAAGGTTATATATGAAGTTCTAATTTTCAAATCAGAGAAACCAGATTCCTTTCTTGGTGAATGATATTCTGGGTATAGAGTGACAGAGTCAATGGTTATAGGGCCAGGTTCCTTGTTTAGAGATTGGGATTCTGAACATGGAGTGCCAGGTTCCAGGTCTGGGAGACCAAGCTCCAAGTTTTAGAGGACACCATGTATGGGGTTCATTTAAGGGACTGGGGTCTGATCAAGGAAACAGTAATGACTATGGGAGGCAATAACATACAAATTTCTTGTGTGGTGCTTAGACAGAATTGTATGAGAGGGGAATGTCCCGCATAGGATGAGTCCATGCAGAGATTTGTAGTGAGTGGTCACCCTCCAGAATAGGAAAAAGGTAAAGGAACTCCTAGGAGAGAGGAAGATTGAAGTAGGATCTTTAAATCTAGGGGCTGTTGTTCAACAGCATGGCAGGGAATCTCTGGGTCCTCAGAGACCCTAAGGGCATAGGTAGCGTGGAGTCTTCTAGCCACAAGACTCTACTTATCAATGACCAGCAGATACTGAGTATAGTCTCATAAGGTCTCATAAAGTCTCATAAAGCAGGCAGGCTCTAAATAGCTAAAATTCTGCTTATTTGGGTTATTTAAAAAACAACCAAATGGATATGTAAAAATTTAAGTATGGTATCTGTGGGCTTCTGAGTTGACAATTCTTAGCTTGCAGTGAAGAAACAATTTAGGGGCAAATGCACAGAAGCCATCTTTGGCTTATTGACATAATACAGTATCTATAACTGAAATCCAGGTACTATGAGTTTCTACACTTGTAAGACCATGTTCCATATTTGAAGAAAGACATTCTGGATATAGAATGGCAGCAGATTCCTTGCTTATAATGCCAGGATTCATATCTGATCCTTCTGAGACTGAATTGCCTAGTATCCTATGTGGAGTGCCAGGCTCCCCAATTGTAAGGTCGGATTACATGCCTGGAGACTGAGCTTCCACATACAGTTTTCCATGTTCCATGTACGTAGGGTAAAGAAACACACATGGAATTTGAAACGGACTCTGAATGTGCCAAGTTCCATGCTTGTAGGGTTCCATATTTGGAGATTGAGATTCCACACATGAAATGTCACGTTCTATGCCTGGAGGCACAGTTCTATAAAGGGATAATTCAAAGTCTAGACTTAATTATCAAGACTGAAAGGCTGTGTTTCATACCAAGAAGTCTAGATTCAGTATTTCAGGCCTAGTTGAGCAAATTCCATACTTGATGGGTTAGATACTGTTTCTTCAGGTTCAGGTTTCACTCCCCAAAAGAAAGAGATATCAAACAGATAGGAAGCCATGGTTTGCCTGGAAGGGCTAATTCCATGTCTAGAAGGCCCTGATCCACAGACAGAAGCACAGATGCCACACAGACAGGGAGTGATTCTATGTCTGGAAAGTCAGGATTCACATTTGCATAGACTTCCCATGCCTATAAAGTTAAATTTTCTTCTTGGAGGGTTAGGATCCATGTTTGAAAGCTAAATTCAACACTTGGAAGACCAAAGTTCATCCTCAGAGGGCTAAGTTTAGATGCCTAGAGAGAAGGCCTAAGTCTCATATGGAGAACCAACTTTTATGCCTGGAAAGGTATAATTCACACTTAGAACTAAATCAATGACTAAAAGTGCAACTTTCACATAAGAAGTGCTACGTTCCAATCCTGGGAGATGTAGGTCCTTAGAGCATCGATTTATATGACTCAAATGCCAACTATTAAGTCTCGATTGCCATGTTCCACAGTCTCATGCTTGGAGAATGAGATTCCACAGATGGAGCACCACATTCCATTCCTATAAAGCCAAGCCTAATGCTTAAAGATGAAGATTTCAAAGGTGAAGTGCCATGTTTGCTGCCTAGAAAACTAGGTTCCACATCTTGAGGAGCCAATCTCTGTATGTCTGGAATGCCAGATTTCTCACACTAAGGCAGTGTCCCATGCTTAAGGATTAGGATTTCACACAGAGGATATCAGAATCAATGCTTGTAAGGCTGAGTTCCATTCTTGTAAATTGAGATCCTACATATGCAGTGTCATATTCCATGCTTACAGGGTCAAGTTCTATGCTTGAAGAACAGAATTTCCACCCCTGCCATGTCATGTCCCTTATTTGAAAGGCTAATTTCTAAGGTCAGGGCTTGAAATTCCATACATAGAGTGTCAGTTCCCATACTCGTAGGATTGGGTTCTTTGTCTAGAGGACAAGATTCCATATATGATGGATGGGTAGTCTAAGAAACTAGGCTCTATGACTTGGCAAGCTGAAGCCTATAATTAAAACATGAGGTTCCATGTCTGGAGTGTAAGACTCCTCACATGGCAAGTCAAGTTCCATATTGGTAGATTGAAATTCTAACATGGAACACCACATACCATGATGGATTTTGTGTATTCTTACAAGAAGTGACAGTGTCTATGACTGTTCATCCAGGTTCCATTTATGGAGACTGAGATTCCACACGTAATGAACCAGGTTCTCTATTAATAGTTCCAAATTCTATGTGTGGAGATTAAGATACCACACATGGTGTTCAATATCCATGCTTATACAGTTAGGTTCATGCTTAAAAGTGGATGTTTCAGATAAGGTATTCCAGATTACGTGCTTTTAGAGCCAAGCTCCTTGCACAAAGATTTAAATTCCACAATGGAGTGTCAGATTCCATGCTTGGAAATTGAGATCTATATGTGCATAGATTCCCAGGTATGATGCCTGGGAATCTATGCTCTATCTTTTGTAGAGTCAAGGTCTGTGATTGAAACACCAGTTTCCATGACTGGAGTTCTGGGCTACAAGCAAATCAAGTTATGTTCTATGCTTGTAGCTTGAGATTCCTCACACTGAAATCCAGATTTACTGCTTGAAGAGTTATATTTAATACAAACAGCATGAAGATTCTATACTTGTGTGTCATGTTCCATGCTTGGAGATTGACATTACATACAGGGAGTTCCAGGTTTCATGCCTGGAAGACCAGGTTCCATGATTTACAGAGTGTATGTCATTGAGTGACAAGCAACTTTAGATGTCACAACCCATACTTCTGTAGCCACCCTCTATATTTGGAAATTAAAAATCCACACATGGAGTGCCACATTCCATCATTGTTGGTCCATGTTCTGTACATGAATGTTATATTCCACATATAATTTCATGCTTTAGGTCCATATTCCATCTAAAGATACAAATCTTTATAATCCATGCTGGGAAACAAGTCTGCATGTCTCAGAAACACAAATTCTAATAGTGAAAGCCCATGATCCTTGTATGACTTAAAGATTTCAAATTTATAAAGCCAAGTTGAATGTTTGGAGATTAAGATTCCTAACATTGGATGCCATTTTGAAAGCTTTTAGCAACAGGTCTAGCTTCAAGAATGAAATTCCAAAAATAAAAATAAAAATAAAATAAATTAAAAAAAGATTGAAATTCTATGTATGGAACATCAGGTCCTGGTCTTTTGGGGCTAGATTCCATGTCTAGAGATTGATAATCCACATGTAAGGTTCCAGCTTCCATGCTTGTCTGGCCTGATTCCATTTCCAGAGATATTCCATATATAAAATGTTATTTTCCAGGTTTCAGGGCCAAGCACATGTTTGGATATTGAGAATACAAACATGTATTTAATGTTCCATGCCTGAGGGTAAAGGTTCCTTGTCTTGGAAAGCCAACAGCTATAACTCACACCCATGACCCATGTCTGAAATGGCAGGTTTCACTCATATAAAACTATTCTTTGCTTGCAGTTTAAAATTATATATATGGAGTGCTTAGTTCCACACTATTACGACCAGGTGAATTAATTTCTTTTCTTTTTTTCTTTTCTTTTCTTTCTTTTTCTTTTCTTTCTTTCTTCTTTCTTTCTTTCTTTTCTTTCTTTCTTTCTTTCTTTCTTTCTTTCTTTCTTTCTTTCTTTCTTTCTTTCCTTCCTTCCTTCCTTCCTTCCTTCCTTCCTTCCTTCCTTCCTCCCCCAAGCAAGTGGCATAGGGGAGGGGTACAGATGGGGAGATTTAAGCAGACTTCTTGCCCAGCACAGAGCCTGACATGGGGTTCGATCTCATGACCCCAAGATCATGACCTGAGCTGAAATCAGGAGTTGGACACTTAACTGAGTGAACCACCCAGGCACCCCAGGACCAGGTGAATTTCTTGTAGACAAAAGTTCCACATATGAAGTGCTAGTTTCCATTGCAATTGAGCAAAGTTCCATGCATGGAATTTGAGATTTCAGACATGAGATGCCAAGTGTAATGCATATGGAACTCAGTTCTTGTTTGGAGATTGAGACTCTCTGCATAGAATATCAGTACCATGTATTTAGAGCCTGGTGTCATGTTTAATGATTGAGATTCCAGACATGGAGTACTAGATTGCATGATTTTAAGGCTAGGTTGAAGAAATTTCACACATGGAATGATAAATTAAATTCTTGTTGGGCCAGACTCCATGTGTGGAGGCCAAGATTCCACATATAATGGGATTTACCAAGCTTGTAGATCCAATTTAAATGCTTAGAAATGTCAGTATTAAATATGTACTGAAAAATATTATGCATGGTTTCATGTAATGGTGACCTCTATGACCTAAGTGCCAGGTTTCATGTCTTAAGGGCCAGCTTCAGTTCATGTAAGGTGGTGCTGTGTCTCATGCATGGGGAATAGGATTGTACACATGGAACACTAGATTCTATGCTCATAGATACATATTCCATCACTGCATTTGAGATTATACTTTGGAGTGCCAGGTTCTATGCTCAGAGATTAAGATTTCTTGCATGGAGTGCCAGGTTCTTTGTAGCCAGGTTTCATGCTCAGAGATTCAGATTACACAAATAGTATACCAGGTTCTATGCTTACAGTCTAGAGATTTAAATTCCTTATGGTTAAAAAATAGTTAATTAATTAATTCCTTATGGTATATTAGTCTGTTCAGACTGCCATGACAAAATACCATAGGCTGGATGCCTTAAACAACAGAAAGGTATTTTCTCATAGTCCGGAGTCTAGAAGTCTAAAATAAGATGCTAAAAAATGTATTTTCTGGTGAGGTCTCTCTTCCTGGCTTGCAGATAATCACCTTCTTCCTATACCCTACATGGCCTTGCTTCCCTCTGTGCACACACAAAGAGAATAAACTCTGATGTCTCTTCTTCTTTGTATAAGAGCATCAGTCCTACAGGATTAGGGCCTCACCTTTATGACTTCATTTAACCTTAAGTACCTCCTTAAAGGTATTATCTCCAAATAAGTCACACTGAGGGGTAAAATCTCAACATATTAATTTGTAGGGATTTAATTCAGTCCATAGCACATACTGTGGCACATATGATGCCACAGAGAACAATTTCCATGTTTGGGAGGGTCAATGCCTTTGACTGAAATGCTAATTTCCATGTCTGGAATGTAAGCTTTCAAACATGTCTGGCCATGTTTCATTCTTATAATCCATACCAGAGTGCCAGTGTCCATTATTCTAAGTCAGGCTCCATGCTTGGCAGTCAAGATTTCATACATGGAATGCCAGTTTCTGTACTTGCAGGGCCATATTCCACCCATGGAAGTTGAGATTCCACACATGGAGTTTTAAGTTCCTTGCCAGGAAGGTCAAATTCCTTATGTGGAAAGCCAAAATCTATGACATACAGGTTGGGCTTGGGCACGAAGACCCATACTCTGAGGTGGTCCATGTTCAGAGATTGAGAATCCACACATTGATGCCATTCTCCATGCTTGTAGGGCTTCAACCCCTTCTTGGACATTAAGGCAACATATATGGAGTTCCAGGATCTGTGACTGGGAAATCAGTTTCCACGTTTTGGCAAGCCCAAGTGAATGACTGAAATACAAGGTTATATATTTGTAGTGTCACCTTCCATGCTTGGAGATCAACATTCCACACATGAAGTGCTAAGTGTCAAGCTTGTAGATCCTAGGTTCTATGCATGAAATGCAAAGGTTTATGCATGGCAGACTAGATTCTATGCTTGTTGGGTCAGTTTTCATGTTTGGATATTGAGCATGTATGCATGGAGTGAATTTCATACCTGGGAGGCATGTTTTGCAAGGACAGCTTCTATGACCTATATACCAGATTCCAAGTCTGGGATACTACATTCACCACAGTAAGACCATGGAGACTCGGAGTCCACACATGGAATGCCAAGTTGCATGTTTGTAGGGCCTGGTACCATGACTGGAGACTGTACTTTTACATATGAAATGGCAGATCCATTCTTGCTGAGCCAGATTTCAGATTTCACACTCTGAGATTGAGATCCCATAAAGGAATATCAGTTTTCATGCTGTTTCATGTTTGTGTCAAGTTTCATGTTTGAAAATTGAAATTACACATATGTAGTACAAAATTCCATGACAGGGTGACCATGTTCCTAGTATAATCAACATTTATTCCATGCCTAGATGTCTAGGAGCCACATGTAGAAGTCCAGATTCCACACCTAGAGGACCAAATTCTATGCCTAGAAAAGCAGGATTCACATTTTGTACTAATTTCTGTAACTGGAAAGTCTAATTCCATAGTTAGAGGCCTACGTTCCATGATTGAAGAGCCACATCCTATACCTAGAGGGCCAGGTTTCACGTTCAGAGGGTTAGTTTCCACTCCTGGAATTCTAATTACATGCCTGTAATTAGACCCAGTCATAAAAACAACAACAACAACAACAAAAACAAACAAACAAAAAAAACAGACTTTATGCCTGGGAAAGCAACCTAAAAGTTTTAAATCAGTATCTAAAAGATCAGATTCCATAACTGGTTAGTTAGATTCCATTCCTCTGGGCTTATGTTCTACACAGAGAGGTCAAAGCTCCTTATTTGTAGGATCAAATTCTATGTTTAGGGCCAAGTATCACAACTGGATGACCATGGTTCATGCCAGGAAGGCTGAGTTATGTGCCTTGAAGTCCAGGCCCCATACCTGGTATGCCAACCTCCCCACACATACGTTGTAGTTCCATAGTACAAAGGTAGGTTATACATCTGCAGGGCCATATCTGGAAAACCAGATTTCATACATGATGGGATGGAATTCATGCCTGGAAGGGCTACGTCCATGTTTGGAAAGTCCATGCAACTTTCCATGCCTAGAAGGTTCACTTCCACACTAGAAGGACACATTCAATGCATGGGGCCAAGTTTCACGCCTGGAGGTAAAAAGAGGGAGGGTCCTCATTCCATGCCCACAGGGCCAGATTCCATGCCAAATGAGCCACGTTCTTATGAGTGGAAGACCCATGTTTTTCCAAGTCTAAAAGACCAAGTCCAAATCCTAGGTGGTCTCTTTGCGCTACTGGAAGGCCAGAGTCCATGTGCCAAATATAGGCAGTTCAGCCCTAACTGTGCTCTAGCTGGGAAAGATGATTTTCTTTCAAATTTATTGTTCCAGCAATGGCCATTCTAATTGCCAAGTTAGTCTGGTGACATAACCCAACAATAAGCAGAAAAATTATGAGGCAAGCCAAGAGTTTTTATGCAGTTGCACAGTGTAAGAAATTGCTTCTATTGGAAAAATTTATTTGAAGGGACAATAAGAGAGAGAAATCAAATATTTTGGTTACATACTTAATAGTCATGCTTGCAGAGCTCAGTTTTTGCACCAGCAGTTACCGGGTACTAACCAAGTCTATACCTGCATTGCTAAGTCTGTACCTGAACTGTATCATCTGGTTCCATGGAGTGTGTCTTATTATATGACAGATTAACTGTGGCACAGAGAGTTTTACTGATTTTCCCAGTCTCCCAGCTGGATACTGTAGAGGAAGAATGTGGACTCTGCTACATTTTATGTATTTTAAATTACAATGGGCTCTGCCTGCAGTTTTGAATGAGCCCAAAACAAGAAGTGGTTAGCATTAATTCCCCGGCTGCACAGCCAGACTCAGTTATCTCTGCAGCATGATACACAAAACCTACACTTTGAACCACAAAAATCGTCTAGTCTTAGTCTAAGAAAGAAGGGGTATATGAATTCCAATAACTTCCTTATAACAATAAAAAAAAACCCCACGCATTTCATTCAACTTCAGAGGTATATGGCATATACACAATATGATATTCATAATTAGTTCTTATAAAGCAATTTTCATCCCTGAAGCACTTTATGAAATTAACTAATTAATCTTCCCCATATCCTTCAGAGAGAGATAACTGTACTCTGTCTGCAAAGAGCCTCTGTCATGGGACTGAAAGTGCTTTATGAATATTACATACAGGGATAAGCAGGCTCCAGGCACTTCAGATACACACAGGCTGACATTGGGGATATTAGTATTCACTCAATCACTAAGCAAATGTTTATTTAGTGTTATTACTAGACATCTGTAACTGTGGGACTGATGTCCCCAGGAGGTAAGATCGTGTGTGCCTGAAGAATGCAGTAGGGATTATGAGGGTATGCTGTTCTCTTTAGAAAAGACAACAAATCCCTCTTGACCTCTTTGCCCCAGAAATAGAAGTGGTCTCCTGAGAGCGGTCCACCCACATGCAGAGGCCTCTCTTCTACTCACGTTTTTACCATGGCGGAGTTGACTCCTGGTTTGGCTGCCGATTATGGGTTGCCTGGAACTTGCCCTGCAGCCTTCAGTGTGGGTATGTCTTAGTCATCGTAGCTGGTGACACTGCTCACTGCTTCCTTTTCCAGGACTGTCCTAGTCCCCACTCTCAGCCACAGCCTGGAAATAATTCAGCATCCCTAGCCCAGAAAGCTGAGGTTCGGTGTGAGTCTAGCACTGAATGTTAGCCTAGTAACACTTTTTGAAAAGTAGGCTTGTGCCTTAGATGAGGCTCCTCAGAAAGACTCTGAAGGGGAACACTGGTGCAAATGACTTAAAGAGGGAATACTTTCAGGAAAAAAAAAAAAAACAGGCAGGGAGTGAGAAAATCAGGACAGCGCAGCATGAGTGGGGAATGTGGTTCACCCATGGTTCCAGCCTGCTCTCCTTACCTCTGAAGTGCAGTTCTCATTCCAGAGGCAAGAGAGTGAGGCTGGTATATGGCCATGTTAGTTAGTCATTGGAAGATGAGCCACCTTCACAGAGGAACCAGGTCTACAACTGAGACATCTCCGGGTGAGGTGGCCCTCATCAGCCTTGCAAAAAAGATTGTCAGCAGCCAACACACACTGGTGCGTGTGGTAAAAGGCCTCTGGGCAGAGCATCACCGACCTCTGCCGCACCCTGCTTGGATCATCCCAATCCACTTATTTCTGGCATTAAGTTTTCCTGGTACACTCACAGCTTTTTCTGGCTTCTGTTTGGTCATAATTTCTGTGTAAACCTACAAAAGGAGCCTTACGTAGAACAAACTATGGATCTACTGCTTTCCGTCCCAATGAAGAAACTGAAACTCATTATCACGTGACCTCCATACTAGTAATCAGTATCTCTCTCCTCCTCAGCATATACTTTCGATGGTCTGGATGGCTTGCCTGGTGATGGAGCTAGACCCACAGTCCCAAAGGCGCTGAGCCTCTGACTGCCATGCCCCCTTTCAGATCACAGTTGTATTTGCCCATTTTGATTAAAATCAGGCACAGGAGTATACCTAGAGATGCTCAGTGGATAGCGCGCGTGCCAAGCATATTTCTCCTCGCCTCTCATGTAATACCTCCTCAAAATGATTTGTATGGTACCTCATTTCTTTGTCTGCTGGTCTATTGGAACAATGATCCCAAAATAAACAGGCAGGGGCCATAGCTCTTTGTTTAGGGAGACTTTCATCGTCCTTGGATGGAGTATTCCCTTCCTGGGAGCCGGGACCTCTAGCCCACAGGGCCTAAAGTTACAGAAGTGGGAAACACAAATTTCCCAAGAGGGTGACTGGGAATAATGGTGACTGGGTCATTCCCACTTCTGCACCTTAGTTCCAATACCCACGTACTCTGTCTATTGGAGATACAATACCATGTAATAGATGCTGAGATAGGGTATATGATATAAAAAACAACAATCCTGTGAGTAATGGATATTCTCCTGGAAGATGCCCTATGTATCCTATATCAGCATCTATTACATGGGATCCCAACATCACGGGCCCACTGCTGTACCTCCTTTGCTGGAAAGTGAGTCTCTTTGTCCCAAGTCATAGTCATACAGGATCCCTTAAAGAAAAATCCCATTTTTTGATTATGATACAAGCTGGGGCACTGTAGGAAGGAAAAGTAAACCCCTACTCTATGTTAGGATGAATCACTGTCCTTTTTACGGTAGAAGGGTTTTATGTAATCAACTACAACTGTCTTGATTGGTCACCTTAAGAGATAATGTCATATCAGATGCTCAGGATTGCTCTTTCTTACTGGGAGGTCAGATACTCCACAGGGGCATTAGCTAGATCAGGCTGGTGAGAGAGTTCCTGTACATTCTGAACCACGCAGAGCCTCCATGTTTACAACTATGACTATTCCCTTGATGGGCCATTGCATAAGCCCAGAAGTAGACAAGGACAGAAGTTGATAAGTAATCCTGTCCACATGGCGCTTCTGCACTGGATGCTTCCCAGTGGACGGTAATGCAGAACACAAAGATATTGACACTTCATGCCCCTTCCCCTATATACATTCACGTGCCTCTTTCCTGGGCCTCCTTGTCCCCAGTCTTCTCATCCTGCTTCTTCCAGGACTCTGACCAACCAGCCAAACCATTCACCACTGCCTAGGATTTTATATACATTCTTAATTCAGGCCATTTTTCTTTCCACACAAAGTATGAGGTTCTCTGCACAGAAGCTCTATTTTTTGGGAAGATCTTATCTCACCACCATCTTTCAGAGCATCCCTGCCTCATCAATCCATTTTCAATTTGTAGCACATAGTGAGCTAAACTGTCTGTGAACCAAGCCTAGGCTTTCTCCTCTTCCATCATCTGATCTCAGGGAGCCCCATGAGGCCGTATCTCTGAATCTACGGGAGATGGATCACCTGTGCTTGTATAGGACTCTTGCCTTCTAGGCATGATTAAGTCCAATATCAGAAATTTCATCTTCACTTCGTGATGGATTTCTGCTGATTACATGACATAGTGAGTCTGACAGGTCTCAGCTCATGATAGGTAATTCTGACTGGATGGTCACTTAATAAATTCCATGATCAGAAGCTCAATATTTGCTGGGGCTCGTGAAGCATGCCAAAAGTTGGTTTTCAATTTTTCATACACTTACCTGTTCCAGATAACATGGCCTTTTTCCAGAATCCGAGGTGTCTGCACTATAATTCTCCTACTGGATTTTGCTAGAAACTCCACACTGATAGCTATGGTATCACGGGATCTGCTGAAGCCAGTGGCCCAATTGGTAGGGCTGCTTGTACTACAAGCCTAACTCTGCTGCAGAATCCTTTTGTGCTCTGAATCCCACTCAAAATTGATAGCCTTCACATAACTTGATCAATGAGTGGAAACAGCATCTACAAGAGCAATATATGCTGCTTCCCAAACCCAAAGAAGCCAATTTAGTGCTGTGCTTCTTTCTTAGCAGCAGGAGCTACAGGGTAAGATAACGTGTCCTTTACCATGAAGAAGATGACTAACATTGCCTCCACATGACTCCTCAAAGTTTTTCTACTATAAGAGCCTTCTGATATATTTTAGAGTTTTGCTCTTACCCTCCGGAGAACGTGTGTTTTACCAGAGCATCTGGAATACTTGCCACATCCTGGTTCAAATAAAATGACATCAGCAATATAAGGGACCAGTGCTAATGTTCCATGGCGTATCCACATGATCCAGGCTCCCTTGAACTATATTGTAACAGATACCAGAACAGTTAACTCTCACTGGAGCAAAACCATGAATATATAACCACAGGCATCCCATGGGAGCATGAACAGTTTTCATTCTTTCTTTTTGATAGCTGGAGAAGGATGCATTACTAGATCGATAGCTGCATACCACACACCAAAAGCTGTATTGATCTCTTTTATTAATGACAACATTTGGCTTAGATGGCTATTGGTCTAAATTTGTAGCATTGCTGTTATCCACCATAATCTATTCAGTTCTTGCAGGGGCCAGCCTGATGAATTAAGTGGGGATGTGATACTCCTCTATCCTTCCAAAGTGCCACTGATCTCTGCTGTTCCATTCAAGGTGTGATCCTGGTTTTGGTTTATTATATTGGTTTGAAAAGGGAAGCTTCAGGAGATTTCACTTGGCCTTTGTCTACCCTAATAGCTCTTCTTCCCTGGATCAAGAAACTAATAATGTGAAGAGTCTGCCTTTTACCAAATATGTTCATTCTCATGTGACATTTGAGAATTGAGGAAATGACCACTGGCTGGGTCTGTGGGCCTAGTGAACCAACTGCGTAATATACACAAGACAGTTCTCTACTTATTGCTTGACTTCCATTCACTGCTGTTGTAATGGGGGGAGAGGCTCATGATGGCACTTAGTGTCCAAGTTTAGGATCAATTCAGACTCCAATTTGTCAATCCAGCAGCATCCCAGTGTATCATTAACCAGGAAATACCTGCGGGTCTATCTGGGAAAGGACTGAGGAATCACAACTTGCTGTAGGCCCGCAGCAGTCTTTATGCAAGGAGACTCAGCAGCTTCCCTTTTTATTGAAGAATTCTGCAGAGGGATTCAAGTCTAAATCAAAATTGGAAAAGGGATCATGCCTGTCTATTAGGCTGTGTGTGTGTGTGTGTGTGTGTGTGTGTGTAGGCTCTCCATATATTTTGCCTGTAAGAACATTGTTTTTACGAGCTATCTCTGTAGATATTTGTAGTAAGTTTTAAAGATCTAATTGGCTTTATTAAATGACTATCAAGTAGAAGGGAGCTCCAAAGGGTTTGAGGAAGGGAAAGGTTTTTAAAAAGTACAGAAAGTGGAAAAAAAGGAAATTACTAGCAAAAAATACAATGTAGGCAACACTGCCCTCCTCAAGGGAAGAGATGGGGCCTATCAGTAAATTTCCTAGTGCTGACCAGGAGATTCCCATGTTGACTGGTTAAATGTTAGATTTTGGGGTGGGGGCTAAAACAGTTAGCTTAGGTATTAAGTCTTGGTTTACTGACTTGGGGTCTTTACCAACGCAATGCCATTTTGAGCCTGTGGTCTCTTTTCAACACCAAATTCCCCACTGTTTTACTCAATCTGCATGTTGGAAAGCAGTGTTTTCCCCTACAAACCTCCTTCCTGTGAGTCTCCTCTGACACGGGGTACTCGTTGTACTTCCTAGATGCCAGGCCCCACTTGCCAGAGGCAGGTCCCATCTGCCTCTCACTTCTAGTCACTCTGCACTGGCAGGAGGCCGACCTGCCTCTGGAGAGAGTGCAATGGAGTCTACTGGCTCTCGTGCTTTGGAACTAATAGCTTTATGAAGCCAGAGCCAGCCTGAGACTCTCAGAATCTTCAAAACCACTGTCATTTCATTTATTCAACTTCAGTGCTTTGGGATACATTTTTATTGCATCACTGTCTCATTTTGCAACTCAGTATCGTTTTCAAGCAGGATTTGTTCCTGTCACATGAAATGATAAATTTGTACATTTGGAACTGCAAATCTAGTTATTCATGCTTTATGTAAGCAAATTAAATTTTTTCTCTGGGATTATTGACAATATCTAATATTATGAATTCTATTGGGGGAGTTGAAGAAGAATTTTAAGAGGCAGGGTAATTTGCAAACTGACTGGGTGTGTTGCTCTGAGGAGGTAACCAAGAAGAGGGAGCACATGCACTTCCTGTGAGAGGACTTCACACCCCTCCCGGTGGACATAAGGGTGGAGGGAGAGCGGACAGCTGCATGTGCTGGAGCAAAGACGAGGATGGCACAAGCAGACGTGTGGGAAAGGGAGGGGCAGGAGGAGTGTGAGGACCTACTGTCAGTTTAAAACATGGTCCAAATAAGTGGCTTTGAAGATAGTGCGGAAGCACATCTATAGAAGTCCTTCAATGGTGGGCTTTCTTTCTTTCTTTTTTTTTTTTTTTAAGATTTTATTCTATTTATTCATGAGAGACATAGAGAGAGAGAGAGGCAGAGACACAGGCAGAGGGAGAAGCAGGCTCCATGCAGGGAGCCCCACGTGGGACTCGATCCCGGGTCTCCAGGATCAGGCCCTGGGCTGAAGGCAGGTACTTAACTGCTGAGCCACCCGGGCTGCCCAGAATGGGGGGCTTTCAATGTATCTTTGCTTCAGTCTTGTTGCTGGAGAGTTAAATCTTCATCAGGTGAATTCATCATACGTGGTAATATTGCCATAAATTAATCCATAATATTCTGGATTATTGATATACCCACTAATCCTTTCCAGGTGAGAGTCACATTGGGCCTACCAGAGCATAGCAGAGCCGGAACACGGGTTCCTCTGGTCTCACTTAGAACGAGTGCCATGATGCCATCAATTAAACATCGCTCTTGACGTGAAATGTTTAAAGACAAGGAATAACTTCAGAATATTTATGATTATAAAATAATATATAATCACTATAAATTTTTTTAAGTACAAGAAAATATTAAGGTAAAAACTAGAGCCATTTAAAATATCACCACCCAGATAAAATGGCCACTAACATTTTATATTGTAGAAATCTTTCCTCCTACTATCTCTACGCTTACACACACGCGCGCGCACACGCACACGCACACACAGTCACATTCTCTTTACATAATTGCATACATTCTATCATATGTTAGATATTGTTTTTAACCAGATTTAATACAATGTTGTATACATTAAAATTTATTGGACTAAACCTCTATTCATGAAAGTTTGAGTTGTATAGAAATCGGGGCTCATAAACCATATTACAATGAATGTACAGTGTACATCGATACTGATCCAGTTCATATTCTTCCCCAAATGTTCTTGGCCCCACCTGCCTGCCAGGCCTGCAGTGGCTTTCTCAGGAAGCTCAGTGGAGAGCTGCACTGCCTCTGCACTGGCCCAATCTCCTAGCTCTGGGGGCTGTCTCATCTCCCCCAAAGATGAGAGTCTAGCCTCAGCTGGATTCGAAGGGACCCATGGTGGGATGCCTGGGAGGCTCAGCTGTTGAGCATTGAGCATTGAGCATCTGCCTTTGGCTCACAGTGTGATCCCGGATTTCCTGGTTTCCAGCCCCAAATCGGGCTCCCTGCAGGGAGCCTGCTTCTCCCTCAGCCTAGGTCTCTGCCTCTCTCTTTGTGTCTTTCATGAATAAATAATTAAAATCCTCCCCCCCCCCTTTTTTAAAATAAAAAGCCACAAACAAACAAACAAACAAAAAAAAACCTAAAGGGACCCATGGTTCTGACTCCTCCCACCACTTCCCAACTCTGTTCTGTGGGGGGAAGGAGTGACTTCCCAGGACTGCCTGGATGAACCAAGTAGCACAGTCTGGAAGTGCAAGAGTTCTTAGTACCTAGAGGGAGCAGGTAAGGAGGGAGGGAGGTTAAACTGACCTGGGAAAGATGACAGGTGGATTGCTGCCCTCCTTCCTCTAACACCAGGAGGGTTCCCAGGTGCAGTGGGGCTGCATAGCCAGACCGGAGAAATGTGGCCTGAGCTAGTGACTGGCTTTATTTTCTTGTGATATTGTGGCCACCTCACTAAGTACCACCTTTTTTTTTTTCCTCCTTCCTTTCCTGCCAGGCTTCCCTATTACTGCCCTAGGATTGAACCTCTCCACAAACTTGAACATTGCTTCAGACTCTTTTCTGAGCAATCTGGGCTAAGCCATCTTTTTTTTGTGATGTTGTCTGCTTATCCCCTTAGAGAAATGCCTGGAAGTAAACTACTTGGCTGAAGGGCATAAACAATTTTACTTGAATAGGAGTTGCCTAACTACTCTCCACACAGATTGAATGAGTTTACCTCCCTCCCATCAACTGAATGCTAATTTCTTTTTGAGGCTGAACATGATGGACTGTGACATGAATTCTTTTCCTCACCTTTAATCTTTTTTTTTCTTTGTCTTTTGCTAAAATGAACGTTAAATTCATGCTGTTTCTGAAAGAAAAATTCAATAGCTCAAAGCAGTTCAGCCTGGGGAAAAGTGTTTAATGGTACATTTTAACATTTTTTTTCTTGTTTACCATTTGTTCTCAAGCACTGCTCCCATGAAAGAAACTAATATAAAACTCATCTAATTTAAATATTCCTTTTTCATATGAGGTACTGTTTACTGAATTTTAAGTTTTAAGAGAGCAGAATAAACATGGCAATTTATCATGTAACAGATTTTTATTCAACAATACTTGCTAAGCCACTGCAATGCATTAGGCGCTTAATACACAGTGGAAAGGAAGCAAGACACATTTGGCCTCTGCCTTTTTTGAGTTTACAGTCTGCAGACATGACAATGGACAGTTTGCACAGTTTGAATGTTTGGGTAGAAAAACTATGGAGCCCTGAAAGGCCTGCCTGAGGCTTCCCAGGGGAAGTGGACTCTAAAGTGAAACCTAAAGAATAAAGAGGGATTGGGGAGGCAAAAGCATGGAGTCTGGAACTGTGTGTGTGTGTGTGTGTGTGTGTGTACACATTACATGTGCATGTAAATGCAAGGATATGTGCGTGTGCGTGCTCATGGGGAGCTCATGGCCGGCTCATGGGGAAAGATGAAACTTCCTTTTTTCATCTGTTTTGCAGGGTCTTGAGAATAACAAAAAGGACACAAAGTTTCACTTGCACTGAATCCAGGGTCAGCCATGGCCACTGACTACCTATGAGTAGAGAGAAAATTGGAATCATAGGTTGTAAAATCATTGCTCTGTGGGTTGGAGAACTGATAGGGGAAGGAAACATGAGAGATGCGGAGTTCCATGAAGAGGCTCTAGCTTCAGGGGTGAGGTGCTCCAAAAGGAACTGAGGCAGAAATGCAGACAAATGAAGGGCAATGGATTTCAGAACTATTTATGTTGGAATTCATGAGACCCGGTGAATGACTGGATTTGTGAGGGGTGAAAGGGGTCAAGATGGTTCCCATTCTCCTTAAAAAAAAAAAAAAAGAGATTAAAAATTTTTTTCTTTTTTTTTTTTAAGATTTTATTTATTAATGAAACAGAGAGAGAGAGAGAGAGAGACGCAGAGACACAGGCAGAGGGAGAAGCAGGCCCCACACAGGGAGCCTGACATGGGACTCTATCCCGGGTCTCCAAGATCAGGCCCTGGGCTGAAAAGCAGCACTAAACTGCTGAGCCACCAGGGCTGCCCAAGATTAAAAATTTCCATCAAAGCTTGTCCTGTTCTTTTGCTCATATTCACAAGGAGCTATGAGGAGATTTATGTCACTGCTTTTTATATAAATTAATAATGATTAGATTTATTGACCAACTATTTTGAGCCAGGCGTGGAACAGTCTGTGTAATCGTCACAGCCCCCCATGGGGTGAGTGCTATTCTCATTCCCACTTTCAGATGAAGAAACTGAAGCGCAGGTAGGTTAAATGATTTGCCTAAGAGCACACAAGTCAAAGTGGAAGAGCCTGTGCATGACCCAGTGTGCAGGCGCACGCTCTCTCTCTCTCTCTCTCTCTCTCTCTCTCAATATTATTATGATGGCTCCCCTTAGCAAAAATGAAAGAGAACCCAGTGAAGTTGGGAAATTCTTTTAAACCTAAAGCAATTTTGCCCATCAGAATACTGGCGGTTCATTTCAAAAGAATTTTTCTGAAGCCCAATTTCTTAGGAAGTAGGTGTCAGTTAAAGGCTAAAGGGCAGAATGACACAATTATCAGTTTTTGTTTTTCTTTTCCCTTCTTGAAATATGACTGATATTTTCCATTTTAAAAAGTGTGACCCAGGGCGGGGGGATTGGGGTAACTGGGTGATGGGCACTGAGAGGGGCACTTGATGGGATGAGCACTGGGTGTTATACTATATGTTGGCAAATTGAACTTCGGTAAAAAAAAAAGTGTGACCCCCTTTGGGGTGCCTGGGTGGCTCAACTGGTTAAGCACTTGACTCTTGGTATTGGGCTCTGGTCATGATCCCATGGGTGGTGAGCTTGAGGTGCCTCCCACCATCCCCTCCTAGAGCCCGCATCTGGCTCTGGGCTCAGCAGGGCACCTGCTTGAAAATTCTCTCCCTCTGTCCTTCCCCCAACTCGCAGGTGCCTTCTCTCTCTCTCTCTCTCTCCCTCAAATAAATAAATCTTTAAAAAAAAAAAAGTGTCCCTTTAACCCCAAACCTCTCCCTTCTATTTTTTTTTTTTTTCTAATAGACAGATTTGAAGCTGAGAAGGAAACTGGAAGGAGGAAGTCATTGCCATTGTTCAATTCTGAGAATTTTCCCAAGTGTAATTCAGGCTGTAAGTTACTTTAGTAAATTAGACACTTCAAAAACTTTCCCTAAGATGTAAATAAAATGTTGAATCTTATGAGTCGGCTCACCTCAAGAATGTACTATAGTCCAAAGGACTAGTTGTTTCATCACAAAACATATCAATGTATATTATGGGTTCTGAAGCATCCACTAGAACAACTATATGATTAGAATATGGTTTCCAACTCTTCTACACTGAGAAGTAGCTTAATAAATTTAATAGGAAATCGCTTTTGAAAAACGGTTTCAAATAACCTTGGCTCACTTACAAACCAGGAAACATTTCAGCTTTTGGGAGTTCTGTTTTGGAGAAAACAAGTAGTCTGTTTTTACATATTTCCCTAATTAGAAGTTAATCTGCACTTTTCAAGGAAATGTTATAACTTTTCTTCCACAGAGGAGCAACCAAGTGGGAATAATGCTAAGCAGGGTGAAAGCAGGCACTTCAGTCTCTCCATAATTTCAGGCATATGAGAAAGTCATTTCTAGGACAGCACTTGCCAGGGTAGAGCGTGGGCACATTCACATGATCTCTTAACACCTCTTTGAGTTTGGTAAACTCCATAGCATTGCACATGTAATGATGACCCTACTGTGCACTGGTTTCTGACTTATTCAGACAATATCAATGAAAGCTTCCTCTGCTTTAAGTGCTGGGGACGCAGTGAGGAACAGAATATTCAGAGTCTGCCCACACAAAGTGCTCACAGTCGAATTTATGTCCATTCTCATAACTGCACAAAAATCTGATAAAATGGTATTAAGGTTCAGACAGATTAAGCCACTTGCTCACAACTCCAGAGCTAAATCTGGCTCCCCTAATCCCACCCTCCTGCATCCTGGGTCCTCAGAATTCAGGAACACATCCCCAGGAACTCATTGTGAGATCCCCAAATGTCCACATTTATATGAAGAACCTTAGAAAGAAAGGAAGCCTGTTTCTAGGGATCCTTGGGGCATCTACACAGTGTTGTCAGGTGCCCCCTCCCACCTCTTACAGGCCTGAATGTTTTTAAACATAGATGCTTATTGGGACACCTGGGTGGCTCAGCAGTCGAGTGTTTGGCTTGGGCTCAGGGCATGATCCTGGATTCTTGGGGATCGAGTCCTGCATCAGGCTCCTTGCATGGAGCTTGCTTCTCCCTCTACCTGTGTCTTTGCCTCTCTCTCCGTCTCTCATGAGTAAATAAATAAATAATCTTTAAAAAACATAGATGCTTATTAAAATTATAATAGCTACAACTATAGGGTCAACTAATCTTTGACAAAGCAGGAAAGAATATCCAATGGAAAATAGTCTCTTTAACATACTGGGAAAATTGGACAACATGCAGAAGAATGAAACTGAACCACTTTCTTACACCATTCACAAAAATACATTCAAAATGGATGAAAGGGATCCCTGGGTGGCTCAGTGGTTTAGCGCCTGCCTTAGGCCCAGGGTGTGATCCTGTAGTCCTGGGATCCAGTCCCACGTCGGGCTCCCTGCATGGAGCCTGCTTCTCCCTCTGCCTGTCTCTGCCTCTCTCTCTCTCTCTGTGTCTCTCATGAATAAATAAAATCTTAAAAAAAAAAAAACAAAAAAAACAAAACCAAACCAAACAAAAAAACAAAATGGATGAAAGACCTAAATGTTAGGCAGGAGAGCATCAAAATCCTAGTGGAGAACACAGGCAGCAACCTCTTCGATCTTGGCCATAGGAACTTCTTATTCAACACGTTGCTGGAGGCAAGGGAAACAAAAGCAAAAAATGAACTATTGGGACTTCATCAATATAAAGCTTCTGTACAGTAAAGGAAACAATCAACAAAACTAAAAGATAGCCTACGGAAGGGTCGAGAAGATACTTGCAAATGACATATCTGATAAAGGGCTGGTATCCAAGATCTATAAAGAACTTAGGATGGGGATCCCTGGGTGGTGCAGCGGTTTGGCGCCTGCCTTTGGCCCAGGGCGCGATCCTGGAGACCCGGGATCGAATCCCACGTCGGGCTCCTGGTGCATGGAGCCTGCTTCTCCCTCTGCCTATGTCTCTGCCTCTCTCTCTCTCTCTCTCTCTCTCTCTGTGTGACTATCATAAATAAATAAAAATTAAAAAAAACTAAAATCAATTAAAAAAAAAAAAAGAACTTAGGCAACTCAGCACCTAAATAACACCTACTAACTGCCAGTTAACAAATGGGCAGAAGGCATGGATAGACACTTTTCCATAGAAGACATCCAGATGGCTAACAGACCCATGAAAAGATGCTCAACATCACTCATCAGGGAAATACAAATCAAAAACACAGTGAGATGCTAGCTCACATGTATCAGGATGGCTAAAATTAACAACACGAGAAACAACAGGTATTGGCAAGGATGTGGAGAAAGGGAAACCCTCTTGCATTGTTTATGGGAAAGCAAACTGGTGCGGCTACTCTGGAGAACAGTTTGGAAGTTCCTCCAAAAGTTAAAAATAGAACTACCCTATGATCCAGCAGTTGCACTATCAGATATTTACCCAAAGGATACAAAAATTGAGATTCGAAGGGGTACCTGCACCCTGATGTTCACAGCAGCATTAGCAACAAGAGCCGAACCATGGAGAGAACTCAAATGTCCATTGACTGATGAATGGATAAAGATGTGAGATATATATATATATCTCAGACATAAAAAAAAAAAACTCTTGACATTTGCAAGGACGTGGAAAGAGCTAGAGAGTATAATGCTAAGTGAAATAAGTCAGAGAAAGAAAAATACCATATGATTTCACTCATGTGAAATTTAAGAAAGGAAACAAATGGACATAGTGGAAGGGAGAAAAAAGAGAGGGGGAGTCAGTCCATAATAGATTCTTAACTATAGAGAATAAACTGAGGGTTGTTGGAAGGAGACAGGTGTGGGATGGGCCTAGATGGGTGATGGGCATTAAGGAGGGCACTTGCGATGAGCACTGGGTGTTGTATGTAAGTGATGAATCACTGAATTCTATTCCAAAAACCAATATTTCTCTGTATGCTAAAATTTAAATAAAAATTAATAAAATGATAATAGCTATTACCTATATTTTCTATTTTCGAAGCTTCCGACTCCGCCTCCAGATCTTGAAGTCCCTCTGCTTCGTCTCTATATCTTTTTATCATCAATTCACGTAATTGGATATTATGACAAGGAAGCAGGTAACATCCTTCATTCTCTTACTCTAATTCCTTTGATGACTATAAGATTTATTTAATCTTTCTCTCTTTTACTCATTCATTCCACACTTATTGAGTGCCTACCATGTGTCTAGCAATTTACCAGACACAAGATACAGATGAAAAATGCAGTTCTTACTTTCTAGTATCTAAGAGTTTAGGCAGGGAGGTAAGCAAAGAGGATACTAAAGAATTATTTAAAAAAAAAAATGTGAGAAGGGACATGACATGGGCATGTAGAGAGTCCTATGGAAACAAGGAAGAGGGAAACCTCTCACTCTGGGGATTGGTGGGGGCAAGAAGGGTGAGAGAGGAAAAGATGTCTGAGCTGATTCTTAAAATCCTGACTAAATGATGGGCAGGCCAGTTAAGGGAGGTGTTTATTCTAGGCAGAGAATGCCAAGGGCAAGAGCCCAGGAGCCTGGGAGAGCAATGCATATCCAAGGATCTGCCAGTAATGATAAATAGCCATATATATGTGCCATTATTTTTGTGCAAGGTCCCATGCTAGGTGTTTCACATGCATTATTTAACTGAATCTTCATCTAAACCGTGCTCAGTAGGTAGCATTCTTATTTCTATTTATGAGTTGAGAAAAAGAGAGGCTCAGTCAAGTGCCTTGGTGTTATCCAATGGTGATAAAAAGGTAGGCTGGGATTTGAGCCCACGTCTTTTAGATAAGAATCTGTCCGCTTACCCACTCCATTCCACTCCAGTAAATCTGCGTGGTTAGAATGTTGAGGCTGGGGAGGAGGTAGAGGGAGAATGGTGAGAGGTGACTGAGGCAAAGGTGATTGTATCTTGAAGGCTCCAGTGAGCCTCTGAAGGATTTTCAGCAGGTGTATGCTATTCTGAGATGTGTGTTTTAGAAGGTTCACTCCGTAGGTGGAAAGCATGGAAGGACAGGATGGAGGCAGGGAAACCAGGCAGGTGGCTGTGGCACTGCTCCAGGGGAGAGAGAACAGTTACCTGGTCTCCAGTGGTGGCAGTGAGGATGGAGGTAGAGGGTGGATTCCAAGATAAAC
This sequence comes from Vulpes vulpes, assembly GCF_048418805.1. Lineage (NCBI taxonomy): Eukaryota > Metazoa > Chordata > Mammalia > Carnivora > Canidae > Vulpes > Vulpes vulpes. The sequence goes on along the minus strand of NC_132792.1, from coordinate 43,263,854 downwards.
TTTGCAACTGATTGAATAGGGGTGAGAGGCAGTGCTGGAAGGATCTGAAGTTATTCCCAGATTTCTCTTTTGGATGGATTGATGAAGGATGACAGTCTTCAACAAGATACGGAGGATAGGATAATTAGGAGAAAATGACGAATTCATTTTTAGACAAGTTCAGTTCAAAACGCCTTAAGAAATATCCATAAGGAGATGTGCACCAAACAGACTGAAATAAAAACCTCCAGGAGGGGAGGGGTCTGCTGGTTGCAAAGTCATCAGCCTGAAGACCGATGGTAACAATGGGATTGGACTAATACCAGTGAGTGAGAATGGGAGCCACAAAGAAAGGAAAAGATGAATCAGGGACACTGTCTAGAAAACATTAACATTTGGAAGAATTAGAAGATCCATAAAAAAGACTGAACAGAGGATGAGGATAAGAGTTTCAAGGAGGAGGGAGCAATCAGTGGAGTCCAAGGCTATCGATCACAATCTCATAATAACAGTGACCACCACTGCTCACCAGAACCCTGTTATAAAGAAAACCACAGGCCCCAAATGGTGTCCGTAAACCAAGACTTAATACCTACCCTGACCACAGGGAATCCCCCAGGGAATGTGACCTTTCGGAGTCAACAAGGGATTTCCCGGTCAATGGTAGGACATTTCTGATAGATGCCCTCTGTTCTCCTTAGGAGGGCAAACTTGCCTACACAATACATTCCTTGCTAATAGATTCCTTTTTTCTTCTTTTTCCACTCTCTCTGTGCCTTTAAAATCCTTTCTTTCGTTGACCTCAGTGGACCCCCTTCTACTTGTTAGATGGGGTACTGTCCACCTCATGAATTGCTTAATCAAGCCAATCAGATCTTCACATTACTCGTTTGAATTTTATTTTTAAGCACCCTTCTGTGCCAGACACCCTGCCATGCATTTTATGTGAAGTCTCTCTGGCCCTTCCACCGTGGTGGATGCAAAGTCTTGGTGCTGCTGGGGATAATGACGATTATCTTTGTTGAGCACTTTCTCTGTGCCTAGTGTTTGCTAAGCCCTTTGCACACAATACCTCAACCTTGTTTTTACAGATGAGAATATTTGCCCACGAAAAGGAAGAAGACGGAGCGTGCTGACTGTAGGAATGCACATGGCTGATGGACAATGCTGGATATTTGAAGTTTGTTCGATATGACAAGATGCTAGAGCTGTTAAGTCCATTAGGCCACGGATGGCAACTTTATTTTGCTCACACAGTGGTGTAACAGAAAAACATCAACCCCAGGGTAAAATAGCTGGTAGGAAAATTGCCATTATTTGTTAATCATTTTGGCCCCTGGCACTTACTATTCTGAGTCCTCATCTGACCGTCTACAGTTACAGAAAGGGCCATGCGGAAAGGTACTAATGGGGACCGTGCTCTGCCCTCCGCTATCCTTTCTCCGCACTCACTGCAAAACCTCTGGTGTTAACTCTTGTCTCACTGCATTAAAACTCTCTATTAAAATAGTGTCTCTCTAAGTTGCATGTGTTTTGCAAGGGCAAGGGCCAGTCTTTCTTCACATCTCCCCAGCTAGGCCTGTCAGCTGCTTGGCATGAAGCAGACACTAAATAAATGTCTGAATAGGATTATTCTTTTCGAACCCTTTCCCCCCTGGTGAACAAATGGAGAAATTTGGACTGACTGTACCCATAGTTCAAGCATCAAAAACCAACTCTTACTAACTTTCCAGAGTTTCCTAATAGGCTTTTCCATAGCACAAGGCAGTATGGAAAACAGTATGGAGCTTGCTCAAAAACATTAAAAATAGAACCACCGAAAGATCCAGTCATCCTACTTCTGGGTATACATCCAAAGGAAATGAAAACAAGATCTTGAAGATATATCTGTGCTCCTGGGTTCATCGCAGCATTACTCACAGTAGCCAAGATGTGGACACGACCTAAGTGTCCACTGATGGATGAACGGATAAAGAGGCTGTGATACAGTCACCACGAGAAAGAAGGCAGGCCTGCCATTTGTGACACCGCGGCTGGGCCTTACGGACATCATGCTAACTGGAATAAGCCTGACAGAGGAAGATACTACTGCCTGGTATCGTTTATATGGGAGACTTAAAAATGTTGAACTCCCAAAAACAGAGGAGAGTGGGCACGGGCAGTCGGTTGCTTTTCTCCACTGCCATCAAGAAGTTTCCCTTCGTGGCCCTCGATCCAGACTTAAAGTCCCAAGCAAAGTGTCCTGTCAACTGAGCCTAGATCTTTCTGCTCCCTGACAGATCTGTGATCTGTCCCTGACCCCTGGGATCATCTTCCCTCCTCAGAAGAGACACATCCTGCCCCTAATCAGGATCCTCAGCATGGGAACATTTTCCCTAAATGAGGAAGATTTGTTGGATCTTGGGCTGCCCAAGCAATGAAAATGTCCCCTAAACTGATGGGAAGGTTTCAGAATCATTGCTCCAATGATTCCACAGAAGGAATAACCCTCTGTAGAATTTTTAAAATGTAAATAAGATCGATTCCTGGCCCTCTGAAATGGTTTAGATAACAGTTCCTCCATGAAGCAGAGATGGATTGAAATATAGTATGTTTCCGCATAGCTATCATCTCCTGAAATGCTAGAAATACCTTCGTGTCAGTGTCTTATCATAAGAAGCCCGAGAGCTGGAATCTAGAATTACAATTCTTTTTTTTTTTTTTTTCCTCCAGGATCTTGCTACAGAGAATTTGGTAAGGAGATGCATTTCCTCCCCCAAGTCGGCTGTCTCCATTTGTAACTGATACTACATACAGCAGGGAGGCATCTGTGTTTCAGAAAAATGATGTGTGAAAACAGTTTTCAAAAATGCACGCTTTCTACATTAAAAAAAACTAAAAATATGTTTGGTTACCACTTTGCAGAGCCTATTGAATTTGGCTGTGAATGGGAATCTAATTGCCATCCGTTTCTATTGGAGCCTTCTACGAACATGACATTTCCATTAAAAAGAGAAGTCGACTATGGCATTATGGTGTGTATGCTGAAATTGTAAAAAAAAAAAAAATCTGAGGACTAGTTGGTCGTTTTATAATTTATATTTCTTCTTTATGGCCCATTAGAGGAAATAAGAAAAGCCACAGGTACAGAAAATAGCATTTGTATTGGTGGAGGTAAAAGGAACATTCTTACTGAAGTGTTACAAATAGCTCCCTCGTTTTGAAGGATGACTACTGACTCTTCTCCTGTTTTTCATGTATAACCAGAGATGATCTCCTTTGTCACCGGCTCTTGATACTGTGGGATTGGCATCAGAACGTTCCCACGTGCAGCGCTGAGCCTAAGGGCTGAGGGACCAGACTGAAACTGCACTCAGTCTCAGAAATATCTGTCCGCTGCTCCATGCGTGGCAGGAGCACATAGTAGCATATTTTCCTAAACTTGGTAGCCCGATGTCGATGATCGGCACCCCTTCTCCTTCTCTTTTTTGGCATTTCTTGTTCGGTGACCCGAAGCCCAGCACCCCATTTGTTGAGTTGGACAATCTGTGTTTAATGATTTTGTTTTTCCTTTTGGTGCCCACCTGGCCCAGGGAAGGCGCTATTCAGCAGTGCGGATAATAGGATTTACAGTTAATAAGGTGAAAGCACACAACGATGCCAGATTAATATTTCTCAGGCACTGCTCCAATTAACATCTTCCCCAATTAATCTACTGTCTCTAACTCCCAGCCTAATTAAATCCAGAGTTCTACCCCTGGACATCAAGAGTCTTTACTTCACGGCCTCTTCCTGTCTTCTGACATCTTCTACTATTTCCCTAGCTGAACAGTGTAGACCAGCTCCGTGGTTCTCATTCCTGGCTGCACATCAAAATCATTGGGGGGGGGGGGCTTTAAAAAACAACAACAACAACAACAACAAAACACTGATGCCCAGGGCCCCACTGATGCTAATTGAATATGAATCTGGGGGTGAAGGACAGGCATCAATTTGGTTTTTCTGGTTTTTGGAGTTTTTAAAAGCTCCTTATTTTGGTCATCTAGTGCTATAAAACAAACCGCCCAAGACTAATTTGTATAAAACAGAGACCATTTTAGTTTGCTCCCAACTCTGGGAGTCCAGAATTCAGAAGGAACACAGCACTGATGGTGGTCTCTGCTCTACGATGTTGGGGTCTTGGCTAAAAAAAAAAAAAAATCATAAATGGCTAGGCATGTCTCAGGAAGCTAGGTGCTGGAATCATCTAGAGGCTTCTTTGTTCACTTCTTTGCAGCTTGGACTGGGATGCCTCAAAGGCAGGGCTCCACTGTACTGTTAGCCAGCGCCTCCGCACGCTTCCCCAGAGAGCCTCCCCTGAGCATCGTGGCTCCACGTAGTCAGCTTGCCCCCGGGAAGCTCAAGAGCAAATATTCCCCCGTAAAAGGTGGAATTGTGGGGCCTTCTCCCTACTTAGCTTCGGGAGGCCACATGGCATCACCTCGGCTGCCTTTTATTCATGGAAGCAGTCAGGGTCACTCAGGGAAGGGGCCCACTTCTCTGTAGGTAGGAAGCACGGCGATGAATTTGTGGCCACATCGTAAAGTTGCCACACATCCTTGGTGAGTCCACTGTAGAGCCAGAGGTGACAACACCTGGATCCATGTCTCAGACACCCTGACCTGCAGGGCAGGGCTGGGACCTGGTGCGACACTGAAAAGGGAAGCCACTCTCGGGATCATGCAAGCGCAGTGGAGCATCTCCCTATGATTTTGTGCCCAAGGTGCTTTCCTGGCCTCATCCTGGGCCCGGCCCTGCCCAAGGGCACGTGTGTATGAGTCGTGGGTGGGGCAGGACTTAGATCCCCAAGTCTCAGACTCTGATATTCTAGTTCAATAAGCCTGGAGTAGGGACTGGGATGCTGTATATTTTCAAAGAATTCCGGTGGACTGACTGCAGATTCCGTGCGGTTTCCTGGTACCACGCCTTTGCTCGGGCTGTTCCCCTTACCTGGACCTTCTTCTCCTTCCATTTCTTTTTTTTTTCTCTCCTTCCATTTCTATCAAGTACCGAATATCTAGCAACGTTTACCATCGATTTCAAATACTGCCCCTTTTATCAAGCAAAGGTCCCAACAGCCAGAGTATCAAACTGCGCCTCCTAAGAGTCCCGGAACACTTTATATGCCTTAGTGCTCACATTTTGTTCCATTTTGTGGACATACCTTCTAGAAAGAGCATATTCCCTTCCTTTTTAAAAATTTTAAAAAATATTTTATTTATTCATGAGAGGCAGAGACGCACGCAGAGGGAGAAGCAGGCTCTATGCAGGAAGCCCCAGGCGGGGCTCGAGCCGGGGACCCCAAGAGCACGCCCTGGGCCCAAGGCAGACGCTCAGCCACGGAGCCCCCCAGGGATCCCCAATATAGTCCCTTCCTTAGGAGGTCACAAAGGAGGTGCAGGCCCGCCCCATCGACTCTGGCAAGAGGCTTAGGGTAGGACAAAGGGCTATTCTCGGAGTCATCTTCTCAGGCTGCTCAACTCCTAACCCAACAAGCGCCAGTGTGCGCCTTGCACATGTCGATGCCCAAGGAGCAGGGGACAGCTCTCCTGCTGGAAGGCGACACTCTCATTTCCTGCGGCCTTGCCAGACGCCCCCAAGTACTGAACAATGACCCTCCTCTAAATGCTTATGCAGAGACAGGACTTGCATCCTTCCGTGTGACGTCTACTCTGGGCATCATCTTGCTTGAACTTTCCCCAGATCCTCCCCACCTCTCCGCAGGGCCCGCAGCACCGGCCCCACCTGGAGGCCTCAGGGGCCTTTCGGGGACCACCATCCTTGTCACCATTTTACCGATGAAGAAAGCCGGGGCTTGAAGATCCACCGACTTCCCAGGTCACAAGGTCGCGGAGCAACTGAGGCAGGCGTCGGAGGTTCCAAACCTGACTGATGTGACCCCCAGGCCGATCCGCACCCCCGTCGCCCCAGTTGTGTGGCCCTTGAGCCCGCCCGCCCGTGCGGGGGAGGGGCAGACAGGTCCCGACCCTGGTTGAAACCTCTCGGACCGCGGCTCCCCCGCGGCGCAGGCTCGGGGCGCCCTCCCCGTGCGCTCGGGGACCCAGGGGCGCACCCCACTTCTACGCGGCCTGGAGGGGGCGGCCCAGGGGGGGAGGGAGGAGGGGGGAGGGGGGCGGCGCGCCGGGCCGGGGCACGGGGGGCGCGGGGGCGCCTGGCGGGGTCGAGGGGATCGGAGGGGCGCCGGGCGGGGGCGCGGGGGTCGCGGGGGTCGCCGGACCGGGTCGCGGGGTTGGGAGGGGCGCTGGGCCGGGGCGCGGGGGTCGCGGGGCGCCGGGCGGGGTCGAGGGGGTCGCGGGGGCGCTGGGCGGGGTCGAAGGGGTCGCAGGGGCGCGGGGCGGGGGCGCGGCGGTGCGGAGCGCGGGGAGGAGCCGGAGCGGGCGCCGGCGGCGGCGGAGGGGGAGGCGCGAGCGCGGAGGGGAGCGGGGAGCGGGGAGCGCGGGGGGGGCCGGCACAGTCGCGGCGGAGCGCGGAGCGATCGCCCGCCCGCCCGGCAGCCCCGCCGCCCAGCCCCGCCGCCCAGCCCCGCCGCCCAGCCCCGCCGCCCAGCCCCGCTCCGCCGCCGCCGCCGGGCTCGGGAGGATGGAGGGCTCCCCGGAGACGTCGCCGTCCTCCACCAACTCCTCGGACGAGCTCAGCTCAGCCCTGCAGCTGTCCAAGGGCATGTCCATCTTCCTCGACGTGAGTACGGGCGGCGCAGTGGGGTCGGGGGCCGCCGCGCTCCCCGGGGGGTCCCCTCGCGCTCCCCGGGCCCCCCCCGCGCTCCCCTCTCCCCTGTGCTCCCCTCTCCCCGGGACGCCCCCCGCGCTCCCCTCTCCCGGGACGCCCCCAGCGCTCCCCTCTCCCCGGGGCCCCCCTGCGCTCCCCTCTCCCCGGGGCCCCCCTGCGCTCCCCTCTCCCCGGGGCCCCCCTGCGCTCCCCGGGCCCCCCGCGCTTCCCTCTCCCCGCGCCCCCCTGCGCTCCCCTCTCCCCGGGGCCCCCCTGCGCTCCCCGGGCCCCCCCGCGCTTCCCTCTCCCCGCGCCCCCCTGCGCTCCCCTCTCCCCGGGGCCCCCCTGCGCTCTCCTCTCCCCGGCCCCCCCGCGCTCCCCCTCCCCGCGCCCCCCTGCGCTCCCCGGGGCCCCCCCCCGTGCTCCCCTCTCCCCGGGACGCCCCCCGCGCCCCCCTGCGCTCCCCGGGCCCCCCCTCGCTCCCCTCTCCCCGGGCCCCCCCCCCGCGCTCCCCCTCTCCGCACCCCCCGCGCCCCCCTGCGATCCCCTCTCCCCGGGGACCCCCCGCGCTCCCGCCCCCCGATGCCCGCGCCGCTGCGGGGGACCGCCTGCCTCTCAGCCGCCGGGATCCGGGGTCCGGCACCTGCGGCTCCGGGCGGGGCGGCCCCGGGAGACCCGCCGAAGTCGGCTTCTGGGGCGGCGTGGCCTGGGCGCCGGGTCGTGACCGCGGCCGCCTCCCCCCGGGCGCCGACGGACGGACGGACGGACGGAGGGACGGAGCTCCCGGGACGCCCCCTTGCTTCTCTTCTCCTTCCCGGTGATCCTCCTGCTGCCTCCCTCCCGTCGCGCCTCCCCGAGACCCCCCAAGTTTCCTTGCCTGCTCCTCGGTCCTGCATTCTCACTGCTCTTCCCTTGGGGCTCCCCCCCGCACCCCCTTGGGGATTGAGTCCCTTCATTTTTCTAATAATGCTGATCGTTTGTTTTTTTTTTTTTCCTCATTCTTGGTTGCCTTTTTTTTTCTCCTACTTTTCTGCCCCCACGCTGGGGTTTTTACCTTTAGAGCAGTTTATATCTCCATTTTGCTTTTCTCCCCTTTTCTGCTGTTTCTGTACTTTATTTTTTTCCGCCCCGCGCCGGCTCTTTCCTCCGCTGTGGGAGGAGGGGCTTCCAGCCCTGTCGCCTGCGGGCCTCCGCCGCTCCCGTCACACTCCTGCTGGCCCCTGGAGGTAGTTGCTCGCCCTGTGGGCCCAGTTCTGGCCACTTCTCCTCTAGGCATGATAGAAAATTGGCTCGAGGCGTGGAGGAGGGCCCTGTGCCCTCTCCTCTACCCTCCCCTGAGATCATTTCTTATTAAAAAATCCAGCTGTACGTGAAATTAAAATACATTCATTTGTGGAGAGATGAAAATGTGAGGAAGTCCATTTACTAGTGTCATCGTGGGGAAGCAGATGTCATGAAGATAAGAAGGATGGGGTGAGGAGCCCTCCCAAGTTTATTTTGAACGGATTAGCTGGGCTTTTTATTTTTTTTTAAAGATTTTATTTATTTATTCATGAGACACAGAGAGAGAGAGAGAGAGAGGCAGAGACACAGGCAGAGGGAGAAGCAGGCTCCATGGGGGGAGCCCGACGACGTGGGACTGGATCCTGGGTCTGCAGGGTCAGGCCGGCGGAAGGCAGACGCTCAACCGCGGAGCCCCCGCCCCCGGGCTGCCCTAGCTGGGTTTTTTTAAATTGGGATAGAAAACCGTATTAATAAGAAGATCTGGTCTAAGGCAGATGTGTCTCCTGGCAGCGTCCTCCCCTCATCACCGTGCTGTTCCAGTTGGGGATCCAGGCGTTCTCCGGCTGGCCCTCTTCCCACCCAAACAGTCTGATTCCCATTCCTTCTCTCGGTAGGAGTGAGTACCTTATTTTTCCTGAGCACTTCTCTCTGCTTGGTTCTGGTCAATCAGATGGTGTTCTCGTGCTGGTGGTTTGACTGGCTATGCTGTTATTTCTTTTAAATCCTGCTGTTCAGGGCCAAAAAGCCCTTGAGGAAATGGAGCTGGGGGAAGGAGGCACATAGCACAGGTGAGAAAGGAATCTTCAGCCAGTAGCCTCAGGGTCCCAGAAAGTCACGTCTGTTAGGAGGTCAGTGGCTAAGCTGCCCTGAAGTTGGTTCAGAGAGGGCAAGAGGGCCCCTCCATTCATTCTGGCCTGGTCTTCGCTCTGTCCCCCAAGGATATCAAGTGCTTCTCTGTGACTTTCCCAAAGCAGTTAACAAATCCTGGAGATACCGTAGAGATGAATGGACTGAGCTGTGTAAATGAAGGTCAGCCTCCTCGACACCCATGCTAATGTAGCCCAACTGTTCAAACTGCTGTTAAAAAAGAAAAGAAAAGAGGAAATTAAAATCTTACTTATTATTGTATAGACACGATTGTTCTTAAGCTCTGTCAATAAACAGCATCAGGTCCCTGTCCTGAAGGAACACGTACTCTATGAATAGGATATCCTCCCCTTCTATTTCTAGAATTTAAAAATAAAAATACAAAACCGATTTCAGATGAGAAGTGTTGACATGCTTGTTCGCCAGTAAATTCTAGTGTCTATAGAAAAAAAAAAACGTGCCACTGGATTTTATCTCTAGAAAAGATTTTGTTTATACTTTTCTTTGAGATATTTTGTGAAAAATCTAGCACTCTGGCGAAATTTGTGACACGAAAAAGGATTTGTTACTTGGGGATTTTTGCATTATTCATTTCTGGATCATACTGCTTTTAGCAAAAATAAAATGTTATATGTAAATACATAATTTATTTGATTTGTTTTAATATATTCTAGTAGCACTGCTAAAAATGATTGCTTTTTGAATTCTATTCAGATTATAGCAAGTAGGTCATAGGTAACCCCTTTTTCAAAGAGGTACAGGGATGAAACCCAGACTAATTTCCAAATTTGAGGAAAACTTCGATTTCCAGTGTGTGTATATACCAATGTCACTGTAGTAATCAGTCCTCTGAGAAATAATTGGAACCGGTCTTGAAGATGCCGTTGATGACATGACCGGGCATGTCCAGCTGGGAAGACACTAGCCATAGATCAGATAATCAGAGAGAGATTGACCCTAACTATTGGCTTCTGCTCCATTTGCCAATATGTCCAAATCAGGAGGTTGTATTAAGTGAGAGTTCATAGGGTATGAAAACTGAGAAGAAAAAGCCAACGTGCCGTCTAAGTGTGCTCTGTGGATTGCTACATCTCTGTCCCCTACCCAGTGCCAACATCACAGTAGCCAAATCCACAAATCAATACAGACACTGTCCCATTAGGAGTGTGATTTATATTCTTTTCTATCTAAAAAAAATGACAGGATTGCTTAGCAGTTCATCTTGAATATTCTCAAATGCCCACTGGGGGGCTTAGGAAACCCAGGGCTGGCCCCAGGGCTTGCACAGCACCGAGCCCACTGCTGCCCGCGGGAGGGGGACTGCACTGCGTGTGGTGTCGTGTGCAGCAACGTGGAAGGACCAGGCGGGTGGCGGTTCTTTTCTTTCTTACCACCTGTATACTGTCTTTGCAGGTTATTTCTTTTCAGATACCAGAATAAAGTCTGTAATTTAGAGTACTAGTCTGTAGAGCGTGTGGTCCCTCTTTTGGGTCTTTACGTTCCTCAGCTCTGCTGCTGTGCAAAGGAGAAAAGCCAACCTTCGGTCAGCCCTCGAGGCATGATACACGTGCAGTGAATTAGGTACCACTTCACCACGTGGTGCCACCGTCTTTTCCCAAACAGTTTTGCTTTGTAGCTGGAAGGGAAGTGGCCCCTTCCTCATTTTAGTAGAGGCAGACACCGGGCCTGGAAGGTTCTGGAGGGGAGAGAGGTGACTTTACTCTTGCTCTTCCCTCCCTTCCCCCAACCCATCATGCATACCCGTGAACACCGAACACCATGCACGATGCCTGGGCGCTCAGGGACTTGGTGACAACGAGTCACAGTTCTGCTTTGCCAACGATACTGCATTGCAAAGTCCCCCGCGCAGCTACGCATCCTCACCTGTGCAGGAGGTGAGCCAGACAGAGGGCTTCGACATTGTTCAGTCGGGAGGATGGCAGTTAACCCCCTCGCTTGTCTACCCTGAGTGGCCAGACAGACAGCACTCCCCTGGGTTTCAAAAACTGCAGAAATAAGAGAAACTCAGCTTTAATGTTAGCATGATTTATTTATTTATTTATTTATTTATTTAATCTATTTTTTATTGGTGTTCAATTTGCCAACATACAAAATAATTCCCAGTGCTCATCCCATCAAGCACCCCCCCCCAGTGCCCGTCACCCAGTCACCCCCACCCCCCCGCCCACCTCCCTTTCCACCACCCCTAGTTCGTTTCCCAGAGTTCGGAGTCTCTCATATCATGTTTTAAACCGTCGCTTCACATCAGCCCTATTCCAGGCAAGAGTGAGAAGATAAAAATGTTCCTGCTGGTTTACCTTCCCTCCAGGCCTCCTTACTGCTCCACCCCCCCCTGCAGCCCATCTCCAGGCAACCGGGGGAGCAGAACTACCCCCCCCCCCCCCCCCCCCCCCGCCCCAGGCCACACCCCCTGGTCTGCCCAGCGGGTCTTCCCTTCTGGGTGCCACTGGGCCATCTGAGGAGCTCCAGCTGCCTTGGCCTCTCTCCTGGCCTCTCGGAGGCCATCTCAGCTCATTACTTATTTTTAACCAGGTACAGGGTAGGAAGCACTTCGCAAACTGTCCGTTTTTTAGGCCTCGGTGATAGCATTTGCATTTTTAACAGCCGCCTTGGATGACTGCAGGTGCAAAATGAGGAATTTCAATGAAGGCCACCAGAGAGTCTCTTTGGGGGGTAAGGGGTGCTGCTGGATCATTCTTAAGTTGTTGCAGAAACGCAGCATAACCTGTGCGTTCTGGCCACGCTATCCGTGTCCATTTACTCTCCATCCTGTGGTCTTAAATGTAGGATTAGGCAATCCGGAGGGCTGCGGAGGCCTAACGTTATGAACTCAGTCCGCACCTGCAGGACCTGTTTTATTAGTCTGTGGGCTCAGAGGCAAAATTTGCAGCAGAGCCAGTTCTGTTCATATTTAATTACAAAGAACTGTCTTAATAAAGAAAGTTACTGTCTTAATGTCATCACTAAGGGGCTGAATGTTATTTAAGACAGTTCTTTATGAAATGATGGAAGCCAGGGATCCGAGTCTCTGGTGTGTGGTTATTCCTATTCTAGTTACTCATAAGGACACACTAGCTCTTGAAATAGAATCTGAGGGTATATTAAAGGTAAGACTCAGGCTGTGTCTCATGTCTCCCTGACACTCAGCTGGGGCTTCACAGTTTCAGAGGAGAGGAGGACACTGGTCCTGGTGGAGAGATGGGAGTCCCAAAACCCCCACTAGAAATTACCTCTGTGGAGTAAAAAAGGATTTGTGTCTCATTCGGCCTTAAACATAGAAGCTCTTACAGCTGAGAGCAGTTTTCTTGCAATAATGGAATAAACTTAGTTGATAAAGGGGACCAACTTCTTAGGCACACAAGTCAGGATGATGCATATCTGTTGTCGGAAATTTTTCCTACGTGAGATTTTTAGTAATATTAGTACCTGATAATAAACGCATTGTAATGATGTTTAGATTTAACCATCCTTCATCTTCGTGAAGTCAACAGAAGGAAAGGGGGTAATGTTTATATAGTAGAAAGCAGTAGAGCTTTGGTAGTGAGAACTATCGCTTACGTTTCAAGCTGCCCACCAAGAAGCGATGACCTAAATTTAAGAGTAGCTGTGGTTTCTTAACGTATACGGCTCAGAAAAAAAATGATCCTCAAGTGCCCCTTTCGTGTGATTCAAGGTTATCTTTGCAGTATGATAAAGGGACATTTTCCTTGGTGCTATATATAACATAGCTGTGTGTTATATTCTCCAGATTTTTTTTTTCCCTGTCAGTATATGGTTATCAGCTGGGGCTAATTTGATTGTCGCTAACAGAAAAAAATAATAAACTATCTTAAGATTTAAAACAATTTATGGGCTTCTGTAATGAAAAGTGGAGATCATCTGGTCAGGGTGTCTTGCTCAGAAGCTCAGGGAGTGTCATCAGGATCTACTTTCTTTGGTCTCTGGTTGGATGCTGCTTTCTTGAGGGCTGGTTATGTCCGGGTCGTATGCTGTATTACTTTCCTGTGGCTGCTGTAACAGTGTACTGCACACAGAGGGCCTTAAACAACCAGATTTGCTCTCTCAGCCCTGGAGGCTAGGGGGGTGACGTCAAGGTGCAGGCAAGACGACCTTGCTCCCTCTGAAGGCTGTAGGGGGAGTCTGCTCGATACCTGTTCCCCTAGTGACTCATGGTGGCCAGTCCTTTACACTCCTTGGCTTGCAGCAGCATCACACCAACATCTGCCTACATTATCATGTGGTCTCCCCTGTCTCTGCATCTCCAAATCTCTCCTTATAAAGTCATCGGTCTTGGGGTATAGGGCCTACCCCCAGTCCAGTAAGATTGTATCTTAATTTGATTACATCTCCAAAGACTACTTTCAAACAAGGTCACCTTCACAGTTACTGGGGGTTAGGACTTCCACATTTGTTTTGAGGCAACACGGTTCAACCCATGATATATACAACCAAGGAAGGGTAGACAGCAGCTTCTTACCTGTATCTTCCCAGGTTCCAAGTCAGCAGAAGAAGGTGTGTCTCTCTCTGTGCTCAAACCTGAGTAATCACTGTGGCTGGAGTATGGGACACCCTGCTTGCCAGGCCTGAGTGCTCTTCCCAATCCTCGAGCACATGGGCCCAGAGTAGGAAAAAGACTGGTTGCCCAGAAGAAAATTTTGAAATCCCAAAGATACCTGACTTGATAACCAGGCAGCTCTTATCCACCAAAGATAATAAAATTAATGCATAGACCTAATGTAAGATATAATGTGGACACGTGAGCTCTATTCATCCATAATCTATTACTTTTTTGTTTCGATTTATTCCCATTTTATTGAGGTATGATTGATGTATATTAAATTGCACATTTTTAAAGTGAAGAGTTGATGGGTTTTTGCATACGTATATCCCCGTGAGGCCATCACTGTAATCAAGATAATAAATACATCTACCACTCCAGAAAGTTGTCTCATATCCTTTTCTAATGTGCTCCCTCCTTATTTGTATGCAATGCTTAATCTTCTCTCTGCCACTGTAGTTTGCATTTTCTAGAATTTTATATAAATGGAATCACGTAGTACGTACTCTTTTGTGTCTAGGTTTTTACCCAACATCATTATTTAGCGATCCATCCAAGTTATTGTGTGAATCCAGAGCTCATTTCTCCTTATTGCTCAGTAGTATTCTGGTATGGATGTGCCACAGATTTTTTTTTTTTTTTTGTCCATTCACTTGTTCAAAGACATGTGGGTTGTTTTCAGTTTTTGATTATCCTAAGGAAACCTCTCAACTGGGAAACCTTTATTTAAAATTGGAATTTCTTTCATTTACTAAGGGATGAATTATATGTGAGTGTAATGTTCACTGCAACTGCAAAAATGGTAATAACATTTTTCCTTTTTCTTTTTCAGATACTGAGGAGAGCGGATAAAAATGGTAAGACCAAAAAAACTGCACTTCCTATTTATTGATCTCTTACCATTTAGATCACCCTATAAAGCATAGTATGGAAGAGAGAGGAGAACCCAAGAAACTGATGCATAAAATGTCAGCCTCTGGTACTAATAAGAGTTTTAGGGAAGTTTATGGTTCCGTCTGGATATTCATGAGAAATTGAAAGAGGTACTTATATTTGACAGGAAGATGGAATTTATGCCTTTGAAGTGAACAGCTGTCATAGCTCTGGCTTTTCCCTTTTATGCTTTAATTTTAAAGTAATAACAGCTTCTATTCATTGAGTGTCTACTGTGTGCCAGGCATTGGGCCAAGTGCTTTGAGTTATTTCTTGGAATTAATAAGATACAGATCTGAGACATGAACCCCAGGTCTACGTGGCTCCAAAATCGAGGCTGTCCACGCTGGATTTCATGGTGGCCTTGGGGGCCACTGCTGCACTGTAACAGGTACCTGGAGGTTAAGTTGGTTACCTGGAAGTGTGCGTTGCCAAACTTACCTTCACCCCATGGCTCTTGGCCATCGCTCTCGTATTTGAATTGTATGCGCTGGGATTGATAATCTACAGAGACAGAGAAGTCAGAGAAACTAGAAGAAAAAAAAAAAGTCCTGTCAGTGGAACTACAATTTAAATGATGCCTGCGCCGAGTCCAATTATAAGCTGTCATAAGCAATATCTTTTGACTCTTATCTCACTACAAGTTTTGTTCCATAGAATACAAAATCAGAACGTATTGAGTTTATTTTGCTGCTGTAGTACGAGTACATAATAGAGCCATATTCTTGACAAGACTTTCTTGACAAATGTAGGGTACCAAGAGTCCTTTCCTTTTCTTGAAATCGGATTTCTTATCTGTGGGGAGGGATTACTGGCAGAGTCCAGATCTGACACTTTAAAAACCTTTGTTGTGCTCTAGTTAGCCCTTAAGCAGCCAGATCAAGAAAAGCTTGATTGGCACTATCTAGCTTTTCCCACAGCAGAAAATATCTTAATCCAAGGAGCATTAAAACACTGTCCCCGATCCTGATAATACTTAACTGTGCCTGCCCCTCAGAATGTTTGCTCAGACTATGTTGCAGGGGTTAATATATTATCGATTCAGGGTTTTTTTTTTTTTTCTTGTTTCACCTGAATCACTTGATTAATTTTTAAGACAGATGTAATGATGCAGTCATCCTGTCTTCTCATCTCCCTTGTGGGCCCTGTGCCTGCCATCCAAAGTCAGTGATGTCTGAAACACAGCTGAATAGTCCATATGGCTCCATGCTACCTGCCTCGTACTTCAGCAGCCATTTCTACTTCAGAGATGCCTTTTCTCTCCCTCTACCCAGGCTCCACCTTCCTTTCTCTGGACCCCACGGTCCAACTGAGGGTTATCCATACCTTTGTACATAGCACTCTTCTCTCCATCAAAACTTACCTCTTCTGGTGGCCTACGATGATAATCCATAGTCACAGTAAAAAGCACCTGAAGACCCAATTCATGATTTACTGGAGTTGATGAGAACCTCATATGTTTTGCTATGAAGAATGGTCCCTTGGTGGGAGAGCCTTGTGTGGTCCTGTTTTTTTTTTGTTTTTTTTTTTTTTACCTGCCTCCTTCCTTCCCACATAGGATACCTCTCGCCTCCTTGCTCCCTGTCCTAATGCTGAGCCCAGTGTGCTGTCGAAGCTACCTGCCCTTCTGCTCCTACTCTCATGGTCTTCACCATGCATCCTCTTCTGCCGCTCTCTCGGAAGCACCAGGGCTTCTCCAAGCATCACTCCACCTGTCACACTTCTGTGGTGTCCTTGCTTGGATTCACACCTGCTCACCCCCATTTCCACTCTTAGCCACCCCAAGAACTCTTGTGTATTGCTTGTATTGGGGTCAGAAGGCACCTTGTCTGGAAAGCCTTCCCCCTTGGGAGGTCCCCCTCATCTGTGCTCTCTGCACTTTGGTTTGTGCTAATTATTCCCTTTTGTGAGGACTGTAGTTGTTCGCCAGTGACTCTATTTTCTTAAGCCAAATGTGCCTGTCTCGGACAAGAAACTTGTCTTATTAACAGGCACTCTGCTCAGCCAGTACGGGGTGCTCAGTGCATGTTCACTTAGTGAATTAACAATGATTAATGACACTCTCCTCCATTACCCATCGCCCTTCTATCACCTCTTTCCCTTGCCTTCCATTCTGCTTTCCTCTTCTCCCCCATTCCCGGTGCAAAGTGGGGGAAGGGCAGAGATAGGTAGGTGCACCTAGCAGCTCTGTGGCTTTGGGTAAGTAACAAACCTCACCCTCAGCCCTCTCACCTACAGACTAGAGATAATAGCATCTGTCTATGTCATGGGATTATTATGAATAATAAATGATGTGACATATGTAAAATCCCCCGGGGAAGTGCATGGTACATAGTAGCAGGTTACACCTGCTTGCTTTGCTGATATTTTTATGATCAATACGATCAGTATCACTACTTAAAGCTTGAGCTGTTTTTGGGGTTGTGATGCCTTGACTATTGGAGACATTTGGTGACATTCCAGTTGTTTCTATTTCAGTGGAGTTTAGTAGGGGAGAAAAGACTATTTAGCATACACACGGGATTGAAAAAAGGAAAAAAGGATAGTGGATAATCTTAACAAAATGAGAAAATACCAGCATTAAAAAAATCCATCTTTCTGAACCATGTGTTCATTCCATTTTGTATTTGCAAATAAGCAGCTGCTACATGTACATGATCTCTGGGTAACAGACCCTCATAAGACAAAATCCCTTATGGACCGCATAATTGGTAATAGATTAATGATGGGAATAAGAGGTGGTAAGCAGCATGACACTTAGCTTACCAGAGTACAGAGTTAGCTTCTGGGATCTATTTGACATGAGAGAAGCTGCTAGAGAAATGGGTGGGGGAAAAATACATGAGAGCAATTAACTGTCATACTTGTGTCTCAGATTCATTTGTTGTTTTAAAGTCATAGGCTGGGATCCTAGACATCAAGACAGACCTCGAAGTAGAATAGATTAGGGATGTGAGTGTTTTGATCTAAAGAGCCCAGAATCAAACCTAAAAATGCAGAAGCTCTTGAGAAGTCTTACGTATATGCAGGCTGAATGAAAAGGGACATGGCACATAGGAATTCGTAAAATTTGCAAAAAAAAAAAAAATTAACCTTAGAAAAAGGCAAAATCAAAAGGCTCACAGTAAATAACACTGAGGATTGTTTTTGCTGACGTGCGCTTGCTAGGATCTCCCATTTTTGACTAGTAAAGAGGTAGACTGCAAGGGGGGCTCTTTTAATCCCGATGAGTTGACTGATCCCTCAAAGAGATGGTCATAGTTCTCCTCATTGCCCTTTGACCTATTCCAGCATCCTGCGCGTTATACATCTGTGAGGACGGACAATGTGCCTATTTCACATGGCACCAGGGCCACAGTAGTGAGCCTGTCACAACATTTGTGCTCAATAATAAATACTTGCACATCTGTTGGTAAGAGGTGCATAACCAACAGTCTGATACTAAAAACTGAAGAAGAAGCATAATCTTCTAGATTAGTGCATCAAACTAAGCATTGATGTTATTTATCTGTTGTTTATTGGTTAACAGTATTAGCTAAAACCCTAAAGGTTCCACCAACAACAGTGTTAGAACTAATGAATGAATTCAGTAAAGTTGTAGTGTGCCAAGGCAATATACAAAAATCTGTTGTATTTTTGCAGACTGACAAGGAACTATCAGAAAGAGAAATTAGGAAAACAATCCCACTTATAGGTGCATCGGAAAGAATGAAATCCTAGAAATACGTTCCGCCAACGTGGTAAAAGCCTTGTACAGATGTACATTGATGGACATTTTAATTGTACATTTTAATGTACAACTTAATTGTACATTAATGAAAGACATTAATGAGAGAAATTGAAGAAGACACAAATAAAAGGAACGATACTCTGGGCTAATGACTGGGAAGATTTACTATTGTTAAAATGTTTATTGGGCAGCTCAGGTGGCTCAACGGTTTAGCGCAGCCTTCAGCCCAGGGTGTGATCCTGGAGACCCGGGATCGAGTCCCATGTCGGGCTCCCTGCATGGAGCCTGCTTCTCCCTCTGCCTGTGTCTCTGCCTCTCTCTCTCTCTCTCTGTGTCTCTCATGAATAAATAAAAAAAAAACCTTAAAAAAAAAAAAAAGAAAAAAGTCTTAAAATCGGAACAGAACTACATCTGGCATTCAAAACACTAATACAGGGCACCTGGGTAGCTCAGTTGGTTAAGTATCTAAAGCTTGATTTGGGCTCAGGTCATGATCTCAGGGTTGTGAGATTTGAGCTCCACTTTGGGCTCTGTGCCAGGCGCAAAGTCTGCTTGGGATTCTCTCTCTCCTCTCCCTCTGCCCTCCCCCAACTCTCTCTCTCCCCCCCCCCCCCAAATAAATAAATAAGATCTTTCAAAAAATAAAAAATAAAAATAACACTAATATAAGAACAGTTGATGTTGAGTTTGTGTTTGGGAATGTTTTGAAGACTTCACTGGATCATTATATAACCAATGTTAATAGATTAAGTGACAGTGCTTGGTAAGAGCCTCTCAATGTGGTTGCCCAGGGTTTGGTTTATTCAGTTGACGTGTCCGAATGTGACCCCAGGTGGAGGGTGGAACACAGGTTCGGTAAGTGGGAGCGTTTTCCTTGAAGGCAGGGAGACTTTCAGAGTACCACCCAGAGGCCTGTGATTCTCTCTTTCCTGCGTCTTGATAACAAGGCTGTGCTCTGATGTCAGCTACTTGGTCAAGCATCACCTCTGTGGTTGCCCTGACCTTAATCAGGGATCCTGGCCCCAAGTAAGGATGAAGAGATTAAAAAAAAACGGGGCTCTGGAAATCAGAATTATTGGCGTAAGGCGGCAGATTTTTATTTCATACTTCCTCACTATTTTCTCAAAATATGTTGTGAATGTCAGTGTAACAGAATCAAGTAATCACAGAGCAGTGGGGATCAGATGCAGCACTATATTCCTGCTTATTCTCAGGCGTATGCAAACTCACAAGCTCCTCAACTACACACCTACCAGCTTGAAAGTCAGCACACAAAAACACACATACACACACACACACAAAACACAGCCAGAAAGAAAGAAAGAAAGAAAGAAAGAAAGAAAGAAAGAAAGAAAGAAAGAACAAAGTCTAGTAAGAGCTATTTGTTTAAAAAAAAAAATCTCATGCCCTCACCTGGACCCTAGAAGTGGCTCATCAGCATTACAATATGTGGGAGTACAGGAGTGGAAGTTCTGACTGTAATCATTTTTTTTTAACAAAATAAGGAAAAACAAAATTTCTATTTCCACAGTATGTTTTTTTTTCTAAAATATAAAGCAGTTTCACTCTCATAAATGTGTTGCTTTTCTGCCAAAAGCAGAAAACTGTGAAAATTCTTATCTTTCCATAGCTGGGCTAATCAGCTGTCATAGAAACAAACAGAATTTCTATTCAGATTACTGAGCCAATGACATGAATGCCATGGGCAGCCAAAGGCTCAGAAGTCAGAGTCTGCAGTTTACAGAGCGCAGTGTCTACTGTAAAATGGTGCCTCTACCATAAGTGCTGTCTGATCTAGATTTGTAGGTTAGCGGCCCAGCACCCCCTTCCCTTTCTGTGCCGCAGTGAATCATCTGTACTCACTCCATCTAGATGTGGGAGGCATGTCGCACTTCGGTTAAGCTAGGCTTTGCAGTCAGACGGCCTAGGTTCATATCCTGGTTTCTCCTTCTCCGTGATCTGAGCAACTTACTTAGCTTCCTCATCTGTAAAATGGAAAGAAAAAAATCTTCTCAAAAACAAAGCAAAAGGAACCAAAGCCTCTCTCATAGGCATGCTGGGCGATTAAAAGAAATAGTACAGGGGGCACCTGGGTGGGTCAGTTGGTTGAGTAGCTGCCTCTGGCTCAGGTCATGATCCTGGCTGGGGTTCTGGGATCGAGTCCCTCGTCAGGCTCCCTGCTTAGGGGAGAGCCTGCTTCTCCCTCTCCTCCTGCCATTTTACCCCACTTGTGCTCTCTGGCTCTGGCTCTCTGTCAAATAAATAAAAATCTTTGAATAAAATAAAATAGATAATGTAGATTTTCTTGGAAAGGTGCCTGGCCCTTAAGAAGCTACGTAAGTGTTAACTATACTCATTTTTTAAAAGATTAATTTATTTGGGACGCCTGAGTGGCTCAGGGGTTGAGCGTCTGCCTTTGGCTCAGGATGCGACCCTGGGTCGAGGGATCGAGTCCCGTATCAGGCTCCCCACGAGGAGCCTGCTTCTCCCTCTGCCTATGTCTCTGCCTCTCTATGTCTCTCATGAATAAATAAGTTAAAAATCTTAAAGAAAAAAAAATTATTTGAGAGAGGAAGAGCTGGGAGGGCAGAGAGAGAGAGAGGGAGAGAATCTCAAGCAGACTCCCCACTGATTGTGGAGCCTGATGTGGGTTCCATCTCAGGACCCTGAGATCACCACCTGAGCCAAAACCAAGAGTCGGACAGTTAACTGCGCCACCCAGGTGCCCCCCACCCCATTTTCATTTTGTATCCTAATGCTTATTCTTACTCGGTGGGACAGTCACAATGTCCCACCCTCCCTCCTGCTGCTGCTGAACTATTCCCCTGGCAGCACCCAAGTGTTCTATCTGCGATGACCTTACTAAGCCCTCAGAGCTTCCCTGCTGCTTGCTCTATCTTTGCATTGGCCATTCAGCTCTTCTTATTGTTTGCAAACCAATAACCCTAATACAGTTTCTCTTGTGTGCTTGGAGTTGGCCCTATATGCCCAAATTGGTTTCTGTACTCCCAATTCTGAAAACTAAGGAAATGGAATTAATTTTTATTCATGGTTTTTCAATACAATAAAGAAATTGGAAAAACTGAAACATATGTGATACCTTCAGTTCCTTAGGTTCTCCTGAATATCAAAAATGTTGCGAAGCTGGATTTTGTTGACTATGACTTGATGATGTCAAAATGACCAATGGGGTCAGTGGATTTAAAAGTAGAAATATTTTGATTTTTTTTCCCCAACCGGTTATCACATTTTTTTTTTCAAACGTCTTATTAGGGCTAATGAGAACTATGCACCGAAATGATAGGGCAAGGTTTGGAGTTAGAAATCTTAAATTCTAGCCTCGGCTCTCCCACTCTTCTTCCATCTTCCTTTCTTTCATTCATTCAGCTACGACCAGGCACTGCGCCTGTTGGTCAGACCCTATGTTGGGCACTAACGATACTGAAATAAATAAGGCTAAATTAAAGTCAGCACTGCGCACGCACACACACACATGAACACACACTACAAGGAATGGAATGAAGTTCATTTAAATTAAAGTTTGAATTCTAGAGCGGATATAAACATGAATTAAAAATAATTATACACTGTAATAAATGCTGTGATAGAAATCGGCACTAGATCCTATATGGGAGTCATCTTTGGACGATGTACTCTGATACTATCTCTTCTCTGTTCAAAATCCCTCGTTTGTTACAAGATAAAATCCAGACTCCCGAGCAAGGCTGACCCCCCAGCCCTCAGTGTGTAGACACGCACAGCTTCCTCTGCTGGGAAGGACCCTCCATCCTTCTGCCTCTAGCCTACAGTCTCTCTCCCCTGGGGAGCCCCCTCTGAATTTGGTTTGGCAGAGAATGGCTTAGGAGTCAGGGATTGATACGTAAACTAGTTCTGCCGCATGCCAACTGCATAACTTGGTAGGTACTCAGAGATCCACGTTCAAGTTCAGCGTATAGGGCTGTTGTGATGATTCATTGAAGTAACACAAAGTCCCATACACACAACAAATACAACTCTAAGTATTAATGTCTTTGCCTGACTGCCCACCATTCTCTCATCTATAGTTTCCTTTTTTTTTTTTGAAGATACTTATTTATTTATTTGGGGTGGGGAGAGCACTAGTGGGGGCTAGGGCCCAATCCCAGGACCCCAAGATCATGACCTGAACCTGAGCTGAAGGCAGTGAACCGACTGAGCCCCCCAGGCGCCCCCCTCATCTACAGTTCCATTGCATATAGAAGATGGAGGAGTGGGAGAACCGAGGCTAATCCATTGCATTTTGTTACCATAAATGGTACCACCATTTATCATTGTACTGATTAGTCTGTGGGTATGTTTCCCAACCCCGCATTAGCCTGGACACTCTTTGAAGGCCAGCCACTCTACACCTTTAGTATAATGCTTGATTTATTTGTTAGTATTCTGTGAACATGACTGAATTGCTTTGGGGCCCTAGAGCAAGGTGCTCTAATTGTGCCTGGGGTGCTGAGTAAGCCTCCTCTTGAGGTGTAATTCATCTGAGTAAGTGTAGGGTAGGTGGGGGACAGGTAATTCCGGGTCAAAGGAAAACGAGTACAAAGGCACAGAATTTGAAAAATTGCATAGAAATTGCTTCCTGAACACAATTTCTCAGTTTGTAAAAAAATATATACTGCATACCTACTATGCTCACACCTGAAACCACACTCGTTAATCCCAACTGCCTCCCCGCGTCAGTAGGTGTTTCCCAACTCCGGAAACAGCATCACTGCTCAACAGGTGCTCCAACCAAAAGCTTCAGAGGCTTCCCTGATTTTGCTCCTTCTCCAGTAACTCCACATCTAACCCATTAGTGGCCCTCTTGGCTCTACAGTGAAAAACACCTGCAAAATCGAATCACTTCTCACTACTTCCAAATTTCTACCCGAGTTAAAGCCTCCGTAATCTGGCATCTGGACTACTGCAAAATCCTTGAGTTTTAGAGCTATTGAAAGCTTCAGTAAGTCCATGGCAGTAGAGATAACAGAGATAAGATACTGAGTTTTTTTTTATTTTTTATTTTTTATTTTTTTTGATACTGAGTTTTATATTTTTTGAATGTATTATTAGCAAAGACTTGGTAATTAATAAAAATGTATGTTATGAAGGTATTGAAGATGAAGGTAGTTAATGGTACATAGTGATGGGTGGGGACAAGAGGGTGAGATTTCTGGTTTCTGGCTCGGGGAAACTGGGTGGGCAATGAGACTTATCTACGTTGTGAATGTCTCACATATTAAAAATTATTTTTTGTAATTTTGGGGTCACTTTTAGTTACGAGAGCTTGCTTACGGATGATCTGTTGCTGCTAACAAGAGACATGGCTTTCTCCTTAATATTCTAAAATCATGCCTAGGTTATTAAAAATAGAATAGTTTGTACTTTACTAAGACCTCTGTGACCATGAGGAAATAGGTTCAGACTCAAGAAAATATTACTGTAATTACTGTAAATAACCCTACCAAAGGATTACTATATGCCAGATGCTCTGCTAAGCATGATTTTATTTAATTTCCAGAACAGTCTTATGAGGAAGATAATACCATTATCCCAATTTTATCAATAAGTAACCCGAGACGTGGATTACTTGTTTAAGGTCACAGAACAAGTAAACACAGTTTATATCCAGCTTCTCTTCCAATGTAAAAGCCCTTGTACTTTGCTCAGGACCCTCAGGCACTGTGGCTCCCCTCTCTAGTGGGGTTATGCTGTTGAAATGTAGAAATATCAGTGTTTCCACGTGCATACTGCTGAGTGAGTCAATGTAATTTAAAAATAAAAGACAAAAAAAATATATGGGATTGTTTTGGTAATGATCCTACTTGTAGGTTAGTTTAACGGAAATTTGGAACCTTTGATCTTGGCTCTACCATTTGTTCGCTCATTTGCTCATTCATTCATTTGCCTAATATTTTATGAGTGCTCTTGATTTGCTGGACCCTGGAAGGTGGTGGAAATATGAAGATTAAAAACATAGAAACTTCAGTATATGTTCACCAGGGTGTGTGCTCGGACAAATTCCTGAACCTCTCTAAACCTGTTTCCTAATAAATAAATAAATAAATAAAATAAATAAAATAAAATAAATAAAAACAAACCTATTTCCTAATTTTTAAAGTAAAAAAAAATCATAATAAAATTTTAATGAGTAGCAGTGTTATGAGGAAAATGCACGGAAAATATATGTAAAGTCCCAAGGACTTTGTTTAGCATATAGTGACTATTTAAAACCTGTCAGTTCCCTTCTGCCTTCACTCATTTCATATAGGTCCTAAGGATATGATTTCTTTACTTGTGATGGATTATGAAAGCAGACCGAAAACTGTGAGCCCTTACAAAGGCCTTATGCTACGAGGACAAATCATGTATTTGTCTAATGAAAGTAACTCCTTTTGATGTTTGCACAAGGATTTGGAGAAAACTTGGTCACGTCTAAATGACTTGGGACTTGAGATAAGGAAGAGATAGTGGATAATGTTGTCCTTTGGGATCTTAGCATCTTATTGATTTTAAAAAAAAGTCATAAACAGGGGCACCTGGGTGGCTCCGTTGGTTGAGTCTGCCTTTGGCTCAAGTCATGATCCCAGCCTCCTGGAATGGACCCCAGCCAGGCTCCCTGCTTAGTGGGGAGTCCATGTCTCCCTCTCCCTCTGCCCTCCCCCCCCGCTCGTGCTCCTCACTTTCTCTCTTTGTCAAATACATAAATAAAATCTTAAAAAAAAGTTCTAAAAACAGATAAAATCGAGTAACAGTGTCATCAGTGATGCAAGAAGGATCACTAAGCCAATTGAATGGTAAATATACTAATGTGAGTTCAGAGGAAAGTTCTTTGGGCTTGGGGTTGCCTAGGTGAGCCTATGGAATGATAATGCTCTAAATGTCTAAAGATGCATGAAAATTAAGAACAGCTAGAAAAAAAAAATGACTTATTTTATTTTTCCCTCCCTCCCTCTATTCTCATCTGTTTTGTTTCTTAAATTCCCCACATGAGTGAAACCATATGATAATTGTTTTTCTCTAATTGACTTATAATTAGGATCAGTTCAGTTCAAAGTGCCACAGACCCAATTCAGATTATAAAATAGGAAGTTTGGGCAGCCCCGGTGGCTCAGCGGTTAGCGCCTGCCTTCAGCCCAGGGTGTGATCCTGGAGACTCAGGATCGAGTCCCAGGTTGGGCTCCCTGCAGGGAAAGCCTGCTTCTCCCTCTGCCTCTCTAGGTGTGTGTCCCTTGTGAATAAATAAATAAATAAAAACCTTAAAAAATAAAACAGGAAGTTTGCTGGCTCTTTTTTTTTTTTAATTTTTATTTATTTATGATAGTCACACAGAGAGAGAGGCAGAGACACAGGCAGAGGGAGAAGCAGGCTCCATGCACCGGGAGCCCAACGTGGGATTCAATCCCTGGTCTCCAGGATCGCGCCCTGGGCCAAAGGCAGGTGCTAAACCGCTGTGCCACCCAGGGATCCCTGGCTCTTTTAACTGAAATACCCAGGAGGTGTGAAGAAGTAGTCACATGTAGGTGTTCAGGAATCACTCTTTCCCTGCCCCCTTCCCTCTCTCTCCATCTCAGTTTTGGTTTTCCTCTGGGTGGTTTTACTTTGAGTGGCTTTCTTACCAGGAGAGACAAAGACAGCTCCTGGAATGCATCCTACCACTTCAACAAACCGGAGTAAAGAGAGTACCTCCTGTATTCTCCTGTATCTACCTCCTGTAGAATAATTTTAGCAAAAATCTCAGGATTTTCTCTGATCAACTACAGTCACATGCCCATTCTTGAAGCAATAAGCAGGGGATGAAATGAACTGATTTTTCCAGGTTTGGATTACATACACCCCCGCCCCCCAGAGTGGTGTGAGTTGCATAAAGACTCACCTAACATACATAGAAGGAGAGAGAGGGCAGGTGATTTGTCAAATGAAAAAGTGTTTTTACCAAAATAGAGGAAAGTAGATGTGTTGACTAGGCAAAAATGACAGATATTCCTCTTTTGGAAGGTAAAAAAGCAGGGATTATTTGCTGGAAATGAAGATATAAAGGAGGGGAAAAGAAAGCAATTCAATTATGTGTGGTATTCCTTCTATATGTAACAACTTTATTAAAATATTTTAATTTTCATTTTGCAGTAAAATTTGCCTACAAATGGGGTCTTCCCTCCATTGCTAATTTGAATACACCTTCTCTACAAATGACTAAATGTTCCTCCAACAATGTTTTTTTCATCAGTCATTCTACAAAAGGCTGAGTGTATGTGTGTGTGTGTGTGTTTGTTGCCTTTCTCCCAGTCTCTCCTTAAACAACATTGTTAATTCTCTATGAAAGTGACATTAAATAGGTATCTTTTTAAAAATTTTATTTGATTTGATTTAAATTCAATTAATTAACATATTATTAGTTTCAGAGGTAAGTTCAGTAATTTGTCAGTTGTATATAACTCCCAGTGCTCATTCCATCAAGTGCCCTCCTTAAATGCTCATCACCCAGTTACCCCATCTCCCCACCCATCTCCCCTCCCGCAACCCTCAGTTTGCTTCCTGTGGTTAAGAGTCTCTTAATAGTTTATCTCCCTCTCTGACGTCGACTTATTTTCTCTTCCTCCCTCTATTCTCATCCGTTTTGTTTCTTAAATTCCCCATATGAGTGAAACCATATGATAATTGTCTTTCTCTGATTGACTTATTTTGCCTAGCATAGCACTGTCTAGTTCCATCCACACCATTGCAATGACAAGATTTCATTTTTTGATGGCCGAGTATTATTCCATATATAATATATATACCATGTCTTCTCCATTCTAAACAGATATGTTGACTGTATTTTTTTTACTAAATTAAAAGCACATTTTTCTAGCCATAAAAATTAATATACACTCATTAATTCAGGATAAAGACAGTGTTTTCATATTCCCAACACAATTCCAAGTGACAAAATTATTTTGATATAAGAAATAAGCTTTCCTGGTAAGGAAATACTAAATACTAAATACTTGGGTTATCAAGTCAGTGAAGAGCTAACCATTTGACTGGATTATTCAGTTTTCTACCTGAGTTTTGGTCACTTTTGTCAATTTTAAACTGATGGCAGTTTTAATGACCTGCTTCCAAAAATATGTTCCAGGAGATGTGCTTTCAGGGACCACATTGGAATTACTTAATCCTATTGTATTTCAGTTTTCTTCTGCTCCTGGAAATAAAAGTAAGAATATATAATTACTTAATCAAATTGTTGTGATGAATACAGTTGATCAAATGTAGAATAGAAATGCTTGGGAAAATAGTAGGTCAGCTTATTTTTGCTTGTATGGAGCATATTTCGTAAAACAATAAACAATACGTAAAACAACTTTCAATACGTAAAACACATTTCATTCTCCCAGATGATTTATAGAAAACAAGAGAGCCAGAGTAGCTTGTTTGGGGTTAAGAAAATAAATTCATTGAATTGATTGTTGAGTTTAATATGATAGATTTTGAGATCTAATGTGAATAAACATAATTGACTTCACCATGCTGATAACATAGCAAATCAGTTCTTAACATATTATTTAAATCCATATAATTTTCATATTCTATTGTATACATTTTTTATTTTACTTTTTTTTCATTTTTAATTTTTGAAGTTTTATGTTTATGGAAAAACTATGAAGTTACTATAGAGAGTTCCCATACACCTAATATCTAGTTTCCCTTATTAACATTTTACCTTTGTGTGGTACTTGTGTTAACAGTTTATGAGCCAATATTGATACATTATTGACTGAACTCCATTCTTAATTAGATTTCCTTAGTTTTTACTAAATGTCTTTTTTTTCTGTGGCAGGACAGCACATTATGTTTAGTAATCGTATCTCCTTGGGCTCAGTTTCTCAGACTTTCTTTGTTTTTGATGATTTTGACAGTTTTAAGGAGTACTAGTGTCTGGTGTTTCATAAAGTGTCCCTCAACTGGGATTTTTTTTTGATGTTTTTCTCATGATTAGGCTGGGGTTATGTGTTTGGGGGAGGAAGATCACAGAGGAAAAGTGCCATCACATCATATCAAAGGTTTACACTGTCAACATGATTATGACTGTTGGTGTTGGCCTCAATACCTTGGTTCAGGGAGTGTTTGTCAGGTTTCTTCACTTGCAACGTTGATTCTTTGGGAGGAAGTTACTCGGGGCAGCCCAAGCCTAAGGAGTGCGGAGTTATGCTCCACTTCCTTGAGGACTGAGTATGTGCATGAAATATTTATAATTCTTCTGCATGGGAGATTTGTCTATTTTCTCTTTATAGATGTATTTATTTATTCAGTATTTGTTTATAACACTATGGACACATGGGTATTTATTCTGTGATGAATCTGGGACTACTCAATATATTTTATTGTTCAAATTGTCCCACTTTGATCATCGGGAGCTCTTTCAGTAGACTCCTGTGTGCCTTTGTCCTACCCTCATAATTACGGTTTCTTTTTTTTTTTTCGGTTTCTTTAATAATTCCTTACTCTCCAGCCCTTCAGATGCTTGAGGCTCATCTTTTGTAATTCCTGTCGCAATATGACAATCAGTCACTTCTCCAAGGATCTTTGATTTTTGTTCTTACTAGAGAATGATATTAAAAACAACAATGTGGGTGGTAGATGTGCTCATTTTTACTGGTGTGTCATTGTTGCTTCTCAGCTCTCTCGGCTGATGGAGCAAGGAAATATATATGTGTATACTAGCCCAAGTGTATGCATATCTCTACATATTTCTGCATGTACTCGTATGTGTCTATATTAATTTAAACATGAGTTCATAGTGCTGTCTCAAACTTTAAACCATTACCACCTCCTCCCTTTGCTTATCAGTAACCTATCAAACAGTGAGACACCTGGCTCCCCCAGTGAGCTGTTCATTCGCATAACTGTTCAATCCTAGTATGCATGTGTATTATTCAGGATGTTTTACTTGTACGCCCAACTTTGTCAACTATATCAACTATATTACAGTGCTTCTGGACAGCTTATTTGCCTTTATATAGACTCCATTCATTTCCAGAATTGCTTAGGTCAACACTGTTTTCCCTCATTACCTTCAGTGAAGTTGTTTCATACATTTCTAATATATTTAAATTATTTTGTCACATTCTGCATTCCAGCCTGGAATCCCCTGAACTCCTAAATGATTTTTTAAGAATTGGCACACATTAAAGTTTGTTGTTCTTTGTGCTGTAAAGTTTGTGGGTTTCAACAAATGCATAATGCCATATTACTGTCATACCATGTCATGCAAAATAGTCACCCTACCCTAAAGTATCCCCTGTTTTTGTCCTTTCAACCCTCATTGCCCTGAACTCCTGACCACTAATGACCTTGTTGCTGTTTTTACAAATTTGTCTTTTCCAGAATGTCATAAAATTGGAATCATACAGTATATAGCCTTTTTAGATTGACAAAATTCATCCATGACTTTCTTTGGCTTGATAGCTCACTTTCTAAAAATCACTAAGTAATATTCCATTCTGTGTATGTACTAAGATTACTTTATCCATGCACCTGTTGAAAGACATTTAATTACTTCCAACTTTTAGTGATTATGAATAAAACTGTTGTAAACATTCACATGCAATTTTTGTATGGACCTAAGTTGTTAAGCAGTTGGGTAAATACCTAGGAGCATGGTTGCTACATAAGAAAATGCCAAAATAGCTGCCAAAGTGGCTGCAACATTTTGCTGTCCTACTAACAATGAATTAATGTTCCTGTTGCCCTGTATCCGAGCCAGGAATTGGTGCTGATGTTTTTTTGTGTTTGTTTTTTTCTTTTTCTTTTTTTTTTTTTTTTTGGAGGGAAGCCATTCTAAAGGGTATGTAGTAGTATCTCATTACTATTTAAATGATTAATTACCTATGATAATCAATATTGATAATATTTTAAATGCTTATTTGCTGCATGTATATTTTCATTGGTTTTGTGTCTGTTCATGTGTTTGCCCACTTTTTAATTGGCTTTTTTGCCTACTCATTGCTATTTTTTTTTTTTTTGCTATATTAAGTGTTTTTTGTATGTTATAGATGCAAGTCGTTATTTAAATGTGTTTTGCAGATATTTTCTCAGCCTGTGGCTTGTCTTTCATTCTCTTGAAAGAAATTTTAAAATTCTAATAAAGTCCAATTTATCATTTTTTTCTTTCATGTTGTACTTTCAGTGTTTTTTTTTTTTGTTTTTTTGTTTTTTTGTACTTTCAGTATTGTATCTAAAAACTCATCACCTGATCCAAGGTTTCTCTTATTTTGCATTTACATTTAGGTCTGTGATCCATTTTGAGTTAATTTTTCTTATCTCAAAAAGTGTAGAGTCTGTGTCTAGATTCAGGGGGGTTTAGAGTCTCCAACTATTATTGTGGATTTGTCTATTTTTGTCTTCAGCCTCATGTATTTTGATGTTGTTTTAGGCACATACACACTTAGAATTGTTGTCTCCTGGGAGAATTGACCCCTTTATACTTAAGTAATTCCCCTTTTGATTGTTGATAATTTTTCTTGAAGTCTACTTTGACTGAAATTAATATAGCTACTTCAGCTTCCTTTTGTTCAGCACTCTTATGATATGTCTTTCTCCATCTGCATAGATTTAGCCTATATGAGTCTTCAGATCTAAAGTGGGTTTCTTGTAGACAACATGTAGTTGGCTCTTGTTTTTTTTTTCCCCACCCTAACAATCTCTGCCCTTTAATTGGTGTACTTAGATCATTCACATTAAAATTGATTATTGTTATTTTTGGATTAATATCTACTATGTTTATAGTTATTTTCTATTAGTTCCCCTGGTTCTTTTTTTTTCTCTTCTTTTTCTGCCTTATCAGGTTTTAAACAGCATTTTGTATATAATGTCTTCTCTTAGAGAATCAAAAAAGTTTTTAGTTGTTTCTGTATTTTCCACCAATCTGACCTTGCAATATTTATTTTTTACTAATATAAATCAATCTTAAAATAACACTATACAACTTCATGGGTAATACAGGTACCTTGGAATATTTCCAAGGTCTTCTGTTCCTTATGAATTGATATAATTTATTTCACATATCAAAATACTATTAATTACTAATATGCTGTTAGTATTATTACTTTATACATTTATCTCTTAGATTAATTCAGAATAAGGAAAACAAAATATTTTATTTTCATTTATTCTTTCTCTGACACTCCTCATTATATTGATCTGAGTTCCTGACCTAAATCATTTTCCTTCACCCTAAGAACTTTTTTTTTTTTTTTTTTAACATTTCTTGTAGAGAAGTTCTGCTGGCACTGAATCTCTTCAGTTTTGTTCATCTGAGGTCTTTATTTCGGCTTCACTTCTGTTTTTTTTTTTTTTTTTTAAGATTTTATTTATTTATTCAGAGAGAGAGAGAGAGAGAGAGGCCGAGACACAGGCAGAGGGAGGAGAAGCAGGCTCCATGCAGGGAGCCCGACGTGGGACTCGATCCCGGGTCTCCAGGATCACACCCCGGGCTGCAAGCTGTGCTAAACTTCCCAGCCACTGAGGCTGCCCTCGGCTTCACTTTTGAACAATAATTTCACTGTATATAAAATTCTAGATTATGGGACGTTTTTTCCAACATTTTAACTATTTCATTTCACACTCTTTCTGCTCGCATGGTTTCTCATGAGAAGTTTCCTGTAATTTTAATTTGTATTCTTGATCCTATATAGACTATAGATTAATTTTTTCTACGTCTTTCTAAATTTTCTCTTTGTCTTTGATATTATGTAGTTTGAATATGATATGCCTACGTGTTAGGGTTGTTTGGGTCAGAGTAGGGGGGATGTCAGGGCAGGAACGTAGCCTGTTTGGTGTTCTCTGAGCTTCCTGGATATGTATTTTGTTTCTGTAATTAACTTTGGAAAATTCTTAGCTATTATTATTTCAGATATTTCTTCTGCTCTGTACTATCTTTTCTTCTTCATCAGTTGTTTATGTAACACCTTTTGAAATCTCTTAGAGTTCTTAGATGTTCTGTTCAGGTTCTTGTTTTTTTTTAAGCTTACTGATTTTTTTCTCAGCTATATTGTTGAGACCATCAAAGGCATTCTTTGTTTCTGTGTTTTTGATTTCTAGCATTTTCTTTTGATTTTTTTTTTTTTAGAATTCCCATCTCTTTGTTTACATTATCCATCTCTTCTCTTTATTCCCATTAGACCCCTTAACCTGCTAATCGTAGTTAGAATTTCTTGTTTGATAATTCCAATATCTGTGTCAGATCTGAGTCTGGTTCGGATTCTTGCTCTGTTTCTTCAGACCGTGCTTTTTCTTGCATTTTCTCATTCCTTGTAATATTTTTGTGAAAGCTGATCATCATGTATCAGGTAATAGGAAATGAGATTACTAGGTTTCTAGCTTGAGATATAATTATCTGGTAGGAGTTGGGCAGTGTTTAATGTTTGCTCTAGCTGTAGGTGCTAAAGCCTTCAAATTCCTCTTGTCTTTTTGTCTCCCCTGTTGACCTGGGCTTCCCTAAGTACTCTTCAGAGAGATTCTGAGTCTTACAGCTCTTTCAGCTGGAATCCACTGGGTTTATATGGGAGCCCTGTTGGTGTAATGGTAAGGAATGGAGGAGCAGATGTGTCAATAATCTTATGATTAAATCTCAGTCTTTTAGTGGGCCTATATTTCTGGGCTGTGACCTTCACAAGTGTTTCGTAGCTTCCCTTCAACTTATTTGATATGAAGGCTAGAGGGGACTGCAGTGAGAGAAATGTCCTTCCCCCAAGTGGGGTAGAGTTCTGATAAAATCTGTGCCCCTGAAGAATAGACTTCAGTCATGATGAGCACTATGGGTCTATTTATTGATTATTCTTGCTCTTCCCTGTGCCAGAGCTACATGGTGAAAAAAAAAAAGCTACATCTTTTTTTGTCTCCTCACTATGAGAACCATGATGCGGTTCCTGGAGATAAAACCCATGAAAGTGTGGAAGCTCCCTAAAGCCTGAAGCCCCCAGGAGTTTCTCCCTCTCATGTTAGTCTGTACCCAGCCTCCAGCAATTCATCAAAATTACTCTATAAGTGTTTCTATCAGTTTGTGTCTCCAGTAGCTTCTCCTCTGTGTAAGCAGATCTTGGCTATGATTCTCTGGTTTTGTCTTTTTCTCAAATTTTGGGTAGTGGTTTGTCCTGCAACCTCAGTTCTCTCATAAGTCCGAGAAAAGTCATTGATTTTTAATTTGTTCAGCCTTTTGCTCTGCTAAGGACAGGAGTGGTAATGTCTAAGGTTTTACATATTAGAGTTGAAATCAGAAGAACTTCTATTTTATTTGCATTTATAGATTGTCAATAACTTGTTTTATTTTTTATTTTTTTAATAACTTGTTTTAAAACAAATATATGGCATTAGACATTTAACAGGTAGAAGCTTGTAGAGATAAGGAAGTTAATGCACAATGATATTAAATGACTTGTGCAAAGTGATAGGTACATTTGATAGAACATATTTAATCTATTTACATTTAATTAAATGTTAATATATTAATTATTATTTTTCTTGATTTGCAATTTAAGAACTTCATTTTAGAAACAAGGTTGCTATTTTTATTTCTGCCTCTAAAAATTTGCATATTATGCAAAGTATATGCTGTTCTTTGTGTGTTAAACTCACTAATGCTTTCCAGGTGTTCATTTTGTACATTTATTTTTGAAGATGATCATGTTTTGGTGTTTTAATCTTAATAAACCACAATATTTAATCTTAATAAACCACAAGATTTTTTATGTGCTCAAAAGTCTTAAATACAGGAAGGAAAATCCAGTGTTTTGAAAGAATAATATTTTTTTTTAGAGAGTGCACACCAGCAGGGCAGGGGGACAGAGGGAGGAGTGAGAGAATCTTAAGCAGGCTCCACACCCAGTGAGAACGCATGACCTGAGATCATGACCTGAGCCCAAATCAAGAGTCAGACGCTTAACCAACTGAGCCAGCCAGGTGCGTCCAAAGAATAATCCTTTAAATGATCACAAAAACTAGATTAAAATTATGATAGTAGGAGGGGAAATGCTGGGATCGGTGCTCATTGTTGGCATATTTGTGAAAACGACATTTGAAGGAAAAATTGAGTGTTTAAAGAGACTCTTTTTTTTCAAAGAAGCTCCAGTTTTATTTTTTTAAAAGACTTCATTTATTTATTCATGAGAGACACACACACACACACAGAGAGAGAGAGAGAGAGAGGCAGAGACACAGGCAGAGGGAGAAGCAGGCTCCATGCAGGGAGCCCGACGCAGGCCCTGGGCTGAAGGCAGCGCTAAACCGCTGAGCCACCTGGGCTGCCCAAAGTTTTAGACTATGTTAAACCCTTATTACCTAAGAAAATAAATTAAAATTTCTATTTTTCAATAAACATATCAAATACCCATTATTCTGTATGCACTCAATAAGTACTTTTTAAGAAAAAGAGCAAGATAGGAACGAATTCATGCATAACGGTCATGACCGAGCAAGACTGAACAAGTAAATCCATCCAAAGACTATAACAACCTTTGTTGAACTCTTACTCTGTGCTAGGTACTGTGCCAGGTGTTTTCTGTACAGCCTCTCAATCCTTGCAACAGCCAAGCATTTATAAAATCTGAAACTTAAAGGATTTAGTTGGCATTTCCAAAGTCTATTCTGGGACCTTTTCTTTCTCACTGTAGGCATTCTTCTGGGAGAATGAACTCACTTCTAGGACCTCAATTAGTATATATTGGTAATGCAGAAGTACCTCTCCCTCTTCCTCTTTCTCTCTCCCTTTCTCCCTCTTCCTCTCTCCTTCTCCTTTTCTATACGACCATGATGCTCCTGCTTTCTAGATGCATCTACTTACTCCATAGGTACATCCAATTTCTATAGACCTAAGCACTGTACTCCACCCCATGCTTTTTGCCATGTGTTCTCTATTGCAATGAATGGAGATGTCATCCATCCGATTACTCAGTCTTAGAGGGGTATCATTTCTTTTTAATTTAAATTCAATTTGCTAACATATAACACCCAGTGCTCTTCACATCATGTGCTCTCCTTAATGCCCATCACCCAGTTACCCCATCCCCCCACTCACCTCCACTTCCACAACCCTTTGTTTCCCAGAGTTAAGAGTCTGTCTTGGTTTGTCTTCTTTCTAATTTTTCCCCACTCAGTTTCCCTTTCCCTTATGGTCCCTTTCACTATTTCTTATATTCCACATATGAGTGAAACCATATGATGATTGTCCTCCAATTGACTTACTTCACCCAGCATAATACCCTCCAGTTCCATCCATGTCAGTGTAAATGGTAGGTAGTCATCCTTTCTGATGGCTGAGTAATATCCATTGTATGTATGTATGGGTATCATTTTTTTTTAAAGATTTTATTTATTTACTCATGAGAGACACAGAGAGAGGCAGAGACACAGGAAGAGGAAGAAGCAGGCTCCTTGTAAGGAGCCTAATGTGGGACTCCATCCCAGACCCTGGGATCATGCCCTGCTGAGCCACCGAAGCGTCCCAGATGGGTATCATTTTTGACTTATTGTTCCCTCTCATCCATCACCTCTAACTGATCACCAGTTCCTATTGATTCTGTTTCTGAGACAGATGATAAATCTGGCCACGTATCTTGTGTTCTTACTGTCACCACCAAAGTTTAAGCCACCATTGATTCTTTCCCTAATTACTACAGTGACCTCTAATGTGTCTTCTCTTCTGGTGCCACACCTGTCCACCCCACTCTACTCACCCACAGTAAGCTTCCTAATAGGACAATGGCTCCTCTTGGGGTAAATTCAGAAGTTTTTACCAGATTTGTATGGTTTTTCATGGCATTGACTCTATGTATCTAACTCTCTGGCTTGCCTTTCTTCCCACCCAGCATGTAGTCTTTTCTCCCAGCTTTGTTGACACTTTAAGATTGTGTATATTTAATGTATACAGTTTGCTAATTTTGTATACACATGTATTGTGAAATATTCAGTATAATAAAGTTACTTAACCTATTCATCACCTCACACAATGACTCTTTTATTTTATGGTAAAAATACTTAATATCTACCCTTTCAGGAAAATTCCAGTATACATTACAATATGGTTAACTGTAGTCACATTGTTGTACTTTAGATTTCCAGAATTTACTCATCTTGAATAACTGAAACTTAGTACCCCTGATGAACATCTTCCAATTTCCCCCGCCCCAGCCCCTGGTAACTATCATTCTCCTCTAGCATATATTCTTTGACTTGGTTTACTGATTTTTCTTTTCAATTCCCCAACTATATTATTTCTTGCCTCCTGGCTTTGTGGTTGGCATTTCCTTGACCTGGAATACTCTTACCCTTTACAGTTCTTTCCCCATTAACCCCATTTGTCACTTGTATCTCTCAGCTGAAATGTCACTTTTTCCTGGGAAGCCTTCCCTATATACTTACATCTGGGTTAGTTTTCTTTTCTACATGGTCCCACATCATACTGTGTCTCCTAGAATTGCCCTTATCATATGGTATTTGTTTGCTCATTTGCTGTATCCTCCGTCATAAATATAAATTCCTTCCGAGGTTGCCTGCCATCATCCTTAGCACAAAACAGTGTTGGAACCTAGTAGGAGCTGAGCAAAAATTTGATGAGAGAATGGATGAAAGTGCTATACTACCGACAAACGGCAAATCCATGTTAAAAGCTCAAGATTCTCTTTGTTCTAAGGCTTTTCTAAGCAACTTCTCTCTGCTACCTCAATCTCAAAAATTAATCGGATATAGAATATAAGACCAGAATACTTTAAAAATAGCAGAGGAGGGGCCAGGTATGCTCAGGATAAACTCAGGCAGAGCATGTAAGTCGGATAAAAAAACTGAAAAACTTGTACCCTTTGGTGGTAAAGGTTAATATTTATTATCCTAGGGAGGGGAGGTGGGTGGGGGAATGGGGTAAATGAGCGACGGGCATTAAGGAGGGCACTTGTAACGAGCACTGGGTGTTTATATGCAACTGATGCATCACAAAATTCTACCCCTGAAACTAATACTATACTACATACAACTAACTTGAATTTAAATAAAATCCTGGGGGGAAAAAAAGATTTATTATCATAGTATATCAGATCTCACAGGATTTGGCTAATCTGTAGGCCAAACCAGTATAAATCAAGGTTTAATTGTATTCCATTTCTAAAGAGAAGACCAACAGGAAAATTGAAATAGAAAAAAACAATTTTAATAAAAAATTGAGATTGCTTTGTTAATGCAGAACCCCACTAGAAAGGAGTATTTTGCCTCCTTTTCCTTCAAAAAATACTGTAATACTTTTGTTTGACATTAAGGTACTAGTCTAGAAATATTCTGAAGTAATTCTTTACAATTGCTTATTTAAAAGTATGGTAGCCCAAATTTAGGACTTCCAGGAATCTTGGATGTGGTAAAAACAGGCTTTAAAAATATAATTTCCACCCTTCAGGACTATAATTGAATGCTTCCTTTTTTTTTCTTTTTATATTTCTTTCTAATAAGAATTACAAAGTAAAAAGGCTTTTCGCCCTCATAGAATCATCAGAGCACTTGTTCGATGCTTTTGATAGTATTTACGTTATCACTTGAGCTTACTTATTTCTGCTGATTGTAAAGTAGTTTTCCAGAGGCTCACCCTGCCACAAAGTGCACAGGCAGGTTAAATTCTATGATAGCCTGGTTCAGCCTACCTGAAAACCATTAAATACTCACCAAGGGAACATTCCACCATGAATATGTATGTATCCCATTTGTTACACATTTCCATAGCAGAGTTGGAAAGAGTGGGTTGATTTCTATCTTTTTCCCTCCCTCCTTCCCTCTTCCTTCTTTCCTCCTCCCCATACCTAGATGTGGTTTGTGTCCAATTCCCCAACCTGGTGATATATTTTCTTTGTCAAAGTAAGGAGGTACACAGCGGAGATACTAAAACTATGTCTAGTCTGGAACATCAGTTACATGAAGCCAGAGTTAAAAATAGTCATTTGAGACATGACACTAAAAGAGCCCATCCAAAAGCAGAAATACAAAATTAGACAATAGATGGGCCTGGTGGATTCAGCTTCATTTTGCATTGGGTTGCTGTGGTCTTTGTTTTTTTTTTTTTTTTTTTTTTTTGCTGTGGTCTTTGAATGGCTGAGCCAGACTGAGGTCATCCAGTCCAGGGGGCCTCTGGGAGTGAGGAACTCCAGATCAGGCTTGTTGTGATCTCTAATGCTAAGTCTGCTCTGTTAGCATTTGGCAAGAATTAACTGGAAGATTGACTGATTGACCTATACAGTCAAAAAGTAAAATCATATGCAATTTAAAAACTCTCAGGGGTCTTTATATTTATATTTTGCAAATACAGATTTTTTGAAAATGTTACAGCCTTTAAATCCCTATCTGAAAAAGTAGGTCATTCAGTGATGAGGTCTATTGAGTCCTTCCGTTAATTATTAATGTGAGAAGGAATCTCAAAAAATCCAGATTTCTTGACTACCCCACTGCTCCATGCCCTCTGTGAGATTGGGATTTGCTGGTAGGGCCCAGGAATTTGCATTTTAACTGAACAATGGATGGTCTGGGGACCATCTTTTGAGGCATAAAAAAAAAAAAAAGAAGCCCCAAATGGATCTTGAAGATCCAATCCTATTAAATCTTATCAGCTTTAACTCAAAGACAAATTCTACTTTGTTCAGTATGGTGTTGTTAGTAGGAACACACAATAGGAGTTTGGTGACCGTAACTTCCTTCCTCCTAGTCCTCTGCTGCCTCTTTTTGTTGTTGTTGTTGTTGCCTCTTTCTAAGTGGAGAGGATCATCCCACCACTTAAGTCATCTAGCCACTTACCTGAGACAACCGGCAGACCAGCTTCTTGCACAGAAAGAAGGATGCTTTCCTTTTCCTACATGTCCATCAAGACCCTTAAATTCTCTGCTTCTGTATCTTGAGAGGTCTTTTAATTTCATCTGTTACTAATGTGTTTCTTCCATCTCTGCTTATTCAGATTTACCTGTAGTAGAAAGTCAGGTGCAAAAGTTCCTAAACTCCTCATGCCCCCAAATAGTGGGATCTTTGATTGCCCTAACCCCCCTACATTCCAAAGTGTATCTCTTATTGCACTTACCGTGTGTTACTGTGTAACATACCTGTGCTTATGTCTACACCTCTTAGCTCTTTTTATTAGACTCCCTGATTTGATGGTCATTCACTTTTGTGTCCCACAATAAGTAAAATGTGTTTGTCTTTAAAAAGTGTTCATTTGCTTGAGTAGTGAAGGGATGAAGACGGCTTGTTGGATTGTAATAATTCTAAAATCTAAATGTTCACCTTCATTCAGTCAATATACACTTATTAAAAACTACTGCTTATTCTGCAAGCTGCCGGGTCCTGTATATGAGGACCTAAAATGTCTAAATAATTGACTTTTAGGCTCTATTTGGTTGGGTGGATATCTCTTTGGCCTGTTTAGTTAAATGGCTTGTTAAATGTTTGCCTTAGAAATAAATGTTCCCAAACATACTTAAAACCATGTAGGCCTAGTCCATAAGGGCGTATACATCTGAAGTCTTTGTACTATGGGGGTATATTAAATTATTTTCCTTTTTAACACCTTGAATTATTCTTTCTTTTTAAATAAATGTATATCCATACACAGGTAAACCTGCATAAGCACTTGGGCAGTTTTTAAACTTTTGTCAAAATACAAATTTGAAATGATTTGCTTCTCTTCTCTTTTCCTACCATTTCAGATGATGGAAAATTGTCCTTTGAAGAATTCAAAGCATACTTTGCAGATGGTGTTCTGAGTGGAGAAGAATTACATGAACTCTTCCATACCATTGATACACATAATACCAAGTAAGGAACTTTTCTATTGGGTTCTGCAAACGATGTAGAGAAGGTATGAACAACCACACACTAGATGGAGAGAATGAGAAAATACGTAGAGGGCACGTTTTGTAATGTTTGATTCTCTGTGGTTAATTTTGAGACACCCCCTTTTGAGTAATTCTAATACTCCGAAAAGCTGAGTATTGAATTGCAAAACAGTGATCTTCTGTTGGGAGCCCTCTTAAGGTAGCCATAGGGTGTGCAGAGATTATAAATAATTCTCATTCTATCATTAAGAAGAAAGTAGAATTTTACCTCATTTCTTAGGTTTCATCTCCATTTTCCTCATCTAAGAATTGTCCTTAGGCCATTCTTCTATTAGTGCAGTAAAATGTGGAGCTGCAGTGATTATCTGGACAATTCAGATGTGCTTAACTCTAAGTCCCTGTTACCTGAGACATGCAGGTAATTCAGGACACGGAATTTTTTTTCTATTATAATCAATGAGTACAGTGATCTATCTTTTTTATTTATTTTGCATATATAAGTCTTTGCATTGGTAGAACGTTGTTAAAGTTTCTATTTATATTCTTACTATACTTAAAAATGTAAAATAATGAGGAATTGAGGATATAGAACAACAGAAATGTGCTGTTTGGTTTGGGTAATTGAACCAAATCCCATTATCTGTAACAGTCATGATTGCAGGATTCTAATGTGGAAGATGTGTCATTTTGGTCACGCGGGAAGATCCATCAGCGTGTCTGCTACTTGAACAATCACTGTCTTGCTTTAGGCAAAGCGTTGACATGGTTCCAGGCAGTGAGCCAGCTTGCCAAGAAAATGCTCTCGGACTACATCTAAGCACAGACTTTTTTTGTGGCAACCTAGTAAGAAAAGTTTAAGGATTAAATTCGCTTTCCCCAAGCAGCTGCAAATTTGTTAAATAATCAATCTGTAAGTTTCCTGACTTCTGTTGGAATTTCAAATTCCCTATGAAATGGCTTGTTTTGTTGTCAGAAAAGGTGTTAACTGATAACTGTGTCAGAAGCTCCATTCCCTTCAACAGATCTGAGTCCCTCCTAGCTATGGGTAGTGTGACAGCTTATAATTTATGGGACGTAGACCCCACTAACTGATCTTTTTTTTTAAATTTTGATGATTTTATGTATTTATTTATTCATGAGAGACCCAGAGAGAGAGAGATGCAGAGACCCAGGCAGAGGGAGAAGTAAGCTCCCTGTGGGGTGCCTTTGGCTCAGGGCATGACCTTGGGGTCCTGGGATTGAGTCCTGCATCTGGCTCCCTGTGAGGAGCCTGCTTCTCCCTCTGACCATGTATCTGCCTCTCTCTCTCTCTCTCTCTCTGGGTCTCTCATCAATCAATCAATAAAATAAATAAAATCTTTAAAAAAAAAAGAAAATATCATAGATACTGTAACTGAGGTATGTTCACGCACCTTGGGATCACACAGTGGGACAAGGAAATTTTTAGCCTAGTTTGGCAGCCTCCAGGACTGTTCTTAGCATTAGGGAATCTGGAGTTGAGTCTTTATGGGAGAGCAGAAACTAGGTAGGTAAAAAAAGGGATGGGGGTACATATATTCCAGTGGAGGAAAAAGCATAAGTAAAGGCCTGGACGGTTTAGCTGGTTGGGAGGGACAAGTATTTTCATCTTACCAAAGTGTCGGTTGTAAGGCTGAGAGCAGGAGGAGAAAATCTGGGAAGGGAAGAATGGGCCAGACAGGAAGGAATTGGCACTCTTGAGATGCAAGAGCGCTTCAGATTTAAACTGCAGGCTGGGAAATGCTGTTCAAGCACTTAAGCCAGGGAGAAACGTCCTTATAGGTTACTGTGGCTCCACTGATGGACAGAGCTAAGGGGGTAAAGGTGGAGAAAGACCACAGATGTTAGCTGAAGTCTTAAATGACTGCTAAGAATAATGTTTATGCATAGAAGAAAGGAAGAAAGGAAGCCGTGTGAGCCGGTCTGAGAAATGATAACCTAAGTGAAAAAACAAGCAGAGGCTCCGCTTGTGGCTCAGATGTTGGAAGTTGAGATGCTAATACTCCATTATGTATGCTGATTATTTCTTCCTCATTACAGTTATTATTAGAGTTTTAACAATATCCAGGACTGGAACAATTGCTGAGAATCACAGTTGCAAAATTAGGCGTCACAGGGATTTTTCGAAACACATTTACTCCTATTAGTGAAAAGTAAAGTGTTCGGTAGACTTTACTGGTCTGATTTGGTATTTTATTTATACATTTATTAGTTGGAATTACTTGGCATGCATTAAGATTATATTAAGTGCTAAAGAAGTATAGGCAGTGATTTATACAGTAAGTCCAAAGGAGTAATTATTTCAAACAGTTACTCTCACATACGCATTCGTAGAAGCACTTTAAGTGTTTTCTGGTAACTGTTTTATGATAATGGTGCTCAAACTAATTTGGAGCTGAAATATATTAGAGACTTCTGAATTGTATTAGTGAAATTCCTTTTTTATTTCTTTTAAAAAAAGAATGTCAGTGTCAGGCTTTGATTTTTTAAGGAGATTAATTCGAACATTGACACAAATTTCGGAGCTACACTTCAAGCAAATGATAACTTTTGTCTTTGCGTGATCCAAGTTTTAATTAGTTTAGTGATTATATTATATATGCCATATATTCTTTCCCCTTCCACATAATTTGTAAGAAAATATGTTCTCATATTGCCAACTAGTCAGATTTGCTCAAGGATACATCTGGCCTGAGGATGGGCTGGACTGTGTCACACAGACTCATGGTCTCATATTAATGGTGAACCATGAGATTCGGATACCATGAGTGTGTGCTGCTGAGGCCCCGAGGGATGCCTGGTTCCTGTCCCCCTCCCGTCTGGTGGTTTAACTTCCTCTTGGAGGTCCATTAAGTCACTGTCTACTTAATGCACTGCATTTTCTTGAGCTGATTTGAGTAAGATTCCATCC
Source organism: Vulpes vulpes (assembly GCF_048418805.1). Classification (NCBI taxonomy): domain Eukaryota; kingdom Metazoa; phylum Chordata; class Mammalia; order Carnivora; family Canidae; genus Vulpes; species Vulpes vulpes. The sequence continues at coordinate 43,220,964 of NC_132792.1, read as the reverse complement.
CATGCAAAAGTGTATTCTAAGATCATATTAGCTCATTCCTGCCATCTATGGAAATTTATCGTTTTGCTATAAATATTATATTTGCCATGTTTGAAAAGTGACATATCCACTCTGAAAATATTTGGAAAGAAAGAAGGAAAATATTGAGAACCTATCTTGCTAGCTAAAGTCTCCTTTTTTTCTCATGAAGAATGTTCTTGAAATATCAATCATGGAAAGCAAATATTATTTAGAAATGTAATTATAGCTGTTCCTGTAGTACCACATAAGGTATTTTAAATACCAAAATTAAGTAAATTATTCCTTATAAAAATGACATTAAAAAAAAACCCATCAGGTAAACCTATAGATTTTCAGACCATGTTTTTATAAGTAGCTTTTAAATAGACAAACTATAAACGTAGAGCTGTGCATTGATAAAAATGAAGTTTTAATAAGTAAAAATTAAATATATTGCCCTCTCTACATGCTTTTAGGTAGCAGTTTTAATTTCCAAATCCAACTCTCCTGGTTTTCTTCCTTTCCTTTCATTCAGTCATTTCTTTGCTCCTTTATTTTAAAAAATCAATATATGCTTTTAAGAAATTATGTTTAGAGGATCCCATCGCAGGCAGCTTTTAATATGCCCTGGAGCCACTTGGACCTTTTCAGTCAGATTTCCTCTTCTGGATGCAACTATAACCAACAGAAATGAGAACAGATCCAAAGACGTGCAACTTCGTAAGAGCTTACACTTTTGAGACACTGCAGAGATTTCTATACATGGATATTACCAAGATTGGAAGTATCTATAGGTCTGAATCATAGGGAATTTTTTTAGTGTATTTCAAAATGAAACCATCCACCACACGTCCCTCTGTGTTCAGTAGGGTATCCAGGGACTTGTGGTCACCTTGCCAGCTTGCACAGGTGCAAGCTTAAGCTCAAGATGCGGTATTATCTTGTTCTAATGAGAATTCCACGAATCAACCTAGTTGTTTAATTAGAACATTTTGGTTTTTTTTGTTTTTGTTTTTTAATTTTTTTTAATTTTTATTTATTTATGATAGTCACACAGAGAGAGAGAGAGGCAGAGACACAGGCAGAGGGAGAAGCGGGCTCCATGCACCGGGAGCCCGATGTGGGATTCGATCCCGGGTCTCCAGGATCGCGCCCCGGGCCAAAGGCAGGCGCCAAACCGCTGCACCACCCAGGGATCCCCTAATTAGAACATTTTGCCAGAAATTATATTCAGGCCTAATATACACAGCCTGAATATTTCACTCAGAGCAGGGACTAGAAATGACAACACCCTAAATGAAAGTAGGAGAAATCTGAAGGCATCAGAAATCTAAATTCCCATCACCTTTATCCAAACATTAATTTTAAAATTGGCAGAACTTTTCCACCACGTTTGGACATTTAGAAAATTCTCATGAGTTGTTTTTTTTTTTCTTGAAGGGTATAACTGATTGAGTGTGGAACAAAAAGCCAGTGTATTTCTGTGAGTGATACTGGGGATATATAGCATAGCAAAGAAAAAGAAGTCCAAAATGTAAGTTTTTTGTCAAGAGGGCAAACTATTATTGAAATTTGTAACTTTCTCAAACTCTAAGGGAAATGCATACAATCTAATATTACAGAACATTCTGAAAAATGCCATATCCACCCTACTAAGCCTTTCAGGATTTCATAGACTTTTGTCAAGCCTCATTTTAACTGTCTAATCTCTGGGTCAGATATGCCTAATCTTTTTTCTTCTTCTTAAAAAGAAAAAAGAAAGAAAGAAAGAATTGTTAATTTCTCAGTCCTTTGAATTAGCCTTGTTACATCTTTTCCAGCTCCATTAAAGGGTTTCGGACACACATTTTTCTCAAATTTTGTATACATTACTGTCTAAAAAAGAATACACAAAGCGCTTAGCATATAAGTTGGGCAAAGTTCAGCACAGACTAAAATCTACAGCTTGTATAGCTTAAAAATTGAAAGCACCCCATCAGTTAGAGAGCAGGAACAGATAAAGAGGGAGATTAGTAGGTCAAGAGGAAACTTCCATGGTTCGTCAAAAGTGCTCTTACTCATCAGAAAGCCAGCTTGTCTACATTTTATAGTCAGTTAGAGGAACACGGGAATAAATTAACATAATTCCCCGTGGTGTTAACCATAGCACAGGCGGGGGAAAGATCCCCTAGAGACCAAAAAGGATTCTTTCAGTATCCTGCACTTTGGAGCTCCAGATTGTTAAGATAGACCAAATGGTAGAGCAGATGGGAGTTTTGCTCTTAGGTCACAGAGTGAACGCACAGAAAAGCTTCCCAGGGCCTGCAGATGGGGGTGGGGGGAGGGTTTGAAATAGAGATGGGCAACTGTCGTCTTCAGGTCGAGTATTCCTCATTCCAGGCTAAAATAATTTTTTTCAGTGCCGATTACTGGGATTTCACCCAATACTTGTTAAATTACTGAAGCACACCAAAGTGACAGAAATATCACCACCTACTGAAAGAGCATAGTCCATCTTGAGCTAGCTCTAAAAGCTCAAAAATCTCTTTCATAAGCTGAAAATTTCTCTCTCGACTTCCACTTATTTTTCTTAGTTCTGTTCCTTAGGGGCATGCAGAAGACAAATATTTTATGACAAGTCTTTCTAATATTTGAGGACAGTTTTATGCACCAATGATGAGATAAAAATCCCATAATAATTGGAGAGTAATGATAGCAGAGGGTTTATTCCAGATGGCAGGATTTGGTTCCTTCTGAAACAGAAGGTGGTTCATCCTGTATTTGTGCATGACAGTGAAATGCTAAAGCCTGATGAGTTGGTTGATGCAGCCACTTTCTCCCTTGAATTATTCATCACAAAATGTGTAAGTAGACACATTTTGTGGGCAGTAGGAAAAGAAGGCCCTATCAGTACCCCAGGGAAGGTTGGCCAAAGCATATGTGGTGTAGCTTGTACCACGTAGTGACTGGAAAGTTCTTTGTAGTGGGCAAAAGAGATATTCCTGTTAACATAACCAATCCCGTCTTCACCTGGAACTGGAAACTCAGAAAGCAGAACCAAGACCTAAGTGCCTGGAGAACAAGGAGGTCGCAGTCTCAGGTGCTGAGCAAGTATGCCAGGCCCGAGAGGTGCACAGTGAAGAACTTAGAAGAGAGTAAAAGGTGGTGTAGCTGCATCTCAAGATGTCAAGTGAGGGAAGGGAAAATCAAACTCCAGAGTATAACGGGTATGATGGGGTGGACGGAGCAGGTGTCCAGAGTTGAGGTTGAGCAGTATGGAGTGGGCAAAGGAGCTGTGGCTGCAGAGGGCTCCAAGTATTCCAGCAAGGCCCAAATTGGCCAAGAGCAAATGAGCAGCCAACACAGATGGAACATTTCTTTCAGCTCTATGAGCAAGACTTGGCTGTAGCACAATGAGCTACCACCACCTCACACAGGTCACAATGGCTAAAATTAACCACTCCGGAAGCAGCAGATGTTGGTGAGGATGTGGAGAAAGGAGCCCCCTCTCACATTGCTGGTGGGAATGTAAACTGGTGCAGCCGCTCTGGAATATAGTATAGAGGTTCCCCCAGGAAGTTAAAAATGGATCTACCCTATGACCCAGGAATTGCACTACTAGGTATTTATGCAAAGGATGCAAACATAGTAATTTGAAGAGGCCCTGCACCCCAATGTTTATAGCAGCAGTGTCCACAATAGCCAAACTATGGAAAGAGCCCAGATGTCCATCAGGGAATGAATGGATAAAGAAGAGATTGTGTGTGTGTGTGTGTGTGTGTGTGTGTGTGTGTGTAGAACTAGAACTAGAGTTTTATGCTAAGCAAAAGGAGTCAGAGAAAGACAAATACCGCATGATTTCATTCATCTGTGAAATTTAAGAAACAAAACAGATGACCAAAGGGGAAGAGAAGGAAAAATAAAATAAGATAAAAAGAGAGAGGGAAGCAAACCATAAGAGACTCTTAACTCTAGGAAACAAACTGAAGGTTGCTGGAGTGGGGGTGGGTGGAGGACGGGGTACCTGGGTGACGGGCATGAAGGAGGCCACTTGATGGAATGAGCACTGGGTGTTATGTGCAGCTACGCATCACTAAATTCTACCCCTAATAATACACTATATGTTAACTAACTTGCATTTAAGTTAAAAAAAATTTTTTTAAAGACTTAGCTGTAGGAACTGAGCTGTGAGTTGACCGCTGTCCAGGCATTAAGTAACCTCCTTGGCATAACCAGAGAAAGGCCAGGAGGTGTATGCTGTTTTCCAGAGAGAGTCAGGAATTCTGTTTTCTTGAGCAGATCCTCTTGCTGGATGTCAGGATGGTTACTAGAAGCCCTGGGTTCGTATCGCTACCAGCTTGGTGAGCTCCCAGAGATTGCTTTCCTTTCCCAATATCCCAGCAGAATTCTGATCTTGACTTGTGTTAGCCTGGCTTGGGTTTCATTCACATCCCTGGAAAGTCACTGTTTTTAGGAAAAGAGGATGTGAACGAGAACCGGGATGCTATTTTCAGAATAAAGAGGACTAGAGGCTGGGCAGGCAAGACCTGTAGGTCACCTGCTGACTCGACCTCAAAGACTTCCCTTTACCCACTCATAGCGGATTATAATCCACTTCCCTAATGGGCCAAGAGGCTTGGTGGGGCTTGAACTCCAGAGAGTTTCTATTGAGTGTGAGGTCATTCGGGACAATCTGGAGTTCTCTCTAATGGAAAAGATGGAAGCTGGAGATCCTGGTTACATGAGCTGTCCGAGGTTCTGGTTCCCTACACCTCCTCCCTTCCTGACCATCTGATTGTGTCACGTCCCTGTGTTCCTCTGTTCCCTTACTCTAACTCCTACAATCATGCCTGCAGTGCGGTGTCTTTGCTCCTTGTGGTCCTGCCAACCCTCTGTATCTTCAGGGACTGCCCAAATTTAGGCAGGCTCAGTGAGTGACACCTGTTCTTTATTCCCTTAGTCTTGCTCCATAGTTACTCCCACCTAGTTTGGATACTCGGGGCAGTTCTCACATACTGTGTTATCCTTATTTCTTAAGAATTTAAAGATTAGCACCATGAACATGGCTAAAAGAAACACTATTTGATCATATTTTTTTAAAGATTTTATTTATTTATTCATGAGAGACACAGAGAGAGGCAGAGACACAGGTAGAGGGAGAAGCAGGCTCCACGCAGGGAGCCAGATGAGGGACCTGATCCCAGGACCCCAGGGTCATGCCCTGAGCTGAGGGCAGATGCTCAACCACTGAGCCACCCAGGCGTCCCTATGTGATCCTATTCTATACTGGTGCACTTTTGCCACATTTTTAGAGTCTAAAAACAGAAGTCTTAAGAGTCTTTCTAGACCTCACCCTAATCCGTAACCACGTCTCCAGTTATTGATTCCATTTGGCCATTAGCACTAAACCTGCGGACATCAAATTTACTTATTATTCAGCTATTTTTCAGATGTGCCTTTCACCACAGTCATCTCTGAAACACATTTACTTTCTTTGAGCATCTGTAGCTCCTATGGAGAGAAAAAAAACAGGCTGTTTCCTGAGAGTTCCTTTTAAAATTCTTTACTTTCCCGTGAAGCCTTTTCCTTGACACCACTGCCGCTTCCTCTTAAATCAGGCCATCCTACAATCTGCAGTGTTGATTGAGCTGAGGATTCTTTCCTGGATGAAAAGTGAGGACTCAACAAATCTACTTTATAATTAAGAAGATTAGCATAGTTTGGGGGGATTTATAAAGGAGAGAATTTTTAAGGAGATTTTTTTTTTTTCAGATGATGTGGGAAATGGATTAGTTGTGGTTTCTGAGAAAAAAAGAGTTGGTCTCAATTTTCTCTGATGGTAGAGAAGACAAATTTGTGTCAAGGCAGTTCATATATAATTTCTAAAATTATATTGAGAAAGTGTTTAATTTTTAATTGAATAGAAAAGTACATTTATTGACTGAGCACGTGCCAGGCACTTACTTGCATCGTCTTATTTAATCTTCACAAAAAACAAATAAAAAGGTATCATTCCTCTTCACAACGTACAGTTAGGCAGTCTGATACAGAAAGTTCAGTGACTCACCCAGGGTTACACAGGGATGGTATGTAAGGGCCCGGGAATCTCATGGCTACCTGAAAACCAAAGTCAAGCTCATGGTCAGGCCACTTCAGTAAATTTTCAGATTTTCAGCTATTTATTTTGTCTACCAGAAGTCAAAATATTCCATAGCCAGTCTTAAAAATCACTTTCAGGTATTTTCTTTTTGATGAGAAGGTGGTTCATTCTCTCCAGCAGAATATATTTGGATGTACAGTATAGAGGTAATTGCCTTAATTGCTGCTTTAATCTCTTCCCTTTTTATAATCATTATGTAGGATTTTTACAGTGTGGGAGTCGCCACAATGTAGAGATGTTATTCTTTTTCTCTGTGGACATTATTTCCATTCTTTGCACATTTCCCCACCCTCCATCCTACCTTTATATTGGGGATTCATCTCCTACTTTTGGACTTAGTTCCCAGCCGCCTTCCATCCCGTCACTGTGCATTTGGCTCATTTTCTCCATTGTTCTTCAGAGCACTCACAGGGTTTTACTGTTTCCTTTAATCATTTGTGTTAAAGGCCTTTGCTTTCAAGCTCTTTCAGATCATCTTATATTTTTAACCTTATCCAGAGAATTCTTTTCTGGTTGTCATCTCTTCCTCCCAGTAAAGAACGTGAATTCTCTTTTAATTTTTACTGAACTCACTTCCCATCCACCATAATACAATTGCTGGTTGTAAAGTAAAATTGATCACTGCTCAGAATAAAAATTGTCTACGGAGAAACCTAGGTGAATTATTTATTCACAGTATGCGGTATTCTTTCTTCCCTAATGGATCCACCAAATGGTTGAAATCAAGTCAGCAGAATGTTAACCCCAATCTTTTAAAAACACACGATGCTTACTTCTTGGATGTTTTCTTCTCTCTTCATCCCCCAGCACACCAACCAATTGTGTCTTTTTTTTTTTCCCCAGCTCATTTATCTTACGAATCCATCTAATTCTCTTTATGGTCAGGACCACTACCCAAACGCAAGCTTTCTTTCTTTTACAACTGCATTATTCTCAAAATGGTCAGTTTGGTGGCGTATTTACAATTTTTTTCTCTATGATACCTCCAGGTTTTAGGATTTTTGCAATGAGTATAGATTATAAATAGTCTGATAGTGATTGCTTCCTTTGGAAATGCAATTTTTCCAGAGCAGTCTCTTAAGGAAGATAGTTTATTCTATAATAAACAATTATATAAATAGCATATACTTACTGTAAAAAGAATTCAAATAATACAGAAATCTTAAGAAAGAACATAAAAATACCTGAAATTTCACCACCTTGACCTAACTACCAATAGCATTTGGTTGCCATGCTTCTATTGTGTGCATTGTTTTAATCACAGAAAGCTATTTTCTTGGATTTCTTCCCCTCTCTCAGGATCCACGCCAATCTCACCCCACATGACCAATCTGGACCACCTAAGCTGTGATCTTCTGTATCGTTTTCCATATTTAAATAATCATATATACATGATTTCCCTGACCTTTCTTACTAGGTTATATTTCTCATTCTACTTTCTCCTTATAGTGTGTATCTGTTCTCCGAAGCATTCATATAAACTACAATTTTATGTTTGTTCAGTGTTGATTTGATTAATGCTCACCTCCCTGGTGTAAACTACATGAAGGCAGAGGTCATGACTCTTGCTTTCCAGCAATTCCCAGACCCAGCACAGTCTCTAGGACATAGTGTGGGCTCAGTGAGAAGGGATGGTTTCCTGCTTCCCTGTGTCTCATGCTGTGCACTTGGCCTGAATAGTCCTGCCCCTCACCTCTACCTCATAAACTTTTCCAGCCATCAGGGTCTATTCAAAAGTGATGTTGCAATGCAGAAAGAACTCCACTTAAATGCTTAAGCACTTAATGCTTAAGTGCTTAAATCCCTCCACTTTCTAGCAGTGAGGACTCTGGGTGGTCATTGCTATTTACTGAGCCTTAATTTCATTGGCTGCAAAATGGAGCCCAGGTAAAAACTCATTTTGCAAGGTTTAGCAATAATATGTAAATACCTGTCACAAAATAGTGATCATGATTATTATTATTAAGATGTATTCACTAACCTTTCCTTCTTTCCTGATTATCATCTTCTTTCTCCAAATTTTCTATAATTGCAGTTTATACTTTGACACAATACCATATAGTTGTATATCATCTATTATTTTTTGCTGATTGTTTCGTGAACATATTAACCTTGTCTCTAAATCTAAATCATGCAATCCTTTGAGGCAAGAATATGGTTTTCTCATCTTTCCAGTAATTGCTACAATACATTCGGTAAGTACTTAGTTGATTGATTGCTATAGGAATGGGATATATTGACTGGATGTAAGAAAAGCATACAATGGCACGTTAGGGTTGACTTTTAGAATTTAGATCCTGGCTGACTGGCCAGGGAAAGGATGATGCTACTAACAGATCCTCTCAGATCAAAAAGGAGAATTGACTCTTTTTGTAGGGGAAAGAATAAATAATGAGTCTGGCTTTGGACTCTCAAACATTTGAAATGTTATTTCTCTTTTAAAATAGTTCTCTACTCCCATGAATTAAAAACCATGTGATGTAATTTTAAGATGTAAATATGGATTATTTCTTTAACAGACAAAAAATATGTTCAAAATAAGAATTTTTCTTTGTCCCTGTATATTTAGTAGATCTGTATTTATATATAAACAAAGCTTCCCTGCTTTAAAAGAAGCTCCTACTATATAGAACATTATATTCTCGTTTCTGTTCTTAAAACGATTCTTGTGACGCGTCAGTGGCTCAGTCTGTTGAGCATCAGCCTTTGTCTTGGGTCATGATCTCGGGGTGCTGGAATCAGTCCTCCAGTTGGGCTCCCTGCCCAGTGGGGAGTCTGCTTCTCTCTCTCTCTCTCTCTCTGCTCATGCTCTCTCTCTCTCTCTCTGCCTCTCTCAAATAAATGAATAAATAAAAATCTTACAAAAAAGGTTTCTCAGTGGGGAAAAAAATAGAATGGGAAGAGCTTTTAGTAGTGAACTCACACTATATTAGGAAGAAAGCTGAGCATGGGTATCAGCTGAACGTTATTCTTGACTCATTCACTAATGGGCTTAATGGTTTAATTTTGTTTTTAAGTTTTTCTGGGAATCTGTTTTTAATGAACTTTAGATTAAAAACAATGATTCAGAGTAATTAAAAATCTACATGTGGAAAAGCTCAAAGGGATTTTTGTCTTTAATATAGAGTATATTCAGAGAAACATAGTCAATGAAAAGAGCATAGTATGAATGTATGAAAAATTGCTACCCTCATTGTATTTGAAGAAGTATTCTTTAGGGCGAAGAAGGCAATCTAGATTTCAAAGCCCATGACAGACATCTCTGTCCTTGGTTTATTATTTAAAGTCTTTGACATAAGTTTTCTTGACCAGTAACATGAATCCCTGGAAATTTAATAAAAATGTTATGGATATTACATATTTTAATTTTGGTGAGAAGAGCAGAGAGGTGGCTGTGATACGCTGTATCAGACACTCAGTGTTATGGCCAGAACAGCAAAGAACCAGCATGTGAGACTCACTTTTCCTCTTAACTTCTAAATCAGGCCCATAGCCTTTTAGGAATAATTTTTTAAAGATTTTATGTAAGTATGTATGTATGTATTAGAGAGAGAGAGAGAGAGAAAGTGCAAGTAGAGGAAGAGCAGAGGGAGAGGGACAAGCAGACTCAGTGCTGAGTGCAGAGCCCATTGTTGGGGACGATCCCATGACTCTGAGAGTAAGACCTGAGCCAAAATCAAGAGTTGGAGGCTCAACCGACTGAGATATCCAGGTGCCCCTGAATAGTTTTATATCAACCCTGATTTAGAAAAAAAAAACAAAAAACAAAAACACAAAAGACAAAACAAAACAAAACAAAACTCGAATATGGAAAGAGCTTACCCCAAAAACCCACTGAAAGTTCTTTGGAATTCCAAGGAAGAGAATCCTAGCGATTAGGAAGAGAAGGAGGCTAATAAATTGAACTTTGAAGGGTCTAAGAGTCTGTCTGGCATACCAACTGAACTTACCATTCTTTTTTTTGTTTTTTAAAGATTTAATTTATTCATGAGAGACACAGAGAGAGAGAGAGAGAGAGGCAGAGACACAGGCAGAGGGAGAAGCAGGCTCCACGCAGGGAGCCCGATGTGGGACTTGATCCCGGGTCTCCAGGATCACACCCTGGGCTGAAGACAGACGCTCAACCCCTGAGCCCCCGAGGCATTCTTCTAACAAAGTGTTAGTGTTTACTGTGTGCCAGATATCGCGCGAGGTACTTAGGATATGGTGGTGAACAAGAGATTTATAGTTTAGCCGAGGAAGTAGAAAAGTGGTAACTTGATTAATTATGGCAGGGAGATAGAAACTGTTTTGGAGTTAGGGGTGGGGGCTGACCTAGTGGAAAGGGGTCAGCCAGGACCTCTTGAAAGCGACTTTTAAGTGAATGTTGAGCTACTATCAAGAAGAGGTGTGGATTTGAGTGGGGATGGAGATGAGAGAAGTTTCTAGCCGAAGAGAATGGCATATGGGGAAGCTTTGAGTAAGAGAGAGTGTGGCATATTGGGCGTCTTGGAAGACATGCAGTCAGCCCAAATCACTGTGTTCAGGAGGGTGCTGGTGGAGAGAGGGACCAGAGAGACAGACAGAGCCACTTATGAAAGGCTCGTTAGCCAGTGGAGCATCTGGGTTTCTACCCTCAGGTCGCTGTGGAGCCATCAAAGGGTCTTCAACATGGAAGTGACCACACTAGGTTTCTGGTTTAGAAAGATGGATCTCCCCAAAACTAAGAGGATTGATAAAAGGTGACAAGTCTGGAGACAGAAAGACCAATTAAGAGGCTGCTTCAGCGATCCTTGAAAATAATGTTTATCTGAATCATCATTTTAAAAAAATAGTCTTTCTGAGTAGGTTTAAATCTTTCTGATCTGGAAAGATATTGAATGATCAATACTTTGATAATGCAGAGCAATAATACTGGCTAACTTTTATGTGCCAGTTTTATAATACTTTAAAAAAAATTTTTTTTAAATTTATTTATGATAGTCACAGAGAGAGAGAGAGAGAGGCAGAGACACAGGCAGAGGGAGAAGCAGGCTCCATGCACCGGGAGCCTGATGTGGGACTCGATCCTGGGTCTCCAGGATTGCACCCTGGGCCAAAAGCAGGCGCTAACCCGCTGCGCCACCCAGGGATCCCCTTATGTGCCAGTTTTAAGTATGTTCCATCATTAACTTATTTAATCTTTACCAAAAGACACCTACGAGTGAGCCCATTTTGCATGAGGAAGCCGGAACACGGAGAGATTTAGTAATTTTCCCAAAATCACACAGAGAGTGTGAGGTAAGCCTGGGCAGTCTGGCTCTTAGTCATTACTCTCTACAGTGTCCTGTTAAATCAATCTCTTTTTAAGAAAATATTTTATTTATTTATTTGAGAGAGAGACCACAAGTCAGGGGAGGGGCAGAGGGTGAAGCAGGCTCCCCGCTGAGCACAGAGCCTGATGCAGGGTTCCGATCCCAGGACCCTGGGATCATGACCTGAGCCAAAGGCAAATGCTCATCCACTGAGCCACCCAGAGGTACCCCTAAATCAGTCTTTATGTACTCTCCTGATGTCTGGCAAAGTGGTAATCCTCACGCTGTTTCTGAAGGCATTGGCCAAGCAAACTTTTCAGTGTTTTGTTCAACTTGGGTTAGTCATACTTGTAATTGCAGAACTGCATGAAGCACAGAGTCCTTGCTCATTGCTGCCTCCTGGGTTCAGGCCGGAGGGTGGGGGGGGGACTATGGTGGCTGGGAAGCTGTCCCATTCATTTCATTCTGGGCACGCTGTCTTAACTCTTCTATGAGGGCTATTGCTAGTGTCTGTGGCAGGGGCGCTGGTGTCCTCAATTAATAGAAATCTGATCTTTCAAGAGGTGTTACTGTGGAAGAACAAAAATAGCTGTGACGAAGCTGTCAATTTAGTGACCAAGTAGTTGGAAGTAGTTGATCGGACAATGTGCGTAGAAACGAACTATCTTGGGCTCTCTAGAGAGCCCTTGGAGATTAAACTCTCCCTCTCTGAAGAGTTCACCTTAGAAATGCGAACTCCAGTTGATAGGAATTGCTTTTTTTCCTAATCATGTCGTTGGCAGGCAACAGGAGCTTGGAAAATGGACTTCCTTTGAAAAAAGAGATGGGCACAGTCTAGAGACAGATGAGGGTCAAAAGGACCTTGACTTCAGTAATAACAGGAGAATATTGGAGCTGCTTGAATCTCTGGGTATCATCTGGGAAAGGGAGTTAAGAAATGCCGTCGCCAACTGGAAGGTATTATGCTGAGCGAAATAACTCAATCAGAGAAAGAATTATATGATTTCACCTGTATGTGGGATTTAAGAAACAAAATGGAGGATCATAGGGGAAGAGAGGGAAAAATAAAATAAGTCAATATCAGAGAGGAAGAAAAGCCATAAGAGACTCCTTTTTTTAAAAAAAAAAAATTTATTCATGAGAGACACAGAGAGAGGGGGTGGGTGGTGCAGAGATATAGGCAGAAGGAGAAGCAGGCTTCCTGCAGGGAGCCCGATGCAGGACTCGATCCCAGGATCCCGGGATCACACCCTGAGCCAAAGGCAGATGCTCAACCACTGAGCCACCCAGGTGTCCCACCATGAGAGGCTCCTACCTCTAGGAAATAAACAGAGGGTCCCTGGAGGGCAGGGGGTTGTGGAGAGGGGTAACCAAGTGGTGGTCATCAAGGAGGGCATGTGATGTGATGAGCACTGGGTGTTGTATGCCGCTGATGCATCACTGAGCTCTGCCTCTGAAACTAATACAACAATATATGGTCATTAATTATGTAAACTAATAACACAGTATGTGTTAATAATACAATAGATGTTAGTTAATTGAGTTTAAATAAAATAAAAATAGAAAAAAGATAAAGAAATGCCATCCCCATTAGGGACTCCACCTCCCTGCTCTCCTAGTGGTTAGGTTTCCCAGCGGTGAAAGGGACTTGGAGACTTGTGGCTGAGGACAGCGGGGGAAAGGTGGGGGATGGGATATATAGGGTCTGGCTTAAGGGAGAAGGGCCTCCTGTGGCAGCTCGGAATGAAAGGAGGACAGTTTGGATCCTGGAAGGAATTACCGGAGGAGAGGGGACACAGAGGTGGCTCAGGCCGGAGAGGTCATGATAACCAGGACCCCGTGCAGTGCAAAGGTAGACTCTGGAACATTCTTCAGGTGGGTCACAGGGAGCCTCCTAAAAAGGCGACCTACTTGTCCTTAGGCCCGAAGTTGTAACCGGTGCCAATGTACATGCTGAACAAGTAGATGCAGAGGTACTGCGTTCTGAATTTTTCCATTGTTTCTCATCCCTTCAGGACAAGTGCTGGGTGGCTGGGTGGGAGGGAGGATTGGTGAAGCTGCAGCTCACATCGCAGAAGCTGTGTGCACACCAGACTCGTCAGCGGGCTCTTGAGGGCCTGGCTGTGTGGGTGGGCTTCCTGTTGGCTGTTTGCTGTTTGTTTTATGTGGGCTGGAACATCTTGTCTGCTAGAGCTCTTTGCTCCTCAGAGGAGTCCTGGGCTGTCTAGCTCTGCACTGAGCACGACTAGAGCTGTTCACCACACTTCCAGGCTTTTCCAATGTAGGACTTTTTCTGCAGAGCTGCAGTGTCAAGACAGTGCTGACACTGAGATGGCCAGACCATCTTTCCTTTATTGTTGTTCTCAGTGAATCTCGGTACGTCACCCATGATTCTTATGGTGTGTGTTTAAGAGTATTGTGACTACTGCCAAGGCCTTGCAGGACATGATTGTAGGCGCTGGAGAAGTTGCCTTAGAACGTGGCAAATGAAGATAGGCAGAAACGTGGAAGGTCTCCTTTTTCGTGTCCCTTCCAGAATCATTCCTTTTGGTTGAATGCATGGGTTGCTCCTGGTTTTCCTTCCCTCTTCATCTCCAAGAGAGTTCTAAGTAGCGCTTGCCCTAGCAAAGGAAGGAGGGAAGACTCTTTTTATGTTTCCTCTTGTTCTTTTTCTTTGCAATTTCCGAAAACAGCTGTGGTTCACAGGGTCACAAGGGGGAAACTCTAATATTTTTTTTAGCGTGTAGTAGAAAAATGAACTTGACGATTTTTCGTTGGCCGCATTGCCTGTTATTAGAACTAGTTCATGCTCTCCAACCGGAAGAGTGAGACACGCTACGGGATGGGACCCCTCGGATAGTTGCAACGCTGGACTCAGATTTGTTTCATCTCACTCATACGGATATGTATCAAGCACTGGCTATGGGCGGGAAACTGGAAATTCAAAATCTAGCATCATTTTTAGACAGAAGTACTTCCTTCTGAGCAGGATGTTTCCTTTTATAGTTTTTGATCACTGACAGTGTATGTCAAGGAAGAGGAAAAACCAAGCTTCTTCAAGGGAAATCTGGGTCTATAACTCTTTCATCTTTCATTTGAGGAAACCGAGTTCAAAGAAGATAGAGCGATTTCTCAAAATTATGACTGTGTCAGCCTGGGCTAGAACCTATGACTCCGGAACCCATCCCTACCTCTACTTTCTATTCTGTGCTGCTTCCTGACTTCCAGATATATCAGACCAGAAACTCAAGTGGAAAGGAGATGGGATATGTCACTTTTCTTTTTTTCCCTGTAAGTCAACGTAATTTCTATTTCGAGCCTCCTATTCTGCTGGGTGGTGGAAATGGAATCAACTGCAGTCAATGGAGGGTCATTCTCCTCTATTCCTGGTGGTTGTGTATTCCTGGTGCAAAATCACGGGAGAAGAAGGGCACGTGTTTGTCTCTGTGTTCAGCTCTCGGGGATGTATCTGCAGTGGTGTCTTCTTCCCACGTGATCTTTGGTCAGGAGTTCGGTTCAGAATCTCCCTCTGCACATTCCCTTGTTCCCAGCCCCCTAGCATTTTTCATGTCTCCCAGCTCCCGGGGCCACATTTCTACTGCTCTCAGAGCCTGATGATCCCTGTATTGTTCCCAAACCGGTCTCTATAGAGGTAGGCGGTTTTGTGAAGCTGTCGCAGGTCCTGCCCGGACACCCCACCCCCACCCCCCATAGATCTGCTGCTCCCATCATGCCAGCCTAGAGGAAAACCAGTCTTTCTACCTGGAGATGAGTCACAGAGCCTCCCTGTTGTCCGATCTCAGACTTCTTTACGGTCCTCCCACCGAAACACCACTTCCACTACAGACTTGGCTTTGAAGGGAAGGCAGGGTAAATGACCTTCTTTGGGAAGATAACACATGAATCTCAGTTCTCTCCATTTTCCCCTCTTCTAGGGAACTTGTATCTAGTTGAGGGGTAGGGAGGCTTAGCTGTTACTGAGTCATATTCCTCTAAATCCTTTTTCTTACCTGGGTCAAAAGTCAAGAATCCAACCCTTGGTATGTGTCAGGGTTCTCCAGAGAGTCAATAGGATATATTTTTATATAGAAAGAAGTTATTTTAAGGAATTGGCTCATGTAATTTTGGAGACCAAAGAGTCCCAATCTGCAGGGTAGGCTGGCAGGCTGGAGAGCTTGAAGGAGCAAGTATTGCAGCTCAAGTTTAAAAGCCATCTGCTCGAGAGTTTTGTCTTGCTTGAGGGAGATCGATCTTTTTCTATCCAGGTCTTTGTATGACCATGGCCCACCTACGTTATGAAGGACAGTCTGTTTTACTCTCACAGATCACTGGTGTAAATGTTAATCTCATCCAAAAACACTTTCACAGAAACATCCAGCATAATTTTGACCACGTATCTGGGCACTGTGGCCCAACCAAGCTGACACATAAAATTAATTATCACACTCCTCTCTTGTTTGTGGTCTGTCTTGTCTTTGGTTCTCTTAAGAAAGTAGTAACCTATTCAGTAGTAACCTATTCAGTAGAAGGAAATAATAGCAGATGTTGTGGGCATAAAAGCAGACGGGAAGACTTTGATTCATTCTTTGAAAATACATACCATGTGTAATTATAGTACTTATATACTTATTTTGAACTATTATTAATTAGAGCTTTTCAATATGCTTTCAGTACACTTTCAGTCAGTTTCACAGGTGTTTATCTTTGGTCTCCCCCCACCCTCCAAAAAACCCAAAAGTTTCTTCAAAGAAGGCACTGGTTCATTTCCCATTGACTATAGTATTTTGTACAAATAGTAAATTCCATTAATCGAAAAAATTTATGAGCCATAGGTATGTATTTATACATTTATTTATTTAAGTAAAATCTTAGGCAGTTTTCAAGTGATATTTGTTACAAAGAAAACATTTGAAGTATAACTGCTTTCACTTCACTTGATGTCTTTTTGGATCATCTTGAGACCTTGCAATTTTTTCGTCTTTATGGAAAATCAGAAAACACTGGTAAGTGGTAAAAGTTAAGAGCAAAATTTCCAAAGTGAGCAATTTTTTTTTTTCTCCAAATAGCGTGGTCGTTTTTCTTCTTTGAGTGTCATCTATGTTCCTAATTTTTGAAGTAGATTTTCCCTGAATAATTTTTAAAAGCCCACAAAGTAATGCTTATATCTTCTTTTGAGTTGCCGGGAGACCACAGGGTTTTTTAGAATGAAGTGCCACCTGGTACATCCTAAATTCTGTGAAGCAGAGCTTAAGCTGGGCTGAGTGAACAAAAAGTGACATCTCCTTAATTACCACAAAATGATACCTAGGTACTTTCATGCCAGCTTTAAGGTAACACTGAACATAGCTACGATTGTGTTTGATTTTAATGCCACTTACATAAGGTAACCTTTCAGACCTGGAATGACTCCACCAGTGTTGCCAACTTACCTTTAATAGGTATCCTTTGGGTGCACATGTCTTCAGTATGGCTGACCACATTTTGGCCACTGGTATCTAATGCTTTCCTAGGCTTGTTATTGCAAAATAACTTTTGGTTTAACACTGAAATTGCAGGAGTAATTATTTCACTTATCCTTGATGCTTCACAAAGAAAGAAAATAACAGACATCTTATTGTCATCAAAATGGAAACTGCAGTAATTATGTCATAATAGATTTAAATCTGTGATGAACTTTGCTTGATCTCTGTTGAGATGGAACTGTGATCGTTCTAGAAGCCTCAAAGAATACTTCAAATAAATGTTTTATGGATTGCTTATTGCAAGAGACTAGCTATGACTGGTCTTCAGTCTTTTATAGCAAACGATTTAGGACAGAGAATTTAGCTTTGAGTATCTTTGATAATGAGAATGCATCAATCAAAAATCAAGTATTTTTTTCAGTCGATGCTATTATCTACTTATTTGTTTATTCCAGTTATTTAGTGAGTGCTTACTGTATGCTAAACTGTCCAGACTAGAATTGACATATAGTTTATTTATTTTGGGGGTGGGGAGAAGGAGAGGCAGAAAGAGAGGGAGAGAGAGTATCTCAAACAGGCTCCATGTCCAGTGCAGAGCCTGACACAGGGCTCAATCTCAGGACCCTGAGACCATGACCTGAGCTGAAATCAAGAGTCAGAGGTTTAACTGACTGAGCCACCCAGGTGCCCTGTATAGTTTAAAATAATGGAATAATTTAGATTTCTGAATATTATTTTTATGACAGATTAAAAAACAGATTTTATTTTTTCAGTATTATCTGTAATAAAGCAATAAAGATAAGAAGATAAGATAAAGAAGGTAAATCATGTAAAGATTATTTGTCATGCATACAGAGAGCTGATAGGTAACGTAACACCATGCAAATCACGAATAGTTTAATAAAACTGTTAACAAAACAACCATAGTTGATCATTGTATGTAGTTCTAATTTCCGTTTTTGTAATAAAATTATTTGCTTTTGAACTCTCCAAAGCCAGAGGAGAAAGGACCAGAACGGATTTTGGTCTAGAATTAATTTAATATGCCAAAAATTTTAAGAGGAGAGTATGACCTGTCAAGCAGAGTAGTCCTCAGTTAACTTCAAATCATTTGAATTTCCTCTTCTAGATGTCAGAAAGGAATGGAGAGAGGAAGATCAAAGATGGACAGGCAGAAAGGAGAAATTAGAGAGATAGAAAAAAAAGTAAATAAGATGGGATAGGAAAAGACAGTTTAATTACCTTTTTGATTTTAAGGCTTGTTTTCTTGAATGCAAAACTAACTCCACATGATTGATGAAGTTGCTCTGGAAGGGGAAAAATATCTTCTCTAATAGTAATGCTCCTTGAAACTCATTTCAATAAAATGAAAATGGCCCTGTTCACCAAGTAGCACATTTCGCCAAACATGTCATATAAGGAATCAGTAAAATTAGTAGAGAAACACTAAGGCTTGAAGGGACCCTGTGTAATGTCACAGAGGCTGGGTACTGGTGGACTGGAACAGATCGTGAACCATGGAGAGAAGAAGATAAATCATGTGAGGATTATTTGTCATGCATACAGAGAGCTGGTAGGTAATGTAACACCATGCAAATCACGAAGTACACTTTATTGGACAGCTTAGAGGAAGGACCCCTGCCATTAGGGAGCAGGAGATCTAAGATTTGAGTACTCTTATCTTATTAGTAGGGCTCAGGTCTCTTTATTTCCATTGAAATCATTGAATTCCCATTTTGGGGGGCCTCTGGGTGGCTCGTTCAGTTAAGCATCCGACTCTTGATTTGGGCTCAGGTCATGATCTCAGGATGGTGGGAGGTGGAATGAAGCCCCCCATTGGGCTCCACGCTCGGCTGGGAGTCTGCTGGAGATTCCCTCTCTCCCTCCTCCTCCCTCTGCCCCTCCCCCTGCTCATACTCTCTCAAATAAGTAAATAAATCCAAATAAATAAATAAATAAATAAATAAATAAATAAATAAATAAATTCCCATTTGGTTTTTGATTTCTTTGGTGTTTATTTCTTTACATCCTCAGGACACAGGATTCAGTGTCACTTTCACTGAAATAAGTTAAAATGAACTAATATGGTTTGTTGTTTCCAGTTTTCTTGCAGGAGGAGGGGGTGTTTGTGGAGAAATGCATCAGCAAAGTCTCTGCTTGATAACCCTACATGCTCACTCATTGTGGGCAAATATCTGATTTGACCATATATGAATGTCTGTCAGGAAGAGGGCAAGCTGCCATCTGCCATGATCCTACTGAGCACAAAGCACTGTTCTAAACATTTTATGCTGTTACCTTCTTTTAAATTACCACCATCTATCATGGTGACGAAAAATTCAGTGACTTACCCAAGGCCATACAACTTGCAAAGAGTGGATCAGGGGATCAAACCAGAACTTTGTGTCTTCAAGTTTGAATTTTCTTATCGTAACGTGTCTCCCCATTCATCCCCAACTTAGCTATGCCCATTTTAAATAAAAGAAGCTGAGGTGATTGATTGATTTGCCTATAGCAACTCACTGATACAACTTAGAGTAATTATTTTTTAGCTTTTTGGGGGAGGGGATACAAATTCAAATCCATACTCAGTTTTATCTTCTCAGTTCCATCCTTATAAAAAGACATTAGAAAACTAGTATTCAGGGTGCCTGCCTGGCTCAGTTGGTAGAGCATGTGACTCTTGATCTCAGGGTCATGAGGTCAAGCCCCATGTTGGGCATGTAGCCTACTTTAAAAAAAATACAATAAAAAATAAAAAACCCTGATTCTTTCTTTTAAAGATTTTGTTTATTCATGAGAGACACAGAAAGAGGTAGATACACAAGCAGAGGGAAAAGCAGGCTCCCCTGCAGGGAGCCCAATGTGGGACTCGATGTTGGGACTCCGGGATCATGACCTGAGCTGAAGGCAGACGCTCAACTACTGAGCCACCCACCCTAAAACACCCTGATTTAAATATATATATATATATATATATATATATATATATATATATATATACATATATATATATAGAAAGTAGAGATAAAGGAAACTAGTGTTCACCCAATTGAAATAAAGCTCACAATTTTTTTCTAATGATAAGCTTATGTTTAATGGATCATTTTTTACCTTTTTGAATTTGCAGCAATCCTAAAATACAGATAGTACTATTTGAACCTGAGAAGAACATAGTTATACTTGGGTGATTATTGCACAAAAGTGTTCCCAGGGAAATTGTCTCTCTTAAAGCCAATCTCCCACAGGAAAATGCTTAGACAGGGAACCCGGAGAGGGCTGGGAAGGTGGCGCTCTGCATGTGCTCTGTGATTACACTTGGTCAGTGCTTAGTAGTACCATCAAGTCAAGGACGGTGGCTCAGACGACGTGACTATGTACGTTGTACCTGTCCAACCTTTTTTCACTGAATATTTCCATTGAGACTTTCTTTGCTGCTCCTAGTGCCACACCCAGAAACCAGATCGTCTGACTTAGCTGAGCTATAGCACAAAAACAGGAAGAAAACTACCTAAAAATACTGGCTAGAAGGAGATCACTGGTAATGAAAATATGAGAATTCAGTTCAAACCCCGCAAGTCTAACTGAAGAAATTTCACTATTACCACCCACCAGTGGTTCTCAATTTTTGCTTGCACATTAGAATCACTTGAGATCTTTTTGGAAGATCACTAGGCCAACACTACACCTGAGACCAACTAAGTAAGAGCTCTGGGGACAGGAGCTTGGCATTAGTATTTTTAAAGCTTTCTAGATGATTCTATGAGCAGGCAAGGTTGGGGAACAATGACCTGTTGCTTTACCTGGTGCACCCCTGACTCCTGGGAGATCCCCTGTATGTGGGAAGTACTCATAGAACACCAAGAATGATACTAGTAAGTCCTCAGGAGTTCACCAGCCTAGGAGGGAGATAACGTGTTATGTTTATCAGCTAAATAACAGTTCAAGGCAGGACCAAGTTGGTTGATTTGGAGAGAAATGCTGTGGAAGCTAGGGTTTCAAGGATAGTTCGGAGGTACTCAAACTACCACACTAGTTTTTGTGTTTATGTCTATATGCAGTTTTCAGGTGGGTAAATAGAGAAGATTCATTGCTTTAATCAGATTCTCATTGGGGTCAGCATTACAGAAGAGGCTGGGAGTCACAGCTGAGGGCTCGGGGGAGTGGAGGTCAAGAAGGGCTGGTGTGGTCAGAACCAGAACAGCATCGTGTAGATGGGACACCACACGGCATTGAAGGGGCTCACTGCAACAATCTGGAAGGAAGGAAGGAAGGAAGAAAGGGGGTCTTTCCAAGTCCAGGGGAGAGAAGGAACGGAGTTATGGAGGTAGGAGCATGCCTACTTAACTAGCACAGTGAAGCCTTGGAGCTCTATGGGGGATTATTTTTTAAAAGATTTTGTTTATTCATTTGAGAGAGAGCAGGAGCCGAGGGAGGGGGAGAAGCAGACTCCCCGCTGAGCAGGGAGCTCGATGCGAGGCTCCATCCCAGGACCCAAGATCATGACCTGAGCCAAAGGCAGATGCTTAACTGACTGAGCCCGAGATTTTTTTTATGAAAATGTTGGAGATAATCTTTTTTTCTTCCTTCTAGGTCTCACAGTGATTAACAGATTTCTTCTATAAGACTATGAGCGAAAGGCTCAGTGTCCTAAATCCTGAGTGCTCAGGACATCATCAGGCCAAAGGGGCTTCTGCAAATCCCTTTATTAACAAGTAGCAACGATCAGATATTACCCCCACTGGCTCCTCAGAGTCCGCGATGATGAGGTCCCCGTTGGAGCTGTTTCCATGTGCAAGGAGAATTAAAGACATTCCCCCCAGTGTCCCCTTCTCTGATCTCAGGAGGCAGAGTCACAGAGAGGTTCATCCACAAGGCAGGCTGTGTTATCAGGAACTTGTTTCCCTCAGAGTAATCCAGTGTGACCGGCAGTGAGGACACACAGTTTCACCTTTCCCTGCCTCCTTCGAGCTTCTGGCAGAGAAGCAAGCATGCAATATTTTCCTGACGTAGGGCAAGATAAAAGACTGAAGAGTATCTTATGTGCTTATTCTCTTTTCCCTGGCCATAATAGAAATCATAACTTAGAAGTAGGATTGCATAGGCCTTGCTGTGTACCGTCTCCTAGTAAAAGGCAATCAGTGTCATATGGTTAATGGCAAAGGAAACGCTGTCACATGGCAAAGGACTAAAAACCACTTGTCCCTTTGGTCTGCTAAAGCATAATCATCTAAGTGTCCCTTGGAATGAGAGCTACCACTTTAGGGGATGCTAATTATGTGCCAGGCCCTGAGCTGCAGGTGTTACATATATTGGGTTATCCAATCTTCACAAGTAATCCTTTGAGAAAGGTATAATTATTATTATTCCTAATTACACACGAGGGGCTAGCCTAGAAGTGTAAGTCACATGCCTAAGGTCCTACACCTAGTAGATGGTGGAGCCAGGCCCAAACTCAGATCTCCTGCCTCTCCCCCACCACGGGATGCTGCGTCACAGTGAGATGCAGACCCAGGTGTGACGCAGGAGACTGCTGTATTGAGAGCGGGACTGCTGTATTGAGAGCGGGACGTCACTCCATAGCCACGAATTGCAGAGGGGATTGCCAGGACTTAGGAGGAGTAGACGGAGATGGACGCACTGGTGTGGTCTTTCTTTCTATATAAACGACCTCTCCATTGGTTTGGAGGTGGCCTGTCTTAACAGTTGTACTCATTGAATGGGGGCTCTCTGTACATAAATCTTGGCACTTTAATTTGGTAGAAAAATATGTAGCTACTAAAGACTGAGACAATGCTATAGATAAGAAAGGATGTCCAAGATATATAGCCAAGTAAATCAGCCAAGATATAGAATGGCCTGCACAGCATGCTACTTTTTTTTTTTTTAAGATTTTATTTTTTCATGAGAGACAGAGAAACATAGGCAGAGAGAGAAGCAGGCTCCATGCAGGGAGCCCAATATAGGACTCGATCTCGGGACTCCAGGATCACACCCTGGGCTGAAGGCAGGCGCTTAAACTGCTGAGCCACCCAGGCGTCCCAGCATGCTACTTTTTGATTAATAATAATAATAATAATAATAATAATAATAATTGTGGGACACCTGGGTGGCTCAGCGGTTGGGCGCCTGCCTTCGGCCCAGGGTGTAATCCTGGAGTCCCGGAATCGAGTCCCACATCAGGCTCCCTGCATGGAGCCTGCTTCTCTCTCTCTGCCTGTGTCTCTGCCTCTATCTTTGTGTCTCTCATGAATAAATAAAATCTTTAAAAAAAATCGTTAGGCTATAAAAGACTATCATTGGGATACACATGAGACTGGAAATAATAGATGCCCATATTCGAAGTGACCTGAATGGTTAGGGGATGAGATAAGAGGGAAAGGGTTGTCACTGGAGGTGCTGTTTCACCTTTTGAATGGTTGCCCTGTTGTAGATTGTTACCTGCTAAAAAAAAAAGAAAGAAATAAAAAAAGGTACATCATATGCATGATGATAAAGATGAAGCTCTCAGTAGCATGATGTTTGAAATAAACTTGTACAATTGAGTTTTGGAAATCTCAGCAAAATTAAGCAAAACAGTGAGGTAGGTTAATGTATTGGTCCTGAAGGGGGGGATATGCAGGCCACTCACGGGATATATTGCTCAGCATTTGTATGTAGACTTCTGTATTTACTTATGTTTAAATTAAAAAGGGTTTTCTTTGGGAGTGATTAAAAAATATATATAAGACCTCTATCCAGCCATATTTTTGAGTGGATAAATTTTAAAAAGTTGAATGGAATGGATTCTATTGGATATTAGAGATAGAAAATGTATGTAAAGCCCAAAATGTTGTTACCAAGTATCCTCTTTACTTCCCCTCCCCCAACTCACATACAGAATTTAGAATATCCATTAAGCATGTGACTTCTGATTTCCGCTCCGGTCATGATTGGGGTCGTGGAATCAAGCCCCGAGTCAGGCTCTTTGCTCAGGAGGGTGTTTATCTACTTGGGATGCTCTCCCTCTGCCTCTCCCCTCCCCACTTGCTCTTCTTCTCTAAAATACATAAATTTAAAAAAAAATCTAGAACATCAGAAACTTGATAACAGTACAGAAGAAAGGTGGAAGAGATACCATATATCTTGATGCCACACAACAACCTGTCTCTTCTTTCACTTACAATGAACATTTTTGCACTTTTTAACTTAGTATAGTGCTTACTTTTGGGAACTTCTATCCTTTCCAAAAACCTATACAGATCCCAGAAGAATTGATTTTTTTCCTCTCGTATAGATACAAGGCACTTGAATGTATTTTGTGACAACAGAATATTGATGATTTTTAATTAGAAAAAAAAAAGGATAGGATTCATTTCTTCTAAAGCTATCTTTCTTTCCTAGATTGAACAATTTTCTGAAGTGTTTCTCTACTGGTCTTTTTTATATTGTTTGCCTGATGGCAAAGGTTGAATTCTGAATGGCAAAGTGATGTTTAAAATAAGGCAACAAGATTGAATTTTAGAAATGCTAGGAAGGAGCAAACATTTTCTGAGGCACATCGAATTCAGAGTTATGCAAACAATTTTTATCATATAAAAAAGGTGTAAATATGCCCCCAAACATCATTTTTTCTACTCTCCAAAGTAGTCTTTATATTTCTTAGTTCTTTTCATCTTTTGAAAAGATTTAGACATTCCCAGTCATAGCAAACTTTCTTAAGACAATTTTCTGATGCTTTGTGTATACTTCTAAAAAAATCTGTGTTTTTTGAAACTTAACCTATCTTATGAAACTTACCCATCTTATGAAACCCCCTTAATTCATGAAGCCATTTTATATAATGTAAAACAATCCTTTACCTAGAAATTTTATTAAGTAATACATAAGAAGATGGGAGAGTGTGAACGTTTAACACTTTGTTGACATTATATGGAAACCCTTTAAAATGTAGGACCATAAGCCTCTTTTTAGTTAAAATTGGGCTTTTTAACAATCCAGTTATTTTAAGAGATTAGACAATAGAGACCTAACTTATTTGTGATAGAACAAGAGCAGATTCCGGTTGTTATTTGCACATTGTGCTGATGTTTCTGATACAAAACACGTTTCTTGAAAATAAATTCTGGGGGGCGCCTGGGTGGCTCAGTTGGTTAAGTGTCCGACTCTTGATTTCGGCTCAGGTCATGATCTCAGGGTCCTGGGATCGAGCCTTGCATCAGGCTCTGCACTGGAGGTAGAACCTGCTTGAAATTCTCTCTCCTTCTGCCCCCACCCCCCACCCGACTCAGGTGCTTGCTCTAAAATAAACAAATCTTTAAAAAAGAAATTCTGAGAACTAAAACAGAGGCATTAAAATCAGTCTGCACGATAGCAGTTCTCTGTATTGGCGCTTCTCAAAGTGCAGGCCACAGACCCACAGTGGCCCACAACCTGATACTTGTCCGCCTGAGATAAGGAAACTTGACAGTGTTTGACATTGCGGTGATATTGAAGCACATGATCTAGTAATTCATTTTTACAGTTTTTTTTTATTTTTATTTTTTTTATAAAACTCTTACTCTGGCAGAAAATGGAAATTTAAAAATCTCACCCTTCCCCAAGGAAAGTGCAAGAAACACTGCTCTGGAGAATGTTTGTGGGGCTCCTGAAAGTATTCTGGGTGGAGAAGGGGCTAGATAAGAAACAAGGCTGAGGTGAGAGGAGGGAGGGAAGGGCTCGCCACCGCGCGGTGGTAGACACAGCTGAGCCAGCAGAAGTCCCAAATTTTAATGTCCCTCATGAAGGGAAGATTAATTTTGGAGAAGTGTTGTCATTAGTATGAATTTTCAGTCTTTTTTCAGCCACATGTGACAGACGCTAAACTCAAAGTAGATTAAGAAAGAGGAAAAGAGAGAGAAATCATTGATTCCATGACTAGAGAGAGACTCTTGGTGTAACAGCTTGTCACAGGGAATCTAGGGACTTGGGGTCATTATTCTTATTCATTCATGCTGTCCCACTGCTTCTCCTGCCTCTCCCTCCAGTTGTTTCTCTCTCAGGATTGTCTCTCTTCCTTCTACCACAGATAAGATTGTGCCATGTGGCGAGAAGGGTGAGTGGCTTTCGGTAGTGCGAGGCTCTATCCTATTACCTCATCCCCTCCAGAGGTAAGAGCGAGCTGTGCTCTTAAGAGGCCATGCACAAAATCCTCGGGGAGCACTCTCAATGGCCCCATTTACACAGTGGGCTCAGTCCGGGGCTGTTCATCACAGCTGAGGGGAGAGGAGACTATTTTCTTGCACATGCATGTGGCCAAGTGGATTGGGCTGAGGTAGGGAGGAACTGGGGTATTGTGTCAGCAGCTCCTTAAGAAACCTATAGTTGGGGGCAGGTTCCCCAGAGATTGGGGGAGTGATGGTAGAGAAGAATGAAGAGATGAGTAGACTAAGCAAGAGATGTCTACTGCCTTGTAGAGACTAAGCTTTTCAGTGTCACAGCTCATTGGTTTGAGACATAGCAGGAGGTGGAAGAAATAAGAATGAAGACCGGAAAAGGAAAAGGGAAGAACTCCCCAGCAGACACTGGGAGGAGCCCTGATTGGGGGCAGCCAGGGAGGGGCTCGGGGTTGAGGCATAGAGAGGAAGCACTGAGACCACAACAGAAAAGGGAATTGGAACAGTGGGGAGCCCCATGCTCGTTGTCCTATGAGGACCTGAGCCACAGGACAGCTTTTCAGTTCTGGAAGGTACAGATGTCAGCCAGCCAATTAGAGCTCAGCATCCTCTCACAGTTGAGAGCGTAACTAAGCCCCAGCAGCTGCTAGTGGTTATTTTACAATTTGGCAATGAGAAATCTCAGCCATGAAAACAGTGTCTGGTAAACTTTTATTATTTTTCCCAGAGCCTCCACCCCAGTATTTCCTTTTTTTTTTTTTTTTAATTTTGTTTGTTTATTCATGAGAGACACAGAGAGAGAGGCAGAAACATGGGCAGGGAGAGAAGCAGGCTCCATGCAGGGAGCCCAATGCGGGACTCGAACCCAGGACCCCGGGGTCACGCCCTGGGCCTAAGGCAGGAGCTCAACCGCTAAGCCACCCAGGCATCCCCAGTATTTCCTTATTTATGTGAGACAACTGGAAAGTCAGAGTAGGGTTTGGGTTTTTTTTTTTTCTCCCCTACATACGAAATACCTTTGCGAAAAGAATGTCTGTAAAACACAGATCCGTTATACTCTCCATATGCGGCAACACTCAAGGTGCAGTTTTCAACATTATTTGTGTCCACAAAGCTGCTCAAAATCAGAGCCTTGGAGACAACTGTGACTTAAGGTCCCGTGGGCGAAGCCTCGAATGGGAGGTGTCGAAGTCCATCTCTTGACTAATGCCCGCAGTTAGCTACAAGACTCCTTCGCGTGCCGTGAACAAGGCGGCGCGGGCGAGGCAGGCACCCGGGGGTGCTTGTGGCCCGTGAGGGCAGCTCTCAGGTGAGAAGTAGGCCAAGCACCTGCAGCTGCCCTCAAGTGTAGTCCTGTGCCCTCCTCACGACGGAGACTCTGGGCCTGGGCTCAGCAGCCCTGTCCAACAGGCTCTGGGCTGAGGGGCCCGGCCAACTGCAGAAGCCCAGAAGGTGACCGCAGACGCCGGGTTGTAGTTGGAGTTAGAAGACGGGCCTAGAGGCCCAAGTAAGTGTTAGGACCCGTCCAGAGAGAGGAGACTTGACCGTGACTCGGGGGAGTTTTATTCCCATCGGTCTTCTCCACTAGCCATTGTGCGCGGCCTACAAGAGAGGCCAGATGCGCCATTTTTTGTTTGGAGGCTGACCTGTGTGAGCGGGTTCC
The DNA here is from genome assembly GCF_048418805.1 of Vulpes vulpes. Classification (NCBI taxonomy): domain Eukaryota; kingdom Metazoa; phylum Chordata; class Mammalia; order Carnivora; family Canidae; genus Vulpes; species Vulpes vulpes. The sequence continues at coordinate 43,193,293 of NC_132792.1, read as the reverse complement.
GTCTCCTGCTAAATGGACCTTGGACGTCGGGAGAGCTAGGGAAGGAGGTCGGAGAGGGGATTCGGCTGACGGAGTTGTCGAGCTGATGCTTACACAATTAACCAATAAATTATAACACAGGTGTTCTTTGCGGATGGTTTCCCTTCTAACAAATACCTGACTTGAGGCCTAGTGTGACAGGTAAAGGCTGCTTACTAAAATCACCTTGGCACCTTTTCTGACAGAAGAGCCACACCTTGAATTTCTGAAGCATCATCTCTAAGTGTTACGCCTGAAAATCTACACGAAAAGACAAAACAGTCTCCAGGTGGTTCAGTTGCTCAGCCAGATTTAGAAACTTCTAAGAAAAAATTAGAAAACAGTCACGGATATGAACCAATGAGTTGTCTGCCTTTTTTTTTTTTTTTTTTGGTTTTGTTTTGTTTTAATTTTCGGTCTGCACAAAGAACTACGCTTCCCCATCCTCAGGCTATACCTGTGCTTCAGGCTCCTCCTCCCTGTGTCTTCCTGGCGGGTGTCTCCCCACCGGTTCCCACCTCTGTCCCCTCTGCCCGCTGGTTCCAGCCTGGGGACGTGACCTTCTCCCTCCATTCCAGCTCTCACCTTAGTTTTGCCTTATTTCTTGCTTTTGTGTCCCATTTCTTCAGAGTCATGTGGACGTGGTTCTTGCATCTCTGAGGCCCCCAATCTCAGGGAAGGACTGAAAGCGTTGTTCATAAGTTGCCAAAGACCTCAAATGTGAACTGTACTGATTCTTCTTCATGCCTTACTGCATCTTTTCTTCAGTCTCGAGAGCTCTTGGAACTCTCTTCTAGACTTCTGAGACCCTGGGCTGACGCCCCCCCACCTTTTTTTTAATCCCCTGCCTGCCCTGTTTAGCCTCCTCTGCAGAATGTGGTATTTGTCTTCCTCTGTCTTATTTCACATACATAATGCCTTCAGGGTCCCTCCGTGTCTTCCCAGATGTCAGGAGTCCCCTTTTTCGTGGCTGAATAATAGTCCTACGAATGTCTCAAAACTTCTTTATCCACTCATCCGTCGATAGGCACTTAGGTGGCTTCCATATCTCCACCATTGTAAATAATGCTGCGATGCATACACGGCTCCTTGAGTTAGCATTTTTGTTTTCTTCATTTCAATACCCAGCTGTGGGTGTTTATTGCTAGAACTTGTGGTAGTGCCATTGTTGGTTTTCTGAGGACCCTCCACACCGTTTTCCGTAGTGCTCTCTGGTTTGCATTGCCAACAGCAGTGCATGACGATTCTCTCCCCTCCGTCCCTCACCAACACTTGCTGTTTATCATCTTTTTAAGGAGAGCCATTCTGACAGGTGTGAGGTGGTGTCTCCTTGGGGATTTGATTTGCATTTCCCTGATGACTAGTGCTGTCGAGCACCTTGTCATGCACCTGTGGGCCGTTTGTATCTCTTTTAAATAAGGTATATTCAAGTCTCTGGCAGTTTTTCAATGAGATTGTTTCTTGGCTATTGAGCTGTATGAGTTCTTTATATATTTTGTGTATTAACTTCTTATCAGAGAGACATTTAAGAGATTTTTCTCCCATCCCATAGCTTGTCTTTTCATTTATTAATGGGTTGCTTTGCTGCGATAAGTCCCACTTGTTTGTTTTTGCTCTTTTTGCCTCTGCTTTTAGTGTCAAATCCAAAAAAAGTCAAGTGTTCAGGAGCTTACCCCCACTTTTTTTTAAAGGAGTTTTATTGTTGAAGGTCTTAAATTTTGAGTCTTTAATTTCCATTTCATTTTTTTATTTTTTAAATTTTTTTATTTGTTTATTTATGAGAGGCACAGAGAGGCAGAGACACAGGCAGAGGGAGAAGCAGGCTCCATGCAGGGAGACTGATGTGGGACTCGATCCTGGGACTCCAGGATCACACCCTGAGCCAAAGGCAGACGCTCAACCGCTGAGCCACCCAGGCATCCCTAATTTCCATTTTAAATTTAAGTCTTAAATTTAAGTCTGATCAATTTGAGTTCAGTTTTGTGTTTGGTGTAGGACAGGGGCCCAGTTTCATTCTTTGCCTGTGGCTGTCCAGCTTTCTCATCACCATATATTAAAGAGACGGTCCTTTACCCATTGTGTATTCTTGGCGCCTTTGACATAAATTAGCTATGAATATTCATGGGTTTATTTCTGGGCTGTCTAATCTGTTTCATTGTTATGTTTTATGCCAATAATATACTGTTTTATCATAGATTTGTAATATATATCATTTGAAATCAGGGAGCATGATGGGCTCCAGCTTTGTTCTTCCTTCTCAATATTGTTTTGGCTATTTGGGATCTTTTGTGGTTTCATACACATTGTAGGATTATTATTTTTATTTCTGAGAAATGCCATAGGAACTTTGATAGGGATTGCATTGGATCTGTAGATTGCTTTAGATAGCATGGACACATAATCTTCCAATTCATGAGCATAGAACATCTTGCACTTATTTGTGTCTTTAGTTTCTTTCATCAGTATCTTAAGGATTTCAGTACAGATATCTTTTACTTCCTTGGTTCACTATATTCATAGGTTTTTAATTTTTTTCATCATAAATTGGGATTGTTCTCTACTGGGGTCTTAAATGATGGTCATCTCTAGAATTCAGTTCAAAAAGTATTAATCCAGTCCTTGCTTTGTGTCAGATCCTATTTTTAATATTTGTATATAGTAGGTGGGATAAAGTACCTGCCCTTGTGTGACTTCAGAATTCAATGAAGGAAAAGCAAATTGGAGAGATCACTACCTTCACCTTTGGTAGGTGTGATGACATGGTGCTTTAACATCGAAGTGTCCATCCATGGCTCTTTCTGTGAACTGTGAACACTTTGTAGTTTGACTATCCCTATGGTTTTGAGTGCTCCCCTGTACTGATGACTCCAGATATCTATCACTGAGTCCATAATTCCTGTATCTCATGGCTAAAAGCATTTTCAAAAAATATTTTATTTATTCATGAGAGAGAGAGAGAGAGAGAGAGAGAGAGAGAGGCAGGGACACAGGCAGAGGGAGAAGCAGGCTCCCTACAGGAAGCCCGATGTGGTACTCGATCCTGGGACCCTGGGACCACGCCCCGAGCCAAAGGCAGACACTCAACCACGGAGCCACCCGGCCATCCCAAGAGCTTTCCTGAGTTAAACACACCTGGGTTTGAATCCTGGTTCTGCCACTCATATGTGTGACCTCAAATAAGATACTGAACCTTATCTAAGGCCTATTCCCTTTCTTGTACAATAGGGATCATGAAATCAGAGTTGTAGGAAGTGAGCTACACCAGGTAAAGCTTTCAACACTGTACCTGGCATAAGCCAAGTGCTCCAAGTATGTTGCTGCTATTTAACTTTGAGTTCTTTGAGGTTTTAAAAAATTTATTTTTATTTTTCCCTGTGCTTGATTCTTTGGGGTACCATGAGCTTTCATTTGGAATTCCCAAACTTCAGTTCATCTAATGCAATATAGTAACTGCCAACTTTCGAGCCAGATCTTCAGTTCACTAAATTCCCAAGAGTTACTAAAATGACACAGAAATGAAAAGGTAGTGTTATTTTGTGGGTATAGCTTTGGAATCGATCACAGCATGTGGTAAAACATGTATTAGCTTCCTAGGGCTGCTGTGATAAAGTGTCACCAATTGGGGAGCTTAAAACAACAGAAATCTGTTCTGGAAGCTAGCAGTCTAACACCAGGCTGTTTGCAGGGCCATGTCGTTTCCAAAGTTCCAGGGGAGAATTCTTAGTCCTTCCTCCACTTCCTTGGTTCTAGTGCTTGCCAGCAGTCCTTGGTGTTTTTGACTCATGGCTACATCACACTCCAGTCTCCGCCTCCATCTTCACAGGACCTCTTCTCCCTGTCTGCCTCTGAGTCCAAACCAGGGCCAACCTTAACTCAGTATGACCTCACCTTAACTTGATTATATCTACAAGGATCCTATTTCCATCTATGAATCCAGCGATTCATAGATGTTGGGTGTAAAACTTGAACAAACCTTCTTGGGGGAGGTCAACCCAGTACAAGGCACATAGAAAATGTTTATTGTCTTGGACACGTAAGTGATTAACTTTTGCCTTGAAAAATAGAATGCTTATCTAATCTCCTTGTGTCTCTCACAGGAGACCTTGTGTTTATGTGTGGAAGTAGTCTGACCTTAATCTGTCTCAGTGTTAGCAAGATTCAGATACTTGTTTGTGTGCCTCCTATAAATTCCTCCTATAGAGGACACCAAATGCAAAGTCTATTACCACTATAGACTCTACTTCCACACTTCAAGCCAGCTGCTTGCCAAATGCTGCCTGCTACAACACTCTTCAGCCCTCATCTCCATATACTTAGGACTGTTTTACCTGTAATTACAGGATCTGACCTCTTCTAGGTTCTAGGGGCAATTTTGGCCTTCAGCAGGAGGGATTTACAGAGCTCTTCCCAGAGTGTATACAGTCACACCGTGTTGATAGCTTGGCCGTACATATTGCCTTGCTTCTGAAACTGAGTATTTGTCTTGATTATAAAAACCAGTTTTTAAGAAAATGATAATCATGTGAGGTAATGGATGCATTAGTTAACTTGATTGTGGTGATCATTTTGCACTGGGAAAAAAATGTTAATGTTTAAAAAGAGCAATTTCCATTTCTATGCTGGTTCTGGTCTTCTTGGCTCATCGCACAGTCCAAGGCCCTGTTAGGTAACCTGTGTGGTATGGTCGTTCTTCTACAAGCGGGGACCAGCACTCATGCTACCTCTTGGGTTAGGGCTCTGGTGACTAAACTTGCCCCTGCCTATGGCGATATCTGAATAGAATCTGTTCCTGAAATCCCTTTGACTACAATTCTGTGATGCTTTAGATGGAGAGGGCTCAGCTGAGAGAGCTCAGCTCATCTTAGTTTGTATCTACAGCATCCACTCCATCAGAGGAGGCACATCCCAAATCTAGGCCCTAGTCTTTCTCACCGTCTGCCCTGTCCCCCTTCCACCAGAGGGACAGACTCTAGGACAACCAGACTCTTTATGACCAAATCTACTTCGTGGGGTTAAAAAAACCCTTCCAACATATCTGCAAGGTCAGGGTCTTTATCATTTTTCCGATCCCCCAATATTGCTCCTATTGATCTTCATTCATGCTGTTTTGTTTGGTGCATCAGAACTCGCTGAATACATTTGCTCTGATGATAATGGAAAGATACTCTGCTCAGATTATTAGTGAATTCTTAATGAATTGGAAGATCATAATATTCTTTTGTAAGATGAACACTATGATGGCTGAGCATATTTGTTACTTAGCCAGCCTGCTAGTCTGCCAATAAACCAATGTGGGCATCGCTACAGTGCTCCCATCAGGGAGTAACTAAGCGTGTTGTGCTTGCTGAGTCACATTTTCCTTGCCTCAAATACTGTCTGGAGGTAAACATCTTCATAAGCCAGAATTAACTCCTTCGGGTTATTAGGGAGCTTAGCAGTGTTTAGCAAAGTGTTTTGCCAACTGAAGAAAGAAACCTCTTTGCACTGGTAATGTTCAGACTGGCGGGTGATGAACTGGAAGCTCAGTGAAATGTGAGGTGGGACTTAGATGTTAAAGCTTCCTGCTAAGATCTACAGCGTGTTAATTTTGAAGAAGCTAAAAATCTTGAATATAATCAGAAGCAAAGAAGGAGTTTAGAAGGGTGATTTTTCAGCAAGAAAGTCATAATCCTTTGTTCTTATTTATGCTGCAAAGAGCGCTAAACCCATTGAAAAATGCTTCAGAGATAACTAAGAATATTAATGTGAAGCTAAAATTGTTTTGAGGTAGACCCTAGAATTGAGAGCAGACTTCTAAAGGGTTATATTAGAAAGATGCTGAATTCGCAAGTAGAGATCAATCTGCACTTCCCAAATATTTTCTCTTTTCTTGACAGTAAACATACTTCTCAGGAGGGCGATTTAGCTCTTCAGAACTCAAGAGTGCCCAACACAGAAGAGTAAAGTCAAAAACTCAGCTCCCCCTAAGACGTGTAAATGAGGGTGTTTTCAGTGCATGTGGTGTCCTTGTTGCACTTGGAGCATCTGAGTGGTGCATTTTGCAGAATTGAGTGGTGGGTACAAACAGACAGATATATTGTAATTTATATCAAGTAGATTCATAAATTAGACAATATGAACCTTATATGCTTAGCATCCTTGAGTCATTCTATCTATAATCACAAAATTCGCTCTTCCCATTATAAATGAAACCTTGTAATAAGACAAAAAGATTTGGAAAACTGTAAAGAAGGCAAAAGGCAAACCCACCCAGAGTCCCAGCATCCAGAAGCAACATGGCCCACTGTTGGCATTCTTACTCACTTTTTCCCAAGTCCTTAATATAATTGATTTTTTTTGATCCTATGTATACCATTTATATCTGGTTTCACATTTTTACATAACTTCCACACATAAGCTTTTCTCAAGCTATTGACAAGTCTTTAGATAGATTTTAATGATTATGTAATGATATGCAATTTGCTTAGTTATTCAGCTAATGAGCACTTAGTTTGTTTCCATTTCTCCCCCTCACTTGTCAGTCGGGCTGCACTGAATGTCTGTGCTTTCCCCTGCCTTGCATCTAGCTGAGGATGCATTCTGATAGGAACATCCCTCTGGGTCTGTTTCCATAAGAGTGTTTATAATGTAACTAGCATTTATTCTTTCCATCTAGCTTTCTTTAAAAAAAAAATAGCATAGCTAAAAGATTATAGGTTTTCTTGCTATAAGTGTGAAAAGAAGCAGGACAATATCACACGCTGTCAGATATACTATAGGCTTATCTGCGGCTGAATATTCCTTTACAATCGCGCGTTCCCACCAGACGGAGGTATCTCGGAAGAAATCAGTTATATAGAAATAACCCATCTGAGGCTACTCTAAAAACAACCATGCTTTTCTACGCACAACAAATGACATAGCACAGAAACAGCTAAATAAAGGGGTGCTTGAGGGGCCAGTCACTATAGTACTCTGGGAACGTAGCCTTTTATTAAGGACCAAGTAGAACTAATGTCATGCAAATTACTGCAAACTATGTTTTATGATATATTCCATGTGATTCAGCTCTCATAGTGGATTGGACTGTTTATTCCTTTAAAATTGGAAATCACATTATGAACCTGTGAACCATTCTGAGGAAAATACAAAAAACAATGTCATGACCTTTAATGTCCTTTTCCAAGGCTGAAGTTCTATGAAAACACTAAGGTCAGGAAATGACATGTATGTTTTGTTGACCAAAACGTTTGAAATGATACTAAAAATTGCGAGGTGATCTAGTTCTGAATCCCGTAAGATTCCAAGTTTTGATAGTTTCACCTCGAAATCCTTCACATCTGACCATCCTTTTGGCCCTTCCCCCCATCTCTGCCTATCCATCCTGCACCTCTGATCAAGCTCTCATATTAGGTAATGGTTTTTTGGCTTGAAATCCTAATATATAAAAAAGACTTGCAAATCCTATGTATGCACCACTGTATTAATATTTATACACTATAAATTACACAAAAAGACATGAAAAAGGTGTAGGCTAAATATACATACAGATATTTGAGAACTGCCAGATTTTTTTTTAAGATTTTTTTAAATGTATTTATTCTTGAGAGACCCGGAGAGAGAGGCAGAGACACAGGCAGAGGGAGAAACAGGCTCCCTGTGGGGAGCCTGATGCGGGACTCAATCCTGGGACCCCAGGGTCACAGCCTGAGCCAAAGGCAGGTGCGAAACCACTGAGCCATCCAGCGTCCTGAGAACTGCCAGATTTGATAATGGCATTGAATCAATATTAATTTTCTTCACTTGTATGTAAGAGAACATCCTTATTTGTAGAAAATACACACTGAAGTATTTAGGGGTAAAGGGATAGCATATCTGCAATGTATAATCAAATGATTTGAAGAAACATACAGAGAAAGAATGTGATAAATGAAATAAAATGATGACAACTCTGTGGGGGGAGTTAGGTGAAGAGCATTTTTTTGTAGATTTGGAATTACTAGTCTGGGCCAGTTGATTCCACACTAGAGTAATCAACCCATGGAGGTGTGCAAGGCCATCCAATGGAGGTGCATAGGAGTCCTTGAATTTTACATATATTATTACCCTAGCAATAATGTCCAAACTGTTCTCTAGGCCTCTTTTTCACCCTCTTTTTGTCTAACTGCAACCCATGTGCTAGTGACCTTCCTAAAGTATAAATCTGACGATGTCACTCACCTTCTTTAAAATCCTCTGTGATGCCAAGTTCACGAGAGAGAATGCAGAAACCTTCTAGATGATCACATGAGGCTTTTCATTGTTTAGTCCTATTTCTTTATTAATGATCTATGTTCCAGCCAAAGGAACTACTCCCCATTTGCATAATTTTTCTTGCAAATAGTGTTTCTTCTCACTGGAATGTTTTTCCTTTGTCTGCCTTTTCTACTCATTTAACCCTTGAGATGTCGCTGCAAAATTTCATCTTCTATAGTCCCTGATACTCTTGCAGTTAGCCACTTCCCCCATAGCAACGATTTTACCACATTTTAATCATTTACTGTACAAGTCTACCTCTAAATCCAGCTGCTAGAGACTAGGGAGCGGACATCCTCATCTCAGTACCTGTTGCACCCTGATTGACCTGTGATGGTTAGAACAGTGCCTGGCACACAGCAATGAATGCCTGTGGGGTGAATGAATGAATGAAGGAGCAGAAACCCACACTGAAACTACCACAGAAGACTCTTTTATCCAAAATCAAATATTAAAAAAAAAACAAGATCAAATATTCAGCATCTGAGGATAACATCCTGAATTTAAAATTATATTACAACTAGTGATGGAACTGGTAAAAAAAAAAAAAAAAAAAAAAAAAAGACCCAGTGTTTGTAATGCTTCCACTCATACCCGGCCTGCCTGCCGCATGGAGGAGGACTGGGTGATCACGGCTAGTTCCATTGAGCTTTGACCTGCGGGGCAGCTGGACAGTGTCCAAGATTTTCAGTTAATTGATGTTTGCAAGCTGACTTTTAGTAAGTCTTACCATCTTTAAGAGGTTTGCTCTTATTCCAATTTTATTTAAACTTTAAAATTAGGAGTGTTGGATTTTATTAAGTTCCCATCTAGTATTTATTTATTTTTATTTTATTTTTTATTTATTTATTTTTTCCCCATCTAGTATTTAATGCAAGTGTTCTACTCTAGGTTATAATGTAACCTTATATTGACTTATTGCTTGATATTTGGACCATTCTTGCATTCCTGTACTGTGCCTGCCATGGTCAAGACGTTGTTTTGATAGGAATATTTTCTCTGCTGTTCTATACTTTATAAGAGTAAGAGGTGACTATTCTTTACATGTAATATTTACGCCATGGAATATTTGTTATGTTTCAGAGATCATTCCAAAAAAAAAGCATTGAAAAAAAACACACACACACACACAAAAAGGCATTGAGTCAAACTTAACCTCAGTGGTTGAGTATGGAACCATTATAGCCATTCTATCAAGTCAGAAATCATGATAGCTAACATTTATTAAGTAACCTTTTATGCCAGTTACTCTTTTAATTGCTTTATATGTATTAACTCACTTACATCCTATTGCATTCATATGAAACAGAACTTATTATCCTTATCTTGTGGTTGAAGAACTGAGACCCAGAGATGCCAAGTACCCAGGGTTACATGGGTGGTAAATGGTAGAGTCAGGATTTGAACTCAGGCATTCTGGCTCCAAAGCCTATATGCTTAATACTTAGGCAGTATCCTCCAGAATGATATTGGGGAAAACACAAACCCAGGAATTATTTGTTCAAAGATAGAATCTGATATAACCGGGGTGCCTGAGTGACTCAGTTGGTTAAGCGTTTGTCTTCAGCTCAGGTCATGATCTCAGAGTCTTGGGATCAAGCCTTGCTTCAGGCTGTCTGCTTCTCCCTCTCAAATAAATGTGTTTTTTTAAAAAAGAATCTGATGTAATCGTCATTTAATATGATTAAGTAATGTGGAATTTATGAGAGAAATACCATAACTACATATCATCTATTAATACAGTAATATAGATTGGGGAATAACAGTATTTAACTATTTAAAAACTTAAATATTACCAAAGTAATAACAGTTTTTTTTCTTTTTCTTTTCAGCAACCTTGACACAGAAGAACTATGCGGTAAGTTTTGGTATTTTGGGGGGAAGAGGTGGGAAAACTCACTACTTTGCTTTAGAATGAAAAAGAATATCATCTTTTATAAACTCCTATATACCCTGAAATTAATGTCCTAGATTAGGAGTTTGGAACATAGTAAAAGATAATTGAGATCTCAAGGGATTTATCCTATCTGTGAGTTTTACTCAAGCTTGTATTTCACTGGAGAAAGAGTTGGGGCTCATTAATTTGTTCATGGAGAATTGTTTTGTAGTTAGTACAATTAGTTTTACAATAGCAAATTCTCCACTAGTTTGAATATATTTTTACATTGGTGTTTAATAGGACTTCATTATTCTCTTCAAGTAGGTTGCCTCTTATTACTGTGTTTCAAAATTGACCCTCCCCTTCACATGTAAGAGCAACTTTGTTCCATACCTGCCTAAACAGTTCTAGAATTTTATTTTATTTTATTTTATTTTTTAACAGTTCTAGAATTTTAAATGTCACTCGCAAAACCAGTTTCAATAGAGGAATTTCTACAGATTGCTGATTTATACAGCCTCTTCATTTATTTTCTTCATCTTCGCGGTTGGAAACAAAAGTCAAAGGCTGGGAATGTGGAAAAGGCAAAGATTTCTGAGCTTTATTATTTTTTTAAAGATTTTATCTATTTATTCATGAGAGACACACACAGAGAGAGGCAGAGACATAGGCAGAGGGAGAAGCAGGCTCCACGCAGGGAGCCCACTCGATCCCAGGACCCCAGGATCATGCCCTGAGCTGATGGCAGATGCTCAACTGCTGAGCCACCCAGGCGTCCCAAGCTTTATTTTTTGTTCTGGAAAAAAAAAAAAAAACAACTATGGAGCATTGTGAGACTATTCAGTGTGAAACCATCATTTTTCTCTGAATACTGAGAAGTTTCAGAAGTTTTTTTCAGAAGTTATGTTTTAAGGTAGTTATATAAGAAAACCTCCTGTCCAAGTTTGATTTTTTTTTATTCATCTAGGTTTTTTAAAAATAATTTTACAGATGAGATTCTTTGAAACTCCTAATTGAAGTCACAGGCACTTCCTGAACATCTTCTAATTCTTACAAAGTTAAAGTTTACCAAATCATCACAGAGTCCCTTTTACAATATTCAAGAGTGGTCAGTCATCTTTCATTTCATCAAAATTGTAAGACAACACCAAGCAAGGTTATGTCAGGACAAAATATCAGAACACAAGGTTTCAAGAAAATCACTCCAAACAGCACAAACTCATCATAAGCTTTCCAGTTTTCCAGTGGTCATAAAACACTATTTTCTGTTCCTACATAATGTCTAGCTCCTGTTCAGTGAGAAGAATCCAACTGAAAAGCACAATGTCTATGCAGAAGCCAGGTATCTGATACCAAGTCATGTTATGATTTTGGTAATTATGGAACCCTAGTAGAGAAAAACAGAGAAAATCCTGGCATACTTTTACACTTAATTCAAGCATAACCCATCCACACACACGTATTAAACTGTGCCAAGTGGGCAAAGGGGCCAGTAGGACCATGGCCACCAGGTTTTCTAAAGAACAGCAATCACTATAAAGGTCAAGTTGTGATCCATTCTCATCCATGTGCATATAGTCCCTGCCAGTGAAGTCGGGAGATGAAGCAGAGAACTGAGATTATCTTGATAATTTTGTGAGGTTGGGAGACCCGTTTGCCTCACGTGTCTGGATAGGTCAGGCCAAAGTAATGATTTCCTCAAATCATCCAGGTAATTCTTTTTGTTTCCTACTCAACTTTGTGTAGATAGGCATGGCTTGTGAGAAAGCAAACTCTTAGGAGGGCTTTTAACAGAAAGACGTTTATGGCTCCTCTTTATTTGCTGTGTGGCTAATGTATTGTCATTAAGGAATATTACATTATCCACTCTTAGTATGATCCGTGTATCTTAATCCTCTTCAAAAAAAAAGAAAGTTTGTCTTTTATAATAATAGAAGTAGATTAGGAACCTACTCTGTATTTATTGGGAGAAGATTTGACTATGATTTTCCCCATAGTTAGGGCATTGGCATATGGATTTTTTTCTTTTTTAAGAGAGAGAGAGCATGCATGCAAGCTGGGGATAGGGAGTGAGGCAGAGGGAGAAGGACAGGGATGGAGAGAGAATCCCAAACAGGCTCCACTCCCAGCCAGAGCCCGCTGTGGGGCTTGATCTCAAGACCCTGAAATCATGACCTGAGCTGAAATCAAGAGTCTGATGCTTAACAGACTAAGCCGCCCAGGCTTCCCTAGTGTATGGGGTTTTAATGCAGCCAACTTGCTCTGTGTTTTTAAAACCAGCGATACTAGTATTCCCAATCGTGTGTTATAATCCTCCCCCTCTCTGTTCAAGAATGTGCATTTTAATTTCCAGAGTATAGCTTCATGTCTTGTTATTTTGTAAATATAAAGTAAATATTTAAGTTGGATTCTAATCAAAACCAGATGCTTCAGTACAAGCAAGTAAAATCTGTCGACTTACACCCCGCACAAATTCCCCCTTGTGCATGGGAGGGGTGGCACTTGATCAGTATGGGAAACAGATTTCTTGGACTCTTCCATAGAATCAGTTGGAAGGTCCAGGTAAAACTTGCATTCTGTTGCTTTTACTTAGTTTGTTAATTTATCAAGTTATGGACCTAGAAATCAAAATCTATTAAAGTATTTTAGTTGTGAATATCTGTTTTTAAAATTTAATAATAGATTACATAGGCATATAAGCTGGAATGTCCATCTCTCTCTTTCTTTCTCCCTCTCCTTTTCCCCTAGTCTCCGCTGCTAACTGCTTGGAGCATATCCTTCCAGATATTTTTATTCCTACCTTGACATTGACACGTACGCCTTGATAGATAATTTTTCCAACAGTGAGGTCACACTATACCATCAGTACAGCCGCACACTGTTCCTTGTATTAAAAAGGCTCTAAGTGTGCTGCATTTACCTTAGTTTTTTCAATCCAATCCCTTTTGTGGATTTTCAGTCTGTTTCCAGCTTTTTGCTTGGACAAACAGCACTGGAGTAAATATCCTTGTTTGTATTATCTTCATACTCTTGTATGCGTAGTCCTATGTGGTTAGATGCCTATAGGTGTGATTTCTTGGCCAGAGATTCTTCGGTTTGCACGCCCACCAGCAGTGTTTAGGCGTGCCACTCTTGGCATGATTAGGAAGGCCTTCCCAAATAGCAGCTTTCGGCTGGATCTTATCAATCCAGTACATAACCCAGTTACAATTAGGTGTATGAGTTTGAACTCTGGCTTTGAGTCTTCGGTTTTCTGTTCATTCCATCTTCAGCTGTGATCTTAAATCTATCAGGAGAAAAAATATTACTTTTCCGACTCGACCTAGTTTTTTTTTTTTAAGATTTTATTTATTTATTCATGAAAGACACAGAGAGAGAGAGAGAGAGGCAGAGACACAGGCAGAGAGAGAAGCAGGCCCCTCACAGGGAGCCCGATATGGGACTCGATTCCTTCACCCGAGATCACGCCCTGAGCTGAAGGCAGATGCTCAACCACTGAGCCCCCCAGGCATCCCACCACTGAGCCACCCAGGTGTCCCTCGACCCAGTTTTCAACTATTATGATAAACCTTACTCCTTTTTAACTGAACTATTTTGCAAATCTTGAACTTGGCAGCTAAGTATTTTGAGATACTTAGAGATGGATGAAGAATAATTGCGATGAAAGTTCATGTAGCTAGAGTGCTGATCTGAAAGCATTTCTCTAAGAAAGCTCTGTGAGCAAAGTCAGGCACATTCAATATTCTACTTTCTCATCTACTTGCTGTCTACCAAATATATATATATATTTTTAATTTGCTCACAAGTAAGATCTATAAAAACTGAGGGTGCAGGACACTCCAAGGGGAGGACAAGTAGGTAAGCTTTATATGTAAGATTCCTTTTAGTAACTGTGTCCTGAGTGTCCCTGGTCAGACCCCAGAAGAACACCGGCTTGCTTTGCCCCAGCCTGGGCAGTGCTGAGGGACCTGTGCCAGCCAGAAAATCACAAGTCACTATTCATCTTCCATACTATTAGAGCTGTGGCTATCTGGCACATTCATAAAATCACCAAAAAAGAAGGGCACTGCTTGGGATGCTCAGTCAGTTAATCATCTGTCTCCTAACCTCAGCTCAGGACTTGATCTCAGGGTTGTGAGCTCCAGCCCTGCACTGGGCTCCATGCTGGCAGTGGAGCCTACTTAAAAAAAAAAAAAAAAAAAAAGTCACCAAAAAAGATGTAAAACACTTTGCATGACACTGATACGCATTCTCTCAAAATAACCCTTGTCCTTAGATTCCCAACTGACGCACCAGTTCAGAGCATGGGTTCTTCCCACCTCTCCAGTCTCCCTCACCTCAGTATTTTCCTCCTGATCTAGTAGACTTCTCGGGAACCTATAGCAAGATACACACCATAGGATTCATCTAAACTCCTAAGAATGCTTTGTGAGATCAGCTCCCAGGGTGGCCTGGGCGGAGGGTATGGGGCTGTGGTTTGGACTTGAAATTCTTAGAACTTCAAACTTGAGACGACCACATGGAGCATTAAGATGCCGAACCGGAAAACAAAACTCGGTGATGCGCCACCACCAGTCAAGTACAGCAGGGAAGGGAGAATCTAACCTTCAGGCAGCATATTATTAGCGAAGACACTGCTTCTTTGAACCTCCGCGAGGAGATAATTTGCTTTCTGGTAGATAACTTGTCGAATAAGTCTGTCTGTAAACCGTACTCTATTCTCTTAGAAAACAATGTTTTTAGACTCTTAGAATCTTTCCAAGATTCTTCGCTTCAACTGATGAGAATGGGCTGTCATGCATCTCCGTGTGTGCTGTACGATTCTGTGTGCTCCTGCCCGTGGAACTCACATGCAGGTTTCAATAAAAGTGCATCACTTCTCCAGGAAATTTACTCTAGTTATTGGAGGAAAGAGGTTTTGCTTTTTTACCCATGGAACCATGCAGCTCTTTTTTATTGTCTTTTGATACTATAACAAATCATATTATAGATTTAAAAAAAAAAAAAGAAGTACCCTACAAGCAAAAGAGATAAAAAGAGTTCCACATACAATGGATTTTGGGGGGGACTGTCCTGAGACCATGCATATATTCAGCATTTTATGCCCCATAGAGACTGAGTTGAAGGGATAGAGGTCACCCTGTGTGTGGGGGGTGGTGTCCCCATCTTCATGCCTCTTCTGCTTTACTCTGACCCTTCGGGGCACATGTGAAGTGCAGCTCTAAGTCCAGGCCACAGAGGAAGGTTACATCTGGAGAATGAGGTGTGTTCTGGGGTCCTGGACCCTTTCTCTGGAAGGATCAGAGTTGTCCTGGCTCTTGTGGTCCACCTCAGACCCTGAATTTAGAGATATGTTGTTAGAAAAGAGGAAAGGAGCCCGAATGCAGAAGGCTGCAGGATAGAGGCTGCCCAGATGGCTTCAGTGTGACCCCAGCAGCTGGAACCTGCCTCAGATGCGAGCCCTGGGTGTGCCCCTGAATGGGATAACCTTTGGTGTTTGTGAGTGACGGGACAGTTCCCACCTTTGGGTTCCTTCATCACTCATTTCTGCTGTTTTGGAGCTCCTGCTCTGCATTACCAACCACCCAGGCCTGCACACTCAGGCCCCCCCGGGCTGGTGCTCCCCTTCCTTCCCACAGTCTGTAATGACCAGCACCCTTTCTGCGTGGTAGCTGCCTTCAGCTCTCACATCCAGTCTCAGGCCCAGCCCCATGTGCTGCAGTCCCAGGTCTCTATCCCAGTTATCTCTACCTCCATTGCTGCTCTGACTTCACCTTCTCCCTTCTGCCTGGAATTTTACATGGTCTCTCCTCTGGCCCTGTGGCTTGAGTGTCTCTCAATGGGCCACACTGTCAACAAACTAGAGTTCTAATGAACCAGTATTTATTCTGGATCTTTCTTTCTCTCTAATGCTGTGATTTGCCCAGCTCACCCTGGAATTGTGATCCAAATGAGACACTTGGGCACAGTAACAGGGATAAAACAGTCCGAGCTCAGTCACTTGCAAAGCTATCACTGGTCTTCTTTTCCCGCCTATCGCATCTTCGGGTATAATACTGCTGAAATTTCAAGTTCCTACCTATCCTCACCTCAGCTTCTGCATGATGCAGGGTCCTTGTTCTGTGATGAAATCACTCCTGACAGTTGATGGTGCTTTTGTCTCTCCTCATGGTGTGTCGTCAACATTCCCAGGCTTTCCACAGCATGTCCAGGATGGCCTTCCTCATAAGAATATTGGAAGATAAAAAAAAAATGAGTGGGAAATCTCAGAAAGGGAGACAGAACATGAGAGACTCCTAACTCTGGGAAACAAACGAACCAGGGGTGGTGGAAGGGGAGGTGGGTGGGTGGTGGGGGTGACTGGGTGACGGGCACTGAGGAGGGCACTTGATGGGATGAGCATTGGGTGTTATGCTATATGTTGGCAAATTGAACACCAATAAAAAATAAATTAATAATAACAAAAAGAATATTGGAAGATATCACTCTACTTTCCAAAATTGTCCCGTGGCTTCCCATTGCCTGTAGTGATTCTCAGATTTATTTCAGGTCCTAATCCATCCTGGCATGTCTATAAAACGTGGTGATTCCTTGGCCTTAACCCAAAGATTCCGACTCAGTGATGAGACCTCAGTCTTCCTTTCTAATGAGCACTCTAGGGCAATGCTTCTCAAACTTTAAATGTGCCAAAACAAACAAACAAAAAAACAAAAAACAAAAAACACAAAAAACAAAAAACAAAACACTTAAATGTGCCTACAAATAACCTGGGAGCTTAATAAAATGAAGAATCTGACTCAGTGTAGGTCTGAGGTGGGCTTGAGATGCTACATTCTTTTTTGTTTTGTTTTGTTTTTAGACTTATTTTAGAAAGAGAGTGTGACACTGAAGAGGGGGAGGGGGAGAGGGAGAGAGAATCCCAAGCAGAGCACAGAGCCTGATGCAATGCCAAGTTCGATCCCAGATCCCTGAGATCATGACCTGAGCCAAAATGAGGAGTCGGATACGTAACCAACTAAGCCACCAGGGCGTCCCGAGGTGCTACATTCTAACAAGTTCCCAGGTCATACTGATGCTGCTGGCCCAGACCACAGCTGGCACATTGAGGCTTAGGAATTCTCTACGGGATTCTGATGCAGATGGTCTGAAATACTGACCTAGACTTGAGGATAAATTTAGAGCACTAGCAAGGCCTACTTGCAACCTGTCCAGCTTCCTCTCTCATCACTGATTTTTGGCATCCTGCTTCCTTGCCACTCCTTCTCCTCAAATATGTTTCAGTCCTGTCCTGTATGTCCCAGCAAGGCTGACCTATACGTGTTCCTGCAAATATGGTAAGAGATCACCTGCTTCCCTGCTGCTGTTTACCCTTTCTCTGGTTATCCAGAAGATTAAGTCCTATTCATCAGTTAATCCAGGCCTTGTCATGCCTGCTCTGTGGAGCTGTCTCTGACTCCCTGCAGGGGACTTCAGCATTCTTTGACCTATACTTTTTTGGGGGGGGGGCCGGGGGTGGGGGGGAAGGTGATTATCTGAACATATCTCTTTCACAGTAGGGTACTGCAATAAGGGATTTAATTGAGATCTAGTTGACATAACCTTAATTTCAGGTATAGAGTAATGACTTGATATCTGTTCATATTGTGAAATGATCACTACAGTAACTCTAATTACTGTGCGTCACTCCACACAGTTTTTTGGTCTTGTATTGAGAACTGTAAGGTCTAGTCTCTTAGCAAATTCCAGATACATTATACAGTATTACTAACTATCGTCGCTGTGTTGCACATTACATCCCCATGACTTCTTTTGTAACTGGAAATTTGTACCTTTCGGCCATCATCATTTATTTCACCCACCTAGCAATCTATTTTCTAGAAGTATCTGTATCTAGAAGTTTTATTATTTTTTTTTTCAATTCCACAAACAAGTTGAGACTGTGTTTGTCTTTCTCTGACTTACTTCACTTAGCAGAATGCCCTCGAGTTCTATCCATGTTATCATATATGGCAAGATTTCTATCTTTTCATGACTGAATAATATTCTACTGTGTATATATAACTACATTTTCTTCACCGTGATCTGTCGATGGACATTTACGTTATTTCCATGTCGTGGCTGTCATAAATAATGGTGTTATGACATGGAAGTATATATATATTTTTTTAATTAGTGGGGAGTCTTTTGTTTTTAAGATTTTTATTTATTTATTTGACAGAGAGCACAAGTAGCGCAGTAGCAGGCAGAGAGGGGGGGGGAAGCAGGCCCCCCCGACTGAGCAGAGGGCCCAATGCGGGGCTTGATCCCAGAACCCTGAGGTCATTACCTGAACCACCCAGGTGCCCTATGAGTTGGTGTTTTTGTTTCCTTTGGGCAAATACCCAGAGGTGGAATTGTTGGGAGGTACTGTAGTTCTATTTATAACTTTTGGGGAACCTTCATACCGTTTTCTGTATTGAAAATATACAATTTACATTCCCATCAACAGTGCGCGAGGGTTCCCTTTTCTCCACGTTTTCACCAACACTTACTACCATCCTGCTGATAATCCACATTCCAACAACTGTTATCTCGTTGTGATTTGGATTTGCAGTTCTTTGATGATTAGCTATGTTGAACACCTCATGTACCTGTTTGCCATGTGTATGTCTTCTTTGGGAAAATGTCTAGTCCTCTGCTTATTTTTTTGTTTTTGTTTTTGCTGTTGTATTGTAGGAGTTCTTTATATATTTTGAATATTAACCACTTAACCAGATGTATAATTTGCAGATATCTTCTCCTATTCAGTAGGTTGTGTTTTCATTTTGTTTTTGTTTGCTTTGCAGGAGCTTTTTAGTTTGATGTAGTCCTACGTGTTTATTTATAATTTGTTGCCTTTCTGTGAGTGTCAAATAAAAAAAAATCACTGCCAAGACTGATATCAAGGAACTTACCATGTTTTCTTCTTGGAGTTATATGGTATCAGATCTTAAATCTAAATCTCTAACCCAGTTTAAGTTGATTTTTGTGTATGGTGAAAGATAGCATTGGTTTCTTTTCTTTTGCACATAGCTGTCCAGGTTTTCTAGCACCATTTGTTAAAAAGACTGCCCTGGGGATCCCTGGGTGGCGCAGCGGTTTAGCGCCTGCCTTTGGCCCAGGGCGCGATCCTGGAGACCCGGGATCGAATCCCACGTCAGGCTCCCGGTGCATGGAGCCTGCTTCTCCCTCTGCCTATGTCTCTGCCTCTGTCTCTCTCTCTGTGACTATCATAAATAAATAAAAAATTAAAAAATAAAATAAATTAAAAAAAATAAAGAGTCTACTGTGGTGCCTGACTGGCACAGTTGGTAGAGCATGAGATCTCAGAGTTGTAAGCTCAAGGCCCCCCAAAAATTAAAAAAAAAAGACTGCCCTTTCCCCATTATATATATTGGTTCCTTTGTCATAAACTAATTGGCCATATATGCATGGGTTTATTTCTGGGCTGTTTTGTTCTGTTGATCTGTGCATCTCTTTTTATGCCAGTAACATACTGTTTTGATTACCAAAGTTTGTGATAGAATGTCCAGCTGAGAAGCATGATGCCCTCCAGCTTTGTTCTTCTTTCTCAAAATTTTGCTCTTTGGGACCTTTTGTAGTTCTGTACACGTGTTAGGGTAGTTTTTTTCTACTTCCAAAAAATGCCATTGGAATTTTGATAGGGTTTGCAATGAATCTGTAAATTGCTTTAGATAGTATTGTTAAAACGTCCATATGTTCCAGTCCATGAGCACAGACTTACTGGTCTTCAATCACTTTCATCAATGTCTTCTTACATTATAGATTGTGTGCAGATTTTTCATCTCCTTGGTTAAACTTATTCTTTAAATGCAATCATAAATGGAATTTTTATTTCTTTCTAAGTAGTTCATTATTGTACAGAAATGCATCTGATTTTTATATATTACTGGTTTTGTACCTTTAATTTTACTGAATTTGTTTATTCTAACAATTTTTTTGGTAGAGTCTTTAGAGTTTTCTATATATAATATTCTATCAAATAGTGACAGTTACCTTTCCTTTCTGATTTGAATGACTTTTCTTTTTCTTGCCTAATTGCCTTGGCTAGGACTTCAGTACGGTGTTGAATAAAGTGGTCTTATCTTCTTTCTGCTCTTACGGGGAGAGTTTTGACTTTTCAGCATTGGTACGATGTTAACTGTGGGCTTATCACATTTGTCATCTATTATGTTAAGATATATTCCCTCTATACACAGTGAGACTTTTTTTTTTTTTTAACATGACTGGGCATGAATTTTGTTAAATGCCTGATTGATTTTTATGGATGTTGAACTGTCCCTGCATCTCTGGAAAAAATCCCACATGGTATATGATCCTTTTAATGTAATGTTGATTTCAGTTAGCTAATAATTTGGGGGAATTTTTTTCTTTATAATATTTTTATTTTTTTAAAGATTTATTTTTATTTTTATTTTTATTTTTTAAGAAATTTATTTTTTATTGGCGTTCAATTTGCCAGCATATAGAATAACACCCAGTGCTCATCCCATCAAGCGCCTCCCTCAGTGTCCTTCACCCAGTCATTCCCACCCCCCGCCCACCTCCCTTTCTACCACCCCTTGTTCGTTTCCCAGAGTTAGGAGTCTCTTATGTTCTGTCTCCCTTTCTGATGTTTCCCACTCATTTTTTCTCCTTTCAATTTGGGGGAATTTTTGCATCTGTGTTCATCAGGGACACTGGCCTGTAGTTTTATTGTAGCGTCCTTTTCTGGTTATCCTCCTTCTTGGTAGGAGGATAATATGGCCTTATAAAATGAGTTTGGAAATATTCCTTCCTCTTCACCCCTCCCCCCCTTTTTTTGTTTTGAAGAATTTGAAAAGGATTGGTACTGTTCTTTAAATGCTTGATAGAATTCACCAGTGAAGCCATCTGGTCCTCGACTTCTGTTTAGGAGGTTTTTGATTACTGAATCAATTTTCTTACCAATAATTGGTCTATATTCAAATTTCTATTTTGTCATGATTCAGCCTTTGTAGGTTATGTATTACTCTTCTACGAATTTATCCATTTCTTTTAGGTTATCCAGTTTAATGGTATAGTTGCTTACAGTAGTCCCTTTGATATTTCTATTGTATCTGTTGTTAATGTCTCTTTCATTTCTGATATTTTGTCCCTTCTTTTTTTTTTCTTGGTGATAATGTTTGTCAATTTTGTTTATCTTTCAAAAAACCAGCTCTTGGGATCCCTGGGTGGCGCAGCGGTTTGGCGCCTGCCTTTGGCCCAGGGCGCGATCCTGGAGACCCGGGATCGAATCCCACGTTAGGCTCCTGGTGCATGGAGCCTGCTTCTCCCTCTGCCTGTGTCTCTGCCTCTCTCTCTCTCTCTCTCTGTATGACTACATAAATAAATAATAAAAAATAATTTAAAAAAAACCCAGCTCTTATCTCATTGATTTTTATTGTCTTTGAGGTCTCTATTTCATTTAGGTATGCTGTGATCTTCATTAATACCTTCATTCTACTTACTTTGTGCTTCAGTTCTTTTCTAGTTCCTTGAGGTACAAAGGTTGGTTATTTATTCGAGGTCTTTCTTGTTTCTTGATGTAGGTAGGCATTTAGCTCTATGAACTTCTCTTTTAGAACTGCTTTTGGTGTATTCCCTAAGTTTTGGTATATCGTATTTTTACTTTTATTTGTCTCAGGGTATTATTGGCATTCTTTTAATTTCTTTGATTCAGGGAGCATGTAGTTGTTCAGGAACATATAGTTTACTCTCCACATATTTGTAAATTTTCATTTTCATCTTGTAACTGATTTCTATTTTTATACCATTGTGATCAGATAAGATGCTTGATATAATTTCAGTCTTCTTAAATTTATTAAGACTTATCTTGTGGCATAACATAGGATCTATCCAGTGGAATCTTCCTTGTGTACTTGAGAAGAATTTGTATTCTGTTGCTTTTGGATGGAATGGTCTTTGTGTGTGTGTATGTATGTATATATGCGTGTAAGTACATGTACGTGTATATACATAGTCCATCTGGTCTAATGTGTCATTTAAGAATATTGTTTCTTTATTGATTTTTCTGCCTGAATGGTCTATTGATATAGGTAGCATATTAAGGTCCCTTATTATTATTAGATTCCTATCTGTTTCTCTCTTGAGGTCTGTTAATATATGCCTTATATATTTATGCGCTCCTATGTTATGTGCGTGTATGTGTGTGTATATATATATATACACACACACAAATTATATACAAATATATATTTACAAAGGTAATATTCTTTTGGTGGCTTTGACCCCTTATCATTACATAATAACCTTCTTTGTCTCTTTTTATAATCTTTGTCTTAAATTCTATTTTATCTAATATATGTATAGTTACTCCAGCTTTCTTTTGGTTTTTACTTGCATGGAATATATTTTTCTATCTCTTCACTTTCAGTCTGTGTCCTTATATCCTAAACGAGTCTCTATTTTTAATCCATCTATCCACTCTGTCTTTTGATTGGAGAATTTAGTCCATTTATATTTAAAGTAAGTATTGATTCATACGTATTTATGTATTATTGATTGTTTCCTGGCTGTTTTGTAGTTCTCTTTCCTCTGTTCCTTTCTTTTCCTCTTGTTTTCTTCCTTTGTGATTTGATATTTTTCTGTAGTGATATAGTTTAGTTTTTTTTCTCTTTTTGTGTGTGTGTGTCTAGCTACTATAAGGTTTTGCTTTGTGGTTCCCATGAGGCTTCCACAAAATAATTTATAACTGGTTTAACTTGATAACAACTGAAGTTGGAACACATTCTAAAGCTCTATATTTTTACCCCCTTACCCCTGTGAAACCTTTTTTAGATGTCACAATTTACAGATTTTTATCTTGTGTATGCAGTAACAATTTATTATAGTTATCATTATATGAATACTTTTGTCTTTTAACCTTCATACTAGCTTTATAAATGATTAACCCACTACCTTTACAACATTAGATTATTCTGAATTTTACTACACATTTACCTTTACCAGTGAGATATACACTTTTGAATGTGTTCCTGTTAAGTAGTACCCTTTTGTTTCAGATTAAAGAAGTTCTTTTAACAGTTTTTGTAAGGCTGGTCTAGTGGTGATGAACTCCTTTTGCTTTTACTGCTCTGGAGTACTGTTTATTGCTCTAATTCTGAAGGACAGCTTTCTGGGTAGGGTATGGTTGGTTGGCAGTGTTTTTGAATATAATCATGCCACTTTTTTCTGGACTGCAAAGTTTCTGCTGAAAATCTACTGATAGGGGTTCCTTTGTACCTAACAAGTCGTCTGTCTTTTGCTGCTTTGTATTTTTTATTTATTTTTTAAAAGATTTTATTCATGAGAGAGACACACACAGGGAAAGAGAGAGGCAGAGACATAGGCAGAAGGAGAAGCAGGCTCCATGCAGGAAGCCTGATGTGGGACTCGATCCCAGGACTCTGGATCGTGCCCTGAGCCAAAGGCAGGTGCTCAACCGCCGACCCACCCAGGCATCCCACTCTTGCTGCTTTTTAGATTCTTTCCTTGCCTTTAACTTTTGACAGTTTCATTATAATGTGTCTTGATGCGGTTCCCTGTGGTTTTACTTGGATGGGAACTTTATGGGCTTCCTGGATCTGTATGTCTATTTCCTTCCCCCAGGTTAGAGAAGTTTTCAGCCATTATTTTTGCAAACAAGATTTTTTTCTGCTCCTTTCTCTCTTCTCCTTCTGAGACCCCTATAATGTGAATGTTGGTCCACTTGATGATGTCTTATAAGTCTCTTAAGCTCTCCTGACTGTTTTTCTTTCCTTTTTCTTTTTGCTGCTTTGATTAGATAAGTTCGACTGCCCTCCTTTCTTCTGCTTCATTTAGTCTGCTTTTGAAGTCCTATGTTGTGCTTTTCACTTTAGTTTTTGCATTCTTCAATTCTGTGACTACTGCTTGGTACATTGTATATTTTTGAAATTCTGAGTTTATTTACTTCCAAGTTTGGCAGGTTTTTTTTTTTTTTGGCAGTTATTTTTATAACCATTATTTTGAACTCTTTTTTTAGGTAAATCACTAATCTCTATTAAAGTATTTTTTTCTCTAAATTATTACCTTATTCTTTTGTTTAGAACATATTCCTCTGTTTCATCTTTTTTTCTCTCTCTCTAAATTGGTTTCTGTGTACTAGTTAAAATGATCACCTCTTCCAGTCTTGAAAGAGTGTTCTTATATGAGAGATGTACCTTATCTTTCAGCCTTTCCCTAGCTCTTGGTTGTCTTCAAACCTTGTTCAAGTAGCCTGCTTTATTCTAGTGGTTCCCAGTAATTGAGGGTGTGCCAAGACAGGTCAGTGTCTCAGAGAGGAAGATCTTGGTTAGCATCCACAGTTACCCTGATTGGAAGCTAGACCCTCAGGCAACAGCTTTTAAAGTATGCAAATATACTTCTTTTAGGGAAAGTCTGGGTGACAGTTATTTCTTTCTGCTCCCTCTACACTGATCCCTGGGTGATAGCCACTTAAGAACTATTTCTTCCTTTGCTATTATACTGTCATAAACACTAGCCCTGCTGATCATCAAGCTAGACTATCAAGGCTCAGCAACAGCCCAGAAAGCTGGGATGCCAGATGTGTACATAAGCTCCTTTAAAGACACCAATGATCTGGGTAGGGCCAAGAGGAAGCACATAGATGGTGATGCCTGCCTCCCCAGTCTCTAGAGAGGATTAATGTTGGTCCCTAGATATGTGTTTCTTACAAGCCTACCTCTCATGCCATAGCTCTGAAGATAAACTAGTGGGATTTTTTCTCAGTAAGACTTTGGGTGTGATTCAGTCTGCCATCTCTGTGCTATCCTATGGGGTTGGGGGGTACCTGGTTAAGAACTCTTTCTCCATAGTCCTATGGGGCCCATAAATGTAAGCCCCCTGGCCACCAGAGCAAAGCAATCAAGGGATGTCCCCTGCTTTGCCCTGTACTTTGATTGCATTTTTGTACCCGGGTTCTTGAACCATTGTCTGGAACAATGATCATGTGTATAGCAGTTGTTTGTTGGAATACTTTTTTCTCCTACCTGGTTGTAGGTTCCTTAAAATTTCTGTCTTCTTTGTATTCTAAGCTCCTAGTATAACCTATATGGCACACAGAAGGCACTAAGTGCCTGGAATGACTAAATGACTAATACTTCACCATCATGAAGTGGAGCGTGTGGATTCTCTTTTACATATGTTAAATGTTGCTGGCTCATTGGAGCTCTAGTTGCCCTTGTAAATGACTATTGGTAGATTATAAAACAATTTGAATGACACTGACCCACACTACCTCAAAATAGTTCTTATTCTTAAGCTCCTATCCAGGGTTTGGGTATTGTAGTTCTCTCTATTCGAGTTATTTTCTTTGTGTGCTAGTATATTGCTTGGGGAGTAATTTTTTTTTTCTCTTGACTCCTTTGATAATTGAGATGAATGAGTAGACGAATAAAGAAAGGAAGGAAGGGGGCAGCCCGGGCTCAGTGGTTTAGTGCTGTCTTCAGCCCTGGGCCTGATCCTGCAGACCTGGGATCGAGTCCCACGTCAGGCTCCCTGCGTGGAGCCTGCTTTCCCTCTGCCTGTGTCTCTGCCTCTTTCACTCTCTCTCTGTCTCATGAATAAATAAATAAAATCTTAAAAAAAAAAATGAAAGGAAGGAAGGAAGTCAGGAAGGTAGGCAGGCAGGCTAGATAGGTGTCAGCCCGGAAACCTCATTGTCTTCTCATGCTGTTTATCAGCATGTACCTTCATAAACTTGATTTCACAGCAGAGGGAAATTTATATTCTCTCCAGGACACCTTCATTGATTAAGCCAGGTATTTTATGACAATATTTTAAAAGGCTGTGTTCCTTCTTTTTTTTTTTTTAACCTTGACTTTTAAGCACAAAATTCTGTTTTTCACTTAATATATTTCTGTGATGGGGATTAAATTTGTTTTTTAATTTTTATTTTTTAAAAGATTTTATTTATTTATTCATGAGAGACACAGAGAGAAGCAGAGATACAGGCAGAGGGAGAAGCAGGCTCCATGCAGGGAGCCCGATGTGGGACTCGATCCCAGGATCCCGGGATCACACCCTGAGCTGAAGGCGGGCGCTTAACCACTGAGCCACGCAGGCATCCCTGAGTGATGGGGATTTTAAATGCAAACAGGCAGTCTTTTTTTGAGTCTTTGTATATATTAAAATTTTGCTAATAATTTTACTTGTTTCCAGTATTATTTATTCATTTTGCTTGTTTCAATCTAGTGTGGATTTTATTCTGCTAATTATTTTTGTCAGTTAATATTCTGGAGCCACATTAACTGCTTGCTAGTTCACAACAATTTTGTTCACAGGAACTTCATTTATTCCAAATAATGGCAACAAGGTGGGACATGTTGGTCAACACTCAAAATCAGTATGAGAGCCAAGAATTAAAATCTTATTGTCAAGCAGGTATTTAAGGAATATCTGCCTCCTTATTTGTTTTCCAACTAATCCCTTCCTGAAAGAACCCTTATGTGGGATAATTTGTAACACATTTTTTAAGGAATGCATAATCAGGAAAGCATTTACTTTTTGTCAAAAATATGCCATGAATTTTTAATCCATGTGTACACAAATTATAATTTGACAGCCATAATCTAGAATTGATTTATTGCTCTCCTGTGTTTATTTTTCTTCTCAGATGATTTCTGTACATTTACTAATAAATCATTCGGTGGTGCTTCCCATTTGTTATTAAGATCAATGTCAGCAAATAATTCCATCTTGAGCATTAATTTAAAGTTTCTGTAAAACATACTGAAATTTATCTCAGTGATCTCAAATAGCTTTATGGTGATTTTTCTTACCATTCAACTTGATGCCATAAATACTTTTGGCACATTAAAGAGAGGCAGTAATAAGCTATACCTCATTCAAAGATGAGTTCATAGGAATGGTGAGGTCTTATGATTTTCTAGTGACTGAAAGCTCTAGATCTTTTCAATATAGACTTCCTATGAATTTTGGTTAGGCTAGATCTCTCATTTCAGAAATATATAGATTTCTGTAAGTAAACATGAGGCTTTGCATTTATCTTGCCTATACTTCAGCTTATTTGGGAATAGTCTATATTCCATACTCCTAATCCTAACATCCAATGTATTTTATTTCTACCAGTTGAAAAATGTGATAAACATCCTTTTAGCTCTGCCCAGATTGTTGGAAAAAAATTAAATCATGATAGGGAAAGTTACATGGGAGGTGCTAAGGGGGTCATCCTTGTGTCTTGCAGCATTATTAATTTAAACCATGATGAGGAGAGCTTACCTTCTTAAATGTCTCCCAGGAGAAACAATAAAATATAGTTTAATTTTTTACTAAGTTACTTTTTTAATGAGTGCTATAATAGTATGTTGTTGAGAAAAATTTTTATTGTTCACAGATCCAGATTCCTTTTTTTTTCCTATTTTTGTACGAAAGAGCATTTCTGCAAGGATAATTTTAACTATTCAGTTTTTTTAATGTAATGCGTATATTGACACCCTAGTCTCTTTTGAAAACCTTCCAGTTTTCACTTATAGCATTTTATTTGTTTTACTCATTTGTGGAATAAATCACCAGTAGATTTTATTGTTTTTTATGATACCTAAATGCAAACATGAATTTTTTTCAATATCTCTACTTTCAGAATATTTTTCCCAGCACTTGGGCGAATATGAGAATGTACTTGCAGCACTTGAAGACCTAAATCTCTCCATCCTGAAGGCAATGGGCAAAACAAAAAAAGTAAGATATTGGAGTTTATTTTCTGTAAATCTCTTCTTTGAAATAATTTTCTTGAAAATCCTGCTTATTTCCTAATCTGTCCTAAAAGTATACATTGGTTTTTATAACCTACTTTTTCAATATGAGATGAGCTATTGTAGCCATTCACAATACAATGACAAAATACTAGGTGCCAGAACTTGTGCTCTTTGCTGAGGATACAAAGAGCTGCTCCATCAGCTCGTGCTCTGGGCGTGAGAAAAGTGTGAAAACATGCAACTGTAGTGCAGCACCACAGAGGGAAGCACAGGATGGGACACCGGACTCCTGCTGGATGAGATGACACCTGAGCAATTACAGATGATGTCATAGCTAGGGAAAGGTAAAACAGATGCATGGAGCGGCCCATTCAGAGGCCCTGCTTTGGAAGGGGGGTGGGACAAGCACAGGGCGTTCAAGTACAGATAGTCTATAGGGTTAAAGTCTCAAATGCCCAAGAGCAGCATCATGAGACATGAAACGTGGTAGAGGGGGGCTGTGCCTTTCATGATGTTGCTGTGGAACATGACGATTTAGACGTGTATCCTAGTTGCAAATAAATCAGCCACATTTTCAGCAACAATGTGGACATTCATGCAGCCTTTTGAAAAGACCATATAAGAATTTGGGATTAGGGTGGAGAATGTGGGGAATAGAATTAGGAAGGTGAGTGAGGAGGCTAGTTCACTAATTTAGGTAGGAGATGTTGGTAGTTTAAAGGTACTGGAAGAAGATACGGAGAAAAGGAAATTTAATTGTACGTCAACCTGAGAGCCTACCAGTAAACCATGGAGAAGGAATGAATATGGGGATGGGAGAAGGACATGTCCAGGGTGAATCCTGGTTTTTAGCTTGTATGCCTAGACAATAGACTGCAAGAAGACCAGGTCTAGGCGGGTAAGAATATAAGTTCTCTCGTAGGCCTGTGGAATCTAAGCTGTTTTGGGGACATTAAGGAAGTCCTAGTATATCATTAGATACATAGATCTGTGTCTGAGAGGTAAAGTGTAGATTGGACATATGTTTGTGAATTGTTAATACTTAGGCAAAGAACTTGAACGACATAATCTACAGAGAGACTATATAGTAAAAAACAAACAAACAAACAAAAAACCTTTTTTTTTTTTTTTTTAATTATAGGAGAGGATCTAACACTGAGTTTTAAGGAACTTCAACTTTTGTTGGTGGGTGAAGAGAATGAGCCAGCACGAGAATTTGAAGCAGAGAGAGGGAATCTAGGAGACTGTAGTGTCTAGAAGTTGAGGAGAGTATTCCATGAAGCATTGAGTAGTCCATAGCATTGACTACTATAGGGAGGTCAAGAGAGGGGACAAGGAAATTTCTTGTCTGTAAATCAAGATATTTTAGTATGTGAGGTGCATACTAGAAGAACAAGAAATACACATTTTTTTAAGATTTTACTTATTTATTTATTTTTAAGATTTACTTATTTATTCATGAGAGACACAGAGAGGCAGAGACACAGGCAGAGGGAGAAGCAGGCTCCATGCAGGGAGCCTCATGTGGGACTCTATCCTGGGACCCCAGGATCACACCCTGGGCTGTGGGCGGTGCTAAACCACTGAGCCCCCCAGGGATCCCAAGAAATACAGATTTTTAAAGCTTACATGGACTTTCCAGATAAAGACAGCAGATTTATGTGTACATCACTGAACTCTGCTTGCTCCTGAAGCCCCCAAAGAAAACGAAAATGAGATTTTTTTTTTTTTTTTTGGTGGGGAAGTAGCAAAAATTGTACTGAAAAGCAAATGAACAAATGGTTGCTGGCAGCAGACCTGACACATTTGACTGCTTGACTTGCAGTGGAAAAGCAGAAAGCCACAGCTTGGCTGTTAGAAAGGCTCAGGCCCTTAGTGGCACTAGTTGCCCCTGGAAATGGATGGGAATGAGGGGGGCTTAAACAGGTGTGTGTGTGTGGGGGGGTGTTGTTGGAAATCTGTGATTCCCTGCTCTTCCCTACCCAGCTGAGCAATTGTGTCTTGACCCAGCCGGGAAGAAAACCTAGACTTGGTCCCTGAAAGGGTTAAAGGAGAAGCTCTCTGCCCTGGGGTGGTGTCACCACAGCTGAGGGAGAAAGTAAAAGTTTAGGAACTAAATGGAAAGACTGCCAGCTATCTTCACCCATTGACCTCCCAGAGTGGTGGCCACTCAGAGGGTTGGCTTCCTGAGGGCAGAGAAAGAGGTTGTCTGGGAGAAATCTTAGCAGTACGATAGGAAGGACCCAGAGCCTCATGGGTGGTGAGCTCAGCCTCTGCTCCCTCTTCTCCCCTTGAATCCTAAAGGCTTGTCCACAGCCCATCCTTAAAGATGCACATCAGCCAAGGGCCACCAGACTCCTTACAGGAAAGGCGGAGACCAAGACAAACCAAAAAGGAGGGAGGATGAGGGAGGGAAGGTGGGAGGGACACAGTAACACAGGGGGCTGTACAGGAGGATGAAAGCTCCCAGTCTCCTCAGCCTCCTCAGAGCGACAAGAGGAGATCCCGCTTCCCTGAAAAGTAGGATGGCCAACAGAACACTAAAGAGCTCTTTGAAATTAAAACAAGAGAGTAGAAATAAAGGCTTAGCAGAATTCTGGGAAATAAAGTTTAGAAAGTCTCCCCAAAAGTAAAGCAGAAAAGAAAGTGTGAGAAAATGGGACCATCAGCCTTATTGAGTTGTCCTATATCCAAATAACCAATCCCACAAAGAAAGAACGGGAGAATGGGATCTGAAGATGTTTTCTCTTGATCTGTTAAGAAGGAGTATTTGGAAAGTGCCTAAGAGTTAACACCTTGGGACCTTCCCTCCAGAAATGATAACTTTTGGGAACCTCTGCTTGGCGGGGCTGGCTTCCCCCCTCCTCCTCTAGGCCTCCCCTTTAGACCGCGTCCTCAGTGAGGCCTTCTCTGACGGCCTTAGTGAAAGAGGTTCTCTCTGATTGTCTCCTGTGCCTGCTGGCAGTGATCAGAATGAGTAACCATGTATTTTGTTTTCCTTGTCTGTAAAGAGGGAGAAGGGCAGTACCTTTCTGACCTTTCTGGGATACACAGAGCCTGATAAAATGTACCCTAAAATTTATTGATTGGCTAAATAGATTGACTTCTATGGATATTCATAGAGCTCTGAAAGCTAAGTTTACTCCTGGAAGAAAAATTGCCCTTCCATCCATCTAAGAAGTGTCCAGATATCCCTTAGCGGGAAGGAAAAGCAAGTACATAATCCTCATTTTCTCACAAATTAAACTAAAATCGTGTTCTTTGAATTAATACAGCGAGGCTTTGTGGGATTTAAATCAAGATCCACCTGTTACTTTGGTGTCTCCGGCACAAAACCTACTTCTTAACAACGACCCTTAAAAATGCATTTGATCTGTGTAATCATCTTGCTTAATCAAGGACGAAAAGATTTTGTTTAAATGGTCTAAGATAAAATTAGGCTCTTTGTGCGATAGCTCAAAGATGAGTGAAATGCAGGAGTTTGACAGTTTCTTTTTTTTCAAGCCACTGTTGGACTGACTGACATCCTCTCCATACTGTCTAGCACAATGAACCCTTCTGAGTGAGCGATCCAGCATTTCTTTTTGAGAATCTCTCTGTATTTTTACCCAGATGAAAAGTCCTGTCTCGGTAGGGAGGGCTGACTGTTCTAGGCTTTTATGAAAAGTGAAATGCAAGCCGTTGGTGCAGTACATCTGTCTGCTGCGTCAGAGAATGGAGAAAATGGATTCCAGCTGCTTCACTTAAGCCCCAGGAGGTGACTCAGGACGGATGCATTGTTACCTCTGCATCCTTCCTCCTCCTGGTCCCTTAACCCAACCCTTTCTCTAGGTCCCCAGGGGTTACCTGGATGATTGCACTTTGCATATTTTTCCCAAATAAACACCATAGGTCAAATACTAAGTGGTCGTTTGAAAGCCTTGAAAGTAGCTCAAAGCCCAACTCCCTATCTGGCTTTGGGATGTCACCAAAAAAATTGTTATATTTCTCTTTCTACCATGGGGTGAGAAGCTAACGTACGTTGTTAGTTTGTAATGTGCTCATGATCTCAAAACAAATGTAGAATTCTGATGCTGAAGTTCAGATTCATCTTGTGCCATTTACATAAGCATCTACGGAATTCTGGATTCCCTTCAGCCTTTACTTTACTGGTAAGGCTCACCAAGGAAATGTTCCTGAGGAAAGTGAAGAGCTGCCTTCTTAAAATAATCACTTAGGGTGTGAATAATTACTTCACCTCTGCGAGGGAAGCTGGAAAAAAATATCCAAAATTAAAATGTATACATATTTTGTAGTTTTCACCCAGAAGTTATTTTTCAAACAAGGACATTCTATAATCTTTAATTGTTTTAAGAAAAAAAAAATAGACTCGAGTCCTAGCATCGTTGCTTCTCTCTGGTTTTCTGTTGCTTCCTAAATCTGGGATCCATAGACACCTTCGTTTTAATCTTCCCATCTTTTCTCCCTCCCTGTCTCCTTAT
Organism: Vulpes vulpes; assembly: GCF_048418805.1. Lineage (NCBI taxonomy): Eukaryota > Metazoa > Chordata > Mammalia > Carnivora > Canidae > Vulpes > Vulpes vulpes. The sequence goes on along the minus strand of NC_132792.1, from coordinate 43,160,867 downwards.
ATTTAGCATCTGGGCTCCCTGGGCTCTGTATTCCTTTCACTTGTTAAAACTCATCTTTTTTTTTTTTTTCATTTTTGAGAAAAACCGTGTGTGTATGTGTGTGTGTGTGTGTGTGTGTGTGTGTGTGTGTGTTCTTCTGTGAAGAAGAAATTGCAGTAGGTCTCGGAATTCCTGTCTGGGGAAACCATCACTAATTACTACAGTTTTATGTAGAATTTATCATTAAAAACAAAAACTTAAAAGTGTAGGTGCTGAAATAGTCCCATGTGCGGAATAGTGACAACGCCCTCATAGCTCATAGAAGGCAGACAGATCCTTTTACGTATTCATGAAAATGAAAAATATTCTCGGACTTCATACTAACCATAGGAAAACAAGTGTATTTGACATCCCATTTGAAATGATGTGTCTAAAAAAAATGAAATGATGTGTCTTTTATGTGAGTGTATTGGGGGAAGAGGAGGTAGAGACTAGAGCCACAGGGAATAGGAGAAAAGTATCTGGAGGTTGCAAATTTGGCCCAGTAAGAGGGAAGCCCTGTGTCAGGCCTACACTTTAGGATCCTCTTTTCAGCCTTGACCAGACTTGTGTTCAGTGCAGGCAAAGAGGAACCCCAGGCCCTTGGAGAGGCCGATGTGTTAAGTCTTCCTTGGTGTGGGGGAGACCTGGTTCTCTAGAAGACCCACCTTTCGGTCCTGAAGGAATCTGCGGTATGTGCTGACTCAGAGTAAGGAATCCTGGGCAGAGGAGCTTGCCACCTCTGCCTGAAGAGGGAAAGGGCAAAACGGAGGTTAGAGAACCGACCCAGGTCATGTGAGTATGACTCAGGGGACAATTTAAAGGTGAGAAGAGACCACTTTGAGGTTTACTAGGAGGGCTCAGACGATGGTGCAGGTGATTGAGGCAAGATCATCAGCTGGTGGGTAGGAGGATAAGGAACCCCAGCTCACAGTGAAGCCGAGTCCTCGGGACTTGGATCAGCACCCTCCGGGCAACCACATCAGTATTTCTTCCTAGCCGTTGCTGGGACCCTGCCAAACTCTTGGCCGCTGACCTGACTTCCTTGAGCCAAGTTAACCAGACAACAGCTTAGGGCTTGAGTGGCTCTGAACAAAAAAGGAATGAGGAATAACAGTTGATACCAACTAGAGTGTATATAGTGCCTTGGAGTCTTCAGTGTCCTTCGATATGCGTTATTTCATTTATTCTTCATAACCCCCTGGTGAAGAATGTCAGGCAAATAAAAATATACTCATTTCAAAAATGTGGAAACCGAGTCATAAAGTAGTTAGTTGAGTTACTATCATAAAGTGAGTGAGACTTAAACCCAGTTCTCACTTGAAAATGTTTAATTTAAGGTTTATGTGGTCCCATATGGAACATATTGCAAATATGCAATTCCAAGTTGTATCATGGCACAAAAAAGAAAGGGTCTTTGAAACGATCGAGCTCTTCGGGGTTTAGTTGTGGATCAGCAAAGGCTGGAGACTTCTATCTTCTATGGTTATTTTTAACTTTGTTTTAGGCAAATGAACAGAGCTTTGTGTAATATGTGAAGAACATATGAAAGACATCATAGAAGCAGATAACTAAATGCTAAAATAATAATTAAACACTAAAATATGAATGGTGTATAAGACTTCTAGGCAAGGAAGCTCATACATTTTAAAATGCATAGTCTGTTGTCATCAGAAGAACAGATGGGATGTTAACTAAAAAACAAAGGACGTTACCTGCCATGTCAACTAAGAGATATTTAACTTTTCACCTGGAGAGTGAAATATATCCAAAAGGAAGACTAATGTACTGGAGATCAATAAGCAGAAATATTGGTGGCCTTCTGAGCTCTAGGTAGATTTATAAAGGACCTGAAAGTAGCCAAAATAGGAGCCACCTGATTTTTTTTTCCCAAATAGCTCACTATTCCCACACTATTTCTCCATTTTCTTTCTTTCTTTCTTCTTTTTTTTTTTTTTTAATTTTACTTACTTATTCATGAGAGACACAGAGAGAGAGAGAGGCAGAGACACAGGCAGAGGGAGAAGCAGGCTCCATGCAGGGAGCCGGACGTGGGACTCGATCCCAGGATTCCAGGATCACGCCCTGGGCTGAAGGCGGCGCTAAACCGCTGAGGCACGCAGGCTGCCCTATTTCTCCATTTTCTTATCCCGCTCAATAAAATGCCACATTTCTCATTTGTTCACTACTTGAGCCTATGCCCAAGCTCACTGTCCTATTCCACTTATAAAACTATATTGTCTAGTATTATTAACATGTTGTCTTAATTTTTGAATACTTGGGTATATTGAAAGCATGAGAATGCAGATCTACCCTCACTGTTCTTCTCTTCCACAGAGTTGTTCCATTTATACATAAGTTTTATAGTTGCTTTCCAATTCTCTGGCAATTTTTATGGATTTACATTAAATTTGAAATTTTAAGAGAACTGCCATCTTGGTAATATGCCTTCCCATGCAGCTGCATACATCCTTCATTTATCCAAGCTTCCTTTTAGGTCTCATTAAGCTTTTTATGATACTTCATCTAGCTTCAAAACACATCTTGTTACATCAATTTACAGATATTTTATATTTCTGTTGGTTTTATAAATGGCCTGCCTCTCCATATCCCTAACTTAATATTGGTGGTATAATGGAAAGTGATTTTTTTTTTTTTTGGTATATAAATTTGGTAACTGGGCTAGCTGCCATCTAAAGTAGCTACTCTGTGACATATTATTTATCTTCCCTTGCTAATATTATGGGTTCTAGCTTTGAAATCCATTGCCACTTACTGGAAGAACCAAGCCATCCCTCTGTCTCCCACAGAATCCAACGCTCTACTTAGTCTTTAGCTTTCTGACTCACCTTCTCCCATTTTTTGATCTGAACTTTGAAGGTGCACCTTATGCCTGTTATTATGTAAGATTTCCGATTCTTCACTGCTCCAAGGCCGTAATAAATGTGACTCTACACTTTAAAACCTTATGTCTTAGAGGAACAAGATAATTTTCCACAATGCCAACTGAAACTTTTTAAAAGTTGTCACAAAATACTACAAACTCAAACTTGTAATATATTAACAGGTCCTCCGTTTTTATCAGAGGAGGAAAAAATGAATAATAGAGTTACTAAAAATGTATTTAATTACTGGTGGGTACATGGGGCTGTGAATAAACTTGGCATTCAAAAATGAGAGATCAATGTTTAACTTTAGTGATCAGCTAAAAGTCAGGGAGGAGGTGAGACTTAAGTGAGCCTCAACTTAAGGGGCAGGATTTTAAGAGAGAAGGAAGAGAGAAGGGCCTATAGGTATCAGCCCTTCTTTGACCTTGTAAGTGGGTAGTTGGGGACTGGTTCTGTCAGAGGCCCTCAGTCGTGTTCAGAAGAGGCTATGGTTTATCAGTGGTCAGGGTCAGGTCACACTGCCTACAGTTTGTCACCTTTCGCCTTATTTACTGTTTCTTGAATGAGTGTATAAAAACCAAGCGGTGATCCTGCAAATCATCTTGACAAGACTTAAAAAAAAAAATCCAACAAATTTCTAGATAGGTTGTCAGAGGCCCCAGGTAAACTTCCAGTGTACCCCTGAATCCACAGGGATCCCTACAAATAATCACTTTCTTTTTTTTTTTTTTTCAGGATCACTTTCTATTTTCAGATAATCCTCCCAACCCCGCTCCCTTTTCCCACCCCAACCAGAAATAAGTTATAGTAAGAAATTATTGCATTGTGTGTCATGTACCTATGGTTTTGAATAGCTGTTTATTTTCTTATGGAAATCTTTTTAAAATTCATCTTTCTTAGATTGCTGGCTGGTATGCTTAATTTCTAACAAATTGGGAGTGAAGCATCTGCCTAACGAAGTACAAAATACACTATTTAAACAGAAAAGCTAGTTTATTTGGCCTCAGGATAAGTTCTGAACTACAGTTGTCTTCATGAGGCTATAGCCCTATCTCTAAAGGACTGATCTTTGTTCAAAGCTAAATAAGGGAAGGAGACCTCCATGCAGACATATCTAGGGGGATACACAGCATAGCATGTGATTCTTATGTCATGAGAATCAAATCTGAAAAGCCTTATTTCTTTTGCCTGAAGTGGAAAAGTGCAGAGGGAGAGACTAAAAATTGGTCTGTGTTGTATTTCTCGATCTGACAGGCATCAATTATTATCATGTCATCGTTCTTTCTCTTTCTTGTCTGCTGTTGCACAACAAGGAATACTAAATGTTATTTGAGTATTATTTATTTTTGCCCAAGTCCTTTTTTGAGTAGCATGTACAAAAACAAGATGAATGTGGTGTTACACCTGTGTTTCCAGTGTGGCTTCAGGACGAGAGAGCTCCTGGCCATGTGTTTTTTTGTCTGTCCCCTGTGGAATGATTTAGTCAACCATCTGACGGTTGTGTACTGGCATGTGGTCTGTAGCTCTCATAGCCCCATGAGGTTGTCGTTTGTGGTGTGGTCTGCGATCGCTGGTGTGGTTCAAAAGTGACACACTCCTGGGATTTCTTTGGACTTGGACAAAATGCAGTTTGAATTTCTGTTATGGATCATATTTACTTTTCAAGACTACCAGCTGCCCTGCAAGTGGCCTGACTTCTGGCGGTATGGGAAGCAGATTGTTTTCTGTAATTACACCTGTAGCTGACTGGATATTGGCTCCGTATTACTCTGTGTGATTGAATGTCTCCTCGGGCAACCTCTTAGCTTTTCTTTTTGAACCAAATTGTAATGATACTATAGCTGGCATTTATTGAGCAAATACCACTTCCCAAAAAGTATACTAAATACTTTTGTATCTTATTATACTAAGATTTTAGTATACTTATTATACTAGTATTTTGTATACTTATTATACTAATATTTTATTAGGTAAGTTCCACTTTGTTCCTGTAAGTATATAAAGAAACTGAGGCCAAAAAAGTTTAGGGAACTCGCTCAAGGTCAAAAACCTCAAGCTGATGCCCTCTAAGTTCCTTCCTAGACCTTCTAGGCTTGAAGCTATCAGAGTTTCTAGCCAATTTCTTGAAAAGATGACAAAAACCTTGTTTGGTTGGAAAGAAAAGGAAAAAAAAAATTTTTTTTTGGACTTGTTAGCCACAGTGGTTATCTACTGCTGTGTAACAAATTTCCCCGTAAATTAGCAGTTATTTCATGTAGTTTGCGAAGGTCAGGAATTTAAGAGTTGCTTAACTGGGTGATTCTGACTCAGATTATCATGAGGTTATTGTCAAATTGTGAGCTGGGACTGCAGACATCTGAAGGTGCTTGAGGAATACCTCCTAGCAGCTGTTGGCATGTTCGGTCAGTTAGCTTCAGTTCCTCACGTGGAACTTTCCACAGGGCTGCTCCTATACGTGGCAACTGGCTTTCTCCAGAGCAAGTCCTCACAAAGAGAGACCAAGAGATGTAGGCAAAGAAACCAACTAAAACGAGAGACTAAGATTATCCTACATTATCATACAATCTTGGCAGTAACATCCTATCACTTCTATCACATTCTGTTCATTAGAAGAAGGTCCAGCCCACACCCAGGGGGAGGAAAGTTAAACTCCAGTTCTCCAAGGGAAGAATCAAAGAATATATGTTCCTATCTTTAAAACCACCAGTAAGTAGTAGCCAGCCTTTAACTGTGTGTGTGCACATGTGCAGTGGAATGGTGGAAGGAAATCTTTATTTTCCCTCTTAACATCTGCCTCCATTAAAAGAAACCAAATTGATTTTTAAAAACTGGCCTTCATGTCCGTTCCTTGTGTTAGTTGAATATCAGGAATGCTGAAAAATAGAATCAACTATGCTTTACCTTTAGAAGGAAACCTCAAGCCACATATGCAAATACATGCATAAGGAGATAGGCATCAATAGAGCTGAAGCGCGTATACTGAGATAATACATTTTTTGAGTGAATAGTAAAGATGACTCTTCTACAACAAGCCTTTAAAAAGTAGTTTGGAAATACTAGTTTTCAGAAATCCAGTTTTTTAAATGACTGCGAATCCATGTCTCTTAGGAAAGGCTTGGTTCAGTCACTGGTTCAGTGGAAATGCCATGCTGGGAAATGGAAAAGAATGCACAAGGTTTACGACACTGGTCTCAAGAGACAACCCCCCCCCCCCCCCCCCAGCAGAATTGGGTAATGTGGGACTATCTGCAGCGCAGAGCTTGGAATAGATTGGATAGAAATGGTTCAAACTCCTCACTGTAAGAATAGAGAACAGGGAAGCATTGTTTTGTCCTCCTAATCTGGAAAGTCATCAAGGAGTAAATGGCATTTAAACTGAACTTCAAAGGCTAGAAAGCAAGTCAATGGGCAGAGATTTCTAGAATATAGTGGGAATGGAAGTCCCTCTCAGGAAAGTGAGTGAACATTAGCACATGTGAGCAACACAATGTATTTTCATGCAAATTTGGGGAACACAGTGTTTGGGAAGCATAAAGCTTCTTTGGATGCCAGTGGGTATTCAGGCTGAAAGGCAAATTGGCTGGGAAATTTAGAATTCAATCGTGCAGCAGCTGAGGGACACTGAAAATTTGACAGAATGGAGTTGGTCACCTGTGGGTCAATTCAGTGAGCTCTTATACATTTTTTTTAAAATTTCCCAACTATGACCTCAAAAGTTAGGATAATGTTGACTTCGGTCATAATATTGATCTTTATTCCTTGAAAGAGAAGTTATGCATGTTTTATGCATATTTATGTGTATGTGAATCTAGGTCATTTTTTTATGAATTCTAGGAAGTTCCACTGTTTTTAACAGCATTACTTATTCCACATTAAGAAAATATATAGTGGAACTAAGAACTTTGCTCATTTTTAAAATGCCATTCTTGATCTAATTCTTTTTTCGTTATTATCAGTCAAAATGAGTTAAACAAAGCCAGCATTGCCAGCCCTGTGTGTTTCCCTATTGGAGTATATTTTTATGTGATCCAGGAGTAGTGGATAAAGGCCAAGAATTTTTGGTTTTCAACAACAAGCAAAACGACAATTATGCAAAATGTTTAGAAAATATGTAAAGATTTTTCTTTGTTTTTCTCAAGAATATAAAAATATGTAGAATATCACTCTTCACATAATCAGGTCATTTTTCTACATCTGAAAATCAGTATTAAATGAAATCATGGTAGGTGGAGGGTTAACTCGCAGGTGTTATCTTGCTTGTGTGTGTGAGAGAGATGTATCTTGATTTACCTTATGATTCAGTCATATATGAACCATAGTTATTCTAGGAAACATTTATCCTCATGATTTCTAGCTTTTAAGAAAATTAAATCACTAAGATGCCATCTATCAAATTTTTTGTAATATATACAATAGTCAAAATATTATGACAATAAGCCTTATAAATGAAAAATCACCTATGTGACTATCACCTCAATAAAAGGACCATTTGGAAGGCAACAAAGATTTGAAGAGGACACACTCATCCCCCATGGTTGAATCATTCGTCTGTTCCAGCAATTTTCTCTCTTTAATATTGCTCCCATCCATCATCCTCTTTCCTCTTTCCACTCCTGTCTGGGCCTTGTGAGGCATAACTGCCATGATTCTCACTAGGATTCTTTGCCACAGACACAGAGTGAATTTTTCTGCTTCCAGTGTCGTCTGTCCATCTCACTCCACCCTACAGGATGAGACATCGTTCCTTCAAAATAAGACTTCTCCTGTTCTAAAACCTAAATGGCTAAAAGCTTACAATGGCTCCCCATTGCCCTCAGGAAGAAAGTCCAGATGCTTTGCCCAGAACACATAACACCAAAAACTGGGCTCTTCTTGCCCATCAGCTACCCCTGCTCATCTCTCTAGTCCCACCTCCTGCCAGTGCTGAGTGATTTTGTCCCAGCCACACTTAGCCATTTACAGTTCTCTGAATCCCTCGCAGTCTCTACCCCATTTGGATTTTGCTTGCAGTGGTCCTTCTGAGTGGATGAATTCCTTTGACCTTCCCAGGTTCTTTCTCAGAGCTCCAGTTACCTGCTTGGTTTTCATCTGACTGGTCCTGTAATATTCCTGGTGATGCTACAGGACTCTGCTTAAATGTCTTTCCTCATGCCTCCAAGGGGAGTCAACTGCTCTCAAAGCACCTCACGTGTCCCCACTGATGGCCACTATCAGTTCTCACTTTATCACCCCAGTGTCTTGAAGTGTGTTATTGTGCTGGGGCCACTGAAGCTACTCAATAAATGTGTTTTTACTATATATTAGTTTACAGGAGAGGGAAGGATATGCTGCAGATTACTGCTGAGCATGAGTCATCTGAAAGAAGAGAGGGGCTCCGTGCCTGCAGTCCAGTTTTGGACAAGTTAGCCAAAGTCACAGTCCATTACAAGGGACTATGGAGGAGGTGAGGAGAGAACAGGTGTGTGGAATTCCCACCGAAGACTGTCTCTGAAATTTGGAATGATTCCTTGTCTAGGGCAGCAGCATACGCTTTCTGAATTTACCAACTCCTGGAATGAGGACTGCCCACCCTGGATTCCACTCGCGCGAGAGGAAGTCCAGTTCCCCGGCAAGCAGGTGTACCTTGTAGCCAACTGGGGAGCCCTGGAAAACAGGAATCAGCAGTTTTCTTTTTTTTTTTTTTTTAAGATTTTATTTATGAGAGACACAGAGAGAGAGAGAGAGAGAGAGAGAGAGGCAGAGACACAGGCAGAGGGAGAAGCAGGCTCCATGCAGGGAGCCCAACGTGGGACTCGATCCTGGGTCTCCAGGATCACGTCCTGGGCCAAAGGCAGATGCCAAACCACTGAGCCACCCAGGGATCCCAGGAATCAGCAGTTTTAATCATGGTGCTCGTACAATTTTGTATTTTATAAAGCATGAGTTTTTTTTTAAGCTGTAGGTCATGATCGAGTTTTCTCACAGTTGGAATTTTTTTCCCCCTCAGTCCACTATGTCAAACTTGTCTTTCAAATGTGTTTGTCTGTGACACATCTTCAGTTCACAATCTTCTGTTCTGACATTTTTAGAACTGTAACCAAGATTATAATGTGGCAGAACATGGTAGGTGCAGGTGAGAAATATTTTTAGAGTTTCTTAGAAACAGAAGCCTCATTTTCATGGTAATAATCTAAGGAGCAAGGAAGAAAAAAGACATAGCACAAATAGCCTATAAATTGAATTGATAGCGTTTACGTGGGTTTTTAACAGTTCCACACACTTTTCCCCCACGCTAATATATTTTTTTAAGATTTTATTTATTTATTCATGAGAGGCAGAGACACAGGCAGAGGGAGAAGCAGGCTCGATGCAGGGAGCCTGACGCGGGACTTGATCCTGGGTCCCCAGGATCCCACCCTGGGCTGAAGGTGGGAGCTAAACTGCTGAGCCACCTGGGCTGCCCCCCACGTTAATATTTTTATTTTTTATTTATTATTTTTAAAGTATTTTTAATATTGCTCTTGATACCTACAGCCTGATTCTCTCAGTAGGGAAGGAAAATACATCATACCGGGAAAAAGGGAAACCTACTTTTATTTCCTTGTTATTTCTGCCTCTGAGTTCTGCATGGGTCACCCTGATACAGTAACAGGTGGAAAACGGTACCCACCCCCAAACTCTATAAGTCAGGATACCTGCAGAGATGTCTCTGGAAAGACCAATTTTTGGAACCAGGTAATATGTACCTGCATCCCAGCTCTGCTACTTGCTGGTGTGTGCCCGGGTGACCCTCTGTGCTGCTGGTTCTTCGTTTGCAGGATGTGAATAACTGTACTTCCCTCCCAAGGGTGCAGGCGGTACCGAGTAAGGTGACACATACGGGGTGTCTGTCGCTACGTGTGGCACACTGTAGGGAGTCAAGAGGGACTAGTTAGGTTCACTTCCAGGGTCTTCCCCAACTTTTAGTCTTTATTCATTTATTGGAAAATATTGCTAAGCGTGCGGTCTGGGGCTTTATGGAGCTAGGGATTATTTCTTAGAACAATGACCCAAACATTTTGTTTCTACAAGGTGGAGCAGCTGACAGATAATCTAAGTAAAATTTTGGGGTGTGGATCCTCCAACGAAATAATCAAGTAGAAGTTGGGTGCTCTGATCCCCTTAACTTCAGCTTCATGAAACTCCACTTCATCGTAAGGCTACCCCCTGCACCGCCTTATAAGCCCCCGATGAAGAGTTGAAGCCAACGGGCCTGTTTGTGGGGGGAACTGCAGTCTGGTGAGTACCTAGGGGTACCTGCTACCTCGGGCCATGCACCACACTGCCCTCAGGGGAGTTGGATGGAGGTGCACGTGTCAGGCAATGACCGAATGAGCAAAACCCAACAGAAGTTAATCCGTAAGGATACAGAGGAACAACTGACAAGGAGACCCGGCTCCTGGGCAGCCCCCCGCCTCCTTAATAGGATCAAAACGGATGGTCTTAGGCAGAACCTGCCCTCCTGCCCGCCCGCCTGTAGGCGGCCCCGGAGCACAGCCAGGGCCTCGGAGCCTGCGGAAATGGGAGGGGAGGCAACACCGAGGAAGCCCACTTCTGAAGAGCAGGAGCCGCAGGTGTCCTGGGCTGCCCACCACCCGCCGCAGGTGCCCACGTGCCGCCCTCCGCAGGTGCCCAGGCCACCCGCTGCCCTCCGCAGGTGCCCCCGGGCCACCCATCGCCCTCCGCAGGTGTCCCGGGCCGCCCCCTGCAAGTGCCCCGGGCCGCCCGCTGCCCTCCGCAAGTGCCCCCGGGCCGCCCCCCGCCCTCCGCAGGTGCCCCCGGGCCACCCATCACCCTCTGCAGGTGCCCCGGGCCACCCCCCTCCCCCCCCCCCCCCCCGCCCTCCGCAGGTGCCCCGGGCCACCCCCCGCCCTCCGCAGGTGCCCCCGGGCCGCCCGCCGCCCTCCACAGGTGCCCGGGCCGCCCATCGCCCTCTGCAGGTGCCCCCGGGCCACCCATCGACCTCTGCAGGTGCCCCAGGCCGCCCCCCCAGCCCTCCGCAGGTGCCCCGGGCCGCCCTCCGCCCCACAGGAGCCGCCGTAGGGTTAGCGAGGAGCCCGCGCGGCTGGAAGCTCCGGCTGCCGCCTCAAGCCGAACCCGGGCAGCCCGGTGCCACCTGTGTCCGCAGTTCTTGCGGAGATGGACGCGGGAGCGGTTAGGATACGAGGGCACTGCATGCCCACCTCTGATCTGCAACTCTGACATACAGAAAGTTCTGGAAACTGAACGCCTCCGTGTCCTTGTTGTCTGGGCAGCTTGGTGCCGCAGTCCATTTGGTTAACAAAACCAGGTTTATTTACTTTTTTTTTTTAAGATTTTATTTTTTCATTTATTCATGAGAGAGACAGGGAGGCAGAGACACAGGCAGAGGGAGAAGCAGGCTCCATGCAGGGAGCCCGATGTGGGACTCGATCCTAGAACCCCAGAATCACACCCTGGGCTGAAGGTGGCACTAAACCGCTGAGCCACCCGGACTGCCCAAAATTATGAATTTTAAAATAGATCTGACCCCAGTACTTGCATTAACAGATTGAATTAAGATGGCTAAATACCTGATCGGGTGTAATAGATCTTCTAATTATGGTCGGGTTATCAGAGTGTATGCTTCAGTAAGGCCGAAATGTAATTCTATCTTACGCTTAAAAGAAAAAAGAAAACCTACCAATTCTTCAGAACGTTCATTGCATTTCAAAAAGCAGCAGCTCACATCAGGCATAGACAAATGAAAGTTGACCCCTGGTACTCCGGGGAGAGGATGGATGGATTTATTAACCTCTCAAAAATGACACTCGTATGCGACTTAACTAATTATGTTTGTGGCAAGTACAGTGCATGTAGTGAACGCTCTCACTTGTAGGCTCAATTTACTGAGGAATCTGGAGCTGCCCTCTGAAAGTCCGCGCTGACAGATTATTTAGATGGCTTTGAGAATAATCAGTTGGTGTAAAATAATTCCTTTTTTAAAAAATAATTCCTTTTTAAATCACTGTTGCTATAGGATGAGGTGGTCGTTTCCTTGCAGGCCCTGTATCCTCTGTAGTAGTCTGTAGGGGCGCCCCTAGTTACGGCCTCTACCGTTTCTCAGGAGGTAAAGAGTGGGGCTTCAACATGCTGTCTGATACCTAGAAAGCCTCTTTAATCAAACCTGGGACTTCTCCTTGAGAATAAGTTCAGATAGGAAGGATTCAGGGTCTTACCCCAATATCCTGTCTGTTCTCACCCCTCTTCCATCCTTCTCCACTTGGGGCCCCAAATCCAAATTGGAAACATAGCCTTGTCTTTAGACCTGGAGCAGTAGCCCTAATGGATTGTTACTGCTAGTCCCCCAACTTCACTGAAGTCAGACATTATATTAACCACTTAGGGACCTGTAAAACCCTGAAAAATGAACAAAATCAGTATTTGGGGCCATCTAGAGCTGAACATTTCCTGGAAGGCCTTAACGCTTCAATAGAAGTAGCAGCTCCAGGGCATTCCCAGCTGTACCCAGTGGCTGAACCCAGAGCATTGCTTGGACCACGATCTAACCTGCTCTCTTGCCTGGTTCTTTGCGTCATCCATGACGTCAGTGTCTCCTTCCCAGCTGACTTTTTCACTCGGAATCCATCATAATTCTTGTTAATAGGGATACCTACTATTTACTGAGCATTTAATACAAGACCAGCCACTGAGCATACATTAACCTAAGTCCTCTTTTAGCCCAACTGTCCCAAGACACTCATGATCGAACACCTGCCAAATGATAGGTTAGCGCCTAAGATCTGGGTCCTCACCTATCTCTTCACCTCCTCTAAGAGTTCACTTGGTTCATCCTGAGACTTCTTCATCCGGCACAACAAATATTTATGGGGTACTGAGTCCTCGCTAGTTCGCGGACAGCAGATGCCAAGATGGAATTAGGATTTCAAGAGATTCCCCATGAAGGGAAGAGGGAAGAGGAAGCCGGGGTTGCGGGAAGAACCTTCACAGGGTGATGCAGATCTGTCACCTAGACAAAGACATGAAAGCCCGGCAAGAAGTGCCACCAAGAAAGTCTCAGCCAGGCCAGCTGGGAGCCCACATCGGGTGGAAGGGGCCCAGCTCTTGAACCTTCTCTGTGCTCTGTTAGGGGCTGGGAGTAGCCTGGAGAGAATGGCCTCAGCAGGAGCACTTGAGGGGCCCCCCAGGTCCAGCAGGCTGTCACTTAAGCACACCCCATCAGCGGGTTCTCGGGGCACCTCCGTGTCTGCCCCATAAGTGTGGCTTCAGAACATGGGCAAGGATTTGAGAATTCTTGAAAAATTCATCTTTAAATACCCATTTCTTTTAAGTCTCAAAGGTTTTTCATTCTTTAAGACTCTCTGGTGTTTACAAGATCGGTGTTTATTAAAGTTTTTTAAAGCAAATGTCACTGGGAAGGAAAAGACTTAATAACATCTTTGTTATCCGATACCTTAGCAAAAGGTGGTTGAAGGCCTGCTGAGAGGACGAGGACCGGCCCCAGGATTTCTGAGCTCCTAGTAGTAGCTAATGAGGTGCTAGAGAGGCACCCTCTCGCATCAGAAGGAATAAAAACTTCCCCCTGCTTTTCTTTAAGAGTTTAACTTCGTCTTTCCACTTTTTAATTATAGAGTCGTTTTCTTCATTTCAATGAGAAAATAGTGGCTCCACAGTGAAGCAGCTGACCTCAGTCCTCCCGTGTTGAAGTGGGAACAGTCACGGATCGGGTGAAGGTCAGGATGCATGGAGCAGAATGACCATGACCCTGTGTGTTCTGCGGCTCCCCACCTTAACCTTTTTTGAGGTCCTATAGCAGGAGGGTAGAGCACGCATGGGAGAATTTCTTCCACCTGTCTAAAAAAAAAAAAAAAAAAAAGAGTAAAAAAATGGTTCTTTTCTTTGCATTCAGTATTAGATGAGCCAGTGACCAACAGACCTAGCCCGTTCTGGGATGAAAGCTGAGACTAGTGTTCCCACTTCATAGATTTGAAGGGGGAAAAAAAACACAGGCGAGTTAATGGACTTACCTAAAGTCCTACTGTGAGTTAATGGCCAAGACTGTCTTCTCTAGAATCACATCCTCAAAAATATATATATATTATTTGGAACGGGGTAGAAATACTCCAATTAGTTCCTTCCAGTCCAATCACTAAACTGTTAACACAGTTTAGTGCCTCTGGTGAGCATAATGCAGATTATCGTTGTAACCTTCCAGGTACAGGATTTTACATCTGTTGCCATGGCAAAGGAGCAAAACCTAAGCTTCTGATTAAAATGAATCCTTTTGTTAAGAAATAATCAAGATTTCTGTCAGAGTTTTTATCACTGTCTTAGTCTTTTCATTTTTTATACTACTCCAGGCCTGGAGCTCAAAGTACCTACCTACTTGAAATCTGCTTTTTGTTGTTTATATAATAAGTGAATTAATTGTGCTCCATCAATTTCTTGGGGTTTTTTTTTAGTCGTATAAATGTACTTTAATCATTCTGAATATTTGAATGGTTTTATTTCAGCGATGACAGATTGATGAGTACTGAGGCTATAACATATTTGTTTCTCCTAGAATCTTAATTTTACATTTCAGTATTAAAGTTTTTGAGGGATTCAGTATGGAACACACACACAAAAAAAACTATCAAATATGAAAGAGGAATAGGAAATTATAAATTAAATAACTGTCAGCCTAGAGATACTAATTGCAGGATAGGCTTCTATAAATCTTTACCTGGAGGCTGTGAATGTTTCAGAAAAAAAACCTTCTGAGGCCAATGTGATCCAAGTGTTATCAAGAAATTATGCTTTTTTTTGCTACTGTCTGCTTAAAGAGAAATACAGCAGCAATTTAGATGATATATGTCCTCTTCTTTAATTGCTTATTTTTTTGTTCTGAAAAGGTTTCCTTCCAGCAGTGCTCTTAGGAGCACAATGTTATAATCAAGAGCCTCTGTCCCTCATGGCCTCATGAGGCTGGCACCTGCTGTTTCTCTCCAGAGAAGCTTAACACGGACCCAGGAACGATCAAGGGGCTTTTTTGTGTGTGTGTTTTAAACACTTTTTGATGGGAGGCAGAAGGAAAGGGACACCTGTATTTTAGTCTAGTCTAGAAGAGTTCTGTGACCTGGAGCAAGCTATACTTCTTGTGTGTGGACCCCATTTCAGAAAGGAGGAATTTAGATTCAGTGATCCCTTCCAGCTCTGTAATGTATTGTCTTTGAATGATTTTCTGATTGCTCATGAAATTTAGTGATTTTTTTGATCCTGAATATTGTTTTCCACCACAACCGACTATATATACCCTGTTACTTAGATATCTCTCATTCAAAGCGAGACTTTTTAGTAGTTCTATACATTTAATGGAGGTTGAGAATGTTCCCCATTTAGCAAGCTCTATGTGTATTTAATGTTTGGCTAAAACCTTATTTGCACTCTTTATGTTTTGTGTGTGTTCATGTTACCTGAGTGTTGAATGAAAGCTTTTTAATCTGTACAGCTGTAAAAGCAGGTGGTATATTTTATTTCCTTCTTTAATGCACCCTCACAGTTATATTTACAAAGGGATATTCAGCAAATAAAAGGTACCCCTTTACATATTTTATCCTTTCCCTTTTCTTCCAAGTAAAGATTAATCCAGGAGCTTGAAAATAAAGCTTTTGTTTAAAGAAGAAAAAGACACTTATGTGGTGAAAATCATTTGAACATAGAGGTTTGGAAAGGTTTGCTTTGTTCGGTGTTCTCAAACTTTATTATTTTCATACTTATTTATGTGTATTTTACCGTGGTAAGAACACTTAACATGAAATCAGTCCTTTTAAACCTTTAAATGTACCTTATATTATTATTGACTATAGGTACAACACTGCACAGCAGATCTCCGCGGCTTATTCATCTTGCTTAACTTGAAACCTAGAGCCTGTTGATTAATGTCTCTCCATTTCCCCCTCCCCACCAGCCCTTGGCAACCCTTGTTCCGCTCTGATTCTTTGAATTTGACTATTTTAGATACTTCATATAAATGGAATTATGCAGTCTTTATCTTTCCACGACTGGCATATTGCTCTTACCAAAATATTCTCAAGGTTCATCTGCGTTATCACATGTTACGGTTCCTCTTTTTTAAATTTAAGGCTGAATAATATTCTACTGTCAGCCCACATTTTCTTTATCCAGTTGTCTACCTGTGGATATTTAGGTTGTTTCCATCCCTTGGCTCTTGTGAATAGTGCTACAATGAACATGGGAGTGCAGGTAGCTCTTCAGCATCATGATTTCAAATCTTTTGACTAAGTACTGAAAAGTGAGATCTTTTAGTAGTTTGGTAGTTCTGTTTAATTTGGGGGGAAACCTCCATACTAGTTGCCTTGATACATCAGTTTGCATTCCCACCAACAAAGGTTCCAATCTCTCCACTTCTTTGCCAACACTTGGTGTCTTTGGGTTTTGTTTTGTTTTAAAGATTTTATTCATGAGATGCACAAAGAGAGAGGCAGAGACACAGGCAGAGGGAGAAGCAGGCTCCTTGTGAGGATCCTAATGTGAGACTCGATCCCAGGACTCTCTGGGATCATGACCTGAGCCAAAGGCAGATGCACAACCACTGAGCCACCCAGGTTCCCCTGGGTTGATTTTTTTTAAAATAACAATCATCCTCAGGCAATATGGTAGTTTTGATTTGCAATTCTCTGATATTTAATGACATTGAGCATTTTTTTCCATTTACCTTTTGGTTTTTGATGTGTCAACTTTGCAGAAATATTTATTAAAGTCTTTAGCTCATTTTAAAATTGGGTTACAAGGTTTTTGCTGTTATCTTTATAAGCTTTAGAGATTAACCCTTTATCAGATATGTGCTGTGTAAGTATTTTCTCCCATCCCATTGCTGTTTTCTTCAGTATACAGAAACTTTTTATTTGATAAGGTCCCACTTCCACATTTTTGTTTTTGTTGCCTGTGTTTTGATGTCACATCTAAAGAAAAATCATTGTCAAGATCGTATTATGGATCTGTGTTTTCTTCTGGGAGTTTTACAGTTTCAGGTCTTATATTTAAGTTTTTAAAACTATTTTGAGTTGATTTCTGTGATTACTGTAAATCTTAAGTATATTTTGAATTCATAGGGTCTGATGCCTCTGCCTTTGTTGTCCTTACTCCACATTACTTTGGCTATTCAGGGCCTCTTGTCATTCCATATGAATTATAGAATTCATTTCTGTAAAAAAAAATGTCCTTGGGCTTTTGTTAAGAGATTACATTAAATCTACAGATCATTTTAGGTAGGATGGATATTTTAATATTAAATCTTCTGGCCCAGGAACGGAGGATATCCTTGCATTTATTTGTAACTGCTTTACTCTCTTTAATCAGTTATTTTATAGTTTTCACCTCCTTGGTGAAATTTATGACTAAGTATTTTATTAAGTTTATGACTTAGGTATTTTATTCTCTTTGATAATATTTTAAAAGGGATTATTTTCTTAATTTTCTTTCCAGATAGTTTGTTAGTATATAGAAATGCAACTGGTATTTATATGTTGTTTTTGTATCCTACAATTTTATGGAATGTACTTATTCGTTCTAATGGTTTCTTTTTTATGGTAGTTTTTTAGGGCTTTTAATATAGATGATCGTATTGTGTTCACACAGAGGCAGTGTTTCTTCTTTCTTTCTGGTCTGGATGTCTCTTATTTTCTTTTTCTGCCTTAATTGGTCTCGTTAGAACTTCCAGTACTATGCTGAGTAGAAATGGCAAGATTGGGCATTCTTGCCTAGTTCCTGATCTTGGAAAAGCTTTTCGTTTTTCACCAATAAGTATGTCAGCTGTGGGATTCTCGGGAATGGCCTTTATTATGTTGTGAAGTACTTTTCTTGCATTCCTAGTTTGTTGAGAGTTTTTATCATGGAAGTATATTGAATTTACTCAAATTTTTTCTGCATATATTGAGATTATCATGTGATTTTTATCCTTTATTCTGTAATGTGATATATTAATTGATTATCCTATTAAACCATCCTTGCATTCAAGGGATAAATCCCACTTAGTCATGGCATATGATAAATTGGGAGTGTTCATTAGTGTTCAATCTTCTGGAAGAGTTTAAGAAGTCTTGGTGTTAATTCTTCTTTAAATGTTTGGTAGCATTCACCATGAAGCCATCTGAACCTCTGTCTGTCGGGAGGTGTTTGATGACTGATTCAATCTCCATATTAGTTATAGACCTGTTCAGATTTTCTGTTTCATCATGATTATTCACAGTAGGTTGTATGTTTCTAGAAATTTATCCATTTTTTCCTAGGTTATCCAATTTGTTGGAATATACTTGTTCATAGTAGTCTCTTAGGATCCTTTATATTTCTCTGGCATCCATTGTGTCTCTTCTTTGTTTCTGGTTTTATATTTTAGTTCTCTCTCTCTCACTCTCATCTAGTCAAATGTCAATTTATTTCTTTTAAAAAAATCAATTCTGGGCAGCCCGGGTGGCTCAGCGGTTTAGTGCAGCCTTCAGCCCAGGGTCTGATCCTGGAGACCCAGGATTGAGTCCCACGTTGGGCTACCTGCATGGAGCCTGCTTCTTCTGCCTGTGTCCCTGCCTCTCTCTGTGTGTCTCTCATGAATTAAAAAAAAATCAATTCTGAGTTTTGTTAATTTTTCTGTTATTTTGCTATCCTTTATTTCATGTATTTCTGTTCTAATTTTTATTATCTTCTTCTGCTAAATTTAAGCATAGCTTGTTTTTTTTTTTCTTTTTCTAGCTCCTTGAGGTATAAAGTTAGGTTATTTATTTGAGATCTGTCATCTATGTAGGCGTTTCTAGCAACAAATTTTCCTCTATGTACTGCTTTTTTTACATTCCATAAGTTTTGGTATGTTGTATGTCCATTTTTGGGAATCTTATTTTTTTGTTGTTTCTACTTTGGCCCATTGGTTATTTGGGAGTGTATTAAGTTCCACATATTTATGAGTCTTCCAGTTTTCCTCCTGTTATTAATTTCTCATTTTCCACCATTGTGGTTAAAAAGGTTGATGTGATTTCAGTCTTTTGAAATGAAAATTTCCTTTGTGTTCCAACATATGATCTGTACTGAAGACTTAATTAATTCCAGGTCCTGTGGAAAATAGCATGTGGCAAAAAGAAGGTATATTCCCAGAATCAGAGGGTGTACCCTCTGCCTTAGACAGAAGAATAGTAATGTCTCTCATCGCTTAAATAAACTTTAGCATTCTCCTGTTAGATGGAATGTTCTGCATATGTCTGTTACGACCATTTGATCTATAATGTGGTCCGGATCTTCTGGTTCCTTATTGATCTTCTGTGTGAGTCTTCTGTCCATTTAGAAAGTGGGTTATTAAAGTGTCCTGGTATTTTTGTCTGTTTTTCCTTTAAGTTTTGTCAGTGTTTGCATCATATAGTTAGGTGATCTGATATTGCATGTATATACATTTATAACCATTATTTCTTTCTGGTGGATTGGTTGTTTTGTCCTTCTGTAATATCCTTTGTCTCCTGAGGGGTTTTGACTTAGTTTATTTTGCATGGTGTACGTGTACCCACTCCTGCTCTCTTTTGGTTACCACTTGTCCGTAATATATTTTTCCACCTTCTCACTTTCAGGCTCTGTGTGTCCTTAAAACTGAAATGAATGTCTTGTAGAGAACATCTTGTATGTTTTGTTTTGTTTCATCCATTCAGGCTGAATGGATGTGTTTTTATTGGAGGGTTGACTCCATTTGTGTTTAAAGCAATCATTTAATAGGAAAAGATTGCCATTTTGTTATTTTCTTTTAGCCTTATTCCTTTGTCTTTTCCTCTTGCTGTCTTCCCTTATATTTTGTTGACTTTTTGGTATTGATAGGATTTGCTTGCTTGCTTTTTCTTTGTGTGACTTTTATGGGTATAATTTTTATGGATACCTTAGGGCTTACATAAAATGTCTTATAATTATAGCAGTCTGTTTTAAATAGATAAGTTTAATCACACACCAAAACTCTACACTTTAACTTGTCTCCCACCCACATGTTGTTACTGTCACAATTTATATGCATTCATACGGTGTATCTTTTAATGTATTTTTAGTTACAGTTACATTTTAATAGTTTTAACTTTTATGCTGGAATTAAAAGTGACTTACCTATCACCCTTATAGTAATGCAGCATTCTGGATTCTATATCTACCTTTATTAATGAGTTTCTAATGCTATAAGGTTGCTATTTAGTATTTCTTTATTTCAACTCGAATAACTATTTTGAGCAGCCCTGGAGACGTTGGAGTGCTAGATGAAGGGAACAACTCTTTCCCCCTATGGGTGGAGGCTGAGAGCTGGAATTTCCATCTTCTCAATCTGTGCTGAGCATCGGGGAGGATTTATGGCATTTACCAGCCCAAACCACCATTTCAGTTTTCAGCAGGTGGCTAGATTGTGCCAGGGCTGTGAGAGTTCCAGGGCTGGCAAGACAGAAGCCAGTCCTTTGGGGGAGTCCTCTTGGAAAAGTTGTGTTGCTAGACACACAAACCAATCCCTTCTCTCCAGTGAGAAAACCTGTAGCTAATCCTGATCCAGTTGGTGATGTGCTGGGGCTGAGGTCTCTGACGAGAAGGCGTCCGGAAATCTGGCTGCAGTGAGCCTGGTTTCATGTTTGCCCAAAGTGCAGGAGACTTGTGAGTAGTTTTTGGATTTGTCTGTGACATGTTGCTAAATCATTGTCTTTGCAAGAAAGGAAGGTTCAGGGCTTCTTACTATGCCGCCTTGCTCATGTGACTCTCCTATTGATTCTCTTAAGAATAAGAAACTGGAGCCTCTGTTTTTATTTATTTTATTTTATTTTTTAAAGATTTTATTTATTTATTCACGAAAGACACAGAGAGAGAGGCAGAGACACAGGCAGAGGGAGAAGCAGGCTCCATGCAGGGAGCCCGACATGGGACTCAATCCCCGGTCTCCAGGATCAAGCCATGGGCTGAAGGCAGGTGCTAAACTGCTGAGCCACCGGGGCTGCCCCTATTTTTTTTTTTTTTTTTTTTTAGATTTTATTTGAGTCTCTGATTTTAAAGCCCATTTCATTTTTAGCATACCAAGTTGCTTATTTCTTGAAACTTCCTAGATTGTTCTGGTACAAAACATATCACTATTGAGATATATATATATAAAAGGAATGAATTGAATTATCTACTTACAAATGCAAAGGAGCTTTCCTCTCTCTCTCCCCACGTGTGTATAATACACATACTGTAAATTATATTCTATGAGTATTCAAGCTTAACAATGAGCAATATAAATTAAATTGATACCAAAATATATACTTCTCAATCAAAAAGTTTAGTAATGTCCATTATTCACAAACACAGAAAAATGAACACTCTCAAACACAATAATGGGACTTTATGTGTTGGAGGATGGGTTTGGTGATGTTTGTTGAAGACTACAAATGTTTAATAATTCAACTCCTAGAAATTTGCTTAAAGAATTTAGTATATGTGTAGGGGATCTTCCTCATGTAATAGTTTCTAATATTTGTTATAAACCAAATGTCCAACAGTGTGGAATTGAATGAATAAATGATGAATATAATGGAAAAATACCATTTAGCCATTAAAAATTATATTGCAAATGAATATTTATGAACATGGAAATATGCATGCATTTTTAAGTCCAAATACCTAATTAAAAATAAGCACATAGTTGTTTTTAGAAAATTAAAAATACAGATGTGCTAATAACTTGAAGTATAATTAACATACCATAAAATTCACCAATTTGGGGTGCCTGGGTGGCTCAGTCAGTTAAATGTCTGCCTTTGGCTCATGTCTTGATCCCAGCATCCTGGGATCAAGCCCCGAGTCAGGCTATCTCCTCAGCAGGGAGTCGTCTTCTCCCTCTCCCCCTCCCTCTCCTCCATCTCCTCTACTTCCACCTCTCACCCCAGCTTGTGTGCACTCTCTCTCTCTTTCTCTCACTCACTCACTCATACTCTCTCTGAAATAAATAAAATATTTTTTAAAAATTCACCAGTTATAAGTCTATGGTTAAATAACTCTCAGTAAATTTGTGGATTTGAACAACCACTACAACAATCTAGATTTAGAATATTCTTTTTCCTAAGTTTTTAATTTTAATTCCTATGTCTTAATAGTGTTATATTTCACATGTACAGTAGTGAGATTTGACAATTTGATACATTACTCAGGGCCCATTATGATGTCTCCTCTTTAATCTCCATCACCTATTTCACACATCCCTCCACCCACCTCCCCTCTGCTAACCAATTTGTTCTCTGTAATGAAGAGTATTTCTTGGTTTGTCTTTTGCTTTTTTACCTTTAAAATTCCATACGTAAATGAAATGATATGACATTTGTATTTCTCTAATTTCACTTAGCATAATACTCTCTAGCCATCCATGTTGTTGAAAATGTCAAGATTTCATTCTTTTTGTGGCTGAGTAATATTCCATTTCATACACACATACACCACATCTCCTTTATCCATTCATCTATTGATGGACACGTGAGCTGCTTCCATATTTGGCTACTGTAAATCATGCTGTAATAAACATAAGGGTACATGTATCCTTTGAATATATATATATTTTTAGTTCTTATATCACTTATTTCTGCTGTATTCTTTATTATTCTCTTCCTTCTGCTTGTTTTGAGTTTTATTTGTTCTTTTTCTAGCTCTTTTAAGTGTAAGGTTAGATTGTTTGAGACTTTTCTTGTTTCTCGAGGTAGGCCTGTATTACTATAAACTTGCCTTAGAACCACTTTGGCTGCGTCCCAAAGATTTTTGGACTATTGTATTTTCTTTCCTTTTTTTTTTTTTTTTAATTTGGACTGTTGTATTTTCATTTCCACTTGTTTCCATGTAATTTTTTATTTCTTGTTGGATTTCTTGGTTGACTCCTGAATTGTTTAGTAGCATGTAATTAGCTTTCATGTATTTGTGGTCTTTCCAGTTTTTTTCTTGATATTGTTTCTTGAGATTGAGAATTTCTTGAGATTGATTTTCCATAGCATGTGGTCAACAATGATGCATGGCATGAGTTTGATCTTTTTTGAATTTGTTCCAACTTATCTGTGCCTTGTGGTCTATTCTAGAGAATTTTCTATGTAAACTTGAAAAGAATATGTACTTTGTTGTTTTAAGATAGAATGTTCTGAATGTATCTGTTAAGTCTATCTAGTCCACTGTGTTATTTAAAGCCACTGTTCCCTTGTTGATTTTGTGTTAAAATGATCTGTTCATTGCTGTAAGTAGGGTGTTAAAGTCCCCTATTATTATTGTGTTACTATCAATTAGTTACTTTATTATTAATTGTTTTATGTACTGGGGTGCTCCTATATTGGCTGCATAAATATTTAAAATTGTTATATCTTTTTGTTTGATTGTCCTGTTTATTATTTCATAGTGTCCTTCTTGTTACCATCTTTGTTTTAAAGTCTGTCTGATATAAATATTTCTACCCTGGCTTTCTTTTTCACATCCATTTGCTTTCCTTTCACATCCATTTACATCTCCTCACTTTCAGTCTCCAGGTGTCTTTACGTCTGACGCAAATCTCTTGTCAGCAGCCTATAGATGGATCTTTTTTTTTAATCCACTCTGTCACCCCATGTGTTTTGATTGGAGCTTTTAATCCATTTATATTCAATGTAATTTTTTTTTTTGAGAGTGGGAAAGTAAGAGATGGAAGGGGCAGAGTGAGAAGGAGAAAGAGAATCTGAAGGCAGCTTCATGCTCAATGCAGAGCCCAGCGTGGGGCTTGATCCTGAGATCATGACCTGAGCCAAAATCAAGGGTTGGATGCTTACCTGACAGATATGTATTTATTGCCATTTTGTTACTTGTTTTTGTGGTTGTTTTTGTAGTTTTTCTCTGTTCCTTTCTTCTCTTGCTTTCTTTCACGGTTTGCTGGCTTTATTTAATGATACACCTGGATTCCCTTTTCTTTATTCTCTGTGTATCTATTACTTTTTTTTAATTTGTGGTTACCATTAGGTTTGTATAAACATCCTTTGCATATAGCGGTCCATATGAAGTTAATGGTTGCTTAAGTTTAAACCTATTCTTTACTCCTTTCCCCATTTTAGGTAAATAGTGCCATATTTTACATTCTTTCATTTTATGAATCGCTTGTCTGGTTTTCACAGAAATAGTTATTTTTACTTCTTCCTTGTTTCCCACTTTTCATACTCTGAGTTACAGTCTTTCCTTTTCACTCAGAGAGTCTACTATTTCTCATAGGGCTGGTTTGGTGGTCATGAACGACTTTCATTTTTGTCTCAGAAACTCTTTATCTCCCCTTCTATTTTGAATGATAGCCTTGCTGGATAGAGTAGTCTTGGTTGCAGATCTTTCTTTTCAGCACTTTGAATGTTACCATGCCACACTATTCAGGCCTGCAACATTTTTGCTAATCCACTTGTAGCTTTATGAGATTTCCCTTGCGTGTAAGTATCTGCTTTTCTCTTGCTGTTTTTACATTTTTTCCCTTTATAACTGCTTTTTGCCATTTTAATTACTATGTGTCTTGATGTGGACCTCCTTGGAGTAATTTTTTTGGAGGATCTCTGTGCCTTTTGGATCCTGACATCTGTTTCTTTCCCCAGATTAAGGAAGTCTGCAGATACTATTTCTTCAAATAAATTTTCTACTCCCTTTTCTCTTTCTTATTCTTCTGAGTTCCCTTTGATATGAATGTCATTATGCTTAATGGCATCACCAAGTTCCCTAAGTCTGCTCTGGGCATAATTCTTTTATCTCTTCACTTACTCAGCTTGATTACTTTTCATTACTCTTGTTGTCCACGTCATTAATTCATTCCTCTGCTTCCTCTAGCCTGCTATTTATTCCATCAAGTGTAGTTCTAATTTCAGTTAGTATGTTCTTCATCTCAGATTCATTCTTTTTTTTTTTTTAATCTCTGTGTTGAGGTCTCATTGATGTCCTCCACTCTTTTCTCATGTCTATGAGTATCTTTATGATCATTACTTTAAATTCTCTGTCAGGCACATTACTTATTTCCATTTTGCTTATTTTCTTGCTGTGATTTTGTCTTTTCATTTTCTTTCAAAATGCATATTCCTCTGTCTCTGGATTTTGCCTAAATATCTATGTGTGTCTCTGTTTGTTATAAAAGTAAGCTATGTCTGTTATTCTTGAAAAAAAGTGGGCAGGACAAGCACTGGTCCTCTTCACAGGGTAAGCCCAGCTACTGCAAAGACCCAGCCTGCTGGGGTGTTCTGTGAGGTGTGTGTGGGTAAGTATGGGGCACTTTAAGGTGCATGTGCTGGTACTCTACCACTGGGGAGACCTGACCATCTGGGCCATTCCACAAAGTGCATGCAGGAAATATTTTAAGGTGTGGGCATCCTCTGTGGAATGTAGGAAGATACAGGTTTGGCAAGGTTCGTGCCTGACTTCTGGAGGAGGGGACCCACAGCTCAAGGACTGGTGGAGGTGGGGCATGGTATGAATAAGTGAGATAGTGAATGCCAGCACCATGCTGGGGGTTTGGGAAGGAAATGGTGCCTGCCATCTAACTAACGCTCCCTCCTGTGTACCCCATGCATTTTTCTAACTGCTGCTTCTATGCTGTATTTCAGTAGGACTGTTTGTTGTGCTCTTTAAGGGTGGAGGACTGAGCTTCCCATGACCCTCTGGGTTTTGCCAGAACTGAGCCTGCTAATTTTTAAAGTTCTGGCCTGTAAGTCCTGCTTTTTGTAAGAACTCATAAAATTCAGCCCACTGATTTTCAAAGCCAAATTCTAAGGGAATTCGTCTTCCCCATGCAGGTTCCCCAGTGTGATAGTCTGTTTCTTGCTCCTCAGTGTGTCCATTGTTCATTCCCTCCCTCCTTCCTCAGGTGGCCAGACTCAATAGGGTTTAGCTCCCCACTGTCTCTGTCTCTGCCCTCCCAGTCCTGTTCAGTGTGGCGTCTTCTCTCCATTTAGTTGCAGAGTTTGTTCTGTCAGTGTTCAGGTTGTTTTATTTTTGGTTATTTGCACTGATGTCAGTGTTACTTAGTTGTATCTGTGGGATGCAGTGAGTTTGGGGTCCTCCTACTCTGCCATTTTCCCTAGACGTCCTTAGAATAAT
Organism: Vulpes vulpes; assembly: GCF_048418805.1. Taxonomy (NCBI): domain Eukaryota; kingdom Metazoa; phylum Chordata; class Mammalia; order Carnivora; family Canidae; genus Vulpes; species Vulpes vulpes. The sequence continues at coordinate 43,134,876 of NC_132792.1, read as the reverse complement.
CATTTTAACATCTTGTATTGCTTATTTGTATTTTCTGATTTATGGTGAACAAATTGTTACTTTGAAAGAAAGTTATCTTTTTAATTTAAAATTTTAATACAGCTGTATCTATAGAAAATGTGTCCTAACTTTTCAGCCAGTTTGACCTATAATAGTAGATGTTTAGGATACAAGTCAGTAGATTTTTAAAGTAGAGTTAGGGGATCCCTGTGTGGCTCAGCGGTTTGGCACCTGACTTTGGCCCAGGACGCGATCCTGGAGTCCCAGGATAGAGTCCAGTGTCGGGTTCCCGGCATGGAGCCTGCTTCTCCCTCCTCCTATGTCTCTGCCTCTCTCTCTATGTCTATCATAAATAAATAAATAAATAAATAAATAAATAAATAAATAAATAAATAAAATAAGTCTTTAAGAAAAAAAAGTAGAGTTAGTTTTGGGATGCTTGGGTATCTCAGTTGGTTAAGCATCTGCCTTCAGTTCAGGTTATGATCCCAGGACCCTGGGATCCCATGTTGGGCTCCCTGCTCAGCTCCCTCTACCCCTCCTCCCCCTGCTTATGTGCATGCTCTCTCTCTCTCTCTTTCTCAGATAGATAAATCTTTAACAAAATAGAGTTGGGTTTTTTTTTTAATTTTTATTGGAGTTCAATTTGCCAACATATAGCATAACGCACAGCGCTCATCCCGCCAAGTGCCCCCCACTCGGTGACCATCACCCAGTCACCCCAACTCCCTGCCCACCTCCCTTTCCACTACCCCTTATTCGTTTCCCAGAGTTAAGTGTCTAATAGAGTTGGTTTTTGTCAAGTTTTTTTCCCCATGGAACAATTATTACTCATTCATGAACAAAAAAGTCAAAACTTACCTACTAGGCTATGTGACTTTAAGACCTTAATCTCTTTTGGGAAGTTTGTGAGGCTTAAGTAAAGTAATCATAGAAAATAATAAGCAGTGTTTGTTATGGTAGTGTTGGAGTAATAGATTCCTTGAATAACCCTTTTGTTTAAACAAAATAAAAATGATGGGCACAATATATTTTTTAAATTCCTAAATGTATCAGTTACCCAGAAAGACAGTAAAGACTCCTCATGGGCCAAAATCTAAGAGGGACCTCAAAAAATAGGCAGTGCAGGGAAGTTGACTTTAATCCTAAGTTTTACTTTTAAAACTTTCGGAACACCATGGGAAAGGCAGAAGGCCTAGCCATGCTCCCAGGGAGGCTCTCCAAGGAGTGCCCTATCTCCATGGTAAAGATTCCAATAAAAAGCACCTCCATAAACTTGGAACCCAAAAAGTTTCACTGTTCACAAAAAGGAAAATAACTCCTAATGGTCCTGAGTACCAAATAAACAAAAGGTAACTGAAAATTGTAAGTCAGCCCTTATGGATTTTCAAGCCAAATTTAAACTTCCTGTTTAGTGATAATAGCCTTAAGCCAAGAATTTAATTTAAAATTGTTCCAAGATAAGCAATTACTAGATAAGCATAAACTAGACCAAAGTAAACCAAATCCTCTTTTAATCCTCTTAATCTTGTCCAATAGGTTCCAAAGACTAATCTTGCAAATAATGTGTGCTGATGTTTTTTAAAAATCTCAACACACAATCCAAAACTGTGTACATTGAAAATATCAGGCAGTGGATAAATATGTTAATATATCAATACATGATGGGGTTAAAAATGTGAGAAATTGAGTAAGAGTATACAAAAAAAAAGACCAAGAAAATTTGAGAAAGAACAAAAAATAGGTATGGGTCAAAAATATATAGCCGAAATTAATATACCAGGATACTAGCTTTGCAGTAGGTTCTGTGTAACAAGAAAGAATAAGGGAACTTGGAAGACAGAACTGAAGGTATCACACAGAGTGTGATTCAAAGAGACAAAGATATATAAAGTATAAAAGATTAAGAGACAAAGAACTGAGTGAGAAGCTAAAACATAGAATCAGATTTCTTGGAAGATGAGGAAGAGGGGTTAGCAGGAAAAACAATAAAAAAATCATATCTACAAACCATTAGTTAGAATATCTATAGAAACCTGACTTCTCTTAGATTTGGCAAAAATGTATGGAAGAAGAGTAAAGATTTAAGAGTTTTTTAATATTAGAAAATTTAACTTTGGCCCCAAGAGAATTTCATAAACAAGGTACAGAACACAGTAATACATCTATAATATGGTATAACTGATCATTTTCACTTCATCATACTCACTTTATCATATGCTTCAAAAAATAGCACTTGGAAGTTGAAAAGAAAATGAAAAACAGGAGTATGTGTTTGTAAAACTCATCTATAAAAGGACTGATAATCAAGAACATTTAAAGAAGTTTTATAAAACAAGAAAGAAAAATCAGAACACATAATAGGAAAAAGAAAAAAAGCAAAATACAGGACAAATACCTTCCAAAGGGAACAGGGGAAAGTCCAATAAAGACTTTTCTTTCAGCAAAGAATTACTGAAATCTCTTTATTAGCTGAAAGTTCTAAAGTGCAATGTCAGATAATTTGTCCAAGCTAGTGGAGAACTTCAGGGGACCCATGCAGAATATTGATCCCTTGTACTTTAGAGTTTAAGGGACTTTGGGAGAGATTGATCACTTATTTGTGGTGAACTCTAAAGATGAGAGCCTGTGATTGCAACTTCCTCTGCCTTGTGGCACAGAGAAGAAGAGCATCTGCAGGGTTAGCAGACACATGTCCAGTGGGAGCTGGAACAAGGGTTCCTCAGGAGAGAAAAGAAGATAAAATATCAATACTTCTCCTATTTAATAAGTTTTATTATATTGCATCTAAGTGTTGATTTTATTTTTTTAAAGATTTTATTTATTCATGAGAGACACAGAGACAGAGAGAGAGGCAGAGACACAGGCAGAGGGAGAAGCAGGCTCCATGCAGGGAGCCTGACATGGGACTCGATCTCGGGACTCCAGGAACACGCCCTGGGCTGAAGGCAGGCGCCAAACCGCTGAGCCACCCAGGGATCCCCTGATTTCTTTATTTATGCTGTTTGGCATCTGCTGTGATCGCTGAATCTGAGATACCATAGCTTTGCTCAGCGCTGCAAAACTGTCAGCTCTTGCCTCCTCCTTCACCTCTTAGAAGTCTACAGAAAGTTAGACCTTCTCATTTTCTCCGTCTCTCCTATTGCATATTATCTGTCTTTGTGCTTGTATTTGGATCATTATTTCAGATTTATATTCTATTTCCCTAAACCTCTCTTTATCTGTATCTAATCTGATATTTACTCTGTTCATTGAGTGTTTCAGTCTTTTTAAGTTCATATTGCTTCTTTTGAAATCCGCCTGCCTTTGTGTTATACTCTTTCCTTTCTCATGTTTTCAATTACCCTTTTAAAAAAAAATTATTGAGCATTGAAGCCTGTTTCTGTAGATACTTTTTTATTCTTTTTTTCTTTGTGCAATATGGATACATAGTTAGATTGAAATTTTTTTAGCTATGAATTCATATGTGGATGAGTGAATTGTTGGGTATTCTGAGAAATGTGGTTAATGATGTTTTTCCTAAATAAAGAATATATTTTTTGTTTCTGACTGGAGCCCCAGGATATTACTAATATAGAACTACTTTAATCTCTCAGTTTAGGAATTCTCTGCATCTTGCAGGTAAAGGAATTGAACTTCAGACTCTAATGTGAACTAAGCTTTGGTTGTAAGTTTTCAAGAATGTTTTGCACCCATAGCTAGGCCTGAGACAATTTGTCATCTTTCTTTGTTTATGAATCGTGTTCCTTTGTTCTACTTCCAGCTCTCCCCAGAGTTATAATCTGAAACTTGAAGCCTCTGGCTCAAGAAAATGCCTAAAGAACGGCAAGAATTTCAGTGCTAGATTATAACACTAAAGTTTGTGTGTCTGTTTCCTCTTCACTTGGGGGCACTGCTAGGGTTTTCTTTCTTTCTTTCTTTCTTTCTTTCTTTCTTTCTTTCTTTCTTTCTTTCTTTCTTTCTTTCTTTCTTTCTTTCTTAGAAGCTCTGCCATGCATTTACTTGTCATACTTTAATATTTTTGTGAAAGAAGTATTTTTTAGGAAATTTAACAAATTCTGTTGCCAAAAGTGGAGCTTCCAGGAATTTTTTTAAAAAAGATTTTATTTATTTATTCATGAGAGACACAGAGAGAGAGGCAGAGACACAGGCAGAGGGAGAAGCAGGCTCCATGCAGGGAGCCCGAAGCCGGACTTGATCCCGGGACCCTAGGATCACGCCCTGGGCTGAAGGCGGTGCTAAACTGCTGAGCCACCCGGGCTTCCCGAAATTTTTTTTAATGTAAATATTACTTTCTAATTTACCATTTTGAAAATGTATTCAGAACTGGTTGTAAGTAATCTGTATCATCATCTAAAGGAGAATATAGTAGATTTTTATAACCCATTTTTCTTGTGCTCCCGGATGGTTCCCTGCATATTCTTAGTCACCTAGGAATTAGGGGGTCTTTGCTATTTGTGATCCACCCAGGATGTGTGTGTGTGTGGTTGGGGGGTGGTCAGCAGGTTGCATTAGTTTAGTTACCTTGTGCCATAGAGACACGTCTACCATGAATGCTTGACTCATTGTTCAGGATGCATCTGAGGATTTCAAGTAAGCCTATCCAGATATTTCTAAAGTGAACCAGAAGACCTTGACACAAACCTGATCTTAAGAAAGGCGAGCCGTGGCTATGATTTCAGTCCATAGCCAGTTTCTTCTTATGTCGACCAGTCATTTTCTAGAACACTCAGGAGAAATATTCAGTGTGTCTCTCAGTATAACATTTCAGACTTTGGGACCCCTGGGTGGCTCAGTGGTTGAGTGTCTTGTGTTTGGCTCAGGGCATGATCCTGGGGTCCCAGGATCAAGTCCCACATCGAGCTCCCAACAGGGAGCCTGCTTCTTCCTCTGCCTATGTCTCTGCCTCTTTCTCTGTGTGTCTCATGAATAAATAAAATCTTAAAAAAAAAAAAAGAGTTCCAGACTTTAAAACGTGAAAGACATAGGGACGCCTGGGTGGCTCCGTCGGTTAAGTGTCTGTGTTGGACTCAGGTCACGATCTTGGGTTACTGGGATCCAGCCCCTTTCAGGCTCTCTGCTCAGTGGGGAGTGTGCTTCTCCCTCTCCCTCTGCCCCCATCCCACCTGCAGGCATACTCTGCCTCTCAAATAAAATCCTTAAAAAAATTCTTTTAAATGTGGAACACATAAAGTATGAAGTTACAGGTACAAAGAGATTGTTTATATTTCTTGTTGTTAGTCACTCTTATATTGAAATGTACCGAAACCCCATATTCCATCGATCTCTAGGGCACATACATATTTACTTTTTCACATTTATGAAATGGGAATACATCTTGCACTTGATGGTGGATGAAATTGAATTGCAAATATTTTTTTCTTAGTGGCATACAAAATACAAAAAAAATGCATCTCATAATGGCACTGCATGTTTGATGAAATATAATATTTTAATTTTTTAAAGTCTGGCAAAAATCCTTGTGTATTTATTATTCTGAAGAAGTTATTATTCCCAGGAATATTTTTTCCTGAACAGAAAGTTACTGGAATGTTTTGGTATTCTATCCATAACTGGACCACAAAAGCAAGTTAAATCCAAAAACATGTCTGTGCTCATATGTATTAAGTCTCTACTATTTTCCATATATTATGCTGTTTGGAAATGCTCCTAAAACTTTAATACTTGATTACTCCTCTGTCATAGGGTTTGTTTGGATCAAAGACAAGGATAATATGTCTTTGAAAGTTGAAAGATCATAAATGACGTTTTGAAGATGTATTTGCCTCTGCCAAATTCAGTAACTTAGACATACTAACTCAACATATTTTAAGATTGTGGTTAAAATAGAACTATCCATCTGACACATACATACACTGTTTAGGAGGAATCAGATTACAAGTGTGTGTTACCTTTGAGGTATTATGTGCTTAAAAATGATATTCAAAGAAAAGTATGTGAGCAATAAGGTAGAAAGCATCATATTTATGGGGAAGAAATTTTATTTGCAACATCAACAAACATAAATTTAGCCCAAATTATGTGTAAATATAGCTCTATGCTCGTCATGCTGAAAAATTTAACATTTGGTTCTATGTTACACTCCAGAAAAATACAGGCTAGCAGTTGAGAAGATAGTATAGGAGAGGTGATAAAAATTACTAATTTGGAAGTGTTTACAGATTTTCTTGTCCTACTGCCTGCCAAAGACTCCTGTATTTTACAGCCCTTAACTGTCTACTCCCACAATCTCTCAAAAATATGAGGATAGTGTATCCCTACCAGGCTGGATCCTACACATATCTTAACTTTCGTAAAAATAAAATTAAAAGGAGGAGATTCATGCAAATCATATGTAGAACTTAATGATTATAGGCAAACTCTTCAAACCACCACCCAGATCAAGAAACCAAACAAACCTACCAGCTTCCCCAGCCCTTCCATGTGCCTTGATCTAATTATCTTCCCTCCTCCTGAATGTAATAACCAAATGGATTCCTCTAGTGATCATTTCCTTGCATTTTATTATGGCTTCATCACATGAATATTCATCTCTGAAAACTATAGTTTAATTGTGCCCCTTTTTATATGTGTTAACACGTCTTTTAAATTACAGGTTACCGTGCAGTCCTTTAGAGGGATGAGGTACTCATGGATTAGATTTTGCTGATTGCCTTCTCATAGTGCAGTTCCTGTTCATCTAACAGAAAAAAGTGGCTTCTGGGGATTTTAATGATAATCCAGTTTTTAGGTTTTTGTGGGTTTTTTTTTTTTACCCCGTATGTCATTTGCTCTTTAAGTCTAAGTACACAAAGAATTTTTGCTTTGTCTTTTAAAGCCCAATAATTGTACAGAAATACGTCTTGATGTTTGTTCTGATTTGATATTCTTAGGTATGTGATGTGCTTTTTTCAATCTAAAATTACCAAGAGGCAGGAATTCAGTAAAAGCATTTATTTGGGAACAAAGAATTGCCATTTGAGGTACACAGATTTGGGCAGCAATCCAAACAGTGTCTCACAAGGGAGCAAAAGTTAGGGATTTTTAAAGATAAAAAGAGAATGTCTGTGTAAGTTGTTTACCTGTACCAGCTGTTTACAAAGAATTTTGGTTGATGTTGGAGACAGAATACTAATCTTACCTAAACATAATTAGTCGCTAAGGCTATCACTAAGCAAAAGTCTCTCACTGTGGCAAGTTACAAGTGTTCTTCTTGCAGAGTCCTTGATGTGTGGTTTAGCCCAATTTAAAAGTATATGGTTCCATGTGAAGTCATGTGTAAGGCTCACCTCCTTACGACCTCCTGGCTCCATTTGAAAACACCTCAATACACATGACTACATTTTATTTCACCTTTCATGCTTTGAATATCTAATTTCAAATATTTTTTTTAAATCTTTTTATTTCAGAAAAGCATTCTTGAATAATGGATTCTAGTATTGGTACTGTTCTTTTGCTAATTTCTATACTTCTTTAAGAGCTCTATTATAAATGTGTTGGGTGTTCTTTGTTTATGTTTAATATTTGTTATGCTCTCTCCAATCTTTTTACTTTTCTCAGTTTCTTTTGATTTTTGAAGATGGCTTCTTTTTCATTTTCATCTATTAAGGTGTTACCTGTTATATTTATGTGTTCCTGTGTTCCTTCTAATTTAGATTTCATTTCTGAAATAATTTTCTTCTCTAATTCTCTTCTGAACTTTGTCACCTTGTGTCTGAGCTAATCTAACTCTGATACATGTTGTTCTTTCACTTCTTCATTTTCTTTTTTCAATGTCTTTTAGCTCATTTAAAAATACTTGGTTATACATTTGATCTGTTTAGTGAGCTCTGTCTTTCTGGTGTGCTTTCATTATCTGCAGGAATGCTGTTTTTCCTTTAATATCCTTTTTCTTATAATAACAAAATAGAAGTTAACCTTAATAATTTTCTGTTGCCCACTTTATAAAGAATATTAATTTCCCTGAATTTTTCAAAGACCACTGTGTTCAGAATGTTTTTTTCTAGCTTCATAGAGCTCCCTTGTAGGTGGTTATCTTGTAGTATTAAAAAAAATATAGTGACTTTCCTTCTGAGAAAAGGCGCTGTTCCTGTCCCCTACTTTGAACTAAATCTTCTTTATATCTGTGACCCCATCCCGCTCAGTTTTGATTTGACTCCCAGCAGTTTCCCTTCACTGTAGGGCTCTCTTAGCATATAGTATTAGCTAGTTGATTTTTAGAGTTCACAGGGCTGGGGTGCCTGGTTCATTCAGTCCATTGAGCCTCCAGCTCTTAATTTCAGCTCATCTCATGATCTTGGGGTCATGAGATCGAGCCCCACATCGGGCTTCATGCAGAGTTTGCTTGGGATTCTCTCTTTCACTCGCCCTCTGCCCCTCTCTCCTGCTGGCACTCGAAATAAATAAATAACATCTTAAAAAAAAAAAAAAAAAACAAGCTCACAGAGCCTCCACAATTCCAGCCCCAGTAGGCTTTAGTAGGATGTTTTATGTTCATCCAGTTTTGGATACAATTCCTCCTGGGTTTAGCTGCTTCTCAAGTTAGCCCACTGTGCTTTCTAGTGAATATTTGTGGGCTGTTGGAGTTCTCTCATCCTCAGGTCTGTCATTGTATCCCATGATTTTCCATTTGTTTCTTCTTAAACATCCAGCGATACCATCAGTGCAGATCTTGTGGCTGTCATTGATTTAGTTCTTACCCATTGGGATCCCTGGGTGGCGCAGCAGTTTGGCGCCTGCCTTTGGCCCAGGGCGCGATCCTGGAGACCCGGGATCGAATCCCACGTCGGGCTCCTGGTGCATGGAGCCTGCTTCTCCCTCTGCCTGTGTCTCTGCCTCTCTCTCTATCTCTCTGTGACTATCATAAATAAATAAAAATTAAAAATTTTTAGTTCTTACCCATTTGTCATTGGAGTTTCATGATAATACCTTGAAATCTAGTTTTATTGCATTTGTTGTCTATGGGGGTTTTTGTTGTTTTTATGTTTGCTCTGTCTTTATGAGAGGATTCCAGGAGTTTCAAAAGCTATACCACCAACATGGCCATATTCTCCAGATCCTGCTGTTGTTTTGTTGTTGTTGTTGTTGTTGTTGTTGTTGTTTCTGGTTTCTACAATTCTGTGATGCAGAATAAGGAAATTGGCCTAGATGAATGGAAGCAGAATTACAGTGGCTTGAGGAGAAGGGAAGAAATCTTAGCCAGTTTACATATGAAGATATGGGAGAGAAAAGAGGAAAAGGAAGTAAAATCAGATTACAGGTTGAGAAGTAATTTTGAAAACATTCTGGAAAATGAAATGCCCTGGAAGAGGATACAGCTTGTAGGATTCAGAAGTGATAAAGAGGAATGCAGGAAGTGTTGCTTAGATAGGTATATTGGGGCCCCTGTACTATCCTGGATGAGAAACAAGAATAGAAACACTTTCTAATTACTTTCACAGTTGAACTCTGGATTTTTACCTGACCTTCTCAAAGACTTAACTCCATGGGTCACAGCTTCAATATAGTAAGAAATAGGTGTATAAAAGGTATACACTTCTGAACAAGCAGGGTAGGAGATGTGCAGTACAAAATATATAAAGGGGTGCCTGGGTGGTGCACGTGGTGCAACCAAGTGTCTGACTCTTGGTTTCGGCTTAGGTCTCATCTCAGGGTTGTGAGATCAAGCACCATATCAGGCTCTGTGCTCAATGCAGAGTCTGCATGGGTTTCTCTCTCCTTCTCCCACTGCCCCGCCCACTGTACTCTCCCTCTCAAATAAATAAATAAATCTTTTTTTGAAAAACCAAATATATATAGAAGGAACTCCTTTATAGCTTAATGTTTATGAAGTTTAATATTTGTGAAAGTTTAATATTTGTGAAGATCCTGCTATACACTGAACACTGACATAGATTCTAGCAAAATTCTGAAGTGAACTATTCTTGCAACATTCAATCTCAGGCTTGTGAATTTTCAGCCAGTTATCTGGTCATTACACTCTGTAACATTGTTCCTCCAATGGACTGATAGCAATGATGAACATTTATCAGAAACTAGAAGCTAGACACCTTACCATGTGCTTTACAGGCTATATTTCATTCAATCCTCACAAGTTTATGAGCTTGGCACTATTATCTATAGTTAGGAAAACGGGGACTGAGGTCCAGTACTTCCCCAGGCTCACACTGCTGTTGAGTGGCATAAACACTGATAAGAACTTATGTGAAACTGTCTTCAAACCCAGATTCTTAATCACCACCCTATGTTATTAGATGTTATGAATGGGACCCAAGTCTTCATCTTTTACCTATTAACCCTTAAATTTGGGCTGACTCTGTTTATGTTTCCACATTTGAATCCAGGTATTTTTTTTTTTTAACCAAAATTCTACTTGTTTGAGGATTACTTCCAAGCAGAATGGGATTATTCTTTGGGAAAAGACATTTAAGGGGCCATATGTTCTTGTTAGAGTCTCCTGGTATGAAATAGCAGTAGAAGGAGCCAGAGGAAAGAAGCCTACATGAGATCAATCTTTGGGATCCCTGGGTGGCTCAGCGTTTTGGCGCCTGCCTTCGGCCCAGGGCGTGATCCTGGAGACCTGGGATCGGGTCCCGCATCAGGCTCCTTGCATGGAGCCTGCTTCTCCCTCTGCCTGTGTCTCTGCCTCTCTCTCTCTCTCTCTCTCTCTCTCTCTCTCTGTGTGTGTGTGTGTTTCATGAATAAATAAATAAAATCTTAAAAAAAAAAAAAGAGATCAATCTTTGATAACCTCAGGATGAGCCCTCTACAATGGAGTTCGTCAATGTAAAGGTCTTTAATAATAGAACTCCTCTCTAAAATATTTTCTGATTTCGAACTACAGAATAGGTCAAAACAGGGCTTAGAAATTAGTTTATTGGTAATTTAATAACATTTTATTCCAAAACTGTAGCCTTGTTTTCTCTTTCACTAGCCTGAAAAAATTTATATTTCCTTTAATCCTTGGGGCTCGGCAGTGTGAAAAATATGTTAGTCTCTTGTGCTGCTATCTAAAATTTCCAACTATCTATCTGGAATTAACCTCAGTCTATTTTTTCAATAGTCTGAGTTTTGGATTAATGACCATTTTTTTTCTCCTTATGATCAAGGGGTAGCACATAACAGCCAATCTTCATATTGACTCAAAAAAATAAATATTCCAAAACCGTAAACCTGCCCGCCACCCCTCTCAGTGTCCAAGCATCAGCGATTGTGTCCAGTGCTGTTGGATACCTCTTAATATTATCTGAAGAGTCACTAATGAGGTTAGCAAAGTCTAACCTCTGAATTAAGGACCAGTTTTTTTTTAAGGCTTAAAATTGATCTAGTGTTCTCCCAGTTTAAAAGAAAAGTAATTTAAAATGAAAGTCTAAAAAAATAAAATAAAATAAATAAAAATGAAAGTCTAAGAATGTTTACAAAAGTAGGATGTAGATAAAGCATGTAAGCCAGTTATTATTTTTTAAAAGCCAACAGTTTGGGGAAGAGGAGAAAGAAAGATAACCTTATCTTTGTAAAAGTGAATTTTCCCCTGGTCTCAGAGCCAGCACAGCTGTCTCCCTTGGGAACAGGGAAGGCTGCAGGGGCTTGGATCAAGCGGCTGTCAGAAGCAGTGCCCCCTGCTAAATGTGATTGAATCTGATCTCGTAAACAAGAAGGCACTGAGACTGGATGTCACAGACTTGATTAATTTTCAAGTGGGGCAAATACAAACAGGGAAGACTGATGCTATGATTTTGCTAATTAACTCCGATGATTCATAGTGGTTTAGCAGCCGGGATCTCTCCTCTTCCATTACGCGATGGGCAGGAGCTTGCTTCTTGAGAAATGATCGGACAGTGAAGATGCTCAGACAGTCCCCCAAGAAACCCCATTTTCAAGGAACTCTGCTTCTAATGCTGGGCTCTTTATTTGAATGAATCCTCACCCTGTTCCAGCTCCGCGCAAAAGAAATAGGCAGATTGAAATGGTCACACTCCGGCTTTCCAGAGACACAAGTGGAAATATTAATGCAAGTTAACAACTTGCGCTTAAAGATGAATTGAACTGACAGTTATCAGTGACATGCATGAACGTTATTGGGAACTGGGGAAAGTATTATTAGGCTTCATTTGCCCATATCCATTCTAATGGACGTAAAGGACTAAACTGTTTTTGGAAAAAGTGGCAGGATCTGGATATCAGGTACCATCTGTAGGGTTTTTGACTGTTTCACTAGACCAGCGGATGTTCTTTCCGCCAGTCTCTCAGATTCTGGATTTTGCTTACAGGAGCATATGTTTTAAGCCAACATATCAGTCTTTGGGGAGTTCAGCATGCAAAGATCCCTTTTTGTACCTGCAGAACCAACACATTTGTTGAGAATAGAAAGGGCCAGGCTCTGACATTTTCCAGCTTGTTATCTATTTAATCTTCCATCTGCTTCTTTTGCCACTGCCTTCCAAAGGAACATCTGCTGCACATCTGAGAGAAGGAAAGGAAGATTGGCATCATGCCACCTGGGTCTGCCATCCTAAACCTTGGGATTCGGATTAAGGGAAGGGAAGAAGACTAACAAATGGTCCAGAAAATGAAATGAGGACAAACAGTCTGTTAAGAACAAAGCTTTATTTCCATTTATTGCAGAGCCCACACGACCAGGCAAGCTGGACAACAGTGGCTGCCATCAAGGGCTAGAGGCAGGGGGAGGCAGCTGGCGCCTGGGGGAAGGCAGGAGCAGTTTCCAGGGCTCAGCCATGCCCTCTGGTACCCAGATCTGCAGGTAGTCTCCTGCTGCTCACATACCCTTTAAGCATTTATGGGGCTGATGCTCCATTTATGGGGCCCAGCTTTGTTCTGAGCATCCTAGAGGCAGAGACGATGATAAGATATATTTCCTACCTTTAAAGAGCTGGCCTAGGATGAGGGAGATGGGCAAGTAGATGGCAGATTACAATATGCAATAATAGATTCTACACACTGGCTAGGAGCACAGAGAAGGGAAAAGAAATGCCCTAATCTCATGAAGCAAAATGTTGGTTCAAGGAAAGGAGAGGCTCTACAGAGATGGTGCTATGAACGGAGTCTGGAAGGATAAACAATAGAAAACAAGCTCTTTTTTTCTCCTTATGATCAAGGGGTAGCACATAACAGCCAATCTTCATATTGACTCAAAAAATTAAATACTCCAAAACTGTAAACCTGCCCGCCACCCCTCTCAGTGTCCAAGCATCAGCGATTGTGTCCAGTGCTGTTGGATACCTCTTAATATTATCTGAAGAGTCACTAATGAGGTTAGCAAAGTCTCATCAGAGTGGGGGAGAGAAGTCTCAGTATAAGAACCACTCCTTAATTTGCTGCTATGGAGTATCCAGTTGTCGGATTTTAACTGCCTTTAAATATTGAACTTTGGCATCACCAAAATCTTCAAATGTAAGACCACACTAGCCAGCCCAGTACATTTTCAGACTTAGGAGTTTCTCTGCAATCAGGTATTGAGTGAGCATCTGGTGTGGGCACCATGAGGCACACAGAAATAGAAGGCATGACCTTTGAGTCTAAAAAACTAAAATCTAATTGCAAAAAGAAGCAGTTAGTTCTATAGTTCTGACATGACAAATAATTAACATTTAACTGAGAAAACAGCGAGGCCAATGTGATAATGCACTGCTCCGTGAATGTATGCTCTCTTCGCTTTCCAAGCTGTCTACAAACAGGTATAAAATTTTATCATTTGCTTTAGTGTCCGTGTATACTGAGATGCAAATGTAATTGGCATAATCTCTGACTACACCAATCTGTTGTCTTCGCGTTTTAATAAATTTTGTTTTATTTATTTTATTTTTTCACATTTTTAAAATTTAAATCCGTTTGCCAACGTATACTCTAACACCCAGTGCCCGTCCCATCAAGTGCCCTCCTTACTGCCCGTCACCCAGTTACTCCATCTCCCCACTCTCCTCCCCTTCTGCAACCCTTTGTTTATTTTCCAGAGTTAGGGGTCTCTCATGATTTGTCTCCCTCTAATTTTTCCCACTTAGTTCCCCTCCTTTCCCTTATAATCCCTTTTACTGAATCGCCTGGGTGGCTCAGCAGTTGAGCGGCTGTCTACCTTTGGCTTAGAGCATGATCTGGGAGTCCCATGATCGAGTCCTACATTGGGCTCCCCTCATGGAGCCTGCTTCTCCCTCTGCCTGTCTCTCTGCCTCTCTCTGTGTCTCTCATGAATAAATAAATTAAATCTTTTTTTAAAAAAATCCCTTTCACTATTCCTTATATTCCACCTATGAGTGAAACCATATGATGATCATCCTCCGTATTTATTTTATTTTTTAAATAAGTTCTATTTAAAAAGTATGCTTTCACAAAATGCAAATGACTGCAGAAACATCAAGCACACCTTTTTTTAGACCACATTTTCTTTTCAAGAGAAAACTTTTCTCAATTTAAAAACACAATTGAATAACTTTCTGAAGTTTTTATTGCTATTGACTAACAGTTTGGTTTGGTAAAATTAAATATTTGGTGTATTTGTACCTTGAATTAACTCACAGAAATCCTTAGGTTACTACAAGCATGTAATGTTTTGGTCTATGGTTAGTTTCTTAGGTGGAGTTTAAAAGCACTAAAATGTTTAAGTTTTAAATCATATCATTAGATATGAGAATTCCCTGTGTTCACCTACGAAAACGGGCTTAAAGAGAAACTGATGATTGAAACATTTTATGATTTCAAAATAGGAATGAAAGGAGGATTTCTGTGGCATTAGGTGATTGCGCCGTCAGAAGAACAACTCCAAAGTAACCTTTGCCAGGAGGCCATAATTCATTATGTCCTAATTTAGGGTGAAGAAGAGCACAGAGCATTTTTTGAGTTGGAAGGTATGCCCGAGTTATAGTCCGATTTGTAAATGAGAGAGCAGAGACCCAGAAAGATTGACTAATCATGTCTTTGTTTTTTGGGTTTACAACCATGACCTGAGACTCCCCAGCGCATCATGACTCCCAGCATTATCTTGTCACTGTTACCCCTTTCAGTTTCATATTTTCACCTCTATAAACATCACTTAGGGACAGAGCTAGATCCATCTATTTCTCAGCTGAACTTGTATTTATCCTTCCCACCTGATACTCTAAAAAATCAAGTTTAGCTGGCTGGGCTCATGACCTGAAAGAGTGGTTCTGGTCCCTGCCAACCTGATTTTTGCTTCTTTCTTGGTTCTCCTTGAGACTGTAGAAGACAAAAACAGCAGGTGGCACCATGCACAGCCCACCTGTCTCCTGAGATTAAAGTTGGTGAGTATGACTAGTGTGTATGCGTTGATCTCCAGGTAGACGTTGGGCCGTTTGAAGGAATGGTGCTTTTGTGGCTGACTTGGATGCAAATGGGCCTCAGGTGGGTTCCTGAGGGAGGGACATGAGCAGATTTAGTAAACTGTTTAAACATTCCATGCCTAACTTTTCTGAATCTTGGGATAACTACACATAATATCCTTTGGCTTCAGTATAATACAGATTGGGCATAACAAATACATCAAGAGGGAACTAAGCCAATTGCTGAAACGTGACTGCATTTAGTTGACAAGAGAGAAGATACATGATGTCATGGTCATTACTGAAGCACAGAACAAACTCTGAGTTAGTCACCTTCTAACCTTCCCCCCCCCCCCAGATAATATTCTTTTCCTTCTCTATAGATGTCTGTTCCATAACTAGCGGGTTTTGTCCTAATACTGAGGCAGGTATAATGGGAGAGGAGCTAGAGATTCCCGTTATCTCTGCAGCTCTTATATTCAACTTCTGGTGAGTGGGTAGAGCTCTGCCCCAGCCTCCAAGGTCAACATGTCCTCTCTCTTCCTGATTTCTCCTCAAAGACTAATCTGAGATCGATGGGTACATGGGGAAAGCCATTCCTGAATATCTTTCCTTACCATACTTCTAATTGCCTTTGCTTTGTCATCCCTAGGACTACCAAGAGGCCTCCAATTTGGAACAATTTGTAACTCGATTTTTATTGAAGGAGACCTTGAATCAGCTGCAGTCTCTCCAGAATTCTCTGGAATGTGCCATGGAAACTACTGAGGAACAAACCCGTCAAGAACGGCAAGTTAAATATTTCCATTTGGTGGTTCTTTAGGGACTATGAAAGACCAGTTGAAGGGCATCATTCTCAAGCTAGTGAAAACTAAAAAATGGGAATTAATAAATTTAAATAGAATAGCAGGAACCCCCATTGGGTGCTCGCCTTATATTTGCCTCTAAAAGAGACTCTTCTACTTTTACTGTTCATCATTTATTCAAATTTAAATTGCTAATTTAGTAGACGAACAAGGCTTTAAAAGACACTGTGATAATGTAAAGATACATGTTACATAGTGTGACTCTTCAGGAGGCTAATGTCTATTATGTAAATAAGACATGAAGACTAAAACCATAAGGCAAGATGCAAAATGATACATATCATACAGAAGGGGAAATTGGTTGCCAGGGATTTAGGAAGAGTAAAAGATTAAATATGAATAGAGGGATGAAAGACAATTCCATGGTATTTCCTGAGGATATTTGGGCTTATCTTGCAAATAGGTAATATATGAAAGTGTAGAAGTGATAGAAAAGAGACTTAAAAGTTAAGTGAACCTGGATGTACCTAGGAACTAGGAATCGAATCAGCCTATTTATTTAAGGAAATAGAGAAAAGGGAATGATAAGAAAAGATTTCAAAATTCAAGACTGCCAATTAATATCACTGAGAAGGTAAGTAATGATACTATAATAGTTATATAAATAAAGATGCTAATGCTAAAGAGAAACCTGAATTAGAACTGTGTAAAGCAGACGTCCCAATTATTCTAACCAACAGTTGGTCCTTGAGTTTCCATTGTTTATACCTTGCAAGCTAGAGAAGGGCTTGGCAAAACTCTGGCTTATGCAACATATTTTTGCATGTGTTACTTCAAACCTATACACATGACCATCTAACTTTTGCATTTGAAATTAGGGAGAACCACACAGTAACTTTCTTGAACAGGCTGATAATAGCCTACTCAGTAGGGCCAATTTTTCTAAACAAATTAATGGATACATAATTATTAGGACATCTCAGAGAAACAGTGGAATTTTCAACCATGTGTTTACAATGTCAAGAAGAGTGAACACCACCAAATTCTAACAAAAAAGCCTCTAATCTCAAGTGTAATGAGCTTGTGCAGCTGATGAACATGGGTCTGCACTCAGCAGTTGATCTGTGCAGCATTTTTCACATTATAAACTTCTTTCCATGGCCTTGATTGATTCTCTATCAAATGGCAGATGTAACAAATAGCTTTAGAAGAGCAACAACCCAGTTCCTCAAGTTTGAGCAGAGGATAAGTATCTTGAAACACAATGAAATTGATTTCGTGTTCCAAATAGGAAAATGAGGTTGGTTTCTTTGTTTTATTTAGGTTTTCTTGATGTAAAGTGGATTTGCCCTTTTTAGAATCAATTATTTGCCACATGAGAGGAAGCCTGCAAAAAGCCTCTGCTTCCCTTCTTCAACTGCACTTTGGGTATTTTCTACAGTCCTCCCTTGCAAACTTGAGTTCTGCACGCACCACCATGTAGTGAATATACGATGAAGAGCTGTTCTTTGTTTCAGGCCACAGGCTAGCCTTGACCTCCTATGAAAGCTACCAACAGCTGCACAGCAGCTGTGTTTAATGAGAAGGAGTGTGATAATGCAGAACTTAAGGAAAGTAGAAGACATTAGAGGACTAATGAATATTTTATTTATAGGTTTCTATCTCAAACAGAGCTTGAAGAATGAGAGCTATTATGGATCTGACATAAATTTGGATTTGACTAAGGTACCCAGGGATGCCCAAATCCCACCCCGAATCCGTGATACTCCTCCCAGGGAGGTTTTCATTAAAAAAAATAAAAGGCAAAAAAAAAATTAATCTCCACCCTAGGTTTGTGCCCATATATCCAACTTGAAGTCTCTGGTGACCCTGACTGAAGAGTAGAAATTAAGTTCATGCTTAAAAGTACAGTGTCTCCTCTCCCTAACTCCATTTTGCAATCAGCTGGCTGCCAGAAACCAAAGTAAAGAGAGCCCCAAGGGGGCCCTCACCAGTGGAGAAAAAAAACAAGACAGAAAAGATGGCTGTCCTTTTCATGGTATTTGACAAGAGACTGGTAAATAAGCCTCAGAGAAGATAAGATTTGAATGAGATCTTTACAGTAGATTTAATGGTAGAGGATATTCTCTCTGAAGAGACGAGTCTCCTCACGCATCCCATCGTACCCATCTTCTTTCTTCTAGCTGGCTCTTCTCATTTGTTTGGTCACTGCTTCGACAGCACTTGCTCTGGGAAAAGTTCCTTGCTCTCAAAGTAGAACTTTATACCTCCTACTCCACCCCTGTGTACTTGCTCGGTACCCTCTACTTAGACATACCTACAAACTCAGTCCTTTATTTCTCTCTCCCACTCTCCCTTTATTTTTCTCTCCCCACGGGGACTTTGCCTTATTTCCCTGTACCTGGCACAACTACATGTTAAATACATGAAACCAAATGAAAGAGAATCCCAGGTAAAGGGAACTATATAGAACAGCAGTGAATGAGGACCTGGGACAGTGAGAACAACCTGGACTCCTACCTGGAGTCTAAGGTTAGGAAAGGTCTTAAAAGCTAGACAGGTGCATTTAGATTTCATATGATCAGAGATTATCCTGATGGTTGTGAATAAAGAAGTATAATGAAAACAAGTTTTAAGGAAAATTAGTGTCATAACAGTATATAGTAGAGATTTGGAAAGACTTAGAACTAGGTCAAAGAGGAGAGGTCAAATCAATGTATCCAAAAACTTATCCTTTTTTAATATATATAACATAAAGGAAGATTCCATGATGCCCTGCATAGTCAACAGTTGCAACCTGCAGATAGCATTAAAAATCCCAGTGCTATAATAATTTGTTTCCCCTTCAGCATCAGCATTACCTTGGGGCTTAATATTTGTGAGACCTAGGGATACAGAACTTCATTGGAATGGAGCAAATTTTGAGAAGTCATCTATTCTAGCTCTCAACCCCAGGGAGGGATCACACAGTATCACTCATCCTGCAGTAATGAGTTAGACATGCAATGTTGGGCAGAATGTCTGTGTCTATTCATGTGAAAATGGCAATTTCAGAGAGAAGGGATGCATACAGCTGGAATGCCACAGAGGTGAGATTTTCAGATGTCGTTCTACAACGCTCTTTGTATCTGTCCTGGCATACTGGCTAAATGGAAGCCACTTTAATTCCATGTCTTTTGAGAGTACCTAATAGCCAATGACAAGAATAATCATTACGTTACACTGAAGTTTCCCTCTAGAGACCCCTGTCCTCTTACATAAGCCTCTCTTCCTCACAAACCAGATTTCTGGGAGCACAGTTTAATTATATGTGAATTTCTTTTTATAATAGAATCTGAATATTTATTCTATTTTCTGAATTTCTTCTTTATCCAGAGAAATGACTGATTCCTTCTAGGCTTGGAAATTATTTTTCTCCTTTTGATGGTTGTCTATTGTAGAACTAAGGGAAGGCTTTAGTTGTGCTTACAGGTGATTATAAAACTTCAGACAGTTTACATTCCCTTAGCTTCAACATAGAGAAGAGCTGCTATAGTCACCTATTCTTATGACCCCTGAAGCTGCTAGAAACTTGATCTTTTTTAATGCCATAGGGAAATCCATAGGGTAGTCTAGTTAAAGATTGGAGGGTAAACATATGATTTGTTTCCCTTCCTCCCTAAACCTTTCGAAAAAAGGCATTAACAGAGCCTGGACATTAACAGAGCAAGGAGTTATAAAGGTGCAAAAATAAGGATAGAAGAACCAAAGGGGTAGAAACTTGGAGTATGGAAATAAAATTAATCTAGTGGTGACTGATGTTGAAGCCCTGAGAAAAACAAAACATAGACAATGTATGAAGCCAAGATGTAATGTAATTGGTATCAAGAAACCTCAGAGAGGCTCAAGAACTGGCTTTACCATGTGCAGCTGATAGTGGTGGTGAGGTGGTGAAGGTTAGGCTAACATATTGCTGAAAGCTCCATCTAGTGCTATATAAGTGCCCCTCCCCTTGAAGGGAGGAAGACTAGCGATGTGCTTTCTGGAGAAGGTGAATAGATATACAGCTAGCACAGCAGTGGTCATGACATGATACTAAAAACAGAGGCATTAAGTGAAAGTCTCCATGCTGAACAGTGAGATTTGAAAGCCACTCAGCATGCTGTGCTCCCAAAGCACTGACAGCTGGGCTTATACACAATAGTTTTGGGATGCTTCTCTGGCATTTCTGTGGAATCTCATCAGTCCAAGAGAAAAACTTAAAAGTACCAAAGATGGTGTCCCCTAATGAATAGGCCCAGTCAGGCCACCTGACAGGGGAGGGTACAAGTTGGCAATCCCCACTCCCCTCATCCCTGTTTCCTTCCTCTGAAATAGGCAGGGACAACCAAGAGAATAAATCAAACACAAGAAAAGAAACTTAGAAGAAACAGATATAATCCAGAGAGCAGAAGAAAGCTTCCAAAAATACCCCATGCCCTCAGAAAAGCAGAGAAAAATATTGCATTTATGAATTAAGGACAGGATGCTATTTAAAAAAATAATATTCAAAGCACACAAAGACCTCTTGGAAATTATGATTGCAGAAATAACCTGTGAGCAAGATTTGTAGATAAAAGTGTGATGGCATTTCCACAAAGAGGTGAAAAATAGGAAAAGAAAAAAAATAAAATTATAGAGTAGTCCAAAAGGCCCAATATTTGAAAAGTAGTAATTTCAAAAAGAGAAAGAGAAAAGAGAGAGATTGTCTAAGAAATAATTCTCAGAATAAGGACATGAGTTTCCAGGTTGATAGAACAAACCAAGAGCCCATTAAAATGAATCCTAAAATCTGGCTTCAAGGCATGCCATTATGGGATTTCAGAATATGAGAGACAAAGAGAGGTGTCTAAAATCTTCCAGACAGAAAAACCAGGTCAAATACAAAGGATGAAGAAAACATTAGATTTTTTTCAATAATGACACTGGAAGCTAGAATGCAATCAAGAAGCTTTTTTCAAAATTTGAAGAGAAAATGATTTGCAACCTAAATTTCTCTACTCTGACTTCTGGGGAAGATGGCAGAGTAGAAGGATCCTAGACTCACATTGTCCTATGGAAATACCTAAATACACCCACATCATTGTAAATAATACAGAAAATGACCAGAAGGCTAGCAAAACAAACTCTCCATAGCTAAGTGAAGAGAAGAGGCCACATTGAAAATGGTAGGAAGGGTGGAGGTTCAGTCAGAAGCCAAATAGACCCCAAATAGTCTCTGGGAGGGAGGGAGGGACACTGCAAACATGGAGAAGAGAAAAGAGCAGACCCCACATCAGGCACCCCAGATAGAAGGGACCGACATATGGAAGATGAAGTCCTATAATTTGGATTTGAAAACAAGAGGGGCTTAACTTTGTGAGTTCTCAAAGTCAGTGGGGCTTAAGACCGAGAACTTTAAAGAGAGCTAGAGGGTGATAGGAAACTGAGTCCTTGTCCTTAAAGAAACAGCACAACCGACATCCCTGCTGAGATACAGCATAGAAGCAGCAGTTTGAAAAATGCAAGGACTGTGCAGAAAGGAGACTTATTTATTAATCTCAGAACATGTGCTGGAGGATCAGAGATCTTTGGGAGACTTCTCCAAGAACAAAGGAGCTAGCAGGCATAATTTCCCTCCCATGCACCTCAGTGTAGACACATGAGCACCTTCATGAACAGCACAACAGCACCCTTCATCTAGTTTGCTAAGACCATGCCCTGCACCCATGTTTTTCTGCATACCTGACCCCTCCCACCTAGCTTGGCAGGAGCCCAAAGCAGCACAACAAATGTGCCATTGGGTAAATAGCCACTACAGTGTCCAGTATGAATCCAAAGAGATTCCTGCCCTAGGGAGGGGGGAAGGTAACCACAAATATCAGCTCTACTGTGGTTCTAACAGTGGGCTGGAGGAAGACATTTAGTCTGACTGCAGGCCCTGCCCACCAATGAAAGCCACTCAGTGGACAACACAGGGAAAGCGCCCTGTAGATCACTGTGACCACAGTTCAGGCAAATGTCTGCTGTGACCAAACTCAACCCCAAAGCAGCACCAGACTGTCCCACTAATAAAATAAGGACCAAACCCTACTGCAACAAAGAGAGAAACTGCAGATGACAGGACTGAAGGCAAAGATGCTCAGCCAAAACATTAGGGTGCACACAACACACATAGGAGACACCCTTTGAAGGGCCAAGTTCTGGTAAACTGGGGACATTGCACTACAGTGCATTACAGGACCTCTTCTTCATAAAGCCACTACTTTCAAGAGCAGGCGACCTAGCTGACTTTCCTAACATAGAAACAGACACAGAGTTACACAAAATGAAGAGACAGAGGAATATGTTCCACATGAAAGAACAGGGCAAAAATCACAGCAAGAGAGCTAAGTGAAATGGAAATAAGTAATATGCCAGATAGAGAATTTAAAATAATGATCATAAATTACTCACTTGTGAAAAGACCAGGACCTTCATCTCAGTGAGACTCCCAACAAAGGCATAGAAAATATAAAATGAACCAATCATAGGGTGCCTGGGTGGCTCATTCAGATGAATGCCTGACTTGATTTCAGCTCAGGTCATGATCTCAGCTCAGGTCATGGGATCAAGCTCTGCATGATCCCATGACCCATGGTCATGATCCCAAGGTCATGATCTTAGCTCAGGTCATGGGATCAAGCTCTGCATTGGGCTCCTTGCTCAGTGGGGAGTCTGTTGGAGATTCTCTCTTTCCCTCTGCCCCTCATCCCCTCAAATCTTAAAAAGAAAAGGAACCAATCAGAAATGAAGAACTCAATAACAGAAATTAAAAATACATTAGAGGCGGAGTACCTGGGTGGCACAATCAATTCAATGCATGACTCTTGGTTTCAGCTTAGGTCGTGATCTCAGAGTGCTGAGATGGGCCCCATGTTGGGTTCTACAGTCAGCATGGAGTCTACTTGAGCTTTTGTCTGTCTCTCCCTTTGCCCCTCCTTTGCCACCTGTGCTTGCTTATGCTCTCTCTCTCAAATAAATTTATAAACCTTTAAAAATACAGTAGGAGGAATAAACAGTAGACTAGAGGAAGTAGAAGAATGGCTCAGTTACCTGGAAAACACAATAATGGAAAGTGCTCAAGCTCAAGAAAGAAAAAATAATAATAATAAAGTAAGACTAGATTAAGGGAATCCAGTGACATTATCTAGTGTAATAACATTCACATAATAGGGATCCCAGAAGAAAAAGAAGAGAGAAAAGGAGGCAGAATTTTTATTTGAAGAAATAATAGCTGAAAACTTCCTGAATCTGGGAAGGGAAACACGTCCAGATCCAGGAGGCAGAGAGAGCTCCCAACAAAATCAACCCAAGCAGATGCTCATTAAGACACATAATAATTAAAATGGCAAAAGTAGTGATAAAATTTTAAAAGCAGCAAGATAAAAGAAAACCATTACACACAAGAGAAACACTGTAAGGCTTTGAGCTGATTTTTCAGCAGACAACGTTGCAGGCCAGAAGAAAGTGGCATGATATATTTAAGGTGCTGAAATGAAACAAAAAACCCACAACCAAGAATACTCTATCCAGCAAGGGTAGAATAAAAGAGGAGATATTCGGAATAGAAGAGGATATAGTTTCCCAGACAAACAAAAGTTTAAAAATTTCATTATCACTAAAGCAGCCATATAAGAAATGTTAAAAGAGGCTTTCTGAGTGGAACAGAAAAACCGTAAGAATTAGTAAGAGAAGTAGGAAGCACAAAAGCATTAAAGTGTATCTATAAAAATCAGTCAAAGAACTCACAAAATCAAAGGATGTAAAGTATGGCACCATATACCTAGAACATGGGGCATGGTGGAGTAAAAATTTAGGGCTTTTAGAATGGTTTCAAACTTAAGCAACCATCAACTTAATACACATTGTTTTGTACATAAGATGTTATTAGACATCTTATGACATTAGGTTGTTAGACAAACCTAATGGTAACTACAAATCAAAAACCAATAACAGAAATGCAAAAAATAGGGGCACCTGGGTGGCTCAGTTGGTTCTGACTCTTGGTCTCTGCTCAGGTCATAATCTCTGAGTTGTGAGTTCAAGCCCTGCATTGAGTTCCTCACTCAGCGGGGAGTCTGCTTGAGAGTCTCTTCTCCTCCCTCTGCCACTCCCTGACCCTTCATCCCACTCACTTGCTCCCTCTCTGCAATAAATAAATCTTTAAAAAAAAAAAGAAATGCAAAAACTAAAAAAAAGAAAAAGGTGTCCAAGTATATCATGAAAGAAAGCCATCAAACGATGAGAGAAGAGAGCAAGAGAAGAAAGGAACACAGAAATAAAAAACAACTATGAAGCAAATAAAATGGCAGTAAGTACAAAACTATTAATAATTACTTTGAATATAAATGGATGAAATGGTCCAAGCACCACATAGGGTGGTGGAATGGATTTAAAACAAAACAAAACAAACAAACAAAAAAAAAAACACATGCTGCCTATAAGAGACTCATTTCAGACCTAAAGACATGTGGAGATTGAAAGTAAAAAAATGGAAAAACAGTTATCATGCAAATGTAAGGGGAAAAAGCCAGAGTAGCAATACTTATATCAGACAAAGTAAAATTAAAAACAAAGATGATAACAAGAAACAGAGAAGGACAACATAAGCATAATAGGAATAATCCAACAAGAAGGTAAATATTGTAAATATTTATGCACCCAACATGGGAACACCAAATACATGAAGTAATCAGTAGTAAAGCAATAATAGTAGAGCACTTTAACATGCTTCTTACATCAATGGATAGACTATCAAACAAAAAATCAAAAAGGAAACAGTGCCTTTGTATGACACACTGGACCAGATTGATCTAACAGATATGTTTAGAACATTTTATCCTAAAGCAGGAGAATACATATTTTCAAGTACATATGGAACATTCTCCAGAATGGGTCACAGGTTAGGCCAGAAAGCATGTCTCAACAAAATCAAAAAGATTGAAGTCTTATCATATATCTTTTCTGACTATAAGACAAACTAGAAATCAACCACAAGAAAAATCTAGAAGGAGCACAAATACATGAAGGCTAAATAACATGCCACTAACCAATGAATGGGTCACCCATGAAATCAAAGAGGAATTTAAAAAAAAAACATAAGGACAAATGAAAATGAAAATACAATGGTCCCACATCTTTTGGATACAGCAAAAGCTATTCTGAGAGGGAAGTTTATAGCAATACAGGTCTACGTCAAGAAGCTAGAAAAATCTCAAATGAACTAAATTTATACCTAAAGGAGCTAGAAAAAGAAGAATAAAGATGCATTATTATTATTACCTATTCTCAAACTATTCCAAAAAATAGAAGAGAAAGGAAAACTTCCAAATTCATTCCAAATTCATTCTGTGATACCAGCATTATCCTGATACCAAAACCAGATAAAAACAATGCAATAAAAGAGAACTACAGGCCAATATCTCTGAAGAACATAGATGTAGAATTGCTCAACAAAATATTAACAAACTGAATCCAACAGTATATTTTAAAAAAAGATCATTCAACACAACCAAGTGGGATTTATTCCTGGGTTGCCAGGGTGGTTCAATATTTGCAAATCAGTCCACATGATACATCACATCAGTTAAGAGAAAGGCTGAAAATGATATGAACATTTCAATAGATGTAGAAAAACCTTTTGACAAATATATCCATTCATGATAAGAACCCTCAACAAAGTAGGTGCAGAGGGAACATACCTCAACATAATAAAGGCCGTATATAAAACCCCACAGCTAACATCATACTTAATGGTGAAAAACTGGGAGCTTTTCTCATAAGGTCAGGAGCAAGACAAGGATGTCCACTCTCATCACTTCTATTCAACATAGTACTGGAAGTCCTAGCCATAGCAGTCAGACAACAAAAAGAAATAAAGGTATCCAAATTGGTAAGGAAGAAGTGAAACTTAACACTATTTGCAAATGACATGATGCTCTATATAGAAAACCCTAAAGACTCCACCAAAAAATCTACTAGAACTGATAAATGAATTCAATAAAGTTATAGGATACAAAGTTGGTATAAAGGAATCTGTAAATTCTTCTTTTTTTAAGATTTTATTTATTTATTCATGAGAGACAGAGAGAGAGAGAGAGAGAGGCAGAGACATAGGCAGAGGGAGAAGCAGGCTCCATGCAGGAAGCCCGACGTGGGACTCGATCCCAGGTCCCCAGGATCAGGCCCTGGGCTGAAGGCGGCACTGCACCACTGAGCTACCCGGGCTTCCCAGAATCTGTCAAATTCTTATACACTAACAATGAAATAACAGAGAAATTAAGAAAACAGCCCCATTTACAGTTGCACCCAAAATGATAAGATACCCAGGAATAAACTTAACCAAGGAAGTCAAAGACCTGTACTCTAAAAACATTGATGAAAGAAGTTGAAGATGACACAAAGAAATAGAAAGGCGTTCCATACTCCTGGATTGAGAGAACAAATATTTTTTAAATGGCCACACAACCCAAAGCAATCTACAGATTTAATGCAATACTTAGCAAAGTACCAACAGAACTTTTTCACAGAACTACTACAAACAGTCCTAAAATTTGTATGGGACCAGAAAAGACCTTGAATAGCCAAAAATGATCTTGAAGAACAGCAAAACAGAGGAGGTACCACAGTCCAGATTTCAAGATCTACTCCAAAGCTGCTAGTAATGATACAGGCAGAAAAACAGTCCCATGTATCAGTGGAACAGAATAGAAAGCCCAGAAATATTTCATCATTATATGGTCAATCTATGACAGGAAAGAATACTCATTGGGACAAAGACTATCTCTTCAATAAATGGTGTTGGGAAAACTGGAGCACTTTCTTACACCATACACAAATATAAGCTGAAAATGGATTAAAGACCTAAATGTGGGGATCCCTGGGTGGCGCAGCGGTTTGGCGCCTGCCTTTGGCCCAGGGCGCGATCCTGAAGACCCGGGATCGAATCCCACATCAGGCTCCCGGTGCATGGAGCCTGCTTCTCCCTCCGCCTGTGTCTCTGCCTCTCTCTCTCTGTCTCTCTGTGACTATCATAAATAAATAAATTTAAAAAAATTAAAAAAAAAAAAAAAAAAGACCTAAATGTGTGGCCTGTAAAAATCCTAGAAGGGAGCACAGGCAGTAATTTCTCATTGGCTATAGCAGTATTTTTCTAGACATATCTTCTAAGGCAATGAAAACAAAAGCAAAAATAAACTATTGGGACTACATCAAAATGAAAAGCTTCTGCATAGCAAAGGGAATAACCAATGAGACAAAATGACAACCTATGAATGGGAGGAGATATTGGCAACTGATATATTCAATAAAAAGGGCTAAGATCCAAAATATATAAAGAATATAAAGATCATATACAACAACATTAAAAGAATAATCCAATTGAAAATGTGCAGAAGATAACAAATACTCCTCCAAAGAAGGCATATAGGTTTCCAACAGACATGTGAAAAAATGCTGAACCTCACTATCAGAGAAATGCAACTCAAAACTATAGTGAGTTATCACCTCACTCCTGGTGTAATAGCCAAAATCAAAAACACGGGAAACAAGTGTTGGTGAGGATGTGGAGAAAAAGGAACCCTCGTGCACTGTGGGTGGAAATGCAAACTGGTAGAGTCATTGTGGAAAACAGTATGGAAGTTCCTCAAAAAATTAAAAATAGAATTACCATATGATACAGCAATTCCGCTCCTGGGTATTTCCCCAAGGAATATGAAAACACTAATTTGAGAAGATATATGCGCCCATGTGATTTTTTGCAGTGTTACTTAAAATAGCCCAAATATGGAAGAAACCCAAGTGTCCATTGATAGATGAGTAGATAAAGAAAGTGTGGTATGTGTATGTGTATATACATATTTAGGTATGTGGGATATTACTCGGCCATAAAGAAGAGTGAAATCTTGCCATTTGCAGCAACAAGGACGGATCTGGAGGGTATTGTGCTAAGTAAAGTCAGTCAGAGGAAGCCAAGCACCATATGATTTTAGTCCTGTGGAATTTAAGAAATAAAACAACAGGATCCCTGGGTGGCTCAGTGGTTTGGTGCCTGCCTTCAGCCCTGAGCATGATCCCAGGGTCAAATCCCACATCGGGCTCCCTGCCTGGAGCCTGCTTCTCCCTCTGCCTGTGTCTCTGCCTCTCTCTACGTCTCTCATGAATAAATAAATAAATAAAATATTAAAAAAATAAAACAACAAAAAAGAAACAAACCAATTACAGACTCTTAACTCTAGAGAACAAAAGGGATGGTTGCCATAGGGGAAGTGAGTCGTGGGATGGATGAAAGAGACTAAGAGCACACTTAATGATGATGAACACTGAGTACTGTATAGACTTGTTGATCACTATATTGTACACCTGAAACTAATATAGCACTGTGCATTGATTATACTAGAGTTTAAAAAAAATTTTTTTAAGTTGTTTACCTCATACAACCACCAATAAAGTAGAATAAAAGTATTTTTTTAATATGCAGTATCTCAATAATTTTGCCTCTCATTGCACCCTTTCCTGTGAAGCAATTAGAGGTCCTTTTCGACCAAAATGAAGAGAAAATGGAAGTTCAAATTTAAAGGGGAGTGTTGAGGGATCAGCATTAGAGAGAGGCTAAAGAAAGTTTTCCTTGCTGTTAATATGTTTGGGGAGTAAATTAGCATTCGATTTGCCTGTATGTAACAGGAAAAAAAAAGTGGCTTAAACACACATAAGGACTTATTATGTCTTAACAAGGAGCTTGATGGTGGCAGCCTAAGATATGACAGCTCTCAGGTTTATCGTAGACCTCCTGTAGTTTTCACTTACTAAATATGTCCTCAAGTTTGCCTCATGGTCCAAGATGGTTGCTGGAATTCCAGCTATCAGGTGTGTATTCCAACCAGGAGAGGAGTAGAGGCTTGTTTCCAAAGGCTTGTTTCCCAGGTTGAACCCATCCTTTCAAACACTCTTCCTGTAAGTTCCTTATATATGTCATTGACCTGAGCTTTTCATACTGGGAAGTTAATAGGTACATCCTAAAACTGAAGAGTAAAGGGACAGCAATTTAAGCATATTATATACAGATACGGGGATGACAGATTAACACTTGCTGGAAACGTTCCCTTCGAGAAAGGGGCAGGATGTGGAGTTGGGTGAGTAGGAGCTCCTGTGTGTTGCAATAAGCTTCATAGAATTATCTGTCTTTTATTTATTTATTTATTTATTTTTTAATTATCTGACTTTTAAAATCATATGGATACCTGGCCTCGATTTAAAGAGCCTTGATTTAAAGAATTTCAGACTGACCGAGCCCCATAGGTGTTCTCACACTAAATCCATCAGCCCCCACTGATGAATTTTTTTCCATTGATGATTTGGTCAAGAAGAGAAAGATGCTTTTCCTAAGTCGCACATACAGTTTTTACCGAGACTCGCAAAGAGTAAAGGCAGCTCCCAGTTTCTCCTTTCAGGTTCACGTTTATCAGACCGCCCCGTCTGGGTCTTTAGAGCGAGCGGCCAAGCAGTAATTCTCCTGGCTTTTCAGTTCACTGCACCGGCAGAGCTTTGGGACTGATGGTTGAAGGGCTGTGTCTGGAGGCCAGGAGTGCGGGCCCTGAAATGCTGTGTCTGTCGTTCAAGGCAAGGGCCCACCAAGCCCGAAGTCCTGCTGATCCAGTGGCCTGGAAAGCGATCAAATCGCCGCGTCCAGAGACACAACAGCTTCTCCCCCAAGAGCCCTCAGTTCAGTGCCTGCGCTCCAGGTAAGGAAGCTCTGTCGTTTCTCTGCCTCCAGACTGATCCATTTGGGTTTGCAAGGTGCCTTATTGTTTTTCTTGGGCAAGTAAGGCAGCAGTAGTGATGGAATGCTCTTCTTATACCTGGTAAGTTTGTCTGAAGCCACAGGGGCCGAGAGCCTCCGGTAGTCAGCATGGGGTGGTGGTCCCCCCGGCCCCACAGTTTCCATCAGAATCCCACAGCTGCACCCAGTCCTGCTCGGCAGGATGAGGGGTCACCTAATACACGAGGGACCGAGGACCGAGACCCGTAGAACTCATCTGTCTCAAGAAAGGAGCCCTTTAGTTCATACCCTCATTTGCTCCAGGGCCCCTAAAGTGGCCTAAACATATGAGATCCTCATTTCCTCCCATGATAGGATTAAAAGCAGCTGGCAGTTTCAAAGCATATAATATAATATAACATTTCTTGGACTAACACCTTCATAATATTTTAGGTTATTATATTTTAATGACATCATTTCTAATAATTACAATCCATTGGAAATGTAGAAATTCATGTGGCAAAACATCGCAGTAATTTCTATAAAGCATGAGTCTGCACATATGCACATGATGCCTGTGTACATGTACAGGCGTGTATCTGCACACATCATGACATATCATTTTAAAACAAATCAACCTTTAAATATCTAATGTTCCAGAAAAGAAAAGTATTAAATATAGCCTATATTTACACAGATTGTGCTTGACAGGTTTCAAAGTGCTTTCTTGAACACTGTCTATCTTATCCTGATCCTTATAAGATAGAGGTTAGTATCTTTTTTACACCAGAAGTGAAGCAGTTTGTCCCAAGGTCATATGGTTTGTTAGTCCATATTTACTGCAAAACAACCTCAGAAGCTCAGCAATTACAGTTGCAAAGATTTGTCTTTTTTGCTCATGGGTCTGTGGTTGACGGTGACCCGGGTGATCTCAGCTGGGTGGGCCCTTTCCAGCCTGTAGCATGGGTTCGGCCCTGCTTTGCACGTAGCCTCCTGGGATCGGCGACTCCTTGGAGCAATTTCTTCTCTTGGTGGGTGTCAAAAGCACAAACAGTCAGGCCAGATCACACAACTCACTTAAAACCACCGGGTGCATCTTAGCTGCTGACTCTTCGTTGGCCAAATGAGTCACATGCCAAACCCAGTAACAGTGGGAAGGGAAATGGACTCGGCCCATTGTGGTAGGGGTACTGCAAAGTTGAGGGGCAACAGCTGTACACATACAGTTCTATAACAGGAAGAAAGTGAAAAATTGGGAGCAGTAACACAGTCCACCGTGTGTTGATTAGGAAATGACAATACCAGGCTCCTGCGTCAAAATATAGACTTTTCTTTTACACTTTAACCATTTAGAAAACAGAGTGAAACCCAAAATATCCTTCTAAGGAATTTTGAAGTGACAGTCAACTTAAGTCCTTTTGAGAACAACGCAGAATGGAAATGTGTTAACTAATTTGTAAATTAAAAAACAGATATAAATTGTGTTTATACAGTGACAATGATTTCTATTATAAAGCACCCTTATTCTGATTTTTTTTGGGGGGATAGCTACTTCTGTGTGCTCCTGCTTATTTTTGCATCATAATTTATGTGATGGGCTTTGAGAGGAGTTTTTAACCCAAGAATGCAGAGAGAGAAGTGAATTCTAATGTAAAGGGCTACTGCTTTATAATTTGGTCTTAACTTCTTACCATCAAAGCTAAAACAAGGCTTTTTAGTTTGAATTCGATCACATCCTCCCATCCAGAAATAATCAATAATATTGTTTCAGCAAATACCTATGAAATCATTTTGAGTGAGCTGCCATAAGGAGGATACACAAAGATGCCAGGATGTTTGTGCAGGGGCTCAGACCACAGATATTCCCTTTGCACCTTTTTTGAAAAGATTTTATCTATCTGTCTATCTATCTATCTATCTATCTATCTATCTATCTATCTATCTATCTATCTATCTATCTAATCTATCTCAGAGCCAGAGAGCCAGAGAGCACAATCAGGGAACAGCAGAGGGAAAGGAGAAGCAGACTCCCCACTGAGCAGGGAGCCCGACATGGGGATCGACCCCAGAACCCTGGGATCATGACCTGAGCTAAAGACAGATGCCTAACTGACTGAGCCACCCAGTCACCCCACTGAGCCACCCAGGCACTCCCCTCTTGCACCTTTGAATAATCTCCAGGTCATGAGTTCTAGCCCCATGTTGGGTGTAGAGCTTACTGGAAAATCAGTAATAAAATAAAAGGTACTTAAACATTTTTTAAACTAAAAAATAATTATAGCAGCAATAATAGGAGCAGGATTTACAATAATGCTGGATCTGGTGCTGGATATAGGTATGTGCTTATGTTCACACAGACAGACGTAGACCTCATATGTATGCACGTATATATGTGTGTGTATTTATATATGTTGCAATTTAATCCTCACAGTGACCATTAATCTGTTGTAATTTAATCCTCACAATGACCATGTGGCCAGTGATGATATTATTGCCATTTTAAAAATAAGAAAGCCGAGGCCAGAGGAGTCAAGTAATCTGACCACAATCAGCAGGTTTCAGATTCTGCACTCTTCCCTGCGGTGCCATGGCCATAGTGTCCATGCTTATTCAGCTTGGTCCCTAGGAAAGGAGCCCCCAGCTTCCTTACTGTGGTTGGGCCTGTTACTTTCCTGGCTCCTGCCACTGTCCCAGAAGCAGATTTAGAATTTCTGATTGATGCTTTCCTTTTTTCAAAAGAAAAATCAGCCATCTCATGGGGTGGTGAAAACGGCTCAGCAGGATCTGTTCTTTGACCATCAAAGGCCAGCACAGGCAACAACATAAAAAGCACAGACTAGTGCAAATGAACCCGCTGGGACACATGGTCTATGGAAGTCAATAACTTAGAAAGCACTCACGTGAATCTATTTCTTAAAAGGGTGGTGACTAGTCAATGACACTGTGTGCTTCCTTCAGGGTAAAAGGAAAGTTCTGAGATGCCCCAGCATTCCTGCTCTGTTTAATACACTGCCCTCATGATTTTCCCCTCAAGCCTTATTAGAAGAAGATAACCAGTGGATGACCCAGATCAATAGACTCCAGAAATTAATTGATCGACTGGAAAAGAAGGTAGGTGCTTCCTTTTCTTTCTTCTCCCTCTCACTTTTCAGTACATTCTGACCCATTTTCCTCACTGCATTAATATATCCGTGGCTGCCCCACAGATAGAATAACAGCCAGGAACTCCCTGAGGCTACAAGTGGCTGTGGCTGTTGGGTAGTTATCTAGGCATTTCTGTGAAAGCAGATACAGGTGCTCACATTAATTCTCAGTCCGCCTACTCCCACCCCTAGTCATATTTGAAACAGGATGTAGAGGGGCGCCTGGGTGGCTTAGTGAGTTAAATGTCTGCCTTTGGATCAGGTCATGATCCCAGGGTCTTAGGATCAAGTCCCACATGGGCTCGCTGTTCAGTGGGGTCTGCTTCTCCCTTTGCCACTCCCCACTGCTCACGTGCACGCGCTCTCCCTCTCTTTTATAAATCAGTTGATCTTTAAAAAAAAATAGGATGTAGCATTTCAAGTTAAATGAATGTACTGCATTGCCTGCCTCTTTGGTTATCAGTGCTATAGGGAGCAGTATGCTTGACTGATGCAGATGGCAGCTCTTAGGGACAGCCTGGATATCTTGGGAATTTTCTGGAATGATTCAGGGAAGTGGTTGTGTCATATACTAAAAAGATGAAATTACAGTCTCAACTCCTATAAATTAGCATGTTAACTGATGATTTTTGGCATTGGAACTACCCTGTGAGCAAGCAAGTAGGGATGTGACGAGTTTTTCAAATCTGTATTTTGTGTTTCCAGTTATTTTTATTGACAGAACCAATTAGTGTGTGTGGTCCTGACATTGTAGTGGTGTTCCCCTGAAACAGCTTTGACAGGAGAGGCAGGTTTTGCCAGTAAGTAAGAATATGTGTTTTCTGTGCGTGCCAGGTGCCAAGGAGAAGCGTTTATGTTTGAGACAGTTACTCACTTTGAAGAACCCAACAGTCTACTTGTAAAATTAAGCTTTATAAATAAAAATGGAGTTAACAGATTTTTCTTAAAACATATCTTTTCTTAAAAGATAGTACAGAACCAGGTTCATAGTTAAGGCTCAGTAAATTCTTGCTGACCAACTGCAAAGATGGTAATTGCAATCTACAGATGCTTCCTGAGGGAACGATCACTGTGAGCCAGGTGCTTGGCAAGGATCTAGTGCGGCAGGAGGGGCTTCAGTTGAGCCCTAAAATGATGACGATTAGGAATTGTTTACAAGCAACAGAAATCGCCTCTTTTTTCTTTTTTTAAAGATTTTATTTATTCATGAGAGACACAAAGTGAAGGCAGAGACACAGGCAGAGGGAGAAGCAGGCTCCATGCAGGGAGCCCGATGCGGGACTCGATCCCGGAACTTCAGGATCACACCCTGAGCAGAAGGCAGATGCTCAATCGCTGAGCCAGCCAGGTGTCCCCAGAAACCACCTCTTTAATCAATTTTTTTTCTGCAAGGATACGGGAGTGCTCACAGAATCAACAGGCGCTGTAGAAACTGGGATTCAGGAAAAGTCAGGAGACAACCCTAGGGATTTAATTGAGAAATACTGGATGGTCTACTGCTCCTGGAATAAGGAGTTCCAGCCATCTCTAGTCTGTTGACCTTGTGCTCAAAATTTCCAGGGGTAGAATCTGGTTGGTCCCAGTCTGATGACTTGGATAAGGGAGGAAAAAGCATCTTGGTTGATGGTCCCAGAGCACTGTATTGAAAGGAGAAGAGAGAATTCACTGGAAAGAAAATGTATTGTCATTAAAATTGCAATAAATGCCAGTCTGCTAACCAACCAATGAACAAACAAATATTTGCTGTGGACAAGTAAAATTTTAGTAAAAAGAGAGCAGCTAGAGAGGACAGTCAGGTAAGGGTGGTAGCATGAGTAAACCTTAAATAGGCCAGCCTGGTTGGATTCTTTCATTTAGGTAAGTGGTAATAAGTAAGATTGCATGGATGGATAGGGGCCATGTTATGGATGGCATTAAATAACAGAGTAAGGGATGTGGACTTGGTCTTGGAGAAAATAAGAGGCATTTATTATTTTTCGACAGGTAAGTGACATAACCAGAAACATTCTTTAGATAGAAAACTGGACAGCAAGAATTCAAACTGGATTCAAACAAGAAAACTCAGAGCCACCAAAGCCAGCTGAAGCGATGCCATTAAAGAGCGGGTTGTACGTCTGAGCCCCCTGGGATCAGGAATGGCAAGAGATGGGCCTGGCCAATGTGACTGAAAAGAAGATGGCAGATTTGAAAGCCTAGAAGTGAAATGAGCAAGGCCATTGAATGGGTATAAAGGGTAAAGCACAGGGGGATCTCAGATTAGAGTCTGAGGATTTGAGCCTGACCACCTTAGTCGTGTCATTAGCAGAAAGGAAGAAAAAAGTGAGAGATCATGGGTAAGGTGAGGCGAGGTGAACACTTGAACGTGTTGATCACATGTGTTGATTTCAAGATCCAATAGGCCCCTTGGGCAGAGATGTTCGGTTACATGTTGATAAGTCAGGCCCGCAGTTTAAGATCTTAAGAGCCGTCTCTACAAAGATAACGCTCCAAGCCCTGAAGTTGAGGAGGATCTCTGAAAAGGAGATTGTGTGCAAGGAACCAAGTCCACGGGAAGAAACCTTGGAGAACTCCAGTCCCTCTGCCACCATGTCCTTACTTGTTACATTTATGTTGACCACTAACCAGGCAAATAACCTAAACTTAGAGCTTGCTACTATCCAACTTTCTTCCTTCCTGATTTTATTAATTGGTATGCGAGCTAAGATTAAACATGACCGTAAGAAAAATGGTGGCTAAGAAAATTAGCTTCCCAGTCGTGGAAGAGTGGGAATGCGTGACCTCTATTTGGAAAACAAACCCTGTTAAAACATAAAGACTCAATTGTTACATAATTTCAGATTCATTTAAAGAACATAAATACCTCCTTTTAAAAATAGGTTCGAAGTTCTTGGCAAACCTGTCTTTATTTGGTGTCTTAACTTTATATAGCTATTTTTAAAGGAAAGCTTAAACTTAGGTCATGCCTATTTTTTTTTCCGTAACTTTATATCAAAGTATTATCACATCTCTTTCTTTCCTAGACTTTTTCTCCCTCCCTTCCTATGAAAGGGTTTCATTTTGAGGACACCGTCTGAGAGGTTTGCTGAAAGTATGATGTGCTGGTCTTCGGCATTGGGTCCCAGCTGTGTGGGGCTCAGCATGACCTGTCTTAATGAATGGAGAGGCAGTGCAAGTTCCATGTTCTTCTACAACTTATTCTGTACTGTGAATTAGGCTTTTAGAGGAAAAACTACCCAATTGCCAAACAGTAGCTAAGTGCATGTCATTTCACAGCTGACTCTCTTGTCTCCTGCAGCTGTTGGCACCGGGTTTGATCTCCCCCATTAAAAGGAAGTGTACCTGCAGTGGAACACCTGTTCTCTTTTCTCTGCACTTAGTATGATAAATCCTTCCTGCACTGTAAACCAAGCCCAGTACCATTCATGGGGGGTGTGTGGGGGGGTGTATGCGGGGATAATACTTGAAATTTCTACAGGTTCCTTCAGGCATTCGTTCTTCCCATGAGAATTTCTGGAGATATATTGAGATTAGATTTTATGTTTTGCTTGAGCTCTGCAGAAAACTATGTGTCGAACAACACAACAGCAGCAAAACCTCTTCGACTTTCATGACGCCTTAAGTGTATCATCAGATCACAGGACGTCCTCATTTGAAGGAGTAGAACTAAGGATGCTGCGTTCATACCACTTGTTTTAGGTGTTGTTCCTAACTTAGAGAAGATGGAAGTGAAAAGCGTACCTGAGCTGATGTCAGGGAAAGAGTGGTCAAGGAGATCACTGTCGTTGCAGTTTCTATCCATAGGGTATTCTTTAAGATTCAGCTCACGTGCATATGCATTGCATCACTTTGCCTTCAGGGAAAAGATGTAATTTCTTTCTTATTTGTTTATTTACTTATTTGTTTATTTTTATTTTATTGTTTTTTTAAAGCGGTGATTTCAATGGGGCACTCACTCAGCCGCTCATTTACTCAATAGTGTTTATAGAGCATCTGCTTTATGTCAGGTATTGTTCTGACAGTGGAAGTACAGTGGTGATCCAAACAGGTAAGGCCCTTGGTCCAATAAAGACAGGAAAATCAGTAAACAAACCAATGAAACAAGGTGACCCCCAATCGTGAAAAGTACTGTGAAGACAAAGTAAGGCAGGATGGTAGAGACGAGGCACTGAATACTTAAAGTGGGTGATCCAGGCAGGTTGCTCTAAGGAAGTTATGTTGAGAGAGAAGAAGGAGCCAGCTAGATGCATCCCTAAGGAATAGAGAATTCAAGGCAGAAGAAACAGTAAAAGGGAACCCTAGAAAAGTCCAAATAACTTGTCTACAGTTTTACAAGGGAACAGCAGCGTTAGAGCTACGGAGCTCTGTCTTTAACAAGCTTATATTATTTCAGACAGTCTCAATTTCTACAATTTTAAATTTATTTCTAATCTACTTGAAGGGATTATTGCACATAATCCTCACTTACCATAAAGCTAGGATATATATTCTTAGAATGAAGTCCTCAGAGATTACATGCTTGGTTTCACTGGAGACATTAGCACCGCCCATTGATCACTGCAGAAGAGTCTAGGATCTTTTTAGTAGTTGTTGGCTTTTAGAAAAAATCAGTAATGTTTTCATTTGCTTTTGAATTCATGTTTTAGTGATGTCACATTATCACTAGAGTATAAAAGTATTATTGCACTTCCACGAATGTCCGTCATGATCTCTGAGAAAAGTGGCGATCAGCACTGACAGCAAGAGGTCAGCCTCGTCATCCTTGGTCTTTCCTGACCTATCCTTTCCTTGTTCTAATGAATCTGCTCCACTTTGTTCTCTTTTAATGTCATCAGTAAACTTAAAGTAATAACAAATTAAACACATCTGAAATGGCTTTTTACCATTGATAAATAGGTAAAACAGGCTTTACTAGAACGGCTTCATTTTTAAAATCAGAATCGTTCCGTTTCCTTTAAGATAATGAGGTCCTTTTGGTACAATATTAGCCATCAAACAGTTACCACTCAAGTATATGGTATTTCCTGTGTCTCACTCCTGGTGCCTTCCTTCCCTATTTCTTGAAGGATCTCAAACTTGAACCACGGGAAGAAGAAGTTATTGAAGGGAATACTAAATCTGTGAGTACTTCTTTTCTAGATCAAAATGTTAGAAATATGTACTTTGAAGATATGATTTAATTTATTCAAAATTAGTTACTATCTCCATGAAAATTTGAAAAAGTAGTATGGAGGTATATTTTATTTTGCATGGTAGTTTCGAAATCGTGATTTGTAGAAAACGAATGCCTACTTTACAAGGTTTTTATGTAAGTACTTAGCATATGTTGTGTGCAAAATGAGAATTTTATGCATGTATAAATCACTGAGTTATTGAATAATTGAATGAATGTGATTGGCCAGAAGGGCGACATTCAAATTATATTACGAACAACACTGTATCACAAACAACAACCCTGCGAGCCTGAGTGCTGCACCTGAGCTGAAGCTTGATGCTATGCAGTATTGTATCTCAGCTTTTATCCTAGGGCCAGGCACGCTGTAAGTGTTCAGAAAGTGTTTTTTGAGAAAAAAAAATTGACATTTAGAGAGGAAGGAACATTTATGCTCATAAGGAAAAGGTGTCTATCCAGAGTGGTGGCTGTTTATAGAGATTGGAAGAGAACAGACGAAGTGATGCTAATAGGCATGAAGACACAACAAAAAAGAGGGTTCTGAGAGCAGCTTACTAATGGTGTTATGATTAGAATCCCATAGATGAGGACTCTTTCCCCCAAAGACAACCTATATTTCACTACATGTTCAGTGTTTCTGTTCCTCCAAAGACAGGGGTGTGTGGTCTGTATTAATTCATCAGGCATCCAGATTTCTAAAGGGGTACATTTGGGTGGGAAGCAAAATGTTTTTTGTGAAGGAGAGAAGGCTGTCGACTGCACATACTAAGAATACTATTCCTAGCCATCCCGTAGGCACAGAACTGTGACCTTGCAATCTTGCATCTCTGTCATCAATTAGATTTGCATGTGGAAAAAGCTCCACTCCAGTCAAGAAAACTGAATATCTCATTTCTAATATTGAGAGAGAGAGACCATCATCGTCTCTTCTACGTTAAGTTCTTAACCTGTGACAATTCTCTCTCACTAGCTAAGTGGGAGAAAAATTGTCTAAGGATTGCTTATGGAAGGTAGCAGACTGTTCCATTCTCTGGTCCCTGACAGAAGAGAGGCCAATGTCAATTGTAAAAGATTTATCAACCCACACAGCATTACTAACTCAATAGTACATAGAAGTATTAAACAAAATAGGATTGGGCAAGATGGTTCAGCAGTCAATATTAGTTAAAAAGCAGGAAAGGATATTCCTTAACTATTTTTAATGACACATAGAGATAAAATAATTATGTTCTTTGGGAATACACATCTAGTAATGATTTGAACAAGTTTGTTTTCCTCAGAGATACCAATATGTGTCATGAAAAGCTGTATTTTAGGGCGCCCGGGTGGCACAGTCAGTTAAGCATCTGCTTTCGGCTCAGGTCATGAGCCCAGCCAGGGTCCTGGGATAGAGCCCCGCATCCATCCGGCTGGCTCCCTCCTCAGCAGGTAGTCTGCTTCTCCCTCTGCCCTTCCTCTCTGCTTGTCTTCTCTCACGCTGGCTCGCTCTCTCTCTAAAAAAAAAAAAAAAAAAGTTGTATTTTATCATTAATGGTGGTGATGCATCACCATCAATTCTTATAAAACCTTCTGTATGCAGAATGACCAAAACAGGTCTCCACCGTCCACAGCCAGCGCTCAGCATTGCATGCTCCTTTGTGTTCAGCGATTTATCTTGGTGTCCAAAACCAGTTTTAGACTTCATTGACTAGAGAGGTAATTTTCCTTTTCCATTAGCGAATACCTGAGAACCTTGAAAAATAAGTTCCACACAGGAAAGCAAAGAATACATTTTTACGATACACTTTATTTTTTAAAGCTGTTCTTTTCTGAGCCATGCTACGTACCAAGCATTGTGCCAAACACACACATCTATAATTCACTTCATCCTCATAAGAGCCAAACAAGTTGGTGCCGTCATTAAGCCCATTTTGCAGATGAGAATTAAGGTGTGGAAGGATTTAAATACCCTAGCCAGACCCCAGGAGTTCTACATGAGACCTGCACCCCATACCATAATAGTCTGACTTCACTGTTTGGTGCATTTCTGGACATTAAAGTGGAGTTGTTCTTTGTCAGTGAGGGTGTAAGCTAACATGACTCCGTTTCATGAGATTTCCTACCATGAGAGCAGATCAGTAGTATCTGGTGGGCTTATTTAAACACACAGCAAAAGTCCCAAACCCTACAAGCTCCATATCTAGTTTTCTGGGACGTGAGTCATTACCTAATGATGAGTAGTCAAGGATATGATTTCTTTTTTTTTTTTTTCTTTTTAGGTCTTTTTTTTTTTTTTTCTCCGTGAGCAGAGTATGAGAAGTAACATCTATTGAGTATCTATCCTGGGCAAGATTTTTACCTACACTATTCCATTTAATCCTCCCCACTCTATGAAACAAGTACCACTCACTGGTATTTAATCCTCCCCACTCTATGAAACAAGTACCACTCACTGCTCCAATTTCACTCCGTGACCAAGGATGAAAAGATGAAGTAACTGGTTCAAGGCCATATAGCTAATAAAAGTGAAGCCAGGTTTTTTGTTTGTTTGTTTGTTTTTGACATGATAATGGAGATAGATGAAAGACAATGATGTAGGGCTCTTGAGTTTGCAGGACCACCTCAAATCCTTTCCTGGAATGAATAGTGCATAAATGAAATTTATTAAAGAGCTTTTAAGAATGGTCAGTGGCTAAAAGCAAAAGCATCTTTTGCTTATTTGACCACCAGCTGCATGCCAGGCCCTGGAGGAGGGTCTAGAGAAAAAGTGGTGAATATTGCAGGTGCTACAAGACAGGCCAGAGGACCTGCAGTGATTCAACAAGCATCTACAGTCATCTGCAGTACACCGTGATGACAATTATTATAGAAAAGCATAGATTTGGACAGCAAGGGAATTCAGCTTAACTTAGGAGGCCAGCGAATGTTTCGAGAATGACGTAGTATTGAAGATGAAATAAAAAAGAATAAGTAGGAGTTTGAAACAATATTTATATATCTTTTACAACATTGAATTTTTCCAATGTTGTACTAAAAGAACAGTTGTTCTAAGGTGCTACATAGGAATATTAAAATGTTCCAAATGATTTGTCACAAGCACTTTATAAAGGCATCAACCTTCACAATTTATAATTTTACTCTTGTTATAATAAAATAGGAAATGTGCATCAGAGAGAAACTCAGATCTAAAATCCAAGACTATCACTTTATGGCTCATAGAAAATTGGGGGGTAATTTCTTCTAGTTGTCAAATACTAGGCAGAGAGTATGAATCATTGAAAGGTCAGTATGATTTTTGGAGGGAATCCAGCCAGACCACACATCCTGGATCTGGCCAGGTATATTTATCCACCCAGATCCTTTCTGCTTGCTGCCATTGTATGCTTCACATGGCACTTTGTATTGCACAACTATTGGAAAATGATGACACTTTCCTAAATATTTTCTATGTTCAAAAGGGTTCTTTTTGGATTCAATATAA
Source organism: Vulpes vulpes (assembly GCF_048418805.1). NCBI lineage: Eukaryota > Metazoa > Chordata > Mammalia > Carnivora > Canidae > Vulpes > Vulpes vulpes. Next base: position 43,093,212 of record NC_132792.1, on the reverse strand, counting down.
TTTTAAACAAGTTTTGATCACATTCTGGTGCGTTTCAAAAGCTGTAACTTTTCTTGAGCATATTGTTGTTTATACCAGAAGAACTTATGCAATAGGAATTTACAAATCTAATTATTTTTCTGCTTTTCTACCCTCATAAAACCTGTGAATAATAATATTTTGTGAAGTAAATTAATCCTGACATACAATATCATGTGTATTGGGGATTATTGCCATCAAAGATGTCATGGACTATTAAAACATAATTTTGCTTTCCAATAGCTATTATGAGATTGAACAAGAACACACAAGAAAGGCTGTTACATTTCTAAAGATGTGCTTGGAACACAATGGTAAATGTCATAAATAGAGCTAGAAAACATGAAACAAATTAGTTGCATTTAAAATATTTCTGTCTCCAGAGATTAAAAAAGCTGAAATTTCTGGAGAAAAAAAATCCAAGAAATCAAAGGTAGATGCCACTAACCTAATGTGACTAGCAAACACTGTTCTGTAAATATTTCACCATAATTCCATCATAACAAAATCTCTATAAAGTAAATAATAAAGGCTAAGCCCCTTCTAAGGCAGAGGAAAGAAAATGCCTGGGGCTGGCATTCCCACTAGATTTTAGTAAGGATCTCATGCTGTATATTTGATATAAGTAACATAGAATGAAGATATTAGGACTCCTGTAATTCTCCCATGTGCCTCATCCTACAACTTGACCTGACCAGCCTAGAAAATTTAAGGATTTTCTTAGGACCTCAGAATGTCTACCTTAAATTACCCAAGATTTGTAAAGCTTCTGTTGGGGATCCCTGGGTAGCTCAGCGGTTTAGCGCCTGCCTTCGGCCCAGGGCGTGATCCTGGAGTCCCGGGACGAGTCCCACGTCAGGCTCCCTGCATGGAGCCTGCTTCTCCCTCTGCCTGTGTCTCTGCCTCTCTCTCTGTCTCTGTGTCTTTCATGAATAAATAAATAAAATCTTTTAAAAAATAAAAATAAATTTTAAAAAGCTGTTATCACAGTAGTCATAAAACATAGATTATCTGGGCCTCATAAATTGATATCTTTGTGTAAATGTCTGGGGAAAAGAGGGGAAAGACATACCTTGTTTTGGTTGCAAAGTAAATTTATTTTCCAAATTACGTTTACATCCATGTGTGTACGTGAATGAATCACTCGACTATTACTATATAACAAACCATCCAAAACTCAGTGGTTTAAACCACAATTCTAGAGGTAGGCAATTTAGAGTGGGATCAAGTAGGTGGTTCTTCTGGTATCAGCTGGCCTCCTTAGTCAGCTGCAGACCAGCTCTGCTGATCTTGGTTGGATTTTCTCATATGCCTGGGGCCTCCACTGGGATAAATCCACTGACTCAGCCCTGTGCTATGTGGTCGTTCATCCTCCCGCACGTGGGTTGGCAAAACTATAGTGTACTGCTTGTTTTTATATATAAAGTATTATTGGAACACAGCCACACCCATTTGTCTATTGTCTCTACACTAAAACAGAGTTGTGGAGTGTGACAAGAACCTTATGGCACACAAAGCCTAAAATAGTTACTCTCTGTCCCTTTTCGTAAAAAGTTGGCTGAGCCCTGCTCTCCAAGGGTTTGTTCACATGGCAGTTTCAGGGATCCAAGAGAAAGAACGGAAATTCACAAGGCCTCTGGGGAGTTAACCATGAAACTGGCACACTGTTTTCTTCTGCCCCATTCTGTTGGACAAATTAAGTTTTATGGCTGGCCCAGATCCAAGGGAAGGGGAAATAGGATCCATGTTTTGGTAGAAGAAGCTAAAAAGTCAGATTTCAAAGGGCACGCCTTCAGGGAGTAGTGAAGGAGTCTATTCGTGGTTGCAATTTAGATCACATAAGAATTGCCTTCACACTAAAAGAATTATGGTGGAATAGGTAGATAGATTTATTAGGAAAGCCCATGAGAAATTATCTGAGTCCCTGTTAATTACAAATACGTGATCAAGAAGTCCCTGTAGATTGCTGTCAAAAGAACATGTCTACAGTTATTTTGGCAGAGATTAACTTAAACTCTTAGTTACTGATACTAAAACCAGGTCCTGGGAGACTGGTACAGGAGATTGTTCATTACATGATCTTAGGAAACAGTTAATAGGCTTGTATCTACTGATTCTTGATCTCTGATCCTTAAGGGAAATAAAACAAAGCACAATTAAAGTTACTGAACTCATTAAGGCGACTGGGCTATGGAAACAAATAGACCCAAATGGAGAATGATTCCAATATAATAAAAGTTTTTCCCTTGCCCAGTAAAACGGTCCACACAGTGATTCAGGGACACAGGCTCCTCTTAAGTGTGGCTCTGCCATTTCTAAAGCAGGTCATTCTATCAACAGCAAAGGGGAACAGAATTTGGAGGGAGGTCACATCTCTCTTGAAAGTCTTGGTCCAAAAGCAATACACAGCACTCCTGTGTGTATTCTGTTGGTGAAAATGCATCAGTTGGGGACACCTAACTTCAAAGGATTATGGAATATGCACTCATAACTCTACCTAGAAAGAAGAGGAGAGGGATTTGGGGGGACAGTTTGGAGTCTTTGCCACAGTGAACCTTCTGATTATCAAATATTCATTCTTTTCACATACATAGAACACATAGACCCCTTCACAGAGGAGACCACCCTAAGGCCTCTGCAGTTACTGCTTCTGGCACAAAGACCAGTCCTCTGTAAGATCAAGATGCAGTCCCTTGCAGTCTGACATAATACTTAGGACTGGGCCAGGAAAAATGTCGTAAGAGCTGCAATTCGAGAAAGACATGACTAGGAAGCACACAGCATTCACTGGTTCATTGCAACAATGAATTCATGATGGGAAGGTGTTTGTCAGTGAAGGAAGTGATTAGAAACTGGGTCTCCATTCTGGGAAGAATTCTGTTGCCCATTGTTGTCCTTTTGAGAGTTTTTTCTTGGTTCATTATCCTCCAAGACACCATCAGAAAGAGCTGGTTGGAGACTATTGTCCTTTATAGGGGTTAAACAGTAGCCTGCTTCCTGCTCTGGTGAGTTTGGGGGCCCAAATATTACCTTAAGATTTATACAATCAAAGGACTTTGAGACTGGGATCAAGATTTATTGCACAACAGAGTTCTGTCAAAAATTCAGTAGACTTCTTGCCAGCTTACATATAATCAGTTTCATGATCATATCAATACCTAAAATTATTCCATAGGTATAGTTTTCAAACCTTGTTGATTTCTTTACTAAACTCCATGAAGGTAAGGATTCTATCTTGATTCATCCCTATATACCCAGCATCTAGCATTTACCTGTAAGAAAGCAAAGTAGGAACAAGAATTGAATATATAAAGTGCCTGATATGATACGTTTGATATGACTGGTCTCCAACAATGGTGGCTGTGAACATGACGTGAGAAACTCTTTGGAGAGGAGACAGCCAACCAGGGTCTTAACTCTGGCTCTGCCACTACACAGCTGGGTAATATCATGCAAGTTGTTTTCCTCGTATTCTAAACTGTCCTGACATTGTTGTTTCACACTTTTATCATTCGCGCCCAATCCTTACTTTTTTTTTTTCTTTCCTTTCCACCTCTATGATTCATTACCAACTGTTGATGGAGGAAAGGCTTAATCTTGAGATCAAAGTGCCATGAGAAGCCCATAGGCAGATCTATAGGGAAGTCTTCAAACTACAAGTGCTATAAAGATAATAGGATTTGTTGCAGTAAGCAGTTGCCATCCAGCCCAGTGTGTTCCATTTAAACAGAGGCTCCCTTTGACGCCATGAGATTTTGAGCAGGGCCTGTGTGGTATGTGGTCGGTGGTTAATGTACCTTTGGAAACGCAACACATTGAGCACGAAGGTTGAAATTTGTTTGTCATGATAGACATGGCTAATATCCCAAAATATTTAAGGTAAAGCTGGAGCTGTGCAGTGTGTAGAGTAGGACTTACTCTCAGCCCTGGCTGCACATTAGAGCCACTAAATACTAGTGTTGCACCCCACTTCCAGAGATTCTGATGGAAGTGCAAGACCTCCCCAGTGCTTCTAATTGAGAACCACTGCTTTTAACAGGGAAGTGTATCCTTGGGAAGACACTCTCTTTAGCACCTGCTCCTAGAGGCAAGACAAATATACAGCCTGCTTTACAGCTTTTCTACGGTGTTATTACTTGGATTAGTCATGGTCTTCCTTTTGGTCGTATTTTTAGATGAGAATTGTTTGCTTTGTGAGGAGGACTGGGCTGGGCCGTGGGGGGTCAGCTTAAGGGAGGCTCCCTGGCAGCCAGAGTGGTAACACTTGGCTCTTCCTCGGCAGCACATCATGCTCGTCCAGCGTCAGATGTCTGTGATAGAAGAGGACTTGGAAGAGTTCCAGCTTGCTCTGAAACACTATGTGGAGAGTGCTTCGTCCCAGAGTGGATGCTTGCGGTAAGCGCTCTTGAATGTTCCTTAGTGGAGGGAACTGGGAGAGCAGGTATGGGGGACGGGCATTTGAGAAGCCTGTTGTATTTATGTTGAGCACCCAGCCCTCTGGGTGAGGTAGACTGCAGACTTTAATTGGGTGTTTCTCTTCGATTCTTGGACTCTGTATGGATTTGATCATGGGGGCACTGAGGGAAATAAAATGGTGACAACGGTTTGAAGAGGGGAGTCTCTCTCCTCGCCTGACATCTCCCCTTCTGCATCCAGGCAGGCCCACACTGATTTAAAATCACCCCGATAGATGAGCTCCAACTCTAGTGCATCTAGCTCTGATTGCTCCCTTGGCAGCGTGCCCCGTAGCCTAATAGCGATTTCAGCCACTATGAAATTGTACAAAGTCTGAAGTCTTGATTGCAGACCTTGGTCATAAAAAAATAAATTAAAAAAAATAAAGAAAAAAAACCACTTCTTTCCGTAGTCGCCCCAGTTCAGGCTTCGATTATCTGAGGCTACTAAAATTTATGAACTATTCCTCATTTTCAGTGTCTCCGCTCCAAGTGGCCCAATCAATAGTTACTAGAATAATTTTACAGAAACAGTTCTTAACAGAATTCCCTTCATCAGGAACTGCAGTAACTCTCTGAGTTTCTTAACCAAATGCTAGATGTTTCTCTGACCCTATGTTTTTCCTACTCAAAAACGCACAGCCCTGCTCACTTTGGCTCTCTCCACCTGAGTGTCAGCAGTGCCCAGCTGCCCATTGTCTTTCCAGCATAACCTGCACCTTAGACCTGGCCACTCACCTGCTTCTGGAAAACTACAACCAAATCTACCCCTACCTCGGGGTTTGTTTAAACTGCATCTCATAATGCCCAGTTCCTCATGGAGGATTTGCTAAGACCCTAAGACGGCTGTGGGGATGAACTGAGTGCTAAACACCGAGGGGCCCGGAAAATGTGAGCTGGGATGACTGTGGCCTCATCCTCTAGCTGGTTGACCACTGACCCACTCTGTCGAGTTGCAGGGGACTTGCTCAGTGCCTACAGTCTTCCAGGCATGCCTGCATAGTAGAAACGCAGGAAATGCTGAGTTTGCGTTGTTGTTGGTTGTTCACAAAAAACTAGAAGGGCTCACACTGAAACCATTTTTAATCGTTTTAGTTCAGTGACTTAGGGGTCTGCCAAAGTTTGAGTATATGTAGTCTTAAAAGCCTACTCCTCTGAAACTGAAATGGAATGCTTGGAAAATGCATGTGAGTATGTGTGTGTGTGCGTGTGTGTGTGTGTGTGTGTGTGTGTGTACACCATCCATCGCAGGAACTGCTCACCCAAAAAAGTGGGGACATGGGGAAGATAAAGTCTTGTTTGGTAGTCACAGTCTCCAGGAATGGATTAGACTTCTCACATTTATAAATAGGGCACAGAGTTTGACTTTTTTTATAAATTTATTTTTTATTAGTGTTCAATTTGCCAACATATAGAATAACACCAAGTGCTCATCCCATCAAGTGCCTCCCTCAGTGCCTGTCACCCAGTCACCCCCACCCCCCACCCACTTCCCCTTCCACCACCCCTAGTTCGTTTCCCAGAGTTAGGAGTCTCTCATGTTCTGTCTCCCTTTCTGATATTTCCCACTCATTTTTTCTCCCTTCCCCTTTATTCCCTTTCACTATTTTTTATATTCCCCAAATGAATGAGACCATATAATGTTTGTCCTTCTTCGACTGACTTATTTCACTCAGCATAATACCCTCTAGTTCCATCCACGTCAAAGCAAATGGTGGGTATTTTTTAAGGATTGGTGATAGTTCTTTAATGTGTGCTGGGGAAAGGGCTAGAAGCTACACAGACTGCCCCAAGGGGTGAGGGGAGCTGTGGCGGGAGAGCAGCTATGGAGATAGACCTGCATGACCTGCTACAGACTATTCTCTCAACAGCCTAGGACCCTGGCTCTGTGGGCTCCAGCTGTGAGGTCCGGGGGGGGGGGGGGGGGGGGGGGAGGCTCTTCCAATGAGATAATGAGACTCTCAGCCTCTCCTTTTCCTTTGCAAGCTCATTTATTTAAGAACTCTTCACTCACTTATTGCTGATTTTTCAACTGATTTCTGTCTTTTACTGGAATTATCAAAAAAGTAGACTTAATCAGATGGAAATGAGCATCAGAGAATTGCTCCCCATGGACGGAAACCATGTGAAATACACGTTATGCCCACATGCCTGTCTAAATTCAGTCATGCCACTTCGTCAAATTCAGTTTTCTTCTGCATCAGCTGATGAGCAATCAGATGGGCCACTCACGTTGTCCGTCGTGCTCCAGCGTGCCCTGCACCATTGCCTTGTGCTTGGCTGATAAAATAGAACTCAGGATTATCAGTTTTGCAGTTTCTTTTCCCCTGATAACAGGCTCAGCTTCACCATGGCTAGATAAGAAATGTTGCCATCAAATAAAGTAGGAATTAAGGATTAATGACTAGGCATTTTGTTTCCATTTTCTTATTTAGTCTTCCCGGCAATCATCCGAAGTATGTATCACATCCTCTGAAGGCGAGAGTAGGCTCAGATGCATTAAACATCTTGCCCTAGCGTATCTGACTCCAAAACCCACATTTACTCCTTGCTAGTATTTGGTCATCCTTGAATTAAAGTTTTCTGGACTTCCTGTGGTTAACCAGGGGTAGAATGGACGAGATCCCTCCTGTTCCAATTACAAGGTCTTAGTTTCTCAAATTTGGGCAACTGACTTAGAGAGGCTTTTGTCCTGAAGTCATCTGACCACAACACTCAAGAGGTTTAGGGGCTGACGGAACCCTTACCAAAATGTCAGTCACTTGAGTTCTAAAATGATTGTTAGCAGAAAAGCCACGTAAATCAGTTGTGTGACCGTTGTGTGTGTGCACACAAAAAATGATTTTTTTGGTTATTTTTTATAAGATTTATTTGAGAGGGAGAGAGGGAGCAGACTTGGGGGAGGGGCAGACAGAAAGAATCTTCAAGTAGACTCTGCTGAGCATGGAGCCCTACGTGGAGCTCAGTCTCACAACTCGACCCATGAGATCATGACTTGAGCTGAAAACGAGTCAGACACTTAACCAACTGAGCCACCCAAGCGCCCCTCTTTTTGCTTATTTTATAATCACGACGGCTTACGAATCCCTGTGGGGAGCTACCAATTGAATATATGTGGTGTACCCAGTGTATTCTTAGAACTGTGCTTGACGTCAGGAAAAGTGAGGAAAGGTTCTGCTTTTAAGGGTCTTAGAATCAAGTTGGGAAAATAGGTTACTCATTCATAGGCTAAAGTCTCACAACTATTAAATAGGATGAAATGATTTCTGAAGTCACTCTTAGATAAAAATTCTAGAATATGTTATGTGTTCTAAACTCCATGTCAAGGGCCTAGAGAACATGAATGTGGAATTGTATTAGAAGACGTGATCCTGAGACTTTACCATGGCCAAAGAAACATCTTAAAGAACTAATGATATGCTGTGGCATATTGACTAGGAGTCATTTATCAGCATTTTTGTGCAAGTAACATAATTCGGTGGCTGGAGCTTGGTGTGGAGAAATGTGGGGGTGGGGGTGGGGGGGGCAGGAGGCTCCCTTGTGTTGTGTTGTGTTGTGCCTTTTCTCCAGTGGTTAGGTTCTATGAGTTAAAGTAGGGCATGTAGGAAAAGGAAGAAGCCAAGAGGAAGAGAGTTTTGTGTAACTTATCTTCAACCCCAACTATTCTTGAGCCATGTCCTTTCCCCCTGGAAGCTATTTCACCACTTTTTTCCAGCTGTTGGGGATATTCAAGGTCTCCCAGAGCTCTGGGCTGAAGCTCTTAGTCACTGCATCCAGGGACAACTTAGCCAAAGAATTCTTGCTTCAGCCAGTGAGTGGTGTCAGAGGACACACCAAGGAGGGAGACTGAAGCACATTAGCAACAGCTCAGAAATGTTCTATGTAATTCTAAGTGTGCAGATAATTGAAAGCTGATCATTCAAGCCCTCTGCCTTTTCGAGAGAAATATTGTTGACACCTTTTTCATAATTAACCATTTCTTAGTGTCGTCATTGCACATTACGCATATGTTGCTCTTTGTACCGGACGGTCTTAAATAGCAACATCCTTAAATGTCATTGCTGTGTATTGGTCAGTCTTGCTCATAACTGAAACCACCCAGTCTTTAGAGCAATTCTGATTAGCATTTTCACCTGTGTCCCTTTGAGCCAAAATCCACGCTGGTCTTCAGCCCTGCCACCTGGCTCTTCACCAGTCGGCCTATAGTCAGAAAGAACAAGAAGAGAATAGTCCCAACAAGTCCTCCTCTTATGTCTGAGGCTCGGGATGCAAGCATTTCCAAGAAGCCCTTGCTTCCCAGTACACGTTCTTTGGTATCCGTTGGTCCAGCTCAAGTTACATGGTCATTCCTTGACTCCAGAGCAGGTGAGAAAACCCGTATCCAACAGAGAAGCGGGAGTTGGTGATGGCTGTCTCAGTCCAGCGCCGACTGGTACGTTGGCTATATTGTGAGCTCAGCGGTGGCAGGCCTCTGTTAAGAGTGAGTAATCGTAGAGGCAGCAGTGTCTGCTGTATTGCCCCAGAGTCCATGTGAAGGTAGAATTACTCAGTCTGTGTCAAGTGCTTAGACCAGGGGCTGGAATAGAGCCATACATGGTAGTAACCGTCACCATCGCTGTTGGCGCGTACAATGATACGGCAATTGTCACCATTATTGTCCTGTAGCTTTACGTTGTTTTCACAAATGTCTTTTTCCTTCAGTTGTTGGGGTTTTTTTGCTTTGTTTTGTTTTGCCTGGTCTGGTTTTCTCTCCAGTTCCTTTTACTTCTGTTGTGCTTTTCAGCTTTAACACCGTTTAAGACTTATTAGCCTTTGTAACTGCTCATCCAGTGGAAGTGCCACTTTCTTCTGAGCTATTGAACTAACAGCGAATTCAACACCCCAAATTTGCCAGGGACTGGGCTAAACGCTCTGCAGGCAACCCTTTAGTCCTCACTGTCCTGTTTTTATCATCATTTTACCGATGAGGAAACTGAGGTTAGTAATGGGCCCAGAGTAACAAAGCTACGAAGTTGTAGAGAAGTGTAGGCCTGCTGGTCTATACTTCAAACCATTGCCTGACCACACTGATACTTTTCAGTTCTTTAAATGCTTGAGAATGATGCTAAAAATATTTTTTTAATTCCTTACAGTCTTACAGATGTCTAGAAGGTCTAGATTGCAGGATAAGTTGGCTTTTAATGTAATAAGTAATATAAATGAATCAGTATTTCTTGAAGAGCCTAAAGTGCTAAGCTGAATATTTTAAACTTTGTCCTGAAAAAACAGTCGTGGGTTGAAATTTGTCCCATTACATCATCAACTTATGTTTGGAGATTATAGATGCTTTGAGGCTATTGTGAAAGCTATGTATTTTCTTCCCAAAATAAAAAAGACATGCACATCAATTTGCAGCTCATTTCAACGATTTCCAGGAACCCCACCCAAGAGCTCACTTATGAACTCCGAGAATTAGAAAATCTCTGATTTCACTTTCCATCCGCTTCCTTTGATTCTATTATAAACCTTTTCCCTAGAAAATTTGAGATTGAGTTAGCAATATTTGCTACATCATACCTTAATTAAGATAAACAGCTATGAAAAAACTATTTACAGGCAAAGAACTAAAGGAAAAAAAGCATTAAAATTTCTGTGTGTAGTTACCACCACCTGCTGGTCACACTTAGGTAAATCCTAAACTACATTTAGCTTGACTTTTACACTAATAACATTCTTTTTTCTCTTTTAAATCAATATCCTTGCTGTTAGTTTAGACTCTCATTTTGATTTCTAATCTGGATATAATGTAAAACTGTAGACTGAGCAAGCTGGATTGAGGGAATTTTTTATTTTTAAAAAAATTATAATTCCGGGGTAATTAACTCTGTGTTAGCTTCAGGTGTAGAGTGTAGTGATTCAAGAGTTTTATACGTTACTCAATGCTCATCCTGATACGTGTCCTCTTAATCCCCTTTACCTATTTCACCCATCCCCCCCTACCCCCCCACCCCACCCCGTCCGTCCACCTTCCTTCTGATAACCACCAGTTTATTCTCTATAGTTAAGAGTCTGTTTCTTGGTTTGTCTCTTTTTTTTCCCTTCATTTCTTTTGTTTCTGAAATTCCACGTGGAGTGAATCATGGTATTTGTCTTTCTCTGAATTATTTTGCTTAGCATTATACTCTCTAAATCCATCCATGTTGTTGCAAAGGGCAAAATTCTATTCTTTTTTTATGGCTGAGGAATACTCCTCTGGGGAAGTGCGTGTACCACATTTTCTGTATCCATTCATCTATTGATGGACACTTGCTTCTATATTTTGGCTATTGTAAATAATGCTGCAATTACCATAGGGGTGCATATATCATTTCCAATTTATATTTTTGTATTCTTTGGGTAAATACCCAGCAGTGGAATTACTGGATCATATAGTAATTCTATTTTTAATGTCTTGAGGAACCTCCGTACAGTTTTCCACAGTGGCTGCATCAGTTTGCATTCCCACCGGCAGTGCACAAGGGTTCCTTTTTCTCACATCCTCACCAACTCTTGTTGTTTCTTGTGTTTTTTTTTTATTATTATTATTTTAGCCTTTCTGACAGGCTTGAGGTAATATGTTACTGTGGTTTTGATTGGCATTTACCTGAGGTTTAGTGATGTTGACCATCTTTTCATGGCCATCTGTCTTTGGAGAAATGTCTGTTCATGTCTTCTGCCCACTTTTTAACTGGATTATTTACGGGGTTTCTGTGTTGAATTGTATAAATTTTTTATATTCTTTGGACACTAACCCTTTATCAGATGTGTCATTTGCAGATATCTTCTCCCATTCCACAGGTTGGCTTTTTTTGTTTGCTGTGCTGAAGCTTTTTATTTTGATGTAATCCTAATAGTTTATTTTTTCCTTTGTTTCCCTTGCCTTGGGTGACAGATCTAGAAAAATGTTGCTAAGGCTGATGTCAGGGAACTTATTGCCTGTGTTTGCTTCTAGGATTTTTATGGTTACAGGTCTTACATTTAGATCCTTAATCCATTTTGAGTTTATTTTTGTGTATGGTGTAGGAAAGTGGTCCAGTCTCAGGTGGCCTTGGGCCCGAGTTGAGTCAGACCTGGCATTTGCCAGAGATGTAGTAGCACGGAACTCAGGGCACTTCCACTGTTTTGTATCCTGAAAGTTTCTGTTCATTGTTGAGTGGGGCCTGTGGTCAGACCAGATGTCCACCCTCAGCCCACTGCTGAGGCCCTAGTTGGGCTGGTGGGGATGTGGCTATCTTCCCCTTTCCCAGGGGCAGGCATCGCTGTGGAGTGATGCCAGCCTGGGCAGAGATGCTTGTGCACTGCCAAGCTCTGGCTCTGCTTTGGATGGGCTCTGGCCAATAGCGTGTGTATGGGGGAGGGTGGGAGGGGGCAGATCCACTGAAGTGTGCAGGGGTTGGATGTGTGGTGTTCGCAGGGCTTGTGCTGCTCCACTGTGGGAAGGACCTGCAGCCACCAGGACCAAGACGGGCCAAGTTGGAGAGGGTGGATCTGCCTAAGTGCAGGGATCGGGGGCGGGCAGGAGGCATAGTATTAGCACGTTATGTAGGGACTGTCTGCTGCTCGGGTTCCCCCAGGTGGCTGTGTGTTCATACTGGAAGGCAGGGGAGGGAATTGGCACCTGCCTGTTCCTTGGTTCCTAGAGAAACCTGCCACTGATCCCTGCCCCTGCGACACATGCCCTGAGATTAGTAAACAAGGACACCCCAATCGTATTTTCAAACTGCTGCTTCTATGCTGTACGTTCATGGGGCTGTTTGTTGTGCTCCTAAAGGACAGGGCTTCAGTTTCCTGTTGCCCTCCAGGCTCTCCCAGAGCCAGCCCTGATGATTTTTAAAGTAAGTCTTAAGTCCCACTGGTCGTAAGAACTCATGCAGTTTGGCCCTTCTGATTTTCAAATCAAATTCATCTTGCCTGTGCAGGCTTCCTAGTGTGAGGGTCTGTTTCTGTCTCTTCTCTAGCCCCCATGGATCCCTCTCCTCTGCCAGCAGTCCCGTGGTCCATGTAGCTCCCAACAGTATTCTTACCCTGTTCCACATGGTTTCTTCTCCACATTTAGCTCTGGAGAATCTGTCCTGCTGGTCTGTGGGTCATTTTCTGAGTTACTTACACTGATGTGGCTGTCCTCTAGTTCTGTCTGTGGGACAAGGTGAATTAGGGTCCTCGTTCTCCACCTTCTTCCTTGGAAGTTCCTGGAATTAATTTTTTAAAGGCATCTTTGTATTTGTCTCTCATTCTCCCTTAAATTTATGAATCTGTCCCCTCCTCCTTTCTACCTTAATTTGGATCTTTGTCATCACTCCCCTAAGCAGTTTCACCACCTTTCTAGCTTTTCTTCCTCTGTCGTATTGACTTTCTCCATGGGATACCTCACACCACCATCAGGATATTTAAAACCCACCTCGAACCCTAATATTTACCTGTTTTAAATCCTTCAGTGGTTCTTCATTGCTCCAGGATTAAATCCAGCCTTCACCCCAGTGTGTCTTTGTAGCACACTCCCAATCCAACTCCTCTAAAACGTATTACATAGCCTTTTAGCCACTCTCAAGCTAATCAAAGAATTGCAAGGAACAAATTTTTCTGCCCAAAATTGGAAAAGCAAAAAAACAAAAAACAAACAAACAAACAAAAACCACAAAACAAACCTACAGCTATGGCTAGAATGTAGACTCTCAAAGTTGGAGAAAATTGGGAGGGGTGTGTGTGAGAGAGAGAATGATGGGGCACTGGCAGACCAGAAGCCTTGCTACATAGCAGCAGTCAATCCAAGGCTAAGGTAAGGCCAGGAATCTGGGAAGAGCTATGGCAGCAGAGAGGATAGATTCAAGGAGCTGCACTTGAGGGCAAGGGCAAGGGCAGTGGCAGGCACTCAACATTTTTCGGAACCCTAACACAACAGATACTCGGTATTTTGAATGAATGACATTTTACAGAAGTTATGTGTGTGATGTCTATAATATATTGAGATGATTTTCATGATGCCAAACCAGAAAATTAAAAAAATTATGTCAAACAAAACAGAAATACTAATCAATTCTTCACAAAAATTTCATTTTCATGCAGGCACCATAGTTGTTTCCTATATGAATAGGTTAAGATTGTTTCATACCACATACAGAGATGATTAGAAAAATTAGTTTGCTTCTTGGGGCACCTGTGTGGCAGACAGTTAAGCATCTGATCCTTGATTTCAGCTCAGGTCATGATCTCAGGGTCATGATATCAACCCCATAGGGCTCCTTGCTCAGCGTGGACCCTGCTTCAGATTCTCTCCCACTGCCTCCCTACCCCCAGATCACTCTTTAAAATAATTAACTAAAATCTTTAAAAAAAAGAAAAATTAAAAAAAAAAAAAAAGAAAGAAAAATTAGTTTGCTTCCTGGGGCCACTTATGCTTTTTCTTTTCCATTTCAGTATTTCCATACAGAAGCTTTCCAGTGAATCTCGCTACATAATTTATGAGTTTTGGGAGAACAGCAGTGTGTGGAATAGGTAAGTAATAAGCAGACTTTTTTTTTTTTTTTTGAGCCAAGGAGAGGGATATATATGCTATGTTTTTAGGACTTGTAGGGAAGAGCTCTATTCCCTTTACATCTCCTCTGGAATTCCCATTTGTTCATTTTCCTAAATTCATCATTTTAGGAATTTATTTCATGGATTAGAAACCAGTTTCTTCTTGAAGCACAAATGCTTTTAGTAATGATACTACTTTAAGTGTTAACCATTTTACTGATGTAAGAGTTAGATATGGGTCATGGATGTCTAAAGTGTCAGGAGGGCAGGTGGACAAAGGACACAGAAAAGGATGAGAAAATAATTTTACTTTCTAATTTTTAACAAATTCTGTGGTATTTTACTTTACCATGAAACTATATATAATGACTAAAGTTATCATAGCTTATTTAACTTTTCTAAATGTCTTTAAACACTGCAACAAAAAAAAAGGAGGGAAAATAAAGACATTCAATTAAAAAATCAACTTCTCTTGGTAACTATTATGCAGTGTATAATGTATATAAAATCATATTGTACATGTTGAATGTACAACAGAGTTAAACAGATCCACCTATTTGTTTTTTTTTTTAATTTTTATTTATTTATGATAGTCACAGAGAGAGAGAGAGAGGCAGAGACACAGGCAGAGGGAGAAGCAGGCTCCATGCACCCGGAGCCCGACGTGGGATTCGATCCCGGGTCTCCAGGATCACGCCCCGGGCCAAAGACAGGCGCTAAACCACTGCGCCACCCAGGGATCCCAGATCCACCTATTTGAAATTAATTACAAATAAGTAACATATAATTAGAAGAATGGGATGAAGAATATTTTTGCTATTCTGAGATTATATAGTTCTAGTTGATTTTAAATGGCAGAGAATATAGCCCTCCAGTAAGTCCATATTTAGGGTTTTAAATATGGTAATGGAAATAATGGAATACTTGGAAATTTCATTGATAAATATTTCACCCAGAAGTTCTATTTTTTTTTACTATTTTAAGACTACAATACATAATGATACCAGTAGAATTTCAAACTCAAAAGGGAAATTTAAAGGCAACTTACTCAACTTTGTACTCCAGGCCTACACTTTTAGATGACTTTTCTTTCTTTTTTTCCTGAGTGAGAGAAAATCTATAGTCTCCCTTCCTAGCTATCCTATTTTTTAATCATCCTGACAGCCAATATATTCTTCCTTCTGTTTAAACTTGTCTGCAGTTGAAATCTTTCTCCTTTTGTTTTATCTTCTATAGGGAATTAACATTCTTCTGTTTTTATTTTTTTTTAATTTTTTTTTAATTTTTATTTATGATAGAGAAAGAGACAGAGAGGCAGAGACACAGGCAGAGGGAGAAGCAGGCTCCATGCACCAGGAGCCCGATGTGGGATTCGATCCTGGGTCGCCAGGATCGCGCCCTGGGCCAAAGGCAGGCAGGCGCCAAACCGCTGCGCCACCCAGGGATCCCATTCTTCTGTTTTTAAAAGTCTTTTTATTTTCTGATGACAATTGTTGAGTCTTGTTTTTAAGGCTAAATAACCATAAAAAGAAGTCTATTCAAATGCTTAAATAATACCATCCCAAACCTTGCCATCTTGACTGAATTTGAACTTTGTTGCACTCATAAAAGTGCACAGCCTTAACCTATAATTATTTATACAGCCACCTTCAGACGAATTATAGCAAGACATTCCAAAGAAGCAACGTGGATTTCTTGGAAACTCCAGAACTCACATCTACTATGCTAGTTCCTGGTAATTATCCTGGTTTCACAGTGCTTCTATATGCTTTCTGTATTGTCTTTTGCTTTTTAAAACATAGTATGTTCTTTCCCCCTACACTTTATCATGGTGCTATATTTATTATACTTTAAAAGGGGTGGGGGGAATAAGAGATCTATATATTCTACTGTCTTTAGTCCTTAGTTGATCCTATTTGTATTCTAATATTAGTCACTTCCTGGTCACATTCAGTAATTTAACAAACTTACAAGTCAAATCATAACATTTCCAAAAAAATTATTCAAATGCTTTGCCACAATATAGTGTATTGAATAAACTTGAAATGTGTGACCCACAGACTCCAGATTAGAATTATGCTGGAAATATTTAATAGCTGTTAAAATATTTTATGTAATTGGGGGAAAGCAGAATGGAAAAGAAATTTGAAATGAATTGTCTAAGAAGTCTGCTAGCCAAGGCTTAAGGTAATTGAGAACTGAAATTCATTTGTACGTGTACCCTTCCAGTCACCAGTGAAATATATTTGCTGAATGTTATATGTTCCAGGTACTAGAATATACTGGGATACTTAGCCTGTTTGCTAGTGCTGAGTTCCAATTCTGCATAAATACTATGTTGGGAGCTAGAGACAGTGCAAGGAAAGAAATGCAGTCACTTCCCATAAAATGCTTTCTATCCAGTAAGAAAGACAAATGCTTGCAGAAACCAACCAGCTCAGGGCATATCCTAGCAGTTACGTTACCACTGGTCATAATATGCATGTGGATTTAAAAAGAGAGGACTCAGGAGCTGGAACTTATAAAGTGAGAGTTGGACAAAGAAAGAGAATACTTTGGTAGAAGTAAATTATAGACATGAACAAATGCAAAAAAATGTTAAATGTTTTGGCTAATTGTTACAAAGGTTAAGACCAAGGCATAGAGCTTATATATGGTACATGTAGAGGGGGAAGAGTAGGAAATGGGGTAGAAAATACAATGATGAGTTTGAACTTCATAAAATGGAGTCATTAAAGGTTTTTGAGAAGAGTGGTGAATGCTCTACTCAGTAGTGACTGGCAGGAGGGAGACAGGTGGATGTCACGGGTTGGTGAGAGATTGGTCAGGTAAGGCAATAATCTAGGCCAGGAAAAAGAAGGCACCTGAACCCCGAGCTACCCAGAGAGTTCACTTGCCAATACAGTTTCGAGAGGTTAACCAACAGCAAGATGGTATTTGAAACCTGGGTTTGGTGAGAAAGGGTATATATAGGTAGAACAAAATATCCAACAGAAGCCTAGGAAAATGCCTTTATTTAAAAGGGAGGGGGAAAGCTCCCTTTATTCAGGATGCAGAGGGGAACCACTCAGAGAGGAGAATCAGACTAGTAGAGTAGCAAGGAAACCACAAGAATACCATGCAAGCACAGTGCTTGTGTGTGTAGTAGAGAGGGACTGAAGAGAATGAACTGAAAACTGGATTTGACAAGAGGTCACTGTTCAAGAGAACGGTTTTAATACGGTGATAAGAATTTGAAAATTAGGGTAGATTTTGATGAATTAGGGAAAAGAAGGAAAGTAAAAAGGTAAATTCTGAAATTGAAGGTGGGTGGAGATGGGGGAGATCAGGGGTGGGTGCTTTCCAGTCAGCCGACCTACCATCTCTGAGATTTAGGCAAACACTTACTCTGGATCCTAAGGACAGGTCTGTCTGGCCCAGGGATGGTAGACTTGTAGACTCACCTTTGCTATATATCTCAGACTTAATCCTCAAATAAGAAAGCCATGAATATGGCCAAAGTTTTTCTAATACTCTTTCTCTCTCAAATCATTTCCTAATTTAGAAGAGTTGGGCTAGGTCAGTTCTTATTCCCAGAGCCCCAATTCATTACAGTTTAATGCCTTGTTACCCAGTTTTGCATTAATTTTCATATCACATTTAATTTCAACGGTAACCACTGAAATTTCTAAGAACAAAAAGAAAAGATAGGTTTGATTTCTAATGCAATGTTTTAAATCTCCCTCAAGATTTTTAACCTCTATTTGGGGCATCTTTCTTTTCTTTTCTTTTTTCTTTCTTTTCTTTTCTTTTCTTTCTTTTCTTTCTTTCTTTCTTTCTTTCTTTCTTTCTTTCTTTCTTTCTTTCTTTCTTTCTTTCTTTCTTTCATCGATTTATTTATTTAAAGATTTATTTACGAGGGAGAGAGAGAGAGAGAGAGGCAGAGACACAGGCAGAGGGAGAAGCAGGCTCCATGGAGGGAGCCCGACGTGGGACTCGATCCTGGGACTCCAGGATCACGTCCTGGGCTGAAGGCGGTGCCAAACCACTGAGCCACGGAGGCTGTTTTGTCAGTTGCAACAGCAGATACACCTCCCTGGACTAATTGCTGGAATTAGCTTACATTTAAAGATTTTATTTATTCCAAGGGGGTAGGGAGAGGCAGAAGGAGAGAGAAAGGGAGAAGCAGACTCTCCTCTGAGCAGGGAGCCCAATGTGGGGCTCGATCCCAGGCCCCTGGGATCATGACCTGAGCTTGAAGGCAGACGCTTAATTGACTGAGCCACCCAGGTGCCCCTATTCATGGTTTTAATGGCCATACAACTTGTAAAATTTTTAGTAATCATATTTACGAATTTTTTTTTGCTATATGGATATGAAGGCTAAAAATAAAAACAAAATTATTTTAGCTGTACATAACTAGACCTAAAATAAAAACATGAAAATACACCTATTATACAGAGATGGGTAGGTTTATATTTTTAACTCACAAATTATGATTTCCAATAAGACTTTTTGATTAAGTTTCTAAGTGGTTTACCTAAGTACATCTTAAGAAATATATTCCTGTGAACTCTCAAATATCAAAATCATGAGGTATACTGGAGTGCGGCCAGACGGGCCCACTAGCCACCATAAAACACCCAAAGTATGAAGAACTCCATGTGTGGAGCAGAATGTCCCTTAGCAAATGAGAAAGGCCCGTGGCTAAGAGAAAAGATGAGAATACACAAGGAAGTAAGATCCTATCCTATTTGCCTGCCTGATTATCACCCAAATAACTTTGTAAACAAATTTTAATCCTTTCCACAGGATTCCATCTTACTCTTACTTCTTTGCCATAGATTTGTCTTTGGGGTATTTGTATTCACGGGGGAAAACATTTTCAGTCTTACAATATAGATATACTAAAAAATATTTAAAACACATCTACTTGCTTCTACCCAGTCTTTCTGAAATTGTTATGTAATACTATCTTATGCTCCCAAACTGCTTCCAGTACTGGGTAGATTAAAACAACATGGTTTCATCTTTAGGGCATTTATAATATCATTGCCAAGATAAGCTCCATTCATACATACAAAAAATTAGACTACGACCAAATGCCAAAAGATCTGGTACAAATATTGCATAGGAAGAGTTCAATCTTGGTTCAAATAGGAAATAGTGACTTGAAAGATAATTACACAGATTAAAGGTGGGAGAAAATAATTTAAAAAAATATTTTATTATTCATGAGAGAGAGAGAGGTAGAGACACAGGTGGAGGGAGAAGCAGGGTCCCTGTGGGGAGCCGATGCGGAACTCGATCCCAGGACCCCAGGATCACAACCTGAGCCAAAGGCAGATACTCAACCACTGAGCCACCCAGGAGTCCCAGAGAATAGTTTAAGGATGATTACACCTTGAACTAACTTAGCCCTGGCAATTATTTTCATTATTTAAAAATTTGTTTTTCTCGCGGGGCCTGGGTGGCTCAGTCAGTTAAGCCTCTGCCTTCAGCTCAAGTCATGATCCCAGGGTCCTGGGATTCAGTGCTGCATCGGGCTCTCCACTCAGTGGGGAGCATGCCTCTCCCTCTCTCTGTTGTTCTCCCTACTTGTATTCTCTGTGTCAAATAAATAAAATCTATTAAAATAAAATCATAAAAATTTGTTTTTTCTTTTCAGCTTCGTGGTGGATCCTGAACAACTAGATGTTCCTAGACATTTTCTTTATGGTTCCAAGTGGAAAACAAGTATTCTAATCTAAAATGTGAATTAGAAAATTCTCGGCAATTACTAATCTACTCTATACATTTGTTTAAGATGTGCGCTCTTCTAAAACGTCTTGTATATCTTTCATGTGAAGTTTAGCTAAATTTTCAAAGTTCACTCTTCTCAATATTTGCTGTTTTGCTACACTGTAACCTAAAACCCTTTAGTGGCAAAATCCTAATATGTGAAAAAAGTATACCCATAAAGGAACAAAGTTGTGAAAAAGAAATGATAAAAAATAATTGAAGTGGAAACTTTGAGAATATTACTTCATAGGATAGCTTTTGTAGATTTGTCAGACTATCAAGGTTAAATCAGTGTTTTGTCATTTTTAAGTAATTGATTTTCTGTGAATGAAGTTTATTCTTCGGTAACGCTCACTCCATTCCCAGCTCATGATCTTATGAGTATTTACTTTACTGGAAAAGCTAATATGTGATCCAAAATGGTGTCCTTATGCAGAGAGAGAAACAGCAGGTGTACAGAGAAAAGGCCATATGAGGACACAGTAAGAAGGTGCCAACATCAAACCAAGGAGAGGCCTCGGAAGAAATCAACCTTGCTAGCACCTTGATCTTGGACTTCCAGTCTCTAGAACTGTGAAAAAATACTTTCTGTTTTTTAAGCTAAAGAAATAATATTAATACATGAGCATACAATGATCTTGGCTATAATCTATAGACTCTGTATAGTCCTGTCAGGTTATAAACTGGCTTTTCACAAGTGAACAATTCTGTGATAGGATACCATATAGTACTGTGACATCATTATATCATCTATTAGCATCATAATTCCCTGTATGTAAATTCAACAAATCAAGAGAATAGAGTTTTACTTTGAGAAAAATCTGATTCAAATGTTTTGGCATATGATCCTAGGGGACTAATTTTCTTATGAAAAATAGACATTTGCCTTTAAATAATGATTTCAGGATATTTAAAGAACAAAATTTTAACCTAAGTGAACAAAGAAGAAATGTAAAACAAGCATAAAACTTTAATAAAATAGGGAAGGTACTAGACATACCTTTTCCAGTTTTAACACCAGAAAGACAATTCTACTTTCATGAGAACAGTTATGTACCTAATATACTTTGCTATACAAGCTCATATATTTTTAATAAAATCTATTCCGATAAATGCTGATGAAAATCTGGTGCATATGGAAGTTTGTTACCATGTTACATGTTATTCTGTAGTCCAGATTCTCTTGAAACCACAGGTTTTCAAGGAAAAACCTGTAATTTTTTTTCCACTATTAGAAAACTGAGAAGGTTGAACTAAACTGTATTTTTTAAATATAAAATTTGACCTACAATATTTTCTCAAACTAATTTATATTAGCTCCTATCAAAGGTATACCTTTGTATACTCAGTCCTCATCTATCTAAGTAAAAAAATTTTTCATAGCTTCTTCTAGATAAGGACAGTAAATTTTGACATATACACACACATAACACAAATGTGCGTATTGTGTGCGCATATATATGTCTGTGTGTCTCTGGTCATTTCTAAAGATGACAAACACTATGAAACAACACCTGGCTCAACTCTTTTAATTTATATACAAAGCAGAGAACATTAATGGAGATGTACAATGATTATTCAAACAAGCTATACATATGTACAAAGGCAAACAGATAATAAAACAGTCTTTATAGTCTCACTCTGATTATATACAGTGACTTTTGACATATATAAACTCTTCTTGAAAAGGCTGGTTATGAATGGTTTGAAAAAATACAAATTATAGCCAATCAAAACATTTTTCAGTATTAGATTCAGAAAGTACCTAAGTCTTTTGAGTGTAAAGCAGTTTCCAAAGTATGGTGGTGGTCTGACTTAAAAAGGTTTCTGCCCTCAGTAACATGCTGAGCAGAATGGCTCTTTAGATTCCAAACCGGAATAGGTTCTATCATAGTTTTTTTTTTTTTTAACTTTAAGAATAGGTAAATAATAAAGCAAACCAATTTAATTATATGGTAATACTGACCTCAGCTCTTATATAAATTGTGTGTGTGTATATGTACATCCATACACACTGAAACCTATAATATAAAGGGAAAATAGGACAAAAAATCTGGGCCCTAGGTATAAATGTATTATTTTTAAGTAACCCATAAATTTATGGTTTTAATGTATTTTTCCCTATAAAAAATATTTTCCTGGGGAACGAAGAAATGAAAAGTAATATACTAAAAGACCACGATGGGAAGCCTACCATGTACTAAAAGCTTGAATCCAGGAAATAAGCCCAAAACCAGTGAAGAAAAAGTTACTGGTAATTCAGTTTAAGATAAATTTTTTGCCAAATGGTGGTCTTGGATGCCTTGCCAGTAGACCTGGGGATCTGAGAGAGTAGAAGTAGGGAGAGTTTACACTTACCTTTATATCAGCAATTTTTTTTTGACACTATGCTGGAAGAAACTTTTTTCAATAGTAACATCCAGAGTGACAAAATGCAGGAAATTTATTACATAAAATTTCTAGGAGGTAAAAGTTTAACCCCCAAATTCTTCATCCATACATGTTCTTGCTATAAGAAATTACAGAATTAAAACTTAATGTACCTCAGTTATTTGCAAATGCCTAAATTTTTCCTCCTTTGGAAATAAAAATATCAGTTTTATTTTGCAATTGCCCAACTTCTTTTGTTATGTAGTCTGATTAGAGACAACAAATAGCAGCTATTTTTCACCTTCAGTTTCATTTTTTTTCCAAATTGTCAATCTCTGCTAGTAATTATTTTATCAAAAACCTAGAGACCAAAGACATGCCTATTAAATAAAATATTAAAATATTCTCCTTCCTGTCACTGGGAACTATGCATCGAACATCCTGGGTCATTCTAAGCCTCAGGAGAGATTGTAAAGATCCTTTCAAAGTGCTGGTATGAAATCAATGGGAAAAAGAAAAGCCAACTTTAATAGCAACAAGAAATTATGTACCATATATACATCATAGCAAATACTTTATATTTGAGAATCTTTACAGCTTACATTTCCATTCCATTATTATGAGATGAAAAACAAAAAATTGCAAGTAGCATGCAAATTATAAATACAGCCTTCCACTTTACTAAACAAATTCTTACTTTCCAGTGTTACTTCCCAATTTATGCAGGAAACTGCCTGCAAAGCTGAAACTGATTAGAAAATTCTTTATAGTTTAAAATATCTTTCTCATTTTAGGAGAAACCAAATACCCAACCATCAAAATTAAAAATAAACTGAATTGTCAGAGTCCATTACAGTTATTGTTACTAGATCCACTTCATTTGCAGGTGTCCAAAATATAAAACAAATAATTCTTTATCTTCAAATTCATCTGTTCTTAAAATGCTACTTAAAACTTTGGTGGTTTTCCTGTAACATAAAAGAAAAAGTTAATTTATCAACTAGCTCGAATGAATACAGTTTTTACTACTTAACTTAGTTTATCAAACCAAATACTGTGATCCTATTAAGTGTTTACAGATCTTAAGTGCATGTTACTATAGAAAGTATTAAAGTAACTGGAATTTGACAAAACAGTTCTCCTATGTTTAATAAAATGTGTAATTCATTTTTAAATATACTAGATTGTATTCCAAATCTGTTCTGTTTTTGTGGTACCTGGCTTGTTCAAAATAATGTGTATGTCAGACTTTTATTTACACAATAAAATATTAGAGATGAAATAAATCTTCAAATGAAAAAGTGACCATATTTTATATAGCACTGAAGTTTAGATTTATTCATATACACTCCTAAGATCTTTTCTGAATATTTTTGTATGGTTGGAAAATCTGAACATCATTAAGGACATTTTCCATGATAAAATATTCCTGTGTGAAAGAAACTTGAATTTCTGCTTAAATTTGGAAAAACTGACTGCAGTTCAATTTAGGGAGTTTAAGAGAAAAAAGGGCCTTGCATTCCAAAGGGCTAGAAACCCCAAGAATGGAAAGCACAAGTGGTATGTCTCACATTTGAGCCATTCTCAGCATTCTATATTCTGAGTTCCTCTCAATTGAATACTTTTACCCATATAAAATAGTTTATGAAGACTCTAAAGTCAAATTCTAGTCTAAATTTACTAAGTGCATAATGAGAGCTAAGTACAGTTCAAGCCCTTCTAGACATTATTTCACTTAATCCTAACAACTAGAGATCATCAACCTCATCTGCAATCATAAAACTGAACGGTATACTAGCACACAAGTCGAAGCGACAATTTAAACCCACGCCCAATATCAAAACTCCTGGCTTTCCAATTAATATGCTAAAAGATACGTGTATTTATTTATTGTATTTGTTTTGATGAAATTTAATGCAGTGACACAAATATAAAGCTCTATAACGAGCAAAAATACACGAATAAATGAGGTAATGTGTTTTACTGTATAAAAAGAATGAACTGAGAAAAGCACCCACAAGCAGACCATACATATATTGCCAGAAAGGGGGCAGAGGACTGTCCTTTCAGTAAATACCGCTGGGATGACTGGATATCCATGTAGAAAAGAAAACCTGAGCCCTACCTTACACCATAGAGTATAATCTATTGCCGATGGATCATAGAAATGAATTGAAAAACAGTAGAACTTTTAGACTCTTTATCTTTCAATGGAAGAAAATATTTCTTAAAATATACCTTCCTGTTTCTTGAGCAGAGTGGTAATTACTTACAATAGTTGGTCATATTATATATTTAGATGTGTGTACTTTTCTGAATTACATTCCACAGTAAAATTAAAAATTTAGTGAAAGAATCCAGTGAAAATACTAAAGATAAACATTTTAGAATGAAAACAATACAAAATTAGAGAACTGCTTACTGGTTTTTGAAGTACAATGGGATGATCGGGCAGGAAGTCTGGCTTTTTTCTGCAGATGGAAACACTTGAGAGCTTCAACAGGAAATCTCTGCTGTACTTAATTCTCTCTATAGATATTAAACATCAGATGTAATGTTATAAAATACTCTCCCAGAACACTTTTTGGCTCATAGTTTTCTGCATGTCCCTTACTAATCCATTATTTTATAAAATAATGAGTATTTTCTATGCAAAAAAAAAAAAAAAAAGAGAAGCAAGAAATTTTGAAAAGTATCTACTGCCTTCACTTTTCCTTTTACATGGAAAGGAAGCCAAGTAACCAAGGAAAATTGGGAGAGAAACATTTCAGAAAATTGGTAATGCATGGTCTCTCCCATTAGGCTATTCAGATTTAGTGAAGGGATCATAAGCTTAACAGTAGTAATACCTGTTGGGTAACTCAGATCCTGCCAAAATAGGACCCTAAGAAGCCTGTCTAGTCTTCACACTTAAAATGTAATACAATCAAAATAAGTTTAAGAAAATTTTGTTGTATATCTGCACATCAGAGATATGCTAAGTAATGGTGAAAAAAATCCAAGATAGGGTCCCTATCTTCAAATATCTGCATATTTCTCATCAGAAATGATCACCATAAAAGATCACCTGCTGAGCCAGAGACAGAAAAGCAATATCTTTAAAGTGCTAATAGAAAAGAACTGACAACCTAGAATTCCATACTGTGAAACAAAATTTTCTGCTGGTCTCCATCCCTGGTTCCTTGCACAAAGCTCCTAAAAAAAAACCTTGTAATTTCATTAAGTGATAAGAGTACTAGGAGCATCTTTTGTTCTAGGATTTGGTTTTTGACCCTACTTCCTGATACACAGCTCTTAAATCCCTTGAATTTTCCTGGGTGACAGAAATGTCCTTCTTTCTAATGAGATGAATTTCAGTGGGCTTCTGGACAGAGGATGGTCAAAAGAAAGATCAAGCCATGATAGAAGCTTGAAGCTTACAGCCCCACCCCTACCTCCTCTAGGAAGTAGGTAGGGCTACAGATTTGAGTTAATGACTGATCATGCCACATAATGATGCCTCCATAAAAATCTCAAAAGTATGGGGTTTGGAAAGCTTCTGGGTTGGTTAACACATCCATGTACCAGGAGGGTGGTACTCCACAAGGATAGAAACTCCATACTTGGGACCCTTCTAGACCTTGCTCTATGTATCTCTCCATTTGTCTTCATCTGTATCCTTTATCATATCTTTCATTATATAATAAACTGGTGTTAGTTTACCCTAAGTTCTGTGAGCTGTTCAAGCAAATGATCAAATCCAAGAAGGCAGATTTAACCTAATATACAGCCAAGTTGGACAGAAATTTTGAGTAATCTAGGGACCTACTACATGCAACTGTCATCTGAAGTGGAGGTGAGTTGTGTGAGATTAAAATCATGTGAAGTTAAAAGACATTTTCAAAAATGAAAGAAAAAGAATTCATAAGTAGTAGTTATAGCTGATCTATGAGGAATGCTAAAGGAAGTTTCTGAGGTTGAAAGGCAATGAAACTAGACAAACTTTAATATTCAGAAATGAAGAATAAAGGGTAAATAGCTGAATGAATATAATGGACTCCTTTTTTTCCTTCTAAATTCTTTAAGTGTGTGAATGTTGAAATCAAAACTTAATGACACTCTCTGGTAGAGATGTGATTCATACAATAACAGCAAATAGGACACTGCAATGGAATAGAGGGAAGAAGCCTACACATGGTTGCAAGGTTTTAGCATCACCATTTTGCATGAAGTAGTATAATATTAACAAGTACACTGATTTAGATATTATAATCCCAGACCAACAACATAAAAATACAATATAGCTAAAAATTCAACAGATATAATCAAATACCAACAAAAATTCAAAAATATCCAAAAGAAGGCAGAAAAAGGGAAAAAATAGGATAAAATAAATGATAAAAGGCCTAAATCCAACTACATCACCTTAAATGTTAATGGTCTAAACCAGAGATCAATAAACTTTTTTCTATAAAAGGACTAATAGTAAATATATGAGAGTTTTGGGACATAAAGTCTCTATCACAACTACTCAGTCTTATAATGCAAAAGCAGCCACGGATAGTAAACCATGTGGCTGTGTTCCAATAAAATTAATTTCCGAAACAGGGATTTGAACTGAGGGACATAGTTAACTCTTAGGTTAAACACTGCAATTAAAGGCCATAGATTGACACAATGGATTAAAAGAGAGAAAGTAGGGATCCCTGGGTGGCGCAGCGGTTTGGTGCCTGCCTTTGGCCCAGGGCGCGATCCTGGAGACCCGGGATCGAATCCCACATCGGGCTTCCAGTGCATGGAACCTGCTTCTCCCTCTGCCTATGTCTCTGCCTCTGTCTCTCTCTCTCTGTGACTATCATAAATAAATAAAAATTTAAAAAAAAAAGAGAGAAAGTAGTATTATATGCTGCCTGCAAGACATACACAGATAGATTGAAAGTAAATGGATATAAAATGATATACCGGTAGGAAAAGAAGGCAAGAGGGGCTATATTAGTATCAGCTAAAGAGACCATTATTGATGGGTTGTGCCTAATGACCAAGATCCAAAATACATAGAGGGAAAATGACAGAAATAAAATAGTTTCACAAAAAATAGGTAATAGAAAACAATCCCCTTAGCACTTTATAGAAAAGTGCTAGACAAAAAAACCAGACTAGACAAAAAAATCAGAAAATACTTAGATCTGCCCAATATCAACCACCTTGATTTAACAATTACAGAAACTACATCAACAACTGCAAAATAACAAATTATTTTCAAGTGGACATGGTATAGTCACCACAACAGACCATAAAAACAAGTCTCAATAAATTTAAGGGGTTTGAAAAAAAAACACACAACAAGGAGACATTACAAATAATATCAAACATACAAAATATCATGTACAAAGAGACTTCTATGAACAAATTATACATCAAACAAATCTAACAACCAAATTTATCCAATTCTAGGATAAATACAGAAGCTATCAAAACTGAGTAACAAGAGAAAATCTGAACAAATTATTAAGGAGATTTTATCAGTAATCAAAAATGTCCCAACAAACAAAAATCCAGGACCAGACAACTTCACAAATTCTACCAAACATTCAAAGAATTAATATCAATCCTTGTAAAACTCTTCCAAACTCTCCTAAACTCATGGGACCAGCCTTATCCTGATAGATCCTCTTCTCGAAGGATGCCACCAAAAAATCAGACCTTGATAAACACAAATGCAAAAATCCTCAACAAAATATTAGTAAAGAAAATTCAACAATACATTAAAAAGATCATAGTGGGTACAGAGGAAACATACCTCAACAGCATAAAACACAAGTAAGATGAACTCACAGTTAAAATCATACCCAATGTGAAAAGTTGAGTTTCTCTAAGGAAGTTTCTTTAAGATTAGGAACAAGACAAGGATGTCCACTCTTGTCACTTTTATTCAACATAGTACCGGAAGTCTTGGCCACAGCAATCAGACAAGAAATAAGAAATACAAGGCATTCAAATTGGTAAGAAAGATGTAAAACTGTCTAGTTACAGATGACACAATACTATATATAGAAAACCCTAAAGACTCCACACAAAAAAATACTAGAATACGTGAATTTGGTAAGATGCAAAATACAATTAAAATACAGAACTCTATTATGTTTCTATACACTAATTACAAGTTATCAGGAAAAGAAATTAAGGAAATAATCCCATTTATAGCTTCATTAGAAAAACAAAATACCTAGGAAAAAATTTAGCCAAGGAGGTAAAAACCAAAAGCCCTATATTTAAAAACTATAACACACTGATGAAAGAAATTGGAGATGACACAAATAATGCCATGCTAATGGCCTGGAAGAACTGATACTATTAAAATGTTCATATTATCCAAAGGAATTTACAGATTCAATGCAATCGCTATTAAAATATTAATGGCATTTTTCACAACTAGAAAAAAAAATCCTAAAACGTGTGGAACCAAAAAAGACCATGAGCAGCCAAATCTATCTTGAGAAAGAACAAAACTGGAGGTATCACACTCCAATTTGAAACTATACTACAAAGCTATAGTAATGAGAACATTATGGTACTAGCACCAAAAAAAAAAAAAAAAAACCTACAGATCAAATGGAACAGAATAGGGAGGCCAGAAACAAACCCACATTTATATGGTCAATTAATCTATGATAAAGAGACAAGAATACACTAACACGGGGAAAAGGGAGTCTCTTTATGGGGTGCCTGGGTGGCTCAGTCAGTTAAGTGTCTGCCTTCAGCACAGGTTATGATCCCAGAGTCCTGGGACTGAGCCTCATGTCAGGCTCCCTGCCCGGCTTGTGCTCTGGCCCCCTCTCTCTCTCTATCAAATAAATTAATAAAATCTCTTTTAAAAAAGTCTCTTTAACAAATGATGCTGGGAAAACTGGACAGCATATACAAAAGAATGAAATGACTGTTTTCTTATACCACATACAAAAATAAATTCAAAATGGATAAAAGAGCTACAAGTAAGACTTAAAATCATAAAACTCCTAAAATAAAATATAAAGTAGTAATCTCTTAGAACTCAGTCTTAGCTATACATATAGGATCTGTCTCATGAGGCAAGGGAAATAAAAGCAAAAATAAACCATTGGAACTACATCAAATTAGTTTTTGCAAGGCAAAAGAAACCAACAAAATGAAAAGACAACCTACCAAATAGGAGAAGATATTTGCAAATGATACATCTGATAAGGGGTTAATCTAAAATATACAAAGAACTCTACAACTCCACACCAAAAAAAAAAAAAATCCAATTAAAAGGGGCTGAGAACTTGAATAGACATTTTTCCAAAGAAGACACACAGATGGCAAAAAGAAAATATGTTCAACATAAGCATCAGAGAGATATAAATCAAAACCACAATGAGTTATCACTTCATACCAGTCAAAATAGCTAGTATATCAAAAAGGCAATAAATAACAAACATTGACAAGGATATGGAGAAAAGGAAATTCATGCACTACTGTGGGAATGTAAATTGGTACAGCCACTATGAAACAGAGTATTGAAGGTTCTTCAAAAAATTAAAAATAGAAATATAAAATCCAGCAATTCTGCTTCTGGGTTTTTACCCAAAGAAAACAAAAACACTAATTCAAAAATATATATGTACCCCTACATTCACTGCAGCATTATTTACAATAGCCAAGATACAGAAGCAGCTTGTTTACTGACATAGCAATGGATAAAGAAAATGTGCTGTATAATGGAATATTATTCAACCATAAAAAAGAATGAAATCTTACCATTTTGACAACATAAATGAACTTAGAGAGCATTAAGTGAAGTGAAATAAGTCAAATAGAGGAAGACATATATTGTAAAACCTCACTTATATGTGAAATCTTAAAAAGAAACTAAGGTCACCAAATAGATTGGAGGTTGCCAGAGACAGGGGATAGAGCGTGAGCAAAGTGGAGAAAGGGGATCAAAAGGTATAAATTTCCAGTTATGAAATAAATAAGTCATGGGAATGTAATATGCAGGATGGTGACTATAGTTAATAACACTGTACCACACATTTGAAAGTTACCAAAAGAGTACAACTTAAAGTTCTCGTCACAAGAAAAAAAAATGTGGAACTATGTATGGTGACAGATGTTAAGTAGACTTATTGAGATGGTCATTTCCCAATATAAACAAATTTTGAATCATTATGTTTTACACCTGAAACTAATGTATATATCACTGTACTTCAACAAAAAAATGCTAAAAAAAAAAATCAAGGCTTGAAATCATACAGACTATATTCTCTGATAACAAAATTAAGAAATCCAGAAAATTTTCAAATATCTTACTTCAAATATCTTATAAATTAACATATTTCAAAATAATTCATGAGTCAAAGATAAAATAATGAGGCAATTAAAAATATTTTAAAGTGAATGACAATATAATGTCAAAATTTGTGTATAGCTAAAGCAGTGCTCCAACAGAAATTTATAAATTCTTGTAAGAAAGTATCTACAACAAATGACCTAACAATCCATTTTAAAATGCTAGAAAGAAGAACTAAACCTTAAGTATAAAAAATAAATTTGTAAGGAGATATCACCAAAATAGAATACGTCAGATTAAAATAGCAAAAGTTGGTTCTTTGAAAAAGAGAAACAAATTTGACAAATCTTAGGCTAGATTAATTAAGAAAAGAACACAAAAATCAAATGTGAAGATCAAAAGTGGCTGTCCAGGGGCACCGGGGTGGCATAGTCATTTAAGTGTCCAGCTCTTGGTTTCAGGTCAAGTCATAATCTTAGGGGTCATGGGATCAAGCCCTATGTTGGGCTCTGCTTAAGATTCTCTCTCCCCCTCCCTCTGCCTGTCTTTCCTCCCACCCCCACTCTTTCTCCCTCTCTAAATAAAAACAGTTTTTTAAAAAGGGGTTGTCCACAGATTGTACAGACGTTAAATAGAAAATAGGAGATACTATGAATAACTTTAAGCCAACATTTGGCAACGTGGATAAAATGGATATACTACAAATTTTGTGTGGACATATTTTTTTTCATTTGTCTTTGGTAATTTTACCAGTAGTAAAATTGCTGGGTTTGTAGTACTTTGGAAATCAGGACCTCTTAGAATTGCTCTAACTAAAAAATCATATGAATTGTCAATACCAAGATAGATACTTTATATAAATGTAATCATATAATATGTAACCGTTTGTGTCTGGCTTCTTAGCATAACATTTTAGAGTTTCATTCTACCTAGAAGTTCCACTTAATGAAACTATCAATCAAGCATGTAATAGTACATTTTTAGATACACAAATTCAAAGAATTTACAAACAATACTCGTTTTTTGAAGCTCCTGGAAAATGCACTTGAGCAAAATGAGGTATATCAAAAAAGAAGAAAACATAAGGGTCAAGAAACAAGAGAGTAAAGTCAGCAAAAGTAACCAAGAAAGAAACTCTAAAAATCTATTTCTCCACCAAAGCAACAAACAGTCAAAAACTTCCAGAACCAACTTTTTCTGAATTTTAAAATCAAAAGCTTACAAAACCAGGGGAATACTTAATAAAGAAGAGCTAAATTTAGTAAAGAGTTTTGTGGCATTTTAACTTGCCTGAGAGCATCTCCCCCAAACCAGCTTGGCAATGGCCTTGAAAATAACTGCTCTCATTCCTGATACAGGTTGCCAGTACTGGTGACAGCAATGCAAATCATATTCTCAGAGAACTGTGCTTGTTCATTTTGACCTGTCTGGTGACCCCCTAAAGAACTATCTTAAAGGACTTGCCTGTATCTTACCTAAGAACTCTTCCAGGGCTGAGGCTGCTATCTGAATTCATTTGTCAAAACATTTACAGGAAAATGTATTAGCCAATTCCTCCTGGGAGAAGGGATAACAATTAAAGCAAATAATAGGAAAACCCAAAAAGCTTAGGAATAAAGATTAGGGAAAAAGATGCTTTGGGGAATAAGGGCATGGAAAGACTCAGATGTTCCTAGGACTCTAGAAGTTCACATGCATGCTAAAGGCTAGGCTCATGCTCACAGAAAGACTTGAGAAGGTCCTAAACTATCATCTCTGGCTGACCTTCAGATTCCTCAGAAGTAAGAAGTCAAAGGAAGAGTTGTAAACTGCCCATTGAGTACTAAAGGCACACCCCAACACACATAGAGAAGCCATATACAAAGACTGGGAGAGGTTTTTTCCTCTTCTGTTTTTTGGTTCTAGGTATTGAAGGAATTCTCTGCCAAATCATCAGCTGACCATGAAGATATCACAACAGAGACTTGAGTGGCCACATGTAACAAACATAGACTTTACAATATTAGTTCAGAAAAGGCACTAGACAACAAAAATTTCACAAGCAGCAATAATAGAGCCTAAAAAAGGGAGAAAATCTGATTTCCAGAGTTATACATTATAGTCAAAATACTGTTTTCAAAAACAACAAAATACAATGCATTCAAAGAATGAAGAAAGTATGGCCCATATGTATGAATAAAAGACATTTTCTCTGAGATGCAGAGACATTGGATTTACTAGAGAAAGACTTTATTTTTTTTTATTTATTTATGATAGTCAAAGAGAGAGAGAGAGAGAGGCAGAGACACAGGCAGAGGGAGAAGCAGGCTCCATGCACCGGGAGCCCGACGTGGGATTCGATCCCGGGTCTCCAGGATCGCGCCCTGGGCCAAAGGCAGGCGCCGAACTGCTGCGCCACCCAGGGATCCCTAGAGAAAGACTTTAAATAAACTATTTTAACTATGCTCAAAGAACTAAAGGAAACCATGAGAAAGCACCTTGCCAAATAGAAAATATGGTTAAATAAAAATTATGAAAAGGCCCCTAATTCTGGAAAAGTGAAAAGATTCGCTAGAGTGGTTCAACAGCAGATATGAGCAAGCAGAATAAAGAGTAAGCAAATTTAAAGATAAGTCAATTGACATTACCCAGTCTGAGAAATAGAAAGAAAAAAGAAAAAGAAAAATGAACATAACCTAAGATACCTGTCAGACCACAGCTAGAATGCCAACAAACATACAGTGAGAGTCACAGGAGGAAAAGGGAGAGAGAAATGATAAAAAAAAAAAAAAAAAAAAAAAATACTTAAGGAAATAATGGCAGAAAACTCACAAATTTGATGAAATACATACACTGACACATCCAAGAAGCTTAATGAACTACAAACTGGATACACTCAAAGAGGTTCACACTAAGATGCATTATAAGCAAAATGTTATAAGATGATCCTGAGGCCAGCAAGAGCAGCAATTAGTCACTTACAAGGGATTCTCAATTGGATAAAATGCTGATTTCTCATCAGGAATCATGGAAGCCAGAAGGCAGTGGGGAAGACAAAGTACTGAAAGCAAAAAATCAACCAAAAATCTATATCCAGCAAAACTACCTTCAGAAATAAAAAAGAAACTGAGACATTCAAAGATAAAACAAAAACTGACAGTTCATTGCTTAGAAAAAAATGCTAAAGGGAATCCTTTAACTTGAAATTAAAAAGTGTAAAGTAACCAGAATCAGGATGCCTGGGGTGGCTCAGTGTTGAGTGTCTGCCTTCAGCTCAGGGTGTGATTCCAGGCTCAGGATTGAGTCCCACAAGGGGAGCCTACTTCTCCCTCTGCCTATGTCTCCGCCTCTCTTGCTGCACCTCTCATGAATGAATGAATGAATGAATGAACAAATAAATAAATCTTAAAAAAAAAATAATAAAGTAACTGGAGTCCACATTGATAAGTAAAAACCAGTAAACCTAACTACACTTGTAGGCAAGTTAAAAACTAGTATCAATGAATTTTTGGATGTAACTTCCCCTTATTCCTATATGTCTTGAAATACAAATACATAAAATTGCAGATTCATAAATCTAGGTTGATAGATTACACAACATATAAAGATGGAATTTGTCATAATGGCAATGTAAAGGTGGGATGGTGGGATGGAACTATAGGGGCAGAGTTTTATATAATATTGAAACTAAAGTGGTATTAATTCAAATTACACTGTTGTAAATTAAGTAGTTCCCCAGTGCAACTGCCAGGAAAATAACTTCAAAATATACAGTAAGGGGAATGAAAAGGAAATAAAAATGATACAGTAGAATCTATTAAACACAAAAGAAGGTATTAGTGGAGGAAATGTAAAACCAAAAAAGATCTAAGACTTCTAAAAGACAAATACAAAATGGGTGTAGTTAGTCCTTCCTTATTAGTAATTACAACTGAATGTCAGTCATAAACACTCCAATTAAAAGACAGAAATTGGCAGAATGCATTAAGAATACGATCCAATTATATGCTGTTTGACAACGATGATACTCACTTTAGATCAAATTATAAAAATAAGTTAAAAGTGAATGAATGAAGATGTGTGACACAGATAATAACCAAAAGAGAGTTGGAGTGGGTATACTAATAACAGATAAAAACAGACTTTAAGACAAAAATTGTTACAAGAGATAAAGGAGAACATTATACAATGGTAAAAGGGTCAATTCACTAAAATAACAATTATGAACATATATTACCTAATAACAGAAAGGAAAACTGATGGAACTGGAGGCACACGGAGAATTTAATAATAACAGCTGGAGATTCCAAGGATCCTACTTTCAATAAAGAACAGAAAAACTAGACAGATGATCAACAAGGAAATAAACAGAGGGCATGAACAACACTATAAGCCAACTACACCTAACAAACACATACAGAACACTTCATTTAAAAACACCAGAATGTACATTCTTCTGAAATGTACACGAAACTTTCTTCAGGATCAACCATGTTAGGCTACAGAATAAGTCTTAAAAAGTTTTAAAAACAATGGTATCATACAAAATATCCTGACTATAATGCAATGAAAGTAGAAATCAATATCAGAAGTAAAACTGGAAAATGCATGAATATGTGGAAGTTAAAAAAATACTCTTAAACCAATGGATCAAAGAATAAATAACAGAGGATTGAGAAAATACTTTGAGACAAAAGAAAACAAAGACACAACATACCAAAATTTAAAGGATACAGCAAAAGCAGCACCCAGAGAAAAAATTATAACCTCAAATGCCTATATTAAAAAAGAATAGCTCAAATCAATACCTAACATCAAACATTAAGGAACTATAAAAAGAATGGCAGGCTAAAGCGAAAGCTAACAGAATGAACGAAATAATAAAGATGAGTAAAGATAAATGAAATAGAGATAAAAAAATAAACCAACAAGTCAAAGGTTGATTATTTGGTAAGATCAAAATTGACAAAGATCAACTAGAAAAAATACTTAAATTACTAAGATCATGTATAACAATGATTTTGTATCCTGCAACTTTGCTGAATTCATTTATTAGCTCTACTGTTTTTACATGTCCTACATTTTAGGGTTTTCTATGTATAAGACTGTGTCATCTGTGAATAGAAATTACTTTGTCCTTTCAAATTTGAATGTCTTTTATTTATTTTTCTCAACTACATGCTCTGGCTAGAACTTCCAGTATAATGTTGAATAAAAGTTGTAAAAGTGATTATCCCTGACTTGCTCTTGATATTAGTGGGGGAAAACTTGTAATCTTTCACTACTATGATGTTAGCTGTGGGGTTTTCATATACATCCTTTATTATGCTGAGGAAATTCCCTTTTATCTCTTGCTTGCTGAGAGTGTTTATTAAGAAAGGATGTTGGATATTGTCAAATGCTTTTTCTGTAACAATTGAGATGGTGATGTTATTTTTTTTTCTTGCATTCTGTTAATGTGGTGTACTATACAAATTGATTTTCACATGCTGAACCACCCTTAGGATTAATCCCACATGGCCATGATATATAATCTTTTTATTATGCTGCTGGGTTTGGTTTGGTGGTATTTTTGTACCTTATATTCTGAGGATTACTGATCTATAGTTTTCTTTTTGCATGATGTTTTTGTCTAGCTTTGGTATCAGAGTAATATTAGCCTTACAGGATAGATGAAAAGTGTTCTTCAAGTTTTTGGAAGAGTTTGAGAAAGTTGTGTTAATTCTTCTTTAAATGTTTGGTAGAATTCACCAGTGGAGCTGTCAAGTCCTGAACTATTCTTTGTTAGGAGATTTTCTTATTACAAACTCAATCTCCTTACTTGCTATATGTTTATTTAGATATTCTATTTCATCTTAAGGAAGTATTGGTAATTTCTGTTTTTAGTAATTTTTCTATTGCATCTAGCTTACCTAATATTTTGGTGGCGTACACATAACAATTGGCAGTATTTTCTTATAATTCATTTTATTTCAGTAAGCTTACAGTAATACCCCTACACAAAATCAGCTGTGTTTTCTACACTATGAATTAACAGTCCAAAAAGGAAATTAAGAAAACAGTTCCACTGGCATGACAAGGAATAATTAGGAATAAATTTAACTGAAGAGGCACAAGACCTGTACACTGAAAACTGAGACACTGATAAAATAAAGACTGAAAAAAATGGAAATATACCCCATGTTCATGGATTGAAAGTTTTAATACTGTTATAATCCCCCAAAGTAACCTACGAATTCACTAATATCCTATCAAAATTCTTTTGAAAGAAAAGGAGATTTTTTTGCAGAAATAAAAATGCAGATCCTAAAAATAACATGGAATTGCAAGAAACCCCAAATAACCCAAACAACCTTCTGAAAGAACAAAGTTGAAGACTCATACTTCCCAATTTCAAAACTTACTATAAAGCTACAGTAATCAAAACAGTGTGGTACTGGTACAGGACAGACATACAGATTAAGGGAACAAAACTAGAAGTCCAGGAATAAACACATACTCCTATACTCAAAGGATTTTCAACAAAGATGCCAAGATCATCAAATGGAGAAAAAATATCTCATTAATAAATAGTGGTGAGACAACTGGATATCCAAGGCAAAAAAAAACAAAAAAAAAAACAAAAACAAAAACAAAAAAGAATCGAAGGTGGGCTTCTACTTACACCATATATAAAAGCTAACTCAAAATGGAAAAAAGACCTAAATATAAGAACTAAAACTCAAACTCATAGAAGTAAATCTCCGTGACTTGAGATTTGGCAGTCATTTCTTACATATGACATCAAAACCATGAGCAATAAAAGAAAAAATAGACTTTATCAAATTTTTAAAAATTTGTACAGATAAGTACACTATCAAGAGAATGAAAAGAAACTCCAGTATAGGAGAAAATATGTGTAAATTATATATCTGATAAGTATATATCTGATAAAAGCCTTGAATCATATATCTGATAAAGGTCTAATACATAGATCTCAAATACCTTATATATACCTAAGTGTGTGTGTATGCAGGGGAAGAAAGGAAGTGAGCACGGGGACAGGGGAGGGAAGTGGCAAAGAGAAAAAGAGTTGAAAGTCTAGTATCCAGAACTTTTATAACTCAATCACAAAAAGAAAATAACCCAATTAAAATATGGTCAAGGAACTTGGGTAGACCTTCTTACAAAGAAAAAATATAAATGGTCAACAAGCACAGAAAAAGACACTCAATATCATTAGACAATAGAGAAATGCAAATCAAAATCACAGTGAGATACCATTTCACACCCACTGGAATGACTATAATAAAAAAAGATCCTAACAAGGATGTCAAGAAATTGGAACCCTTACACACTGCTACTAAGAATGTAAATGGTATAGCCACTGTGGAAAACAGTTTGGCAGTTCCTCAAAAAGTTAAACATAGAATTACCATGGGACCTGGCAAGTCCACTCCCAGGTATATATCCAAGATAAATGATAATAGGTGTTCAAACACATACTTTCCACAAATATTCACAGCAACATTATTCATAACAGCCAAAAGGTTTACCCCAAATGCCCAACTGAG
Source organism: Vulpes vulpes (assembly GCF_048418805.1). Lineage (NCBI taxonomy): Eukaryota > Metazoa > Chordata > Mammalia > Carnivora > Canidae > Vulpes > Vulpes vulpes. Next base: position 43,055,260 of record NC_132792.1, on the reverse strand, counting down.
AGATAAACAAAATGTAACATATCCATACAAGAAAATATCATTTAGCCATAAAAAGGAATGAAAAATGAAATACTGATACATGCTACCCATGGATAAACCTTGAAAATCTTATGGTAAGTGAAAGGAGTCAGACACAAAAGGTCATATATAATTCCAATTAGAGGAGATATCCAGAATAAGTATGTCCATTAAGACAAAAAGTAGATCAGAGTTTGTCAGTGGCTGGACAGAGGGGAGAATGGAAAATGACTACTTAAGGGGTATGAGGTTCCTCTTGGGATTATAAAAATGTTCTGGAACTAAACAGTGGTGATGTTTGTACACTACTATACTAAAAACCACCAAATTATACATTTCAAAATAATTTACTTCAATTAAAAAAGGAGAAAGAAAGGGCACCTAGATGGCTAAGTCGGTTAGTCAGCCAGCTCTTGATTTAAACTTAGGTTATGGTCTCAGGGTTGTGAGATAGAGCCCCACATCAGGCTCCATGCTCAGTGCTCAGCACGGAGTCTACTTGAGATTCTTTCCTGCTTCCCTTCCCTTCCCTTCTGCTCCTCCCCTGGTGGAAGGAAGGAAGGAAGGAAGGAAGGAAGGAAGGAAGGAAGGAAGGAAGGAAGGGAGGAGAAGGAAGGAAAGAAAAGGAAGGAAGGGAGAGAGGGAGGAAATTAAATAAAAATTAAAAGGAGAAAGCAACCAAAGAACTGCAAAGGGGTATTCCATGATAATAGTAAAAGTACATTCCAGGACAACAGTACTGAAGAGTAAGCAGTCTATACTGGAAAAGGATCATGAAGGATTCTGAAAGAAAACCCTTCTCGGGGCGGCGGGGGGGGGGGGGGGGGGGGGGGAATACCAACTGATATATTTGTGCATAAGAAAAATATTATAGGTAAGTGTAACAGAGTTCTTGGAGCACTTAAGGAAAAAAGTTAACAGCCGTTACATAGAAAAACAACATGAACATTAGCTCCAAGAAAAATAATGGATTGTCTGGAACAGATATGCACCTGTTGGCTAAGCAACTGTATTTACATTGTCTTATAAAGAGTGGTAATGCTTTAACTGAAATTTGTGAAATAACTATATGGTAGAGAGGGAAGACAGAAGGATGAAGAAGTGAGGCAACTGACGTAGAAGACATAAATTCTCATTTTCCAAAATAGGCTGCCAATATAAAAAAATAAAGTTGGAAACAATTTAAACATTTTACTTAGAAATAGTTAAATACTAGAAGAAAAAGCCAATAGAGTACTTTCATGACTTTTAAATTATATAGACTGACAAAAATCTAGAAAATAAATTAATAAATAATTCTTATTTTATTTAAAACTAGCTGGTAGGAGAGACTACTGGTTATCCCCAAGAGCAGCAGTTTCCCCTTCTGTTTCAGCAACAGAATTAGCAGGCTACACAGCTAAAGATTACATTTTCCAGTCTGCTTCATACAGGATGACTAAGTTCTGGTCTATGAGTTATTAAGTGAAAGTGATATATGCTACTTACAGGTCATACTTTTAAGGAGAACTACCTCTCCCTTTTACGTCTTTCCTGATGGCTAGACAGGGAATATAGTGGCTGAAGGAAAGGCATTCATCTTGGGCAGAGATAGAAGCCATACATTAAAGATGGCAAAGTTGGGCAGCTCGGGTGGCTCAGCGGTTTAGCACCGCCTTCAGCCCAGGGCCTGGGCCTGGAGACCTGGGATTGAGTCGGTGTCAGGTTCCTTGCGTGGGGCCTGCTTCTCCCTCTGCCTGTGTCTCTGCCTCTCTCTCTCTCTCTGTCTCTCTCTCTGTCTCTCATGAATAAATAAATAAAATCTTTAAAAAATAAATAAAAATAATAAAGATGGCATAGCAATATGATTGAGTCCAGTAACATTTCACCAGAGCAGAATGAATACACCAGCCCAATTATGAGCTGTTATAGAATATACAGAAATAAAATTCTATCTTGTTCAAGCCTTGTTGTTATGGTTTCTTCTCTAAAGCAGTCATATTTACCTATAGCATTTCTAATATAGATAGAAATCAACCAAAAGAATATAATAAAATTTATGTACATAAGGTTTGCAACTAAGCAATTATTAAATAGGAATGCTAAGATTCCCTTATGAAATTTAGGAATTATGGTAAAAAAATGTACCTTTTTTAACTGGAGACTGATGTTGCTGTTGTTCATTATGACCTTGAGCAAAGGCTTGCATTCCATTCGTCTTACACTATTAAAAGAAAAAAATATATACTTTTTAACTGGCTTAAAAATTTTATATAACTTTTTTTTTATCATCCAAAACTATTTTCCTAATCAATCAAAGTATTAGTCAAGACATATTTCTGGACTAAAGGACAAGCAATCTTGTAAGAGAATGCTTATTAAAAATAAGCAAAAGAAAAAAATCTTTCAAAATATATTCACCTGTATCTTTAACTATTTTGTCATGATTTTTTTTTAACTAACTCCCCTTCTGATTCCATGCTCACTGAGAAGTACCCTGATTACAATTTAATCTCCCTAGTGCATTTAATAAACTACTGGAACCAATAAGAAAATATCATAGGCACATGACAGTAAGATTTCTCATGATAAAATAATGCGTTCTCTGATTTTATAAATCAGTTTCACAAATTTGGTCAATGCAATCTATCCTTAAGATAATCCCTTACGCTGACAAAAATCAGTTTGCAAATAGTCAGCCATACTCTGAACCATGGTAATTCATTAAGGTAGGTTTCTCTGAAGATATCTATCCTGAAAAATAAACATCTCTGCTCTATCAATCACGGTAGTAACAAGTTATAGCTCATTCCTTAAACATTTGCAAATTCTACCACGGCAACTCTGCATGAAGTTAGAAAGATTAATTATCTAACCCTATGACACAATGAAGAGTAATGAGATAACTCTATAATACTGAATCATCAAAATAAGTTATCAGAAAAACATTAAATTTTAGCAAAATTTTTATTTTTAAGTAGAGATAGAAAAATATGAAAATGCCAAAGATCTTCATTGTCCAAAGTTTTTCTTCCCATTAGATTTAATAAACAATGATATTAACTATAGAGTCCCTTCTAAAAAATTTTAAATTTAAAAATTTAAAGTGTGCAAAGGCACACTTCACTGACACTAAAATGCAAGACCTCAAATCAAACTCAAAAGTAAATTATAATCTGAAAAAAACATTAAGAAATAATCTATTGGGATCCCTGGGTGGCGCAGCGGTTTGGCGCCTGCCTTTGGCCCAGGGCGCGATCCTGGAGACCCGGGATGGAATCCCACGTCGGGCTCCCGGTACATGGAGCCTGCTTCTCCCTCTGCCTGTGTCTCTGCCCCTCTCTCTCTCTCTCTCTGACTATCATAAATAAAAAAAAGAAATAATCTACTTTGGGATCCCTGGGTGGCTCAGCAGTTTAGCGCCTGCCTTTGCCCCGGAGTGTGATCCTGGAGTCCCGGGATCGAATCCCACATCGGGCTCCCTGTGTGGAGCCTGCTTCTCCCTCTGCCTGGGTCTCTGCCTCTCTCTCTCTCTGTGTCACTCATGTATAAATAGTATCTTTAGAAAAAAAAAAAGAAATAATCTATTTTTAAAATAGTATCTAGGGGTACCCAGGTGGCTCAGCAGGTTAAGCATCCGCCTTTGGCTCAGGTCACGATCCCAGGGTCCTGGGATTGAGCCCTGCATTGGGGTCCCTGCTGAGAAGGGAGCCTGCTTCTCCCTCTCCCCCTACTCATGCTCTCTCTTGCTATCTCTCTCAAATAAATAAATAAATAAATAAATAAATAAATAAATAAATAAATAAATAAACAAACAAACAAACAAATAAGATCTTTAAAAAAATAGTATCCAAAAGAAGAAAATACGTAGGAATAAATTTAACCAAGGTGGTGAAATAGTTGCACATGGAAAACATTAAGATACTAAAGAAATTAAAGATGGCATAAAACTAGACAATATTCTATGTTCATAGATTGAAAGAATACTGTTAAAATGTCCTTAACTATCTACAATGATCTACAGATTCAATGCAATCCCTTCAAAATTCAAATAGTATTTTTTTATAGCTAAAGCCATTCTAAAATTCATATGGAAAAACCCTAAAACACCATAAGCAGTCAAAGTAATCTTGAGTAAGAACAAAGCTGTATCCATCACACTTCCTGATTTTAAACTATGTTAGAAAGCTAAATAATCAAAACATTACAATACCTGCATAAAAAAACAAACAATGGGACACCTGGCTTGATCTTGGGGTTGTGAATTTGAGCCCCATGTTGGGTATAGAGATTACTTAAAAATAAAATCTTTTTTTTTAAAAGAAGACACAACCTAGAAATAGACCCACAGATATATTCAACTAATCTCTGACAAGGGAACCAAGAATACACAATGGAGAAGGGATAGTCTCTTCTAAAAATAGTACTGGGAAAATTGGATATTCAAATACAAAAGAATGAAATTGGATCCTTAGCTTATACACAGAAAATAAACTGAAAATAGATCAAAACCAAATATAAGACCATAAAAAAAACCATCAAAGAAAACATATGGAAAATGCTCAACACTGGTCTTGGAAATGATTTTTGGGGTATGACATCACAAGCACAAGCAACAAAAATAAAAAATAAGTAAATGGGACTACATCAAACTAAAACAGTACAGCAAAAGGAGCAAACTACAAAATGAAACAGCAACCTACTGAATGGGAGAAAATATTTGCCAATCATACTTCTAATAAGGGGTTAGTATCCAAAATATCAAGGTCTCATATAACACAATAGCAAAATAAAAATAATAATCTGATTTACGAATAGGCAGAGGACTTGAATAAACATTTTTCCAAAGAAAACATACAAATGGCCAAGTGGTACATGAAAAGATGCTCAACATTGCTAAATCATCAGGGCAATGCAAATCAAAATGACAGTGAGATATCCCTCACACCTATTAGGAAGGCTATTACCAAAAAGACAAGATAATTGTTGGCAAAAATGGGGGAGGGGGAGGAATTCTTGTACAATGTTGGTAGGAATGAAGATTGGTTCAGCCATTTTGGAAAACAGTATGGAAGTTCCTCAAAAAATTAAAAGTAGAACTACCAAAAGATCCAGCAATCCCAGTTCTGGGTATATATCCAAAGGAAATGAAATCACTGTCTTGAAGACTGTACATTCCCATGTTCATCCACTGGAGTATTATTCACAATAGCCAAGATAAGGAAATAACTTACATATCCATCAACAGATGAATGGATAAGCAAAATGTGATAGAGATAGATGAAAAATTTACAAATAGAATATTATTCAACCATAAAAAAAGAAAATCCTGCCATATGTTACAACATGGATGAACCTGGAAAACATTATACTAAGTGAAATAAACTAGACACAAAGACAAATATTGTATGATCTCATTTATATATGAAATGTTAAAAAATCAAACTCACAGAATTAGAAAATAGAATGGTGAGTACCAGGGGCTAAGAATAGTGGAAATGGGGAGATGCTGGTCAAAGAATACAAATTTTCAATTACAAAATAAATAAGTTCTGGAGATCTACTGCACAGCATGGTGATTATAAATAATATTGTACTATATACTTGAAATGTGCTAAGATCTTAAGTGCCCTCCCAATCCCCCACAAATTTGCTAACTATGTGAAGTGATGAATGTGTTAATTAATTGTTATAATCATATCACAATGTATATATGCATAAATGATCAAGTTATATACTTTTATTAAAAAATCATGTTGTATAGCCTAACTATATTCAATTTTTATCAATTATACCTCAAGAAATCTGGAAAAAATTGTACGTCATTTCAGCATATATTAGCAAAAATATATAATAATATATAAATATATAAAAATACTGATTATTTCAAATCTTTCATAGCATGTAAGAAAGTACATCTACCAAAATTTTATAATTTTTTCAATTATAGTCTTATAATAAAATCATATATAATCTTACAAATTTAACAATCTTATATAATCTAATTAATAAAGCTGGAGAATTCTATAATAAAGATATGCAGAAAGTGTGATGGAAAGAATGAGCAAGAATATCAAACTTGGCTTAAAAACGTCAGGAAAGGCTTTACATGATGCATAACACTCAGAGGATCAGTAGTAGCTACGCTGGCTTGACTAGTAAAAAATGAATGTTTATGGAAGAAAAGAGCAGCTTTGTGTTGGGATGCATGGGGTAATACAGCTAGTTTAGGAAATGGAAAATCAAATAGGCTTAAATAAAACAAAAGAAACAGTAGGTCTTTTTTTTCCAAGTCAAGGTTCTTTGCAATTTATGGTACAATACCCAATAATCTATTTAGCTTTTTCATATTTATAGCAAAACTGTTCCCAGCTCCTGTCACTCATCTTAAACAACTGTACACGAAAAAAAAAAAAACTGTACACGACTGAGACAACAAAGGAGAATTAGAGGTTAAATGCATATCAAACTCTACTCCTAGAACAAAAGTTCAACAGGAAAAAAACTAACTCATTTAGAGTTAATTTCTGTAGTATAAAATAGCTCCTACAAATAATAATAATAATAATAATAATAATAATAATAATAATAATAATAAAGCCTATAAAAAAGAATGGGCAAAGGCCGGGAACTGGTAATACAGATGAAAGAAAATTCAAATCACTGTTTTGTTTTTTTTTTAAGATTTTATTATTTTAGAGAGAGACAGAGCATGAGTCAAGGGGGAAGTGGAGGGAGGGAGGGAGAGAGGGGGGAAAGAATCTCAAGCCAACTCTGTGTTAAGAGCACAGTCCAACATGGGGCCCAATCTCAGGACACTGAGATCATAATCTGAGTTGAAACCAAGAGTCAGATCCTTAACCAACTGAGCCACCCAACCACCTCAAATTACTCATAAATAAATGAAAGATGGCTATAAAATCTTGACATTTGTCCCAACAACAGGTAAATTCTTTATCTCCTCCCCTGGAATCTGAGCAAGTTCTGTGACTGCTGAAACAGATCTAATACAGTAGATATGACACTCTGCTGATTTCCAGGCTTTAAGAGTCTTCCACTTCTTATCTTTTAGAACTTTAGCCATGGAACCCAAACATGGTGTTGTGAAAAGCCCAAGACACTTGGAAAGGCCATTTGTGTTCCTCCCATTACACTGAAGCAGGTGAACCCTAAGCCAAATACCCAGCATCAACTGCCAGCCATGTAAGTAAGCCATTTGCCATCCAGTCAAGACTTTAAATGACTCCGATCCTAGATGCTACCTGATTGTAGGCACATTACTGAACTTAGAAAAAGGTCCCTGACACCAGTCATCCACAGAGCTATGAAAGATAAGAAGCTATTTTTCAAGTCAAAGTTTTAAAGAATTTTTTATGAGGTAATAATAAAAAACAGAGGTTAAAAGAAGTTATTCAAACATAGGGAAGGTAATACCAGAGAGAAACATGGATTTATACAAAGAAATTAAGAGCACTGGAAATGGAATAAATGAAGGTGAAGTAAAACTCATTCTTTTACTTAAGTTATTTTAAAAGATAACACTGGAAATCAAAAATAACAGCAATGCATTATGTATTTATAGTACAAGCTACAGTAAAGTTATTCCCATAATAGAACGTGTTATGGAACATGAATGGGAAGTAAAAGTCTACAAAAAAAAAAAAACTATCAGATCTAATAAGTGAATTTAATGAGATCAATATACAAAAACCAATACTATTTCTGTATCCTACCAACCAGCATGTAGAATTTGAAATTTACAAAAAAATACCAATTATAATAGTACCAAAAAATATGAAATGCTTATAATAAATTTGACAAAAGATCTTCGAGACCCCATTCTAGAAAATACAAAAAAAAGGAAATATGTGCTCACGAATCAGAAGACTCAATATTGTTAAGATGTTAATTCTTCTCAAATTAATCCTTACACTCAATCAAAATTGTAGACTTTTTTTTGCAGAAATTGGCAAGCTCATTTAAAACTTATATGGAAATGCAAACAGCTAAATAGCTGAGACAAATTTGAAAAAGACTGTAGTGAACTTCACTATCTTATATCAAGACTTATCATAAACCTACAGCAGTCTGTAAAATGTGATCTTGACAAAAAGATGGACATACAGAAGACCTATGTACAGTTGGTGACTTTCGTTAACAATACTGTATTATATAACTGAAAGTTAAGAGAATAAATTTTTTAAAGATTTTATTTATTCATAAAAGAGAGAGGGGGTGGGCAGCAGTGAGACAGGCAGAGGAAGAAGCAGGCTCCCTGCAGGGAGACCGATGTGGGCCTTGATCCCAGGACCACAGGATCACACCCTGAGCTGAAGGCAGATGCTCAACCACTAAGCCACCCACGCGTCCCTCTAAGAGAATAAACCTTAAATGTTCTCACCATAACAACAGAGTAATTATGTGAAATGAAGAATATTTTAACTAAATTCATTGTGGCAAGCATTTTGCAACATATAAATGTATCAAATGATCTTACTGTATATCTTAAGCTTAGTTACATGTCAATTATATCTCAATAGTTGGCGTAAAAGACATATAAATCAATAAAGCATAATAAAGTTTAGAAATAAACTCACACATGTATACTGATTTTCAGTACTCTCACAATTCAGTGAACCCAAACAACCCAAAATCAAAAACCCAAATAAGGCAAACAACCCAAATATCAAAAATATGCAAAATATTTGGACACTTCACCAAAGAAAAAAGAAAAATACAAATGGAACAGAAGCTCATGATAAGATGCTCAATCTCATTAATCACTATGAAAATGCAAATTTAAGATACAATTAGATACTAACACATACTACAATGGCTAAAATTTGTAGGCTATGAAGCAACTGGAACTGGCACATACTACTGGTGGGACTATAAGATAGTACAATCACGATAGAAAACATTTTGACAGTTTCTTATAAAGCTAAACAAACTTCTCATAAAACCCATAAATTCCATTCCTGTGTATTTGTGTGTATGTCCACACACAAATTTGAACACAATCGTCCAGAGCAACATTATTCATAATATCCAAAACCTAGATACAAGTCAATGTTTACCACCTGATGAATAAGCAAACTGTCCTATAGTCATAGAGCAGAATACTGTTTCACATTAAAAAGAAACCAACTAAAAAAAAGAAAAAGAAGAACCCAACTACTGATATATACATAACACAAAAGAATCTTAAAAACATTATGCTGAGCAAAAAAAAAATCCAACACCAAATGATATATATGTATGATTTCATTTACATGACATTCTAAAATTGTCAAAACTAATTTACAATTAAAGAAAGCAGATCAGTGGATGCCTGGAGGAGGAAGGAGCAGTAGGGATTAGTGGAAGAGGGGATGATGAATGACTACAAAGGGACATAAGGGCACTTAAAGGGAAGATAAAAATGTATCTTAATTGTGGGGTCAGTTATATAGGGTATATATTTGTCAAACTCATTGAACAAATGGGTTCATTTCACTGTAAATTATACCTTAATGAAGTTGTTTTAAAAACTACACAGCAAAAAGTATCTATCATATATGTGGCATTTCTGACATAGGTTCTAGTAGTTTTTCCATTATAACTTAAGCAGCAGACATTTTAAGTTTAGAAGTAAATTTAATTAAATGATTTGGTTTTCTTCTATAAAATTTGCAATATTAAATATACTCCTTTTTTTACGCATAAAGTTTTTTGAACAAGGTCGATGTTTCCAAAAAGAGTTATAAACATTACTATTATATTAGTTAGGGATATGCTAGCTGCTAGAATAAAACAAAACATTAGAGACTTCTAAAAAATTAATATAAAGAGTAATTAAGATACCACCGTACTGACATAGAGAGATGCAAATAGGTCAATGGAACAGGATAAAGAGCCCAGAAAAAGACCCTATACATATGAAAACTTATTATATAATAAAGATGTCATAAATCTATATGGAAATAATAGATTATTCAATGAATTATACTTGACGACTGGTCATACATGAAAACAATTAGATTTCTATCTCGTATCATACAAAAAAATCAATTTCAGGTAGACTATACCTGAACATGTATGTAGGAAAATACCTTTTGATATCAGGGATGGGAAGACCTCACAAACAATGACACAAAAAGTGAAATCATAAAGAAATCGTAATATGACTATATTAAGATTTAAAACTTCTGAACAAAAACATCATAAAAAAGAAACAATTTTCTCATAGACTATATTCCCAGGAAATAATTTATTTGTTCTGCATACAAAAAAGAGAATTAAAATCCAAAATATAGCTTAAAGGCATATAAACCAAAAATAAAAACACAACCTAAGAAAAATGGGCAAATGATATGAATTGGCAATTCAGAAAAAGGGAAAATCCAAATGGAAAATTAAGCATATGAAAAGATGCTTCACATCACAAATAATAGAAAATTAAAAATTAAAACCAACAAAAATATATAATTTCTCAGGGGCACCTAGGTGGTTCAGTCAGTTCAGCGTCTGCCTTCGGCTCAGGTCATGATCTCAGGGTCCTGGGATCAAGCCCCGTGGTCCTCTGCCCCTCCCCCAACTCATGTGCACACTTTCTCTCAAATAAGTAAAAATCTTTTTTTTTTTAAAAAGAAAAGCACATATAAAGCCCCGTGGTCCTCTGCCCCTCCCCCAACTCATGTGCACACTTTCAAATAAGTAAAAATCTTTAAAAAAAAAAAAAAAAGATTTCTTATCCATTAAACAAGACAAAATATTGAAGTCTGATGATAACAAAGTAAGGATGTAGAAAAATCAGACCTCTCCTACATTGCTCACGCAAATCACTTTGGAGAGTAACTTAGCAGTAAATAAGAACAGTGAAGATAAGATTACCTGTTAACAGTACTTCTACTTCAGTTTTATAAAGCAGAGAACCTCTCAAATAGTATAAAATATAACATATGAATGGATGTTCACTAGAGATTTTATTATAAAATACAAACAAGTGCCAAGCCCACCAACAAGAAATGGAATAAAAAATATAGCATATTAATAAAGAGATTTTTTGTATTTGCACATATAGAACAGCTTTATTCATTTTAATAGTTGCCTCACATTCTATTTATTATGAATAACTTATGCTATAAAAAGCACATGCATAATCTTTTGCTGGAAGTATCTGGTGAGATACTGATACAATGGTTACTTCTGATTAGAGGAAATTGGTGACTAGGGTATAGAGACTACAGGGAAATTTTTCACTAAATGCCATTTCGTATGTTTTCAATTTTAAACTTTGATTATTTTACATAGTCAAAAATTATATTAGAAATTTTAAAATATAAACCTATGCAAAAAGAATGGCATAAACACATGTGGGTATAATACTATTTATATAAAACTGTAAGACAGGTAAAACAATTCTATTTGTTGTAGCAAAAGTATTAATACATTCACGGAAACAATAACAAATTGAAAATAATTTGGAGGAAGGTACGGAGGATGGCGAGAAGAAAGTGAGATGGGGGAGGAGGCACGGTCCATAGGTACAGAGAGGAGAACTGCTGCGTGTGTGAAGGGAACACTTACTACATACCAGACACATGCTAAGACTTTGGGAGCATGAGCTCACTGCTGCCTCCACCTCACACTGACCTGTGAGAAAGATAGTGTTAGCCCCATTTTCAGGCGAGAAAACTGAGGCTCTGAGAAGTGAAAGAAATCACTCATGTAAGGTCACAGGGCTGAGAAGTGGCTCATCTTCCTACCAGAGCGTTGGCAGGGGGCGTGTGTCCCCGAGGCCAGACACTCTCTCTCTGGGCCCATCTCTGCGGCAAGCCCTACCACATGCATTTAACACAACACTTGCGGATGGCAGGATCCCATCGCAAAGAGCACTATTCTCATATACCCACAAAGGGAGAAGATGAGGGTGAGAAGAAAATGGGATAGTGGAGCGAGAAGTAGGGGTTTTGAAATGTATCTGTTACGTTTCTTCTTTAACATTTTTCAGCAGGGGAGAGGCAGAGGGAAAGGAAGAGAGAGAATTTTATCTCACACCCCTGAGATGGTGACCTGTGCCAATATCAAGAGTTGGATGCTTAAGCAACTGAGCCACCCAGGAGCCCCTCTCTTTAACATTTTCTAAAACAAATATAGAAAAATGTTTGGATTTGAAAATGCTGGGCAACATGTGTACTTTTATTTAATATGTTCTTGAAATATATCATAACTTTTTAAAAAGCATATAAAGTACCTAGCACAGTACCTGGCACAAAATACCCATCTAACAAATGTTACCTTCCAGTCTGCAATGCTTCATTTTATTATAATTTCTAGGACTTACTCTGCTAACTCCACTTTGTAAGCATTGAGTGTTGCATGAATATTCATTTTGAAAGTTGAAAGGGAACACTGCTCCTGTTAGGATGGAAAGAAAGAAAACTACTTTAAATACCCATAACTTCAATAAATGATACATCACCACTCAAAAACCTTAAGTATCCAGAATATTCTAGGTGTTGTTTTTTTAACTGTATTCTGATAGCCCATTTACTTAAATATTTATTAAACACCATGAAATGTCAGCCACTGTGTTAGGGGATGGGTATATAAGCGTGAAAAGAGTTCATGGCCTATTTTAAATGACAAACTCACAAACAATCACTATAATAAAAACAAATACATTATATGAGAGGTACAGAGAAGATCCCAGGGGAGAACAGACTGGGCTTTGTGATACAGAGGAAAGCTTTGCAAAGGGAAATAATTCTGGGGCGCCTGGGTGGCTCGTTGGTTCAGTGTCCAACTCTTGGTTTCAGCTCAGGTCATGATCTTAGGGTACACACAATCAGTGCGGAGTCTGCTGGAGATTCTCTCCTTCTGCCCCTCCCTGTACTCAAGCCCTGCTCATGCTTGGTTTCTCTCTCTCTCTCTCCCTCTCTCAAATAAATCTTAAAAAAAAAAAAAAGGAAATAATTCTATCTGGGTCTTGAAGAAAAAGTAGGATTCTCTGGGGATGTGAGCTAGCCAGGGAGTACAGAAGTATATTGAAAAAGGCAAAAGTTAATTTCTGATTTACTAAACTTCTCTACCTAATACAACTATTCTCTCTGGATCTTAAGAGTATATAATTAAATAAGAGATGGGCCTACCACCTTTTACCCCTATACCACACTTGGGAGGAAACAATTAATAAGAAACTGAATCTGTACAGATGAGGGAGCGAGGGGTGTTGTAAAAAGGCTGGTCACTGAAAGTAGCTGCTGCCAATAGCTTTACACCCTTCCCTTTAGGAGAAAATCTGAGACTTGACCCAAAAACAACCGCTCCTTCAGCACAGCAGGAGATGGCATCAACGCTGCTAAAACTATGGTCTAGAAGATCCCTCCATTTCATTTGTCTGTCCTAAGTTACAGCCATCTTCAGAGGAAACATGACCCAAGCAGAGACAATCTTCCTTGTAAGAACCAAGGATGGGAGAACAAATTGAAGATTGAGGAACTGGTACCATTTCTATCTTTCCTGCTTCATGTTTGCACCTAAAGTAGCCAGTTATTCAGCTGAACTCATGGACTAGAGTATTTTAATAAGATGGTAAGAAATATGCACTTAGATATTTATTAATATTTAGAAGATACACACACACACACACACACACACACACACAAAAGCCATTCTGGGGACACCTGAGTGGCTCAGTGGTTTAGCACCTGCCTTTGGCTCATGTCGTGATCCCAGGGCCCTGGGATCAAATCCCGCATCAGGCTCCCCACAGACAGCCTGCTTCTCCCTCTGCCCGTGTCTCTGCCTCTCTCTCTCTATTCTCTCATGAATAAATAAATAAAATCTTTTTGGAAAAAAAAAATACAGAAGCCATTCTGGCAATAGCAAAAAAAAAAAAAACCCAGAAGGTTAATAATCCAATTTAGGAAAAAGTATTTCAAGAATTTGTCCAAAATACTAGTTTTATAGGCAAAAGAGAAATTTTTAATTTTAGAAATTTTTGTTTAGATTTCTTGAAAAATGAGACTATATGCCCCAGCTCAAGCACAGCCCTAATCCGTAACCGCAGTTTTGTTTGTAATCATTCTCATTCATTTATATGCCATTAGGAATTTTAGAGGCTAATTCTCTCTCCAGAATGCTCCACCGTGATCATAATCACAGGGCACAATTTGTATTGAGAGTATCATTCTAAGCTGAAGCCAGTTAACCATGAAAACGAGGCATGAAAAAAAGATACCCAAAGTTGTTCTCAGGCAAGAGCTATTCTTCCTACCTTTGTTAGTCTGGTAGACTATGGACACATAGACTATTAAAAGTCTTTTTCTTTGGTCTTTAAATTCTTCCAACAAACAAGATCATTAATTTTTGTATATTATTTAGCCTTTCAAATACTACTTAGCCACTAAACAATGAATACTAAAAGGTGTGTACCCTAGATTACTCACCAGGGGGAGAAGTCAGATGACGAACAGGTCTTGCGGGTTGAAGCGGTTTACCAATCAATTTTTTGGTTTCCATTATCACAAAGACCTTGAGGTTCCATACTTCAGGAAGGAAAAATACATTTTATCTTTTCAACAAGATAAACAAGATGCTTTTATATGCACGCGCACACACACAGCATTCATTTGAAGATATCTATTTCATAAGGTAAGTTGGAAAACAGGATCACAAACCTTTAATTTGTTAACAACCTTAGATACTTTTATAGTATCTGTCACAATGGAACAGTCCCTCTTTTAATACATTTTCCTCCCACAACTTCCCTGACTTTTCTTTTGGTTTGTTTCCTATTTCCTTGACTACCTTCTAATTTCCTTGACTTATTTCTCTTGTTTTCTCCAATTAAATTTAGGAATTCTTCTAAATTTGGCTTTGATCCTCTTCCCTGACCTCATTTTTCTCATGATTTCAACTACTTATCTACATGATAAATACACCCTAATTTATACATTTAGCACCTACCTCTCCTTTAAATTCCAATTCTATTTTTTAAGATATTTATATCTTATCACAGACACCTCAAATTCAATATATCCAATATTGAATCCATCACTTTGACTCCAAAGATGTTCCTCCTCTGGTATTCCTTAGTCTTCAACTCCCTCAGACCACCTTTGGTTAAATAAGATCTAAATAAGGGCCTTCACACCGTAAGTAGGCTCTAATTCCTGCCCATTCTATTTCCAAAATATTTCTCAAATCTATTTTCTTCTTTCTTACCACTACTTTTAGTTGCATAGTAGCTCTGAATTCATCTCCCTTATCACTAAGTCTGATTTAAATACTCTCTTCCCTCTCTATGTTCAAGGGACACAGTGAGTATGCCTACATCATGGTATCAGAGAACATTGTACTATTCTATAATGACTGATTTCTTTGTCTTTCATACTTAGCAAAAGTGAGGAGCAGATTCTTTAAGTGAGAAATAATATTTTCATTCACCCTCTTGCCCTGGCAACTAACACAGTCCCTGGACTGGATCCAAAGTAGGTAAAACACAAGCATTTGCTGAACCAATAGGTGACTATAACCTCTTTTTCTCCAAACTATGATCCTTTTACACACACACCTGCTTTAAAAACTTCAGTTCCTCATCACGTCCTGGATTATTCACAATAGAAACAGGAGCCAACATCCATGTATCATGCAGAGTAAAGCATTTACCTAAGTTACATTATTTGAGATTCAGAACAACTCTATCAATTAGGCACAATTAAGAGTTCAGGTCTCAGGTTGGCCCACATGGGTTCGTATTATGGCTCCAATACCTAGTTATATAACTATGGAAAATTATAGCCTCTCTCCTAAGGTGTGATGTGAAGATTAAATAAGATATATGTATAAAAATTAGCACAATGCCTGGTACATAGTAAGAGCTTCATAAATGTTAGCTTCATCATTTTTTATAATCCTAATTTTACAGATAAGGCTAGAGAAATTAGGTATCTTGTCCAAGGTCCTGAGTCTAGGAAGTGATGGGATGCCCATGTTCATGCTTCTGGCCAACAAGAGTCAAGAATCTTGCCCAATCTCTTTCCACCGCATACCCAAGCAGAACTGAACAGGTTCTGGTTAAGGACTCTTATGTGTTCACAAAACACCCGTGCATCTATCCTCTTCCAATGTGATACTTATTGCATTAGTTGCAATTACCTATCGTTTGAACATTAAATTACAGTTCTCTCACCCAGGTATATCTCCAGCGTCTAGCACAGTGGTGGGTGTTTAATAAATTATTGAATTCATAAATGTTATTTGTTTCACCATATATTTATACATCCTGCAGTTCCTTCACTCTCCCTGCTGCTCTTCTCCCAAAATGCTATTCATCCTTCAAGACCAAGGTCAAGTTCCTGTCATTCCTTTGGAAAAAATATCTTTATGTCTCAACAGTAATGTTAAGCAAAGTAGTTCACCTGATGCTTTCTAGTTCCTCATGGATAGTTGACAATAAAATAATAATAATTTATCTTTTTATATTTCTTCTTCCACTAGCTCCTACAGTATTTTATTTGTTAATTATTTTAAGATGTATCAGAGTAAATCTATTATATGCCTGTTTGATTAGACTGAGTTAGTTGGGACTAAAACACTAGATCTTATTTATCTTTGTATCCTAGTACCTGCAACATAACTAGTGTTACTAAATAAATATATAAATTTAAATACTTCCTAAGTATAACCAAAACCCTCTGATGCCTGAATAGGACACAGCTTTCCAAATTATGATGCCTATTAAGACAAAGCCTAAAGTAAAATTCCACTTGACTTTGTTCTTCTAGAAACAATAGTAAGCATATGATTTTAAGCAAATCATTATCCTAAATGACTGTTTCCGTAAGTATATAATTGGGCTAATAACATGCTTTCATCTATTTAAAAAATGCCTCTGGATATAATTCAAATGTTAAAAATCATAAATCTATAAGCAACCTCTCAAAGTTAGTGCTGATAACTAAGCACAAAGTATTTACTTTTTCCTAAAGTTTGGAGATAAGCCAGCCAGCATTCCAAATTAATATCTATCAAGTTTTTGTAATGTGTCTCTTGACTGGTATTTCAACATGGCTACTAACAACCTTCTAAACAAAACTAATAATGTCTGTAATCGTTGGCAATATAACTTTGATATAATAAGAGTCAAAAAAGTTGTAAGTAGGGACACCTGGGTGGCTCAGCAGTTTGGCACCTGCCTTCAGCCCAGGGCATGATCCTGGAGACTCCGGATTGAGTCCCGCGTTGGGTTCCCTGCGTGGAGCCTGCTTCTCTCTCTCTCTGCCTGTGTCTCTGCCTCTATCTCTCATGAATAAATAAATTTAAAAATATATATATTTTTAAAAGTTGTAAGTATATAAGCAAAAAATATACTTCAGACAAATATTGAACATTTTCTATGTGGAGAGAAAAATTTTAAATAACAACCAAAAAGACGTTATAATTAGAACCCTAATACTAGAATGTAGGAACTTTCCATCCTGTTTCCCATAGGAAACTAATGAATCAGAATACAATAGAGTACTTTGGCACATACTTTCTTGTTTTTCATTGCTCAGCTGAAATTGAGTTGAGAGGTTGTAAAGTCCTTTCCAGTTGCTGAGCATGGCAAATCCACAGTATTCAAACTAGGGATTTTCAAGAGTTTGGGAGTTACAGAACTATTATATGATTTTGCAACACAAGAACATAAACAAAAAATAAAAGATCTTTTAGTATCAGCCACTCTTTCAATTTATAGTAGGAAAACTAAGCAAGAACTCCAGATATATAAATTCACATCATCAGTTAATGAGAAAATATAATGCCATATAGTATTCCATTTAATATTTTTTAAATGAATTATTCCTGCACAGAGACACTGATATTATAGGGATTAAGGTGGAAAGCACCAGTATACAACAGCATCATGTTAGTGTTATTTACAAAAAAGCCAAGTATTTACAGTATTTATTATTGTAAAACTGATCCATAGGATCATAATCTATGAAGGACAGGACTCCACAAACCAAAGCCTAATTTTCAGTTTATGTAAAAAATAATAGTTAACTGAACTAAAAAATCATTATATAAAATCATTTTAACCTTAAACTCTTAATACCTCACTCACCCCACATAGAGCTCCAAAAGTTTCCTTTGAAGCTACTAGTACAACCTAGGGTAGGCGTTTTGGTATCAACTGTTACAAAGGACAACACTTGCAAAAGAAAAAGAATCCACTTACAACACTGGATAACAAGTAGGGGCCAATCATGGAGTTGTCTTTTAAATTATTAATATACAGTCTTTTCATAGAGTTTTTAAAAAACATTTTGATCCACTGTCTCAAAAATTTCATATTAATATATGCTGAGTAATAACTATGGAACAAAGGTTTTATTCCAAGTTTACACATATTTAACAAATCATCTTAAAAGGCCACTGCTATGAATAAAATATTGGTCCACATGTCAGGAAGCTTTAGTTGTTATTTTACATCTAGCAATACTTAACTACACCTTAGGTTCTTTTTCTGCTTAAAAAAAATCATATGAATGCTAAGGACCAACCAATTCTGAAATTATAAATTATCCTAGAATTTTCTAAAATGCAGTACAATGGGATAATAAGCACAGATACTGACCATGTGGGACATAATCTTACTGAGCAATATATACTATTCTTTTTTAACTCAAACTCCCATTTCTGAGGTCCTATTACATGCTAAATTCTTTACAGATATTTCACTTAATTTTGAGCCATACATTAACTGTCGTAGGAAATCTATTAGTTCCATACCTTAGTTACCTCTAAGATGTGAAACCTAACGCTCGGAAAGATGGTATTCTCAAGCTCACATAATATGTATTTGGTAAAAATGAAGATTTAACTATAAAGTTCACGCTCTTGTCTCTAAACCTGCATGTTTGGTAAGTAAAAGAAAGACATCTCTCTAGTATTCCATGTGGACATTGCTTATTGGATTTCTTTAAATGAATTATGAGAAGGGACATTTACATATAAGGCATTGCTGAATAAACTGTTATGTACTAATAATTTCCATTCCCTCAATCTATCATTTTTCTTAGAATGCTAAATAAATTATGCTTTCTTCATTCTGTAGACCTGGCACCGTGTCTTACTTATCATAGGTCACAACATAAGAAACATACCATGTATTTAGAAACCAGATACTATACTTAAAATTTCCAACCTCAATTCTAAATTTCTTTATAAAGTGTTGATGGTTCTGCTGCAATTAAGAAATAAGATCGGGGTGCCTGGGTGTCTCAGTCGGTTAAAGCATCCAGCTCTAGATTTTAGCTCCCAGTCAGATCTCAGGGTCCTGGGATCAGCCTTGCCAGGTTCTGTACTCAGAAGGGAGTCTGCTGGAGATCTCTCTCCCTATCCCTCGCCCCTGCCCCCACGTACTCTGTCTCCCTCCCTCCCTCTCTCTCTAAAATAAATAATTTTTTTAAAAAACAAGATCATATAGATGAATGGATAAAGACATGATACATAGATATACCTACACACACATACATAGAGGTACAGTGGAATATTATTCAGCCATAAAAAAAGAATGAAATCCTGCCACTTGCAACAACATGGATGGATCTGGAATATAATACTAAGTGAAATAAGCTAGTCAGAGAAAGACAAATTTCACTCATGTGTGAAATTTAAGAAACAAAGGAACAAAGAAAAACAAAGACAAACCACACACACACACACACAGACTCCTAACCATAGACAATAAACAGATGGATACCAGCGGGGAGGTGAATGAAGGAGGTGAGGGAAAGAGGTGAAGGGGGTTAAGAGCACGCTTACCTTGATGAGCAATGAGTACTTTATGCAATTGCTCATTCACTATATTATTATACACCTGAAACTGATACAACACTGCATGTTAACTACCCTGGAATCGAAAAGAAGCGAGATCATATACAATTAAATAATCTGAGAAGTGAAAAGACCAAGCTTTCATCTACCTCATGTATATTTCCCATATGATAATCAGATAGGATTTAATCTCAATTTTCAACTTCAAAATATTAATCATGCAAAGTTAGGATCCCTCGAAACCAAATGCTGCTTGAAAGTAAACAGCACATACTGAGAAACTGACAGAAGTAATATAAAGGAAATACAGGGAGTAAAAGACAAACCAATTATAACATAGATGATAAAAGATATTTTTTTAAGATTTTTTTTTAATTTGAGAGAGAACATGAGGGGGGGCTGGGAGCAGAGAGAGAGGGAGAAGCCGACTCCCCGCCTGACTCCAGGCCCCATATGACAACCCGAAGGGAAAGCCGATGCTTAGCCCTCTGAGGGTCCAGGTGCCTCCATAGCAGGGATCATGTGTTCCTCTAATCAAGCTGCCACATTCAGGAAATTGTAAAACTATCAAAAAGTTGTCGGAGGAGAGAGTATGCCATCGTATTTTCCATTTCATGCCTTCTCTTTACAACTGATAAAAAAAAAATTGTTTTTCTCTGTGAAGTGTCTTCCAAGAGGAATAAAATTTAACACTGAAGTAGGGTAAAACCATTGAGACCACGGATGCCTGTGGATATCGTAACTGATGTAACTGTCCTTTTCTGGGGCTTTCCTTAAATCATTAGCAATTAAAATGGTTTGATACAAATACTGAATCATTATGTTATCAACCTGAAACCGTTATATGTCAATTCTATTTTTTTTAACAGCGTATCTTTACAAATTATGTGGAATATCTTCATATACTCTCATGAAATATTTGATTTTCTTCTGTGAGTTAACCATATATGTCTTTGCACTCTTTTTCTTTCCTGCTGCATTTTCTTTTGAGTATAATTTTTTCTAATTATTAACTTGGGGGTTATTTTATTAATAAAAACAACTACAATAACGTCAAAGAAAAAAAGTTGCCTGAAAATAGTAGTGATGGTGCCAGGGTACAGGGCAAAAAAGGTCTTCCAACCATCCAACGACCTGGGACCAGGTCCTGGGGCACAGGGCGCTACGTACTTTTTTCTGGTGTTTTTGTTTTAACCTGCCCTCCGCAGGGTAACTGTCCCTCACGGGCTGACCCTCCCCCACGGGCTGACCCTCCCCCACGGGCTGGCCCTCCCCCACGGGCTGACCCTCCCTCACGGACGGGCCCTCCGCCACGGGCGGACCCTCCCTCACGGGCGGACCCTCCCCCACGGGCGGACCCTCCCCCACGGGCTGACCCTCCCCCACGGGCGGGCCCTCCCCCAGGGGCTGGCCCTCCCCCACGGGCGGACCCTCCCCCACGGGCGGACCCTCCCCCACGGGCGGGCCCTCCCTCACGGGCGGACCCTCCCCCACGGGCTGACCCTCCCCCACGGGCTGGCCCTCCCCCACGGGCTGACCCTCCCCCACGGGCTGACCCTCCCCCACGGGCGGGCCCTCCCCCACGGGCTGACCCTCCCCCACGGGCTGACCCTCCCCCACGGGCTGACCCTCCCCCACGGGCGGGCCCTCCCCCACGGGCGGGCCCTCCCCCACGGGCTGACCCTCCCCCACGGGCGGGCCCTCCCCCACGGGCGGACCCTCCCCCACGGGCGGGCCCTCCCTCACGGGCGGACCCTCCCCCACGGGCTGACCCTCCCCCACGGGCGGGCCCTCCCCCACGGGCTGGCCCTCCCCCACGGGCTGACCCTCCCCCACGGGCGGGCCCTCCCCCACGGGCTGACCCTCCCCCACGGGCTGGCCCTCCCCCACGGGCTGACCCTCCCCCACGGGCGGGCCCTCCCCCACGGGCTGACCCTCCCCCACGGGCGGGCCCTCCCCCACGGGCTGGCCCTCCCCCACGGGCTGACCCTCCCCCACGGGCGGGCCCTCCCCCACGGGCTGACCCTCCCCCACGGGCTGGCCCTCCCCCACGGGCTGACCCTCCCCCACGGGCGGGCCCTCCCCCACGGGCTGACCCTCCCCCACGGGCTGACCCTCCCTCACGGGCTGACCCTCCCCCACGGGCTGACCCTCCCCCACGGGCGGGCCCTCCCCCACGGGCTGACCCTCCCCCACGGGCGGGCCCTCCCCCACGGGCGGGCCCTCCCCCACGGGCTGACCCTCCCTCACGGGCTGGGCCCTCCCCCACCGGCTGGGCCTCCATCCGCCACCAGCCCCAGCTGCCCAGCTGCCGTCTCCACAGCAGGCGCCGCCCCTCGCTCCCTCCTCGCTCCCACCTGCGGAGGGTCGGTCCGCCCGACGCCGGGGTCTCCTCCCTCACAACTTTCCAGGCGTCCGCCGCCCCACAGCCGGGCCCCCTCTGCGCCCGTCCGCCCGCGCGTTCAGCTCGTCTCCCGCGCCCACCTACCGCCTCAAGATCAGGGAGGATTGCGGGGCAGAGCGTCGCCGCGCTCAGCCCCAACGCGGCGACCCAGCGCCCCGCGGCCCGTCGGGGAACGGCTCCCGCCGCGCGTCGGCTCGAGGCCGGGGGCGGGACCGGGGCCGGGGGCGGGGCGGGGCCGGGGGCGGGGCGGGGCCGGGCACGAGGTGGGGCGGGGCGGGGCCGGGGGCGGGGCCGGGGGCGGGGCCGGGGCCGGGGGCGGGGCCCGAGGGGGTTGCGGCGGCTGAGCGGCGGAGCCACGACCGTTAAGCCCGCGGCTCGCGCACCTCGCGGGGCGTCCTGGCGGCCGCGCGGCGGGCGGAGGAGGCGGGCGGCGGGCGGCGGGCGGCGGGCGGGGGGCCCTGGGCGGCGGCCGTGAGCAAGGCCCCGCGCGTGAGAGCCCGGCCGGGGAGCTGAGCGCGCTCAGCGGGGCTGAGGCGCCGGCTGGGCGCTCGCGTTCGCGCCGGAGGCGGCCCGAGGACCGCGATGAGCCGGAGCGGCCTCGGGCGAGCCGTGTTCCGTCTTCAGCCCGTGCGCTCTCGGTCACTCTTCCTGTTTGAGTGTCCCCGTGGGCGCCAGGCCGGGGCGCCGGGGCAGGGGGGCGTCACGGAGTCCAGGGGAGCCCCGGTCCCTGAGCTGAGGCGCGGGTGGGGTGCGGGCCTCGGGGAGCGGCGCGGGGCGGGGAAGAGGGCGGCTCCGGGAGGCGGGGTCAGCGGCGGAGGGCGGCTGGCGGGGGGGGCGGCGCCCGGGGGCCTTCGCGAGGCTCCGTCGGACGCTCGGCGCGGCGGGCGGGGAGGGCCCCGCGGACGGGTCCCAGGCGCGGCGGACAGGACGGACCCGGGGGGGGGCGGTTCCGAGGCCTCAGAGACCAGGGCGGCCCGGAGGAGCGGCTGCCCCCGCCCAGGGCGTGACCCCGCGTCCCGGGATCGAGTCCGGCACTGGGCTCCCCCCGGGGGCCTGCTTCTCGCTCTGCCTGGGTCTCTGCCTCTCTGTGTGTGTCTCAGGAGTGAATGAATGAATGAATGAATGAACGAACTTATTTTTAAAAATAAAAATAGAATGAGGTGAGGAGAGAAGGAATGCCTCTCCGAAAAGGGATCATCTAAATACACCTTAAAGCTCATGTACAAGAGGGGGGGAAAAAACTGTCTAGGGAAGAATAGGTCTTAATGCCCTGCAGCAAGAAAAACAAAGTCTGGCAAAGATCAGACCCTGAGGGGAGATCAGTCTGGCCAGAGGAAGCGGGAGAAGGTTGGAGTTTGGCGACCTGGGAAAAGCCGGAAGCAGACAGGGTGTGTGAGGCTCCAGGGGCGCCGCCGCCTCCCCCGAGAACTCACCTGAGAACTCACCTGGCGGTCCTGTGCTGAAGCACCAGAAGTCCGTGGACAATGGAGTCCAAGCCCCAGATGTGGAAAGTGTTAAGTGTAGGCCCCAGGTACCATCAGTCTAGTCAAAAGAGAAGTTTTCTTCTTCAAGGAAGTATTTACAAAACTGCCCAACGAAGAGGCGATTAAAATACATAAAAGTAAAAATACAGGGGGAATGAGGGGTGGCTTAGACAAAATATTTTTATGGGTTTTTTGAATAGCTGGTATTTGTCAGCTTTTTAAAATCTGTAACCAGGGGGACCCCTGGGTGGCCCAGCGGTTTGGTGCCTGCCTTCAGCCCAGGGCGTGATGCTGGGGTCCCGGGATCGGGTCCTGCACTGGGCTCCCTGCGCGGACCCTGCTCCTCCCTCTGCCTAAGTCTCTGCTTCTCTCTCTGTCTCTGTCTCTCATGAATAAATAAAATAAAATAAACAAACAAAATCTGTAACTGGATGCCATAGGTATTTGTTGTTGTTGTTGTTGTTTAATGGTTTGGAAAATGGATTGAGGAAAAGCGAGAGTGGAAATAGGAATCCCAACTCAAAGGATAATAATTACAGTTAAATGTGTCTAATTGTCAGCAGAGGTTTTTGTTACCACTGTTTTCCTAGCTTATTTGACTTTACCTTCGCAGTACCTTCCTTTTCCTTAATAAAACCCTATCGGGAAAAAAAATAAAAATAAAACCCTATCGGAGCAAGGTAAACAAGCCGGTTACATGCTCTGGTGAAACGTACTGTCTAGTGAGGGTGCGGGCTCACCAGCAGGCCAGTCCGATTCAGTAAGCCAACTGCTGTGCTGAAGGCACGCCCAGGGCGCGTGTGCACCTGCGGGTGCTACTGAAAGCCTGGCGCGTTGGGCAAAGCTGAGAGGCAGGGGGCGGCATCAGCGTCTGTACCAACCTCCTGCCCGCAGTCTGCCTCTCACTCACTTATTGCACAAACATTTACAAAGCGCTTTATGGAGGACACGTGCACACCGAGGGGCACACACGCATACAGTCATCACCACAATGCACTAAAAACCCATGATAGAGACTTGGTTTGATTCAGCTCAGCTCAGCAAAAAAGAGTTTTGAAGGCTTCTGCCTATTAGGTGCTAGGCACTGAGGATACAGACAAACCGGAATAGGACAGTATGAGGAACAATCAGCAAGGAGACAATGATAATCTTAGGAGTACCAATGGCCTGGGGGCGCCTGGGTGGCTCGGCCGGTGAGGTGTCCCACTCTTGATTTCAGCTCAGGTCATGATCTCAGGGTTGTGAGATCAAGCCACGTGGAACTTCATGCTCTGTGGGGAGCCTGCTTAAGATTCTCTCCCTCTGCGCCTCCTCTTGCTCACATTCTCTCAAATCATTTTTTTAAAAAGTAGCAATAAATGAATAAAATAGAGGATAGTCTACGTAGTAGTTAGAAATATACACTTAGAATAGAAGTTGTACAGGGAAAGAAAGAATTCTATCTGGGCTTGACAGAAAGAGGAGGGATCACGGAAGGGTTCCTAGAGGAGGATTTTCAAAGATTGAAAAGGAGTTTACTAACTTAGGGATATTCCTTGCAGGGAGAAGCACGTGACCAAAAACATACAGAAATGAAACCACAGTGAATAGGAAAAGTACTGGTGATTCAAGACTGCAGGAACACAAAATACGGGCGCCGCTTGAGCAAGTGGTTCAGTATGAGGCTACAGGAGCATGAAGAGTCTTAACTGCTAGGGGGAGAGACACTGAAGGACTTCAGATATGAAAGGGTCATATGCACATTTGGAAAAGGAATCACCTGTTAAAAATGGGCTGAGGAGAGGGACGGGAGGCAGGCAAGGCAAGAACAGCAGCAGGGGGATTCATCCAGACTCCTACAGTAACCCAGGCAGTGTTGATGAGGACAAGTGAGGTGGGTCTCTAGACATGAAGAAAGAGAAGTGCATGTCCTTGAGAGGATAGATACCTGATGAGCCCTAAAGGGTGTGATAATGAGAAGAAAAAATGGTGATGCCAGGTAGATGCCCACAACGGGGCAGCCAGACGGATAGAATAATGAGAAGGTACTGGGAGTTCCCTGAGGAATGGGGGGATGGGGTGGGTCTAGTGTAGGTGGAGGGAAAGGACAAAGGTTAGAATAGGTGAAATCAATCATCTGCCACGGGAGGAAGGGGGTCTACTGTGGAAAGTGTGATAAGGGGCGTTAGGACTTTGAAATTTTCAGATAGCACCTGTGGGAAATTTGCAGGAATTGCCGGAGACAGGGAAACAATCCTGAGGAGCAGCTGAAGGTAAAAATTAAAAATCTGGGTGTCTGGGTGACTCAGTTAAGCATCTGCCTTTGGCTCAGGTCATGATCTCAGGGTCCTGGGATGGAGCCCCACTCCCTGCGCAGGGGGAGTCTGCTTCTCCCTCTGCCTGCCACTCCCCGTGCGTGCTCTCTCTCTCTCTCTCTCTCTCACTCTCTTTATCTCTTATCAAATAATATCTTTAAAAAAAAGAAAATTAAAAATCTAGTGGTATTTGTGTGGTTGTGGGATTTACTGGAAATCTTTCCAATAGACTGGAAAATAATTAAGAAACTCTCAGTGCTGAAGGTGGTATTCATGAAACATAGTACAGAGAGTGAGAAGGGGCACCTGGGTGGCTCAGTGGTTGAGCATCTGCCTTTGGCTCTGGGTGTGATCCCAGAGTCCTGGGACCCAGTCCCACATCAGGCTCCCCGTAGGGAGCCTGCTTCTCTCTGTGTGTCTCTCATGAATAAATAAAATCTTAAAACAAAACAAAACAAAAACAGAGTGAGGATTTTGTAAGGATAGAGGAAGTACAGGTCCAGAGAGTGACTATCTGAGCATAAGAGTTCAGAGATGGAGTGCTTCCAAGTATGCGTACCCCCTGTACACCTGGAGATGAATAGCAGAAGTGGGATGGAAGGTCATTAGATTTGAGGGAATCAGAACTGAGTCCAGACCATTCACGTCGACATTTAAATCAATAACATATGGTAAGAATGAAAACCAGGTACTGAAGTCCGCATTGATTAGGGGGGAGTGAACAGATATTTGTAAGTTGCAGATGGTAGGCAGACAGGAACTTTTTAAAAAAAGAATAAGGCAGGTATTCAAGAAGAAGCCAGGAAAAA
The DNA here is from genome assembly GCF_048418805.1 of Vulpes vulpes. Taxonomy (NCBI): domain Eukaryota; kingdom Metazoa; phylum Chordata; class Mammalia; order Carnivora; family Canidae; genus Vulpes; species Vulpes vulpes. Next base: position 43,028,463 of record NC_132792.1, on the reverse strand, counting down.
AATGAAGCCTTGCATAAGCTAAGGAATTCTCTACAAATATCCTAAGCTTGCTCTTGCTAAAAGCTTAGAAACTAATGAAAATGTAGAATTTAAATGTCCAATATCGTAAGCCAAAGATCTATCTAATGTAGAAATATCAGACACTCCAGCAAGGTTTTTCAGAAAAAATCAATTTGAACACTGGAAACTTTCAGTAGCTCTACAATCAACCATTAATACCTATACATGCATAAACCACTCAAGGTAAATTTAAAAATTTGTTGAGAGGAAAGTGTGTGATCAATTCCTATTTAGCAAGTTACCTTAAATGAGCTTAGTTACACTGACAAAACTGAAAATCTTTGATTTCTGGTAGATCGAAGCTTCTCACCTGTCAAATTACAAACCATATTTACTTTATAGAACTGTAACCTTATCTGATACTTAAGTCTGTGGGCCAGTCCCAAAAACGCATAGGCTTTTAATTTTTCTGCTTTTCACATAATGTTCTCCCTCAAGTCAAATATATGTATATTTATCCAAACATAACAATCTTATTTGTAACTGAGCATATAAAATGATTTTAAAAATTAAAAACCTTTACAGATCCTTTTTAGCATTTTGAGCTATTTACCAATCATTTCAATATTGCTATTACAAGAAGAAGAAGTTACATTAAAATTCATTGTATGTCAATTTCCTCATATTTAATGTCATATTCCTTGCCACTCTTCTTATGATTTTATGCTAATTATAAAAAAGAAAATAAATATGTGTAATAATATTTTTTACATAAAATCTTCTAACAGAAAGCTGGATATAATATCAAATTCATAAAAATATTTTTTAAACAGAAGTATTCCATTTGTGAAATGAATACTGAGGGCAGTTTTCAATTTTCTTTCCACAAATCAGTTATAGACAACGAACAGAAGGGGGCACAAAATTCAAGTTTTTCTCTACAAAGCAAAGCACAATAAAAATCTCCTGCTGTAGTGGAAAGCAGATAAATTTTGAAGGAAGATTGTTTGCTTCCAACAGTCTCCATCACATATAAGCTGAATGACTTTTAATTATTTAGCCTCTCTGAGCTTCTTCAGTGGTAGAGTCATGATGACTATGACATAGATTTAATATTAAGGCAAATCAATAAGCACTAGGGTTTTTTTTTCCTTCGGTGCCTATATATACACACACAATATCCAAACACATCAAATAAGTGCAGATTTAGATTTTGTAGCAATTTTTAATTGTAATTTATAGCTAATTGTACAATTAGCAATTGTAATTTGTAATTTATAGCAATTTCCAGCACATAGAAATGGCTGTAGTTTCATAACATACAAGCACAAGCATAGCTAGATCAAAACTAAAAACAAAAGATAAGCAAAGGTGGGACGCCTGAGTGGCTCAGCAGTTGAGCATCTGCCTTTGGCTCAAGGCGTGATCCTGGGGTCTTGGGATGAGTTCGGGTTCCCCGCAGGGAGGAGCCTGCTTCTCCTTCTACCTGTGTCTTTGCCTCTCTCTGTGCATCTCTCATGAATAAATAAATAAGAGCTTAAAAAAAGATAATCGAAGGAAATGGCATTATTTACTCAAATACAATCAAAGCCTTTCTATTTAAGAAAATCTGAATGCCAGAGAAAGTGGATGCAAACGTGTGTGTGCATGGTATAGTGCAGTGTTTCTCACGAGGATGATTCAGGAAAACCTACATCAAAATCATCCAGAAGTTCTTGTTTTGAACGCAGTTGCCTACCCCACTTAAAACCCACATTTTCAGATCTGTAAGAGTGATACTTCAATTTCTTCTGGTAAAACAGGAACCAGAATATGTGCTTTCTCGGCTTCCTGAGGCTATTAAACTGCAAGTGCTGTGAGGTCAGCACTGTACCTTACACACATTATTAGGATCTTCTAAATGACACATGTAGTCTTCCAAATGACGTGCTCAAAAATAACTGAGTGTGGTTCCATTTTTTCCCTTTTTCTAAGAACTAGGCCATTTTTTACTACCTCGTACAGCAGGTACAAAAACATCCTTCCTTTCCTGATTAGTGACTATGGTGTATTTCAAACAACATTTTCCCAGCACTTTCTGAGTTTATCTGTACTAGGAATTGGAAGGAATGCTTTACTTTAAATAAAACTGGATATAAAGTCTCATAAATTTGGATGTAAAAATTTATATTAATTGATATAAGACTAAGCTTCGGTATAGGATCTGTTAACTATTATCTTTTATCACCCAGAGATAACCCTTCTTACTGTTTTAGTGCTTAATTTGCCTTAGTTTTTTGAACACATACACATAAAATCATTTTCTTCAAAAAGTAGATTACACTGTGCATATTGATTTGTAATCTGATTTTGTCACACCTTATTTTGTGAACCATTGCCAATTCAATTAAATAAGAAATTTCATCATCTTGTTAATGACTACCTGTTATTTCACAATATAAGTACCATGATCTATTTCACCTATAACTTAGTTGAATTTTTAGACTTCTTACTTTTAATCTCTATTGTAAACAAAAATGTGATAAGTATTATTATACAAATATATTTGTTCTTTTATCCAGAACATCTTTAGGATAAATTCCTAGAGACAGAATTACGATGTCAAAGACTGCGTGTGTGTGTATACTTTCTCGGATCATCAGCATTTCGGGGATTAATCGCTCTTTTTCATTCTTTGTTAATATAGTAGGTAAGAAATAGAATCTCTGTGTTTTAACTTACATTCTTTGATTATTAGTAAACTGAAAAGAAGTTCATGTTTATTACTTATAGCATTTCTTCTTTTATGAATTGCTTTTTTGTACCTTTAGTTCTTTCCTGTATTAAAAAGATTAACTCTTTCTACTATTGTGGAAATATCAAAGTTAATCTTTTGGCTTTAGTTATGATTTTTTCACACAGTTCTTTTTTTTCTTTTCATCATACAATCTATCAGTCCTTTTATGTGATTTGTTTTGAGGTTTTACTTAGAAAGTTTTTCTTTAACACAAGAGTATATGGATATTCATTTATATATTCTGTAACAAAATATAAAGACTAAACCCAAGGGATAAAATTTTAACATACCAATTCATCCAATCATTTATTCATTCATGCAACAAATATCTACTGAACACAAATGCACTAGGCGCTGTTCTAAATGCTGAAGGTAGAGCAGTGAGAAAGGCCACCAAAGTTCCTACTATCGCGGAATTATAGTCCAAAAGGAAAAAGATCATGCAGCATATAATTTAATGTGGGTTTGCTGTTACAACTAGTTAGCCATTAAGAAATAAATTAGATTCTTATTTCATACCTTACATCAAATGTAATACTAATGGATTTAAAATCTGTATTTCTAAAATGAAACCATGAAAATACTAGAAAAAAAATAAGTGAATATTATATAAAGAAATATTACATATGTTCTTAAACACGAAAACTCCTTTAGAGTAATAACTCAAGGTAATTTTGGAAACACCATTTTATTTTTAAAAAATGGAAATATAACAAAGTAATTTTTGAACAATAATCTTTATTAGTGTATTTTCAAAGGTACATATAATCCTGAGCTACTGCATTTAAACATTTATCATTTACTCTTTAAAGTTTACACATATTTTGCTCCAAATTCTCTGATGAGTACATTTTTACACTAGTCAGGAACATAAATATTTAAATTATTATTCTTATCTCTGGAATAGCCAATTAATTTACTCATATTATCCCCTTATCTTAATTCTACTATACTAAAGGCTTTAGAACATTATTTCTCAATTAAGCAATTTCTCTTCCAAAACTGCAAAGATGGGCAGTGCGAGAGCTGATTCCTTAAATCTTAGTGAATTCTTAGAAAACTATGTTGTTTTTTGTCTGTGATCTACTTTCTTGAATAAGTTGGGTAATTATCAGACCAGCTATATTTGAGAAGAATTATAAGAATAACTACCTCTAATCTCAACATTTTAGCTAGTGTAAAATGTCACAGGCTCTCTTCTCATGTAAGTAGTCCATAATTAGCCCAGTAAGGAAAATTCACCATGACCCAATGTAAAGGGGGGCAACGTAAGGTAAATATATCTTTGTTCAAATGGTTATTATAAAACATGTTATGTGAAATACTTCCTCCAACATCTATAAAGGAATACATACAGCTGATTAACATTAAATTTCATAAATCTAGACCAGAACTTCTATAATTAGTAAATAAAAAAGCAGACAAAAATGAAAGACAAAAGTCCTGTGATCTTTGAGAAAAAACATTTATCCAACATTATCTCCAACTGTGGACAAATAAATATTTTCATTCTTGTATTTTAAATTACTACCAAAATATTGTATCTTTCTACAAACAACAAAAAAAACAAGCATACAGTATCTAGAAATGGTTTTTATCTGACAAGAATGTCAAGTCTTTGAAGGTACACTCAATTTTTTTTTTCCTGAATAAGGTCACTATGATCTTAGGTTAAAGTTACAGTAAGCAGTTCAAGCAAAATGCATATTGCTTAGATTTTAAAGCGAGCAATTTTGATACTGTTTAACTAAAATGTGAGTATAAATGTGAAGCTATTGTAGAAATATTTATAAATACTCCTTGGGAATACTCACAGATCAGCAAGTAATGGAACTGATTTAAAAATAATAATGGAAAGGTGATGTTACATGTAATGTTTGGCAAATCCAAAATATCTTTAAAAGATGTAAAAGAACATGAAGACACAGTTTTATTATTCGGAGCTTTGAAAACCTAGCAGCAAAACAAACTGTTTGCATATAATGTAGTGCAATGAGCATTTGTTCATAAAACACTCCCAAAGTCTTGGAACTTTATACAGAAACCAGAATGGAATCCATTAGGATGAATGACTCAAAGATGCCCAGAGTAGCTTATCAAGAACTGCCAGATACTCTCACCTGCATCACCAAATTACAAGCAAGCTTATGCAAAACTATGTTCTGGGTAACTCACTCGTATGGCTCCCCAATAGCAAGCTCGGATAAGGCAAATCAAACCTAAGAGATAAGCAATTGCCCAAGAAACATAGGTTGCATGAAATCGCCTTGCAAAATCTTGGGTGCCAACCTAAAATAAAAAGCAATATAATAACAAAAGATTAAAAACTTTAACCAAAGGTTTATTTAAAGAGCTTGTGTTGGCTTATACGTGATTTTTAGGAAATACATCCCTAAGGCAACAATATCCCTATGAAATATGAGTTGATGCATTTGTGGACTATCACTGACAGAGTCAAATTTAGTAAGACAATACTGCTGGTTATATTAACTATGAATTTTATGCAAAAAAAAAAAAAAAAGCCCACTTGAACATGGTGTTTCTATAAGTAAGTAAATCTGTCATCGAAACTCTTTAGTGTTGTATGACACAAGAGGAGTGTCTCTGATAATATGGGACCAGGTAGGACAAAGGAGAACGGGAGGTAAATAATAGCAAAAAAGATCAGTAACTCCTTCCTTCTCCTGGGGGAGAATAATCCCCACACCAACTACTTAGCTTCAGTCTCCTCTAAAAATAAGCCATCCCCACAATGATAATAAATCTGTGCTTAATTTGAATAAAAATGGCTTTTCAGACCTCCATAGCTGATTGAGTAGTGCTTTTGCTTTGGTATGGGACTAAATAAAAACAGTGGGCTTTTGCTTAATGGATGGTGAAGTCCCCAATGTCAGAGACCTTCAGAGGAGTCCCCAAACACCATTTCACCAGATGGGCAAGCTCCATTCCAAACGGGTCCATAGATTGACTGGGCTTCAGATTGCCCACAGTCCTTCAGAAGCTTCTGGGACTGGTATGCCAGGGAAGCAGGCTCTTTGGGGATCACTGAAGGCTGTCCCAGGCCTCATCGTTTACTACTGGTAAAGTTAAGAAGAAAGAATTCTAACAGTGAGTAGAGTAATACTCACAGTTAATCCAACTCCAATGAAAATACATATCATTCCAATGGTAATATATGCACAGCAGCGTCTTCGTGGGAGTGCACTACCCACTGAGGAACTGCAAATTCATGACAGCAGAAGAGAACATTACTGACATGCGGTTTCTCCATTTCATCTCTGTGACTACTTTTCTATGACTTTAGTAATACATGTACTTCCATTTATTTCTTTGAGAGAGAAGAACATGCATAAAAATGTCCTTTTTAAGAAGTTAATATAATGATGAATGATAAATTATATTACAGTGGCTTTACACAAAGTTCAAGCCTTGGTTATTGACAGTATCCACAAAAGAACCGCTGTGATCAATAATGATCTCCAAAGATAAAAACCCATTTCAAAAAAATGTATTCTGAGATGGAAAATATGTGCTATCTTAGAAATAGCGCTTCATTTTTTGCAGTTATAACAGTGTATGTCTACTGTAGAAAATTTGAAAAATAGAGTAAATAATAAAAAGGGACAGGAAAATTGCCTATAAACCCACTACATAGTCACTTAGTATTTCAGCATATTTTCCTCCAGCTAGTTTTTTTAATTTACTAACATAGTATATGCATTTTCCTATGTCATTAAATATTGTCAAATTGGAATTCCAATGGATGAATATAACCTAATTTAACCAATCCCCTACTACTGAACACTTAGAATTTTCATTACTGTAAATAATGCCAGGTAAACATCATTTTAAAAAGCATTCTGTTTAGTTTTCTTGGTTTTCTCAAAATAAAATTTCAAGATTAGGATTGTAAAATCAACGAGATTAAACTTTTTAAAATCTTTTAATACATACTGCAAGAAGCCTATGGGAAATTCATAAAAGCCTATACTGTTGCCACACTTCTCAACTGAAATTTTAAATCCAATACTTTTGAGTTATTTACACTTTTAATTTTTGTAATTTTCAAAATGGTACAAGTATAGCAGAAAATCACACCACCAAATTAGCACTTTCTTCTCTTCCTAAGCATAAATATATTAACACACATCATGTAGGAGGCGCTGTATTAGTGAATCAAATAATCAAGTATCTGATCTGTTTTTGTATGGCCAGTGTCAACATCATGCCTCGCACAGAGTAACTGCTCAAAGAAGGTATGCTGCATAAATAGAATAAATAAATGTATTACTTACTAGGCATACTTTAGAGATGTGCTATTCCAAAGAGGTTAATTTTGCATAACAGAAAAAGTTTCCTTTAAGTTCTAAACCTTTTTTAAAAAATTAATGAATAATGTTTCAAATATATATCATCAACATTCCTAAATTCCTGAACTGAAACAAACATCTGGGTCACCTGGGGTCATGTCACCATCGCATACAGCTTGCTACGTGGAGTTACCAGGACATGTAAGATTCACTGCCTTTATAGTTAGCCTTTAGACTACTTTTAGTTTTAATTCTTACACGGGCATTTGGGGGTTTTCCCTGCCTTTATGCCTCACAGCCGGCTGTCATGTCCCATTTACCTGTGTATCTGCCTCTGGCAGTCTAATCTGCCAAGGATTGTAAACCAGCTCAGTTTATCAGATTGTATATTAAGGAAATCAAAAGGTCTTCAGTGAATACCGGAGCAGCTTTTCTGTGAGCCAAAGTACATTTATTTATTATTTAGTACATTAATTTCAGTGCGTGAATTATCCTTAGAAAAGCCATGCTCATTTCCCATCATCCAACCTACACAATCACTACCTCTGGGAGGTCTTCCCACAAAAGAAAGACTCTACTGCTACCCTATAACTCCAGTGTCATATTATCATGGGGATAAAGTAATGAGCAACAGGTACCTACTGCATAGATTTAAAAATCTCATATGCATTTAGTACACGCATGGTATCTGCATGAGCTACGTTGTGCTGTTTTGCATGTGTTAAAACTTCGTATGTGTGGGTGCTGAACTATGCTTCTGTGACTTGCCCTTTTTTGATTGCTTAACACTCTGTAGGAGACTCTTGCACACTCGTATGTGGAGATCTAGCTCATTTTCACAACTATCTTCTGTTATATGAAAGTACCAGTTTACTTATTCTCCCCGTTAATGCGCGCAAAGGTTTGGTTGTGGGGTTTTTTGTCCCCCCTTAATTTTTGGCTATTATAACAATGCTGCTTTGAACACTCCTTTGTGTTTCGTACGTACACAGGCAGGAATTTTCTCAAACATATTCCTAGGAACAGAATTGCTAGGTTGTATTGTAGACATACCTCCAGCTTTCATAAATGCTCAATTTACACATCCCCACCATCTTCATACGAGAGCTTCCAATGTTCCATCCACATCAACACTTCAACACTGAGTATTGTTTTCATGCTTGACAATTTTATGGGTGTGAAGGGTATTTCACTGGTTTTAACATGATTTCTAGCAAAACTGAACATCTTTTCAAAGGCTAGTTGGCTACTGGTTTTCTTTTCTCCATTAATCACTTGTTCATTTTATTATCCCTTGGTTTTGGGGCTATCTTTAGCTTACGGACTCACAGATGATATTTATATAATTTGCATAGTATTCCAGGAAGTTGTCTATACTGTTTCTATCTTCTTTCAGCCTGTGGGTTTGTTTGTTCATTTTTTTTTTGTAAGATTAACCTTCACTTAAAAAAAAAAAAAAAAAAAACCATTATTAAAGAGTTTTAAAATATTACTAAAACCCTTAACATAGGTTCTAAACCTGATAAAAGCACACTTCAGAAAGGCTGCCAATGCTAAATAAACTCCTGCCAGATGATGACCTGAAAGTGCCAAACACAAAATCTCTAAGGAACGTTTTCCAGATACATAATTTGTCCCTGGCTTGGCCATCCCCTCTCCAACTACCCACAAAGTCCTGCTGAAAGTATGCCTTTTAGCAGATTTTACAACAGGATGTTACAATGTATAAACTATACAGGTTCTTGGTACCCACAATGTTACCAAGGTGTTGTTGTTGTTGTTGTTGTTTTAATTTCTGATTCCAACAGTTGGTCACAGAAGTGAAGTATTATCTTTCGTCAGTTCTCGATCACATATGATTCAAGTGCACACAAGACCCAATAGTTCTCAAGAGGCAGAAGCCTGAGGATTGCGAGGTGAACCTGTCTAGGAACTTTCTCCAGCCACCCGAGGGGGGCTGCAGGTGGACCTCAGCCCGGCAGAGGGTGCTAGGAACATCCTGCTCCAGGACCACAAAGCTCATGCAGATGTGAGTGAGCTCACCGAATGCCTCAAACCCATGGCTCACAGACTGTGCCAATAACTGAGAGAATTTTTGGTTCTTAAAATTTTTTAAACTACACCCACCAGGGGTCTTGTAAACAGTCAGTGGGGTGAAATCTGTGACGGTGGTTTTAGTTCTGACTTGGCACATAGATGCTGCTGTCCCTGAGGATTCTAAGCCTGTGGGTTTTAAAATTCATTTTGAATAACATGCTTCGATAATAAGTTTTTATTCATGAAATTAATGTATTCTAACATAGTAAAAATTATCCATGTTTTCCTTTCTGGTTTCTTCTGCCTTGTGTAGGAAATTCTTTTCTACCTGTCATAAAAATATTTCTAAAATCTTCTAAGAGTATTAGAATTTACCTTTTCATATTAATGTCTTGGTGTACAAGAGCACAGTCCTTATAATTATAAATTTTTATTTCACTTATTTTGAAGTCATATTATGTGGTTCACACAAACCCAGAATTTATGCATTTGTTTTTTAAAATTTATTTATTTATTTTAAAGTAAGCTCCATGCCCAGTGTAGGTAGGCCTTGAACTCATGACCCTGAGGTCACGTGCTCTACCGACTGAGCCAGCCAGCAGCCTCCAGAATTTATGTTTTTGATGGAGTGACCATAATAATCATTCTTTTTACCCTAAAGCACATGAGATATACTCAAGGTACCTGCTAAAATGCTAGAATAAAGACATCCAATATATAGTAGCTTAAAAAGTTTATTTCTTTTGCATATAAGATTTCAAAGATAAATGTACAGCTTCAGGCTGGAGAAACAGCTCTGTTCTGGGATTAACTGCTCTTGCCAGACAACAGAGGTGACAAGTGTCCTGCTGCAGATGCCTTTTCCAGCCAAATGGAAGAGGGGAGAGAAAATTAAGACAAGCAGTTTTGCCTTAATTTGAACACATGGCTACAATCTTCTTCAAGAGAGACTAGAAAATGTGGTTAGCTGGGTGGCCAGTTAGACTTTGAAAGTTCTTCTGGTAAAATAAAGAAGAGAACAGCATTCTGTTCTTTTAAGTGACGTTAATATTATTATTTTCATGTTGGCTAGTGTTGCATGGTGTAGCTTTCCTTTGGTGAGGGTTTTGTGATTTGACCTTTTTTCTCTCCTTTTATCTTCATCCTATGTTCTTGTATTTCATGGGTTTCTTCTTCAAACTGTATATGGACTTCAGGCTAGTCTGATAATTCCTGGAACGTCTTGCTGACGAGTCCAAGTCTAATTACATATAACCTGACAGCGGATATATATGTGGATTATTTCTGCTATCTTATTTTGGCTTTCTATAGTTTCTGTATTTTCTATGCTTCTCCACCCTCACTTCTACACTTCTTGTGGCTTGACCATGATTTTTTTATTTCATTTTCCACCTACTATTTAGAAAGTTTTACAATTTATTTCTACTAATTTAGCAGAAATTTTTTTAACATACATAACATTTAAAAACCAAAATCATTTAGCAAATCTACCCTCCCAATACGGAATCACAGAAAGCGTTAACTTCCAAACTTCTACTCCCATCTTAGATGTTCTTGTTCCCAATATGTCAGTTCTCTTGTATTATTTCCCCAAATTCATTAGCATTAATATTCTCATTACTGCTGCTTTTGCTCTTTTATACAATGTTCCTGATGACTGTTTACAAAATCTTGGTTCACCATTTCTTTTTGCCTTGTAGAAATTTCCTTCAGGATATTTTCCATTTTCCCTAAGTTCATCTTTTAGCAGTTTCTTTAGTGAGGGTATCAAGATGGTAAATGTTCTGGATTTTTTGCTATTGTTGCTGTTTGTGGTGCATTGGTATGCATTTTAAAATACAGACCAGTGTCTTCATTATTCTCTTATGGCTTAGGTTGGGCTATAATATCAGTTTGATGCTTAATTTCTCTTAATACTTTTAAGTGTCTTTAAATTTGTTTTTTGGGTTTCATTGTTGCTGTTGAGATGTTTGCTGACAGAACCGGCACTTTTTTATAGTAAAAATCTGGGGGTGGGGAGCCTGGATGGCTCAGTCAGCTAAGCATCTGCCTTCAGCTCAGGTCATGATCTCAGGGTCCTGGGATCAAGCCCCACATCGGGCTCCCTGCTCAGCGGGGACCCTGCTTCTCCCCTCTCCTTCTGCCCCTGTTTGTGCTGTCTCTCTATCAAATAAATAAAATCTTTTAAAAATTCTTTAGAAAAAAAATCGGTCTTCTCTCTCTCTGCTTTTATTTATTATCTTCTATTTATCTTAGGTTTTCTGCAATTTCACTATAATGCACTTGCTTATTTTGCATGGATTTCAGTGTTCTTTTGGGATCTAAAGGTTCAGATCTTTCACAGATCTGAAAAATCCTTTGGGATTATCTCTTCAAAATGTCCCATCTCATTCTCCAGTTTTGCCTTCTAAATCAGATATAATTCAGATGCCTCTCATACACATTTCTCTTAATATTACTCTTACCTGTGTGCCCCTGTTGGATTCTAGGTAATTCATTTACTTCTCTCTTGTAACCCACCAAAAATTCAATTTTTACCTTCACCCGCTGCTTAATCTGTCCATTCATTGCATTGTATTTTCTGTGAGTTTTATTGTTTTTTTTTTTTAAATCTACCTGGTTGTTGTTTATGTTAAGTAAATGTTTTATTCTAAGACAGTTGTAGATTCATAAGCAGTTATAAGAAATGATACAGAAAGATCCCATGGGTTTTTATGCCATTTCTCCAATGGTAAGAACAGCTGGCAAACTACAGTATATTATTAGAACCAGGATGTAAGTACTGGTTCAATCCACTGACAGATTTCCTATTTTATTTATACTCATTTGTGTATGTGCGTATTTAATTTTATACAATCTTATCACATGTGTAGGTTTAAGTATCCATCACCACAGTAAAGATACAAAACAGTTCCAACACTACAACGATCCGTTTATAACCACACCTGTGTCCCTCTGATTTGCCCTGCCCTCTGCACCCACTACATGGTCACTAATCTGCTCTCCATTTCTAAAAATTTACCATTTCAAAATGTTAGATGAATGAAATCATACTGTAGGCAACCTCATGGGACTGTTTTTTTTCCACTCAGCATAGATTCATCCAAGCTGTTGCATATGTCTATACCTCATTCCTTTCATTGCTGAATAGTATTTCAAGGTATGGAAGTACCACAGTTTGTTTAACCATTCACCCATGGAAGGACATCTGGGCTGTTTCCTTTTTTTTTTTCTTTTTTTTTTTTTATCTGAGTTGTTTCCAATTTGGGTCTATTAAGAATAAAGTTGCCATGAAAGCTTGTGTACAGGTTTCTGTGTGTGCTTGGTCGTTTTTTTATGGACTGTTTTCTCACTTCTATTTTTTTAAAACATTTTATACACGGTTGTAACATATTCTATAATAGTTATATCTGAAGTCCTTGGAAATCTAATTATACTGTTTGTTTCTTTAAAAAAAAAAAAGATTTTATTTATTTATTCATAGACACACAGAGAGAGATGCAGAGACACAGGCAGAGGGAGAGGGAGAAGCAGTCTCCATGCAAGGAGCCGGATGTGGGACTCAATCCCAAGTCTCCAGGATCACACCCCAGGCTGCAGGCGGCGCCAAACCGCTGCGCCACCAGGGCTGCCCTACTGTTTGTTTCTGATGCTGATTCTGCTTATAGTCCCTTGCTTCCTCATGTGGTTGGTAACTTTTGTTGATAATTTATTTTGGCAGTTCTTAATATAAGAAATCCATAAGAATGGTTTAGGGGAGGCTTCACCCACAGAGAATTTTCATTTGCTTTTCCCAGGTTCCCTAGAATGATACAAACCCTAAACCACTTTAAATTGATGTCAGAGACTGGCTTTTCCTAGACCACATAAACGAGGTAAAATATAAGGCTCATCGAATTTCTACTTTGTAACATTCCTTTTCTGGTAGATTTTTTTCCCTACCCACTCTTTTCATGAAGAACAGCCTTAAGTACTTTTTCTGGGAGTGACGGGATGGTATTTCAACTTTCCACATTCTGGGAGGCCAAGGCCTTCCTCTCATTCTTCATCTGAACATTGAAACCCAAGGGGCCAGATCACCAGTATTGGCAAATACCCTCAGGATACTTGAAATGACAGCCATGATTGTCCTTTCCTCTTTATTTCCCATCCCTGGGTATTTTCTTAACTTTTATATGAACTGAACTATGCATTTAAAAGAATGTTTGTTATAGTTAACTAGTGCTCTATGTTACTGGATATGAAAGTCAAGAGCCTCTAATATACAAAACATGGACAAGAAATCTCCCAAAAGTAAGAGATCATGCAATACCTCCCAAACATCTAACTATTCACTCCCAGGTTAGTAACTTTTCCCTTCGCAATACTCCCCCATGGGCCACAAGCATTATAAAGGACATCTGGAAAATGAAGACAGTGCCAATCAATATTATTTACAGCACAACTTGCGGATGAGGTAGCCAGGGAAAGTTTTATTAGTTATAGCTTAAGGATAGGATAAGATGTGAAGAGATGAGAAAACTAGTAAGTAATCTGAGCAGGAAACGTGACATTGTTCAGGTTTGAAGAACATAAGAATTTTGTTCAAGAAACAAGCAGCAGAGTAACTTTTCTTTCAGAGAAGGCTTCTGTAGGTGAGTAGTAGAGTAGTAGAATCAAGGGTTATAGTAGGAGTTAATTTGTGAAGTTAAGTAGGGGTTTTCCAAGTATATAGGAAGGAGAAATGGACTAGGCAGGCCGTCTGAGGTCCAGCAGGATGAGATTTAGGGACAGAAGCAAGAAACTGTATTGTATATTTATGGAATTTGAATATTTTATTGAGGCTGGTACATAGTAATTTGTGTATGAAGATGGAAGAAAGCATAATAAAAACATCACTAGATAGATAAGGCAAATACCTAAACCTGGAGGGTTGTATATACCTTGCTAAGAAGTTTGGAGTTTGATTTTGGATTTTAGGCAATGGGCCTATAATAGTCCATATGGTGCCTTTATATCAATAAGTAAAATACGTCCTTCTTCAGGATACTTTATATGCCACAAATAGACAAGCCTGGGATAATAATGAAAATAGCACCTCGTGCAATATACAGCCTGTACAACTGTACACCACGACCATGAATTTTGGAGCTACTAAAAGATTTAGAGCCAGAGTTTAAAATCATATTTGTATCTGGACCATTACTCTAATAATTGGAAAAGAGAATGGCAAGGCTAAAGGCCAACAGATAAATTGGAAAGCTGTTACAACAGTCCTGGAGAGGGATCCTAAATGTATGAACTAAAGTAGGAATAGTGGGAATAAGAGATCAGAACTGAAATGTCAAAAGAGAGAAATGATAGGACTTGTTTCCATTTGGATATGGGGAATAAAGATACATTCAGATTTCTGGCTTGGTCTGCTGGGCAGATGGGATAACATTCATTAGTGCAATATATTCATCAGCAGACACGGAATCTTAGTTTGCAGAGTGTAAGGAAGTTGAGTATGTAGGTTTGAGATACCAATGGACATCCAGATTGAAATAATCATAGGGAAAATGGTGAATACAGGCTGCATATTTATTATCTGAAGCTCCAAAGACAGACCTGAGATGATTTAGTGGCGTTTGGTTGTGATTTAATGGCATTTATATGACAGACGAAACTATGAGAAAACCAAGATCTTGTGTGGTAAAGTTGCAACCCTGGAGAAAAGCAATATTTAACTACTTGGAAGAGAAAGTGAAGTCAACAAAGGGAATAGCGCAGGAATGTTCTCAGAAGTGGGAAGAGAGCAGGACAAAGTGGTACCTGGAAACTGAGAAAATAACAAATTTTAAGGAAAAAACCAGGATGATCCACAGAACCAAATACTGACTACAGAGAATATAAGCAGGATGAGGACTGATCAGATCTATCAAAGTTGCCACTGGGACATGAATTTTATAAAAGCAAATTCAGGGACCCACTGGGGATGATGGCTAATTGCACTTCACTCCAGATGGAATGGGTGCCTTGATCAAACAAAGGAATACGCACCGAAGGGAAGAGAACTGCCTCCTTCTGAGAAGAGAAAATGAAGTGCGCCCAGATACAGGTGGTGTATGGGCAGGCAGCGGGAAGACGGAGCGCGCACGGATAGCCTCAGTCGGACACAGAAGGCAGCTTCCCTGCTGAGGCTGCAGGACTGGTGGCGGAGGGCTGGGAGTTTAAGAGGGATGGGAGAAGGATTTAAGCAGGGACAGGGATTTAATCAAAAGGGAGTGTCCAGCAAGGGTTTTGCTGAAGTGCACAGCTGTACATTTGTAAAAAGATAACCAATACGGAATTATTTTCAGATGTCATTTATCCTGGTAAAGGCAGGGAGGAGCCAAGGCTATACTGATCAAGGATCGGTGGTTTGAAAAGTAGATGGATATGAATTTCAAGGGATGAAGATTTAGACAGCCTAGCACACCTAGAGTCTCTTTATATCCAATATGTTCAAAGTGAATTTGGCATGTGTCTGCCAGACATAGTTCTTCTAGATGCTAATTCCCTATCTTAGCAAATGGTTCTATAGCCTGTCAGAAAGTCATCCTTTACCCCAACCGCTCTCATACCTTCACATTCAATCCTATCTGTTCCATTTCCTTAATATCACATCTATATACCTTGACTCCACCGTACCTCTGCACAGGTAGCTCCTTCTACAAGGACCCATCCTGCCTTCTTTTGTCACATGATTCCCACTCATCTTTAATAACCTATTTCATATACCATCCACCCAACTGGAAGCCTTCTCTTCAAGTACCCTTTCCCTCTAATCTGGGTTCGGGGCTCTGAGAGCAGAAAATGCAAGGTGTCGCTCTTTCAAAGCACTTAAAACTTTATTGTACTTGACTATTCTCTCCCCAATATCCACAAGAATAAGTTCCCTGAAGACAAGGTTACATCCTCTATTTCAAGCATACAGTATCTCGCACAAGACTGTCTACTCAATTCATGGATAATCATAAAAGAAAGCACGAAACAGCAAAATAAAAGAGAGTAAGAGCCTACTATCATTTAAAATGTCAGGAGATGATCCACAAAGGAGTATGTCAGTGATACGGAGAAATGATACCCAATAGTAATTATCACAGATTAAACCAGCCTCTTTACCAGTCTTAGGTCTATCGCAACGATGTAGACCAAGCACTATTTCAGAATGCTAGGACTACAGCTCCTGTCCCACAGTGGCTGCAAGGTGCCCAGCTCACCGAAAGAACAAGCTCGCCCCAGTGGGAAACAGTGACATGAAAAACTGCTTCTTGGTCCCCGGAGCCACTGGGGCAAGCTTTCCTGCATGTGTTTTGTGACGGTTTCATAGCAATGATTTAGTAACCTCTATAACTTCAACATAGTTTTAGCGTATTTTGTACTTGTGTTTAAAGAAGTAAGATTCCTGGGGCGGCTGGGTGGCACAGGGTTAATTAAGCATCTGACTCTTGGTTTCAGCTCATGATCTCAGGGTCATGGGATCAAGCCCACTTTGGGCTCCATGCTCAGTGCAAAGTCTGCTTAGGATTCCCTCTTCCCTTCCCTTTGCCCCTCCCCCCCCAATAAATAAATAAATCTATTAAGAAAATTAAAAAAAAAAAAGAAAGAAGATTCCTTAGAATCTTATCTCAACAGTTGACTCATCATTTTGTTATGAAGGAGAACATTCAAAGAGAAAACAACTGTAGATACAAGCCATGAGTGTTCATGTGATAACAGCATCTTTACTCAAATAAGTAACGGATGCCCTGAGTCCTCCCATGTTTAGCATGTGATTCCAATTCCATAAATGTTCCTTTAAGAGTGATTTTAAGCAGATTTATTCCATGTGAATTTCTATGCACACTGTTCCTTAAGTAACTGATACAAATTCTTAACATGAATACACTGTCTCGTGGAATTTTAACCAATCATAGACTATCTGGACATTCAATGTTTCTTTATTATTAGCAAAGTATTGCCACTGTTCTAAAACACTTACCCAAGCAAATCACTTAGGCAAAATCCTTAATCTCACTAACAGTTCCTCATCTGTAAAATGAGGATAATAATTCCTGTGTTCCAGGATTGCTGGAAGGATTACAGCTAATAGATCTCTGTGTATAAAGTAACCATCACTGTACTTAGCATACACTCTACTAATCACAAGAAGTTTCTGGTTTTTATCTTCTGTAGATTTTTATTTAATTTTTTAGAAGACTTTATTTTTTTAGAGAAAGAGAGAGAGAGAGTGCTAGTGTATGCATGCACCACAAAGGGGCAGAAAAGGAGGCAAAGAATCCCAAGCAGTTTCCATGCTGAGCTCGAGCCTCACATGGGGTTCAATCTCACAACTCATGAGATCATGACCTGAGCTGAAACTAAGAGTTGGGTGCTTAATTGACTGAGCCACGTAGGTGCTACAGAATTTTTAATTCCATAGAATTTTTCATCCAATTTAATCTTTTTTGGTGAAGATATTTGCAATTTAATTTTTTTCATTTTTGTGAAAATATAGATAACGCACAAAATATGGATCATTCACATATTTTCACATACATGTATACGGAAGTGTCTCTCAAGTATATCTTTTTCTGTGTAGTATTTGAGGTTATCCACTTTGCTTCTCATGTACAGATTTCTACTGGATTCGACAAAGTCAAGAATTCAGTTGATTAATTTCACAAATAAATTTAAAAAAAAAGGAAATGTCTGTTCTTCTGAACCTAGAAATTTGCTGTGAAGAAGTTATCCTTACAAGGCTATATTCAGTTGGAATTAGATCCAGCAGAGATAAACGGGGAAATTTTGTTACACATACTTTACTCAGACACTTCTCAGTTCTTTTCTCCTAGAAATCATTAGGAATCCCTCAAAACAGATAAGGTGTTTATATCATACTAGGGATCACACTAATTAAACCTCGTACTCATATTTTCAGTTTTAAAAGCTGAACTGTCAACCCACTGCAGTTTAATTTCCTTAGCTAAAGTTACAGTTCACACATATAAGTGGAGAACAATAATTTTTAAATTAAAATTTTGTTATCAAAATAAATATTGTGCAGAAAGAGTTCTTATATACCAGGCCTGAGACAGGTATCCTTAGAAAGGTCTGCTTTCAGGATTGACCCTTGGCTGACATCTGTGAACCTAAATATCTAAAACGTTCCCACAATTCTCTAACTGATAAGAGTGGCCTACTGTGCCTAAATTGTTTATGCAAACAATATGATTTATATGATTTATGCTGAATACCTGCTTTCTTTCTGAGAGTTTAGAAATTTGGTGTGTGCTATGCAGTAGGTGCCGATGTGACCAGCGCCCATAAAAACCTTGGACGCTATCTCTAATGAGCCTCTTCAATAGACAATATTTCACCTGCGATGTGGCAATTCCCTGCTGGAGGAATTAAGCCCTTCATGTGTGACTCTACTAGGAGAGGACTCTTGGAAACTTGCACCTGGTGTCCTCCAGACTTTGTCCCCTGTGTCTTTTTCTTTTGCTGATTTTGCTTTGTGTAATAAATCATAGCTGTGAGTACAAATATACACTAATTCTTATTAATCCTCCTAGAAAATCACATTATCTTGGGGTGATCTGGGGACCCACCCCCAATAGAGCTGCCATAATATGTCTTTAATCAAAATATCTCCAATTTTTTTTACCATTTTTATACCACTTTTTGTAAATTTCCTTAGGTATGCTATTTAGGAATAGAGGAAAATACACTGAGTAGTTAAATACATAAATAATTACATAAACTTTGCTCTTAGAGAATAGTCTCACTAGACAGGAAATTTAAAAAGCTAACAACTATCTAATTATAAACTTCCAAAAAACTGGTGCTTCTCCTAAATTACAGTCCATTTTTTAAAGATAAATTTTAGATTATTTGCTATAGATTATAACCTCTTAGGGCATTTGTAAATCCTCACCAGGTTACTGGTAATATTAGTAATTTCTTTCCTAGAAATTGATTTCCCTTTGGAGAGTGATAATCAAGCCCAATCATTTTCATTTCAAAATGGAACATATTAATCAGCTTAAAGATATGGGGTTTTTTTTGTCTTGGAAAGCATAAATATATTAAGTATGCATTCATCCCATGGTATATCTTCAAATCAAAATCTACCATAGTAAGAATTCTGCTCTTTAAACTCTTCTCAAGTACTTCCCAGTAGCATTTCCAATGGTAGTAAAACTTACATTTTTTTGCAGTGTGGGCATTTTGCCAGAGTGTTGAACCTCAGTTCCATCCACTGTAAATAAAAAGAAAAGATTGAAAAGAAAAACAACTGAAAACTATCCAATCTGATAAGATGTTTCTTTTAGTTCAAATGTTATCAGGGATCACAGCAGAAGCAACCCCCTTCTCATGGTTATAGGAGCTTTTCCCCTTCAATACTTCTTCCTTTCCCTTAAAATAATGTTTGGGATTCTCCTCTGCAGCAGTTCCCATGACTTGTCCAAAGTTCTGACGCAATCTAGGTTGACTTTACAACGAAATCTGAACGTAATGCTGTAATTAGGGTCATTTCTTTCAGCTTTATGTCTCAGTTCACTCTCAAGGAATAAAAATATATTTCATGGACCTTCAAAGATGTTTTGCCTTTAAATCTTGAGGACTAAGGGTGCCTGGGTGGTTCAGTTAGTTAAACGTCTGCCTTTAGCTCAGGTCATGATCCCAGGGTCCTGGGATTGAGCCCAAACTTGGGCTCCCTGCTCAGAGGGGAGTCTGTTCTCCCTCTCCTTTTTTTTTTTTTTTTTTTTAAGATTTTATGTATTTATTCATGAGAGACACAGAGAGAGAGAGAGAGAGAGAGGCAGAGACACAGGCAGAGGGAGAAGCAGGCTCCCTGCAAGGAGCCGATGTGGGACTTGATCCCAGGACCCCAGGATCATGCCCTGAGCCAAAGGCAGACACTCAACCACTGAGCCACCCAGGCGCCCTCTCCCTCTCCTGCCCTGGCCCCTCACCCCTGCTTGGGCCCTCTCTTTCTATCTCAAATCAATAAAATCTTTTTTAAAAAAGTCTTGAGGACTAGTCTTTTAAATATATGGATATTTAAATTCATTACTAAAACACATTATTTATAATCTAATTATGCGGAAGTCCACAAAGTAAACAAAACACATGAAATGTATAGAGAACTCAAGTCAGGCAGCTGCTCTCTGTTCTGTCCTTGCTTACTTTATGTAATAAAAAGATATTCCTTCTATGGTGCAAATTTTCTTCCCTGTAAATATGGGTAATAGAAGGGGCTACCTTCCTTGTTATTAAGATACTTGAAATGGTTTACTGGTAGGGGGTTATAGCCTTAGAAAGGATGTGCAATATAAATTTAAAGTAAATCTTAATCACAAAATGTCTATTTAAAAATGCTTTTTTTCATTTTTCACTTTGCTTACTTTTCTATATTCCTTCTATATTTCCTTTAGAGTTTTAGGAGAATTCCTTTAAGTACTTCAGTTTGATCACCAAAACAACTTTTCTTTTATAAAAATAATATTTAAGATTCCAAATCACATCTCTTTCCAAACCTTCCAGTTCTAGGTATAGCAGAGCTTCAATAAATTATCCATTTCGAAATGTTTTCCACACAATAGAAGATAACTTTCAGAAAGCATTTGATATGTAACAGTTTTTCTTTTTTAATTTTTAAAAACTATTGACTTTAAAGAAAAAAATCAAATATTTTCCTAGACTTCCCTTTCTTCATTCTTATTGGAAACCTCAAAGAAAGTTAGTTAACCTGGAAATGATCTCAGTCACAGTAGGCACATAGAGTCTCCTGATAAATAAACTAGGGATGAAACTCTACATGAATGCTCATTCTCTTTTCAAAATAATTATTTTTCAACATCTAAGAATGCCAAGCCAAGGCTACTTTTTGTTCCAGTGCCAGTAAGTCTTTTTTTCATACTTTTGTAACAAGTTAACTTATTGCAAAGCTTAATAGTAAAAATGCCAGAATTCATGTGCTAAACAAAAATTTCCTGAGTTCTACAGAATATTAAGAAGTGAAGAATCCAGAAATCTTACCGAGTACTTTTTTTTCTACAGGCCCAACAGGCCCAACCGCCCCAACCTGAGGTGGACAAGGTGATGAGTGTTTTTTTGAAAGAGAGAGAGAGAGAGAGAGGGAAGGTGGGAGAGGGGCAGAGGGAGGGAAAATCTTAAGCAGGCTCCATGCCTAGCGGAACCACGCTGAGATCATGACCTGAGTCAAAATCAAGAGTTGGACACTTAACTGACTGAGCCACCCACGTGTCCCTTTTTATGTTACTGTATTTAGTTTTAGGACAGATGCTGAACTTGTGACATCATTTCAAATTTTATTTACAAATAACAATTTAAGTTTTTCATAGTTAAAAAAACAAAGTAGTTAAGGAAGCTGTTATGAAACCCTTGAGCAAAGAGGAACTCAAAATCCAAGCTTAAAATTGGCATAAGAATTCCAGAATTTTAAATGACCAACCTAAAGAGATGATTTAGTCCAATATTATCATTTAATTGTGTTCTTCATTTCAGCATAGATTAATCATGGTGAATTCAATTATAACTGGCAAACAGCTAAGACCTTATTATGTAATTAGTAAATTATACAGCCAGGAACCTAACACGTTGGGTTTTGTTATCTCCCAGTATTCACTTAAATGCAGCAAACTAAGAACAGAAGAACATCTATTATTAGAAATAATTTTGCCATAATCTATTCAAGTGAATGCAAATACCTGTGCTTTTGAAAGGAAGTTGATTTATTACTATTCCTTTATCTAAAATGCAGCCTCTGTACTCTTAGAATCTTATTACTAGAACTTCAATAGGGGGAAAAATTATCTATTTTCTATCAGAAGATTAAAGGCAACTTCTCTAAAACTCAATCATTTTTAGTACAGGTCATCCAATATTTGACTTATTTCTAACTGTTCTATGTAACAGATAAACTTAGTTTCCCCAAGATATACTTTTTAAATCAATCTTAGAAGGCCATAAGAAAGTTATACTGCTAAAAATGAATTCTTTGATAGTACCTTACTGGATTTTATTTTTTTAAGGGATACAATAGGTAACTGATGTCATTACTTTGAATTATGCAAGTTAATATTGTTACTATCCGCTATGACACCAAACCATATGTCCTATGTCCAAATAATGAGAATCTGACCCTGACTGAAGGTACTACACAGGCTCACTTCAGAGCAAAGTTTGAATCATCATCTATGATTCAGGCATATATTGTAGATTGTGTTACGTTTTTATTGGGGCATGCCAACCCCATAGTCAAGTATTGGTTGACAAACCACCTGCTTTATCAGCAACAGAGAACACCTGCCCCCATAGAAATGCAAAATTAAACTCCACTGTTCAGTGTCTTAAGAAACTTCTTTATTTTTCATGCAGGGCTAGCTAAAGGCTAAGTATTCCCTTTATTCTTTTGGAAAACTATTTTCTAAGCAACATCCCTCAAAACATTATTCTGACTAGATGATGACCTCAAAATAGCTTAGAGGTTGAAAAATGTTTGGAGGGACACCTGGGTAGCTCAGTCAGTTGAGCCTCGGACTCTTGGTTTTAGCTCAGGTCCTGGTCTCATGGTCCTGAGATTAGTCCCCAAGTCAGGCTCTGTGCTCAGCAGGGAGTCTGCTTGGAGATTCTTTCCCTCTGACCCTATCCCTGCTCTAAAACAAATAAATGAATCTTTTTTAAAAACTGTCCATAAATACCACATTAAAACTCCTTCCTGGATGGTAACAATAATGCATGCTAAAAGTGCTAAAGAATACACTTGTAAAAAAATTTGTGCTCAGTTTTTTGTTTATCGTAGCAATTCCCAATGACCATGGAACTCTTCATTCACTGAATACCTATTATTATTCTATAAAATGAGTGTTATATTGAGTATACTTCGGAAAACACAAATCTAACTTTTCTAAACATTGGTTTTGTACACCATTGTTTCCAACCAAGCTGTGAAAGGAATAGTGTGGATAAGTATGGATTCACAGTAAATTTAACTTTAGTATTATAACACTGATATATTTAGAAGATGTTATTATAAACAGAAAGTTGTCGAGGACATAGTCCATTACATTGTTCTTTTATCTTAACCCATGGAAATCATTCTCTTTCAGGTTACAATTCCAATAAACCCTCTCCTATGTGATCTTCCAAAAAAGTGTCAGGAATATCTTATAATAGATCATGTTTTTCTCTTTTTGTTGACTCCAGAAGTCTCACAGCTAAAATTGAGGCTAATTTTAACAACTGCACAGGATTAAATATTATGCATATTTATATTCTTCTCTACGACTTATCATGTGTTTCTGTCCTTTTCTTTTTCAGTCCCTGATTTTTTTTCATATTCCCTTTTCAATGTCATTGAGCTTTATAATCTGTCTCAATTGTTTTTAGGCCTTGTAATCCAAGGCTGAAACAAGGTAGAGAAAAAGTAAATGAATCCTAATAGTTGAAAGCTTGAAGGACAAAGAACATACTCAAAGGATATAAGACCCTTTGTGATCAGCATAATAATAAGGATAAGGCAAAGTTCTTGAATTAGAATTAAGAGATTTGCATCCTATTTAGTTTTTATGACACTGAGCATCTCTCATTAATCTGAAACTCTCAAAAGTAATAGCTACCCCCTAGGTATATACGGTGTTCCCTTAAACACCAAAAACTTCGTTTTCTAGGAATTTTTATATCATCTTTCAATACCACGTATTAATTCAAAACAGCCTTTCCTGCTAAAGAATTAAAAATTTTAATCATATTTACTGTGCTATTATGATTCACTTGTCTGTGCTAAATATTAAGTAAAAAAAGCTACTTTTAGAAGTTAGTCTCTGGATTGTACATTACTTTAGTAATTTTCTCCCAGGTTGTATAAGGATCTAAATGGATAAATTACCTTTATAAGTAATAAAAAAAATCATGTCACATACATATCTTTTAACCTGTCAGTTTGGATCATTCTCTAGAATTCACTGCCAGATGATTTCAAAAAATTAAATATGAATTTTTAACAGTCGTCTTTGAATTTCCTTTTACCTCATTCCCTTATCTACCCTACTGTCAGCATGTCAATTCTCTCTGAAAATCTTTATGCTATTCCCATCCATCATCTTCACTTTTCTGGATAATAAAAGCTAAACATCTAGTCTTGTTCCTCATCAGGCTTGTCCCTATGCAATCCTTCTATACATAGCATCTATTTATACAGAATTAATTATAAAGCTCTAAAAAGCTTCCCATTACTCTTAGGATAGTGTCACTTCCTCCAGGCTAGGTACTTCTATGCCGTGCATTAAGAACACTCTGTTATTTCCTACTGTAATCTAACACATTTCATATCATTTTTGTTTTAATTGTCTTTCTTCTCCAATCAGATTAGAAAACTCCATGAGGGCAGGAAATGTACGTTCCTCCTTCCCCAGCATATAGCCCAGTGCCTGGTATGCACTCAATCTGTTTTTGTGAACATATGAAATCAGCTCACTTATAATGTGGCTATAAGATTACCCATGGCAAGGATTTAGAATACAAAATATAACTGAACAAAATGCAAATGTAAGGTAATTATGAAGGGAAGTTCTCCCAAGTTGAAATCTGTTTTGAAGATTTAAAAATAGTATCTCGGGGATCCCTGGGTGGCGCAGCGGTTTGGTGCCTGCATTTGGCCCAGGGCACGATCCTGGAGACCCGGGATCGAATCCCACGGCGGGCTCCCGGTGCGTGGACCCTCTGCCTATGTCTCTGCCTCTCTCTCTCTCTCTCTCTCTCTCTGTGACTATCATAAATAAATAAATAAATAAATAAATAAATAAATAAATAAATAAATAAAAATAAAAATAGTATCTTGAAATGTAATTTGTTCACATATAAGAAAGAAAATAGCAAATATATTTAACTTAGTCAAATCACTTGATGTCTATCAATTTGTACAGAGTGTATTGCCCTGTGTTAAAGAAGTATAACCTCGCTCCCTGGGGTTGCAGTGGGGAAGCTACTGGAGAATGTTGGCCCTGTTTGAGGAGCGCAGTAGGGTGGTTCCATGTGGGATGCTGTGGGGCCAGTGGTACCAGACCTTGGAGGAGGTATTCCCTGAAGTTCAGGTGCTGCCAGGCATGCCTATGCAGGACATCCAGTGTGGCCTACAGAGTCAGCAGTGCCACTGGCCCTGGGTGGTCGCAAGATGCCTAAGGGCAAGCTCTTTGATTCTACAACAGCTGATTAGGGAACAGAAGAATGGTCCATATTGTTCACAAAGACAAAAACAGATGCAGCAAATTGCTGGATTTTTCTAGAATAATGAATATGAACCTGAGCCCTGCGTGTTGAAGACTAAATGCAGAAAAAACTTACATTTGACTTCAGTGGAGCAGAGATCTCAGGAAACTATACTAAAGGTGAACCAGATTTCTCAAATCTTTTTTTTTTTTTTAAGATTTTATTTATTTATTCATGACAGACACAGAAAGAGAGAGGCAGAGACAGAGGCAGAGGGAGAAGCAGGCTCCATGCAGGGAGCCTGATGTGAGACTCGATCCCGGGTCTCCAGGATCGCACCCTGGGCTGAAGGCGGCGCTAAACCACTGGGCCACCCAGGCTGCCCAGATTTCTCAAATCTTGATAAATAACCACTACTTGTTTTTGCTGCATTCTGTGGATCCCAGTAGATGTTGCCCACTTAATCAAAGGAACAGATTATGTGGTAGAAGGAAAATGTGGACACCTGCAGTTAGCAAGTTGCAAAATATCTTTAACTATGGTTCTCAAAATTGCATTCAACTATGATTTACTTAGGAAACATATACTGTGAACACTATTCTACTAATATAGAGTAACTTATTTTTGGACTTGTGTCTAGGCTCAGCATGAAGTTTCATATGCTGCATTTTACTAATTTCATACTTAACCTGTAATTTTTATACAAAAAAAATTAGGGTACAGATCATGTGAAATGACTGGGTGCCTTCAGGGACAACTAAATTTTTTTTTCAATAAATTTTTTTTCAATAAACTTTCCTAAATAGGAAAAAAAGCAGTATACAGTAATTTTCAAAAGAAAGTTTGTTAATTACTCCCACCAACTATATTCTCTAATTTATATCCTTACTCACTGATTTAATCGATAAAACATAAATGTAAGAGAGATTTATCTTTTCCTACTAGCTCAGAAAAATCCTACCAATTCAGATTAAGTATAGTAAATCAAATAGATGCATGCATTTCCATTTCCTTTCCCAAACTTGACCAAAATGATAGTAAATGAATTTAAAAATATATAATACCATAAGGATAAAGAGGAGAAATGGCCTCAAATTTTTGGACAATGGAAAGCTAGTGGAGACTTGGCAGCTGGCTTAGTGAAAGGGATGCTGAAAGTTGTCTGCCAAGAGATATGTCAATGCAAAGCTGGTTCACACTGACGAAAGACAGAGTGATTGAGGCCATTACATGTTTTCCAAGATGGGGCCAGAAATAGTGACACAAACAGCAGGGTCAGTTGTAAACTCTTCCCCTACACATGACAAAAGCAGAAAGCCTCATCTCCCCAGTGCATGCAAGAAAAGAGGAATTTATTCCAAAAAGAAACTGGACTAGAGAGCTTGTGGACTTAGAAACACCAGGCATAGCAGAAGGCAAGATAAAACATCCTAAAAAGAAGGGAATTTAATTAAAGTCTGTGGTTTGAACATTGGATGAGACCTTCTTCTCATTATCTTTCTTAACTCCTAAATGCTGTCACCCAGCATATTACTCACAAGAAACAAGAGGATTGTTTCCCAGAGGAAGTTGCCCTCAAAGAAGACTTCTTGAGGAGCACCTGGGTGGCTCAGTTAAGCGTCTGCCTTGGTCTCAGGTCATGATCCCAGTCCTGAGATGGAGTCTTGCATCAGGCTTCCCTTCTCAGCAGGGAGTCTGTTTCTCACTCTCCTTCTGTCCCTCCCCTTGCTTATGCTTGCTCTCTCTCCCTCTCTCTGTTAAATAAAATCTTAAAAAAAAAAAAAAAAAGACTTTTTGATATTAAGAGTTGACAGTTCTTCAAGAAATGAGAAAAAGGAGAAGAAAAAGAAGAGGAAGAGGAAGAAGGAGGAGGAAAGAGAAGGAAGGAAGGAAGGAAGGAAGGAAGGAAGGAAGGAAGGAACGAGCTTAACTTCTGCTGCATGAGTACAGCTTTCAATCAGTGACCAACCCTCAAATATAAATGAACCTGTCAGTAAGATCTCTATCACAAAAAAAAAAAAAAAAAAAGAAATGAAAAGAAAGAAAAAGTGGGGGAGAAAACAGAGACAAGGCATAAAGAAGAATAATACCTCAGAAAAAAGACAGAATTAATAGTTTCAGAAAGATGCCATAGAGAAGAGAATGCTCTTTAGGAAAAGGAAAAAAATAACCATAGAACAGAGGAAAACGCTTCAAAATTAAAAATTAAGTTAAATAATCTGAAATTAAAATTTAGAATTAAGTTTAGAAGGCATAATTGGGGAAGTTTCCCAGTAACTAAAGGAGAGAAAACTATAAAGAAAATGTTAAAAAAAAAAAGGAAAGAAAAAGAAAGAAAGAAAGAAAGAAAGAAAGAAAGAAAGAAAGAAAGAAAAGAAAAGAAAGGGAAAGGAAAAAGGAAGGAAAGGGAAGGAGAAGGGAAAGGGAAGGGAAGGGAAAGGGAAGGGAAAGGGAAGGGAAAGGGAAGGGAAGGGGAAGGAAAGGGGAAGGGAAGGGAAAGAGAAAGGGAAGGAAAGGGAAGAAAGGGAATAATTCAGATGATCTAATATAAAGGATTCTAGAAAGAATGAACAAAGAAAATAATGTGGACTATAAGAGGGCCCAATAAGTACCCAATGAGTTAAAACATATTTTCCCTGAGACACATTTTTTCTTCACATTTTTAAATTTGAGTATAGTTGACATACAATGTTACACTAGTTTCAAGTGAACAACTGTATTGACTATATTCCCTATGCTGTGCCTTTTATTCCATGACTTCTTCATTCCATAACTGGCACACTTTCTCCCACTCCCCTTCATCACTCAACCCCTACACCCCTCCCCTCTGGCAACCATAAGTTTGTTCTCTGTATTTACAGGTCTGTTTCTGCTTTTTTATTTGTTTGTTCATGTTTTGTTTTATAGATTCCACATATAAGTGAAATCATTGTCTTTCTCTATCTGACTTATTTCACTTAGCATATCGCCCTTGAGGTCCACTCATGTTGCTGCAAATGGCAAGGTCTCATCCTTTTTCGTGGCTGTGCAATATTCCTCTGTGTGCATGTATGACATTTCCTTTATCCATTCTAAGACAAATTCTAATGCAATTTCAGAGCACTGGAGAAAATGAAAGAAGAAAGAGAAAATAAAAAAAAAAGTCAGATAGAAAGGACATAGAATCAGAGTAGCAGTTGAATTTCTCATCATCAATGGAGAAAAGCCTTTTAAATTTTTGAGAGGAAGCAATTAGCAACCTATAATTCTACAGCTGGACAAATTATAAAGTAAATGTGAGATTAGATTCAAAACTGTTTAAGGGGTGCCTGGGTGGCTTGACTGACTAGTCAAGTGTCTGCTTTCAACTCAGGTCATGATCCCAGGGTCCTGGGATCAAATCCCACACTGGGCTCCCTGCTCAGTGGGGAGTCTTCTTCTCCCTCTGCCCCTCCCCGCTGCTCATGCACACTCTCTCTCTGTCTCTTTCCCCACCACCAAAAATAAAATCTTGAAAGAAAGAAAGAAAGAAAGAAAAAAGAAAGAAAGAAAGAAAGAAAGAAAGAAAGAAAGAAAGAAAGAAAGAAAAACTGTTTAAGTAAAAGGTCTCAAATTTACTTCCTTGCATCTTTTCTCAGAAAGCTATGAAAGGATGTACTACACCAAAATGAAAGAATAAACTAAAGACTGTGAGGATGGCACAGGATCCAATACAGGAAAAGGAAAAAGGAATTCCTAGGATAATGATGAAGAGAAATCCCATGGTGGCAATTGTATAGCAAGAAACTTCAATAATAATAGTAGATTCCCTGATGTGTTTGACTATATTGATAGCAATTTTATAGTTCTATGAAAGAGTACGGGAAGAATTAATGATTTGTACATCGGAAATTAAATTCAAAAGGAAGAGGGACAATTATTCTTTTTTTAAGTACTCTGCTTTCAATGTAGGGTTCAAACTCATGACCTAGAGATTAGGATTTGGATGCTCTACTGACTGGCCAGGCCACCAGCCAGGTGCCCCAAAAGGAGGACAGATAATTATTAACAAATTCAAAAAAATTTTAAAAACCATACAGTACTGAAATATAGTATATTACTTTGCTCAGCTGTAAACATAATTTACGTAATCATAAAAAATGTAAACACTAAGTATTAACTGAATAAAATATTAAAACTCTACTGGGACCATGGAGTCAAGAGAAAGACTATGAGTAGGGGAAAGGTGCTATGAATGCTAAATCCTCAACCTCCATTGTACAGGGTAATAGGTAATATCTAAAATTGCCTAATTAAAGAGAAAAAAATGGATAAGCAAAGAATTTAAACACATGTTGGGGGCAGCCCCGGTGGCGCAGCGGTTTAGCGCCGCCTGCAGCCCAGGGGGTGACCCTGGAGACCCTGGATGGAGTCCCATGTCAGGCTCTCTGTATGGTGCCTGCTTCTTCTCTGCCTGTGTCTCTGCCTCTCTCTCTCTCTCTCTCTGTGTCTAAATAAATAAATAAATAAACAAACAAACAAACACATGTTGGTAAATACCAGCAGGGCAGCTGAAAGAGTTCAAAGTAACTAGGGGACAGTATTTAGGGATGACCATTATTTTCCCTATAAGCTTTACAACCCTACTTGACATTGAAGTTATGTACATGAATCATTCTACTAAAATAAAAATTAGAAAGGAAAAAAGCAAATCATCTACACTTTCTTGAACAGGTTCATCTCTTAGTTTATCCCAAAACAGGAGATCTTGTCATGGAAGACTGTGACCTCAGCCCTCCCGTGTTCATACTCTGGAAGTTTTCTTTTCATTTCATTTCATTTCATTTCATTTCATTTCATTTCATTTTATTTTATTTATGATAGGCACACAGTGAGAGAGAGAGAGAGAGAGGCAGAGACACAGGCAGAGGGAGAAGCAGGCTCCATGCACCAGGAGCCTGACGTGGGATTCGATCCCAGGTCTCCAGGATCGCTCTCTGGGCCAAAGGCAGGCACTAAACCACTGCGCCACCCAGGGATCCCTTATGTTTTTTTGTTTTTTTTTTTGTTTTGTTGTTTTTTTTTTTTTTCTGGAAGTTTTCATTAATACTTAGGTTCTAAGGAAAATGTTTTGTCTCCTCATGAAGGCTGAATAACAAAAGGAAATCTTCCTGACAGAGTAAAGTATTATGAAATTAACTTTTAAAAATCAACTTAGGGTTAAAGTTAAAAGTAGTAAAATAAGAACTCCTGTCACTTTTGCTCCTATCTTACTCCTATCTTACTACTTATACCTTCTTGTTTTTTTTAAAGTATTTTATCTAATTATGTACATCAGAATTAATTCCCTTGACTCCAAGTTTAATTTTTAAAAATCAGAAAACATTTGATGCATTATAAGAAGAATTTTTCTTGAATCTAGATACTGTGAAACTGGGCCACTACATGAGACTTTGCACTTTGTTTTCTGCTAAGGAGGTGAGAGTTTCAGCCACGCACCAAGCCAAGACACCCATGTTGCTAAGCCCAGAAGGAAAGGGCACTGTTTCTCATTAGCCTACCCAGAGAGGCCCCTTTTAGCAAATGAACCAATCAGAGGATGTGCCTTATATCTAATTCGCAAAATATGCAGTATATCCTAGCTGCACCTCTGATTAACTGTCTTTCTTAAAAAGGTTTTCTTTTAATCTTCTGATTAATTTGCACTCAGATAAAAGTGTAAGGCCATGAGCAGTAGTTGAATATGTGACCATGACCTACTTTTATGTCCCTATGACATATTGATGTCCCTATGGCAAATGTCTGGTTACTTACCAGGAATGTGTTTCCGCAATGCCCACAGACAACCCTTGTACCTTCTGGCTGGACTGGCAATGCAGGTTGAGCAGGTTGTTCTTCAGAAATAAGCATTACCGGGCCCAGGTTAATTATGCGTCTACTGTAGAGAGAAAGGAAACAGCTTTACTATTCCATAAATGGACTGAGGGCAAAACCTGTAATATATGGCATAGCACTGGAAATAGATTATACTTGTTTTACATATTGTCAGGCTTTAAAGCCAAATTCACAGGAAGTAGCAATATTCAATATTTCAAAAGCAAAAAAATGAGGATTTTTAAATATTTGTGATGGAAATCATATATTATGGAGTTGGTTCTAATCAATGGCCTTTGGAACCTTTTAACTGCCATTTCCAAATTCTTACAAATTCAAATCAGAATAGTTTTTATCCTTCTCTATCTAGGAAGACAAGTTGAGTTTGGTAGGAGACTACACAAGTTAAAATATGCTACATCAACAAATATGCATGTGCCATGAAGGTACCAAAGTGCTGAGTCACAACAAAATTTCTCTGGGTAGCCTGGTATTCTTTGATGTCTATTTAACCAGAGTTGGGCAAAAAGGAAAATGAGAGGTTTTTTCCTTTCTCTTCCCCAGTCTACCATCAGATGGGGTTGCAAACAATTCATATAATGGTCAAAGAGGCAGAAATCACAGAAAAAACAGAGTTGAAGTCTTGATATACTTCTATCTGGGGACATCTATAATGGAAGAGGCAAAAAGCTCCAGAACTTAGTGCATAGATTATGTTCAGCAGAGACTAGTACAGCACACAGTGAGGGACACGATAACTAAAACACTTCCAGGTTATGATGAATTACATAAAAGGTAAACTAGGTGGTTAATTTTATTTTTTTTATTTCTTTTTTTTTTTTTTGAAACATCTTTATTTGAATTGATCTTAATCACTTCATATACATATTACAGTTGGGTTCACCTCCCTTCACTGATATAACCCACGCAAGAAGTGGCTTGCAAATAGTGTTCTTAGAAACACCTTTTTTGCAACTGTTTAAACACTTGACTACATGCATTACAGAAAGGGTTTATTCCATTTATTTAGATAACAAAGGTCTGCAGGTTGCAACTAGGGAGCTCATAAATACCTTTATTAAAAGTATTCTTAAGAACTTCACTATATACATAACAATGGGGATAAGTGGTTACTTTTAAATAAGTTTAAGGAGTCACTAATTTATTACAGGGCATTAAGTACTTATATAACATGAAGAAAACTTTCATTGCTCATTCAATAATATTATATCTTACAAATACTTGTGACCAATAATTTCAAACTAATCACATCATTCCTTCAACAAAGAAAAAATAATAATCTTGGTCCTGTAATTACTTTGAGAACAAAGACTCTATTTAGAACAAAGCCTGGCACATAATGATCTCTCAATAAGTACTTGTTGGATGAACAAATGAATGAATGAATGAATGAATGAATTTTTATCTCTTACCAGTTAGGTCTCGGACATCCTATTCGCCGAGATGTGTCCTTACAAATGAGGAGACAATTACAAGGGCATCTAACATATTTCTTCCCTGTTGGGGGGTTTTTGATTGGCTAGATAAGGGAAGAAAATGCAAACACAGCAAATTAACCAAAGGACAGACTGCCAAAGCTCGTTTGTATATAAAAAGGAAGTGGTTCCTTAAAAACTTAGGTTCCCCATAGAGCTACCAAAGTACTGGTTAAGGAAAAGTGCACCATCCATGGTGTTAAATAGCTCAAATGTTGGCAAGCACTCTAAGAAATTCTGGGGCTGCAGAGATGTAATTGTGAAGGGCTTATTTCAAAACTAGCTTGCAATGCCCTTTTAATATGAGAAGAAAATTTAAGTTCACAACAAGAATTGTTTTCCCTTTAAAGTTTTAAGACCAGACAAAGTCAACTATCTGTCCTACCAGGTGCAAACATTCACTAAAGGTTCTTGCACCTCTTTGGGAAGAGCAAACTAGTGAGCAAAGAGGAGTATATAACAAATTTGAACTTTTTTTTTTCTGTCTAGAATATAAGAAGTGATTAATTTTATTACATCTTTTAACTTAAAAGCAAACAACTTGCAATAACTCTTAATGCTTCCATTTTTAAAAACTTTACAGAAAATTTAAAAGCAAGAATAAACACCAAGGAAAACACTCCTTTAAATAAGGACTTGGGCTTGTTAATGTAAATAACCTATGAGGCAATGAGAGGATTAGATGATCACTCCTGGGCATGCCTGCCAAAAATGTATAGCTTGAATCTAATCTTTAGGGAATAACAGACAAATTCAAACTAAGGAACATTCTACAAAACACCTTGCCTATACTCTTTGAAAATGTCAAGGCAATCAAAGACAAAGACTACGTTTCAGATTAAGGGAGATTAAAGAGACATAGTGTCCAAATACAACATGGAATTCTGGATTCACTTCTGGATCATATTGTTGGTTGTTTTTTTTTTTAATGGAGTCATTGAGCAAATATGAATTAGGTCCAAATATCAAATAATAGCCATTGTATTAATGTTAATTTCCTGCATTTGATCATTGTACTATGATTATATAAATGAATGTCCTTTTTTTTTTTTTAAGGAAATTCCCCTTAAAATGTTTAGGGGTAGAAGAGCCTCATGTCTGCAATTACCCTAAAATATCTTTTAAAAAAAAAAAGATTATGTATTTATTTATTTAGAGAAAGCTAATGTGACAAAATATTAATGCATTTGGGGAATGTGAGTACAGGGTCTGTGGGAATTCTCTGTAGATAATATGTACTATTATTTCTGTAACTTTTCTGTGTATCTGTAAGATATTTCAAAAAAAGATTTAAAAATTTAGGTAAATAAATTTTTATTTATTTAGAAAAATAAATATGTTAGAAATACATAAAAGTTAGCAATAAGTCATCAACAATTTATTAAATTATATTACAGATAAAACCTGAATATCTAAAATTTATAAACATCCAGAAAGTATTACTAGCCAATCTAAAATATCAAGAAACCAGAACTTGGGTTATTTCCTGTGTATCCAAATTTTCCAATTAAGTAAATGTGTACTTGGTACATGAAAAGCTTTTTTACATTTTCTTTTTATTCCTACCTTATTTCTAGACCTCAGTTCCCTCATTTACAAAACAAGGCGAATGAACTAGAACTGGTCCTTAGTGCCCGCCCATGCCTCCCATGTCTGATCTTCAGGGAAACAGGGGTGAAAATGGCATTGTCCTTATGCATAAGTTCTAATATTCTTACTTAGTAAAATGAATTTGTATTTGTCTGGTGCTGTGCTGGGCACTTTACCCCTGTAATCCCAAGAGCAACCCTATTAGGTAGATGTTATTATTATAATACCATTCTATATATGGAAACCACAGGGTGGGGAAGGTAAGTCCCAAGGACTTATCTTGATAGCTACCAAGTAGCAGAACTAGGATGCAAACCCCAGTTCATCAGCCTCCAGATCTCACTCATAATCAATCACACAGCCAGTTACCTCTACTATTCCTCCAGAACGTCTCAACTTTTCCATTAACTTGTCCTAGAAATTGCTTTTTCCCTTTATCTGAAATTCTGGATTCCCTAAGTCTTTCTAAAATCTGTCCATCTTTTCTCTCCCCCACCTTCTCTCCTTCCTCTCCCAATTTTATCTACTAAAATAAGGACTTCATTAGCTGTGTTTTTTTGCTTTGTTATATTTCATTTTTTTAATCTCCTTAGGAATGTCAGGATCCAACCAGAGTTGGCTACCCAGGAGAACAGACACAGTGATCTCCTGTTTTAGGTGACATGAGGATGAACTACAGTGAAACTAAGCAAGGAATAGTGACCATGAACAGAAGGGAGCTGCTCTGTTGGACCCTGGTCCATTTACCTCTTCTTTTCAACCCAGAATTTCTCCAGAGAAGCTGCTAGTTGCCTAACACATCTTCACTCATAAATTTAAGATCATATCACATTGCAAACATTGGCAAGTCATCTGTTAAAGCACTCCTCACACACATTTTCCCTTCTTTTCTTTCCCTGTAATATAACTGATTTCACACAAGGCAATGTAATTATTAAATATTAGAGAAAATATTCATTTTCTGTAGAATATTGAGAAATACTTATATTTCCTTATTTAAAAGGAGTTCTAATGATATAAAAATGTCAGCATAACTTACTCTGTGTCCAGAAATAGTTTATTTATACCCAAATCCTATTGTTCCAGTATAATGAACTTATCATTTCTGAGTTGCCAGATTGAGGCTGTTGGCTAAATCCATAGCTTGTTCTGTTCACTTCCAAGGGTAAATCGAAGGCTTTAAAACTTTTTTTTCTACTCATTAAAGAACAAAAGTTTGTAGGGGTGACCGAATAAGAGAAAAAAATCAACACTAACATCAAATCCAAAGTACTGGGTTGTTGTGTTTTTTATTATTATTATTTTTTAATTGCCATCTATGCCTGACAACTCTTATTTGGTTGCTAGCTCCAAAATGAGCGCCATGGAGGTTAATGCTAAATTTGCCAGTGAGTGTTCAACCTAAAAAGAAATAGTTGGTTTTGGGATCCCTGGGTGGCTCAGCAGTTTAGCGCCTGCCTTCGACCCAGGGCGTGATCCTGGAGTCCCGGGATCGAGTCCCACGTCGGGCTCCCTGCATGGAGCCTGCTTCTCCCTCTGCCTGGGTCTCTGCCTCTCTCTCTCTGTCTTTCATGAATAAATAAATAAAATCTTAAAAAAAAAGAAAAAAAGAAAATATCTGGTTTTGTAGGTATCGCCTCTATTTACACAGTAAAGTTCATCTCCAAATGATGTCTCTTATGAAAAATACATATTTACAATGAAATATATTGTTTCATGACTTAAGGTTTTATTTTATGACTTTTTAATAAAATGTATAAAGCCCAGTACATATGTTTCATGGCTCTGAGAGGCACAATAATCTCTGGTTGACTTTTTTAAAGGCTTTTCTGAAAAGGAAAAATACACAAAAACCAATTAAATATTATTTTAACATTTAAATTTAATGTTTAATTGCGGATTTTGCAAGAGATTGAAATTTTAAAAATAAAGCCTAACCATAGAAGTGGAAATATATTTAATCTAACCAATATACACTTTACCAGGTCATTACTTGAAACTGTAAAACTTTTACTTAAAATGTAGTTGTTCTTCTTAAGGTTCAGTTAAAAAAGTGCCCTTCAAAAGTTTTGAACATTTCTCTAAATTACCATCAAGCAAATAGAATTAAATGCCAAGCAATTTGCAAACACATTGGCACAGATATCAATAATAAATGAATAAACTTAAGCCCAGAAAAACCATACAACATCCTATAGATGTAAAGAAAATTTAAATAATTTTTGACACAGTAAGCTGCAAAGCCTGCATAAAAGTGAAATTTGGTATGTCATCATTTTTGTGAAAATCAAAATGGATTTAGGTGTGATGTGGATAGACAAGATACTTATAAATACCCGACTAGGGTCAGTCTCATGTTAGAAAGTAAAGGGCCAAATGGCATTATATTTCAATTCACCATGAAATTTTTGCAATGGAATTAGCTTTAAATACCTGGAGACATCTTTGTATGATAAAAGAGAATGAGAAAATATGGCCATATCTGTATCAAGCCCATATCTACCTTTCTCAGGAACACTACTGGAGTATCTCCTTTAGAGAGAAGATGTCAGCTAACAATTTAGGCTTTATTAATGGAAAGCCCCACTTACCGTAGCTTCGTTGCAAACCGTGCACTTAACCACATGCTGGTGAAGCTTGCCATCCAAGTTGATGAGAGACTGGCACACACGGCAATTTATTACTGGAATACCACTGGCATCGGGACTGGCGATGGCTGTATACGGAGGTGGGAGTTCCGCTGAAAAGGTTACCAGTCACTGCATCAGAGCCAGTGGTATCACAGGGAACAGAAGTAAAGCAGGAACTATCAAAAATGACCTCATTCTTGTACTTTTTTTTTTTTTTTTTTGTACTTATGTTTTTAAAGCTAGCCAACTCATCCGAGTTTCAGAGCATGCGACACACATGGGACTACATTGTGAAGTAGAATAATTGTTACTCGGATAAAATCTAAATTGTGTTTGCCAGGGTGCCTGGGTGACTCAGTGGTTGAGTGTCTCCCTTTGGCTCAGGGTGTGATCCTGGGGTCCCAGGATCCTGTATCGAGCTCCCTGCAGGGAGCCTGCTTCTCCCTCTGCCTGTGTCTCTGCCTCTCTCTCCGTGTCTCTCATGAATAAATAAATAAGATCTTTAAATTCATTCATTCATTCATGTTTGCCTTGTCTGCCCAAATGATCCAGTTTCCTTTTACCAGACTATACTCAACATACCCACTCTGTTCCTGCATAAACTCATAGAGCTTATAATGGGAAAGTGATGATTCATGCCTAAAGTAAAAATCTTCCACTCATGATCTGATTACCAAGAAAGAGAAATAGTCAACGAGAGCAAAGTTTTTAAATCACTTATACATACCCATAAAGTGTGCAGTTGCCATGCTGTGTTTACAAAGGGGCCAGTATGTAACCACTGGCCATGACAACAACAAAAATTTCTGGTGGCAGTTAAGGAGAGACAAGAGTGAATGAAGGAAAACTAAACTTATCGACATAGAACAAAGCTAATTTCAGACACAAAACAAAAACAAACAACACATTTGTATCTCAAATTTTTAACCTGAACGTTAAAAATTCAGGAAATGTACTTAAGTATTTATGAATAAAAAATATGATGTCTGGGAGTTAGTTTCAATTCTCTAAGACAGGGATGCTTGGACAGCTCAGTGGATGGGCATCTGCCTTCGGCTCAGGGCCTGATCCTGGGTCTGGGGGTTGAGTCCCACATCGGGCTCCCTGCATGGAGCCTGCTTCTCCCTCTGCCTGTGTCTCTGCCTCTCTCTCTGCATCTCTCATGAATAAATAAATAAAATCTTTAAAAAATAAATAAATTCTCTAAGACAAAAATGGGTTAAGAGATGAAACAAGATTAGCAAAATGTTGGTAATGAAGAAATATGATGACACAGAAGGTCATTCTGCTCTTACTACTTTTGTGTGTGTTTGAAAATTGCCAGAATAGGGGCGCCTGGGTGGCTCAGTTGGTTGGGTGTCTGACTCTTGGTTTTGGGTCAGGATCCACCATCCTCGCCAGGGAGTGGGCTTGGGATTCTCTCTCTCCCTCTCCCTCTGTCCCTCCCCATTCTGTGCTCTTTCTCTCCTCTAAAATAAATAAATAAATAAACCTTTAAAAAGAAAAGAAAAGGGGCAGCCCAGGTGGCTCAGCAGTTGAACGCCTGCCTTCAGTCCAGGGCCTGGTCCTGGAGACCGGGGATGGAGTCCCACGTCAGGCTACCTTCATGGAGCCTTCTTCTCCCTCTGCCTGTGTCTCTGCCTCTCTCTCTCTCTCTCTGTCTCTCATGAATAACTAAAATCTTTAAAAAATAATAAAAAAGAAAAAGAAAAGAAAATTGCCAGAACACACACACACACACACACACACACACAGTTTTTTGAATCCTAAATTTGCCTGATTGTGTAAAGGATGGAAGCTCAGTTTCAGAATCATGCCCATCTACCAGAGGTATATATTGTTGTGAAGGTTTGAGAAAAGGAATCTAGATATACTACTCTGGAATGGGATTTCTTTTTTTAAAAGATTGTATTTATTTATTTATTTGACAGAGAGAGCACAAGCAGGGGGAGCAGCAGAGGGAGAGGGAGAAGCAGACTCCCCACTGAGCAGGGAGCCTCACTTGGGGCTTGATTCCAGGACCCCGGGATCATGACCTGAACCTAAGACATGCTTAACTGACTGAGCCACCCAGGTGCCCCTGGAATGGGATTTCTAAAGGGAACTGAAGAGTTATTTCTGAAATAGAGATTTTCTATCCACTGAATTAGATTCTGAACTCTGGTATTTTTAAAGTATAGCACACATGGTATGTTTAAAATCCACATATTACTACCTGGCATCCTTGAGGTTTATCATACAGAATTTTTTTAGACTAGCAAAGGATTAGCAATAAGTGCTACTCATTTAAGTGATTCATAATAAGGGGCACCTGGGGTAGCTCAGTCTATTTAGCCTCCAACTCTTGGTTTCAGCTCAGGTGATGCTCTCAGGGTTGTGGGATTGAGTCCCCAGGTGGGCCCCAGCACGGCAGGTGTCTGCTTGAGATGCTCTCCCTCTGCCCCTTCCCCCCACTTGCATGCACATGCTCTCTCTCTAAAACAAAAAACAAATCTTTTTAAAAAATAATAATAAATAATTCACAATAAGCTGAAGTCCACAGCAGTCAGGCTCCAAAAGAGGCCACTTTGATATGACAATACACATAGATTTCTGGGAGGTGTGTACCAGAACACTGCCAAGTACTAAACTTGAAAAGAATCTATAGATGTCTTAAATTATAAAAATAGCTCTAAATCCTTGAAAGAATTTGAAGTTGATCCAGAGTGGCTTGTCATGTATTAATCAAGAAGAAAAAAACAGGTTAAAGGAACAATGAGTCAACAGTACATTGGAGCCCTTGCAATTTGCAGATTACTTTATCAGATCTCAATAAAGAAGATATTGTTCTGGAAAAACAAATACATACCACACTAGAAATTCTAGATACACTGCCTGGTGTATAATAATAAATGTTATATTAATAATTATTAGCATTATTAATAAAAGCCATTTCTTCGCTGGCCTTTTTCTTATGAAGTAACATAAAGTAGTTCTCCCATAATTCCAGGTGTCCATCTTACATAATATGACAGAAAAGAAATTTAAAGACAAGAGAATTTCACAAAGAAAACAAGTCACTGAGGATGAGGGGAGGAGGCCACACACTGCCGTATACATAAATGGCTAGTAAAGCTCACCTACTTCAACAGGCCAAAGCTTTGCTCCAAGGAATCTAAAAATCCCAATAGGGGACCTTAAAAAAGCATTTACAGTGCATCACAGCCAACAAAACCCCGTGAATTTTTTCTCTAAGATTTGTGCCACACATAATCTTTAACCATCAAAAAAAAAAATAGCTTTTGATTATGACAAAAATATACTTGAATCTTTAGGAGGCTTGAGAAGGGGAGGGAAGGGGAAAGAAGAAAGATCAGAAATTTAAGATGGGAGAGGCTCTAAGTTCCATGAGACCAAAGTCTGTTGGGCTTGTTTGGGACTGACTCACCAGTGCTTGTCACAGTGCCTGGTGTATGAGAGATGCTCAATGACTATTCATTGAATAAGTGGATGGATGGATGGATGGAAGGAAGGAAGGAAGGAAGGAAGGATGAAGGAATCACTCAGACACATCTATCTCTCTTGGGAAAATAACAGTATACTACTGCTGCTCTCACTGAAGAGGAAGGAGCTTGGGTCCTAACATCCAAGTAAGTCTCCCTGAAGAAAGGGTCTCTACTATATATATATATATATATATATATATATATATATATATATACACCCTCCAAATATGCACTGACAGAGGGGAGGTAGTCAGGAGACACTGGCCTGGCCCACCAGATAAATGGAATCAATCCAAAAGATCAATAGAATGACAGATGCAGCAGCCTAATTGCTCCACTACATAGTGCTTCCAGGCCTGTTGTCTCAATTTTCTGTCCATTACTTCAGCCCTAAGCTGATACAGAGATATGTCTTGTACTTTAACCTCCCTCCCTCAAAAAAAACCCCCAAAAAACAAAAGAAAAAAACAACCCTTCACCTATAACCCCACCTCCTTTTTGTAAGGGACTTTTAATTGCAGACATACATTCTACCATTAGTGACAACTGGCAATTTAGATTGTTCATTCTCTCTCTTTTCACTCTAAAAGTCAACAGATCACAACTATCATACCTATTTCAAATTTCTGCCCTGGATAAAAAGCCCACGGTAATCTCAGAACTCAGGATCATTAGATATTGAGAGTCACAAAAAGTCTTCATTTTGGAAGACACTTATTACTTAAACAATGGCCGTTTTCTCCATGGGGTTTGCCTAAGTGAAAAATCTCTTTTCCTCCATGTGAGCAGTATTTGTTAGGAGTCCCCAGTCCTGAAACATTCCTTCAAAATTCCAGAATTATATTCCCTGTTAGAAATTCAAGCAATATTAGGAATTACAGAGTCTAATTTCTTCAACCTATGGAAAACCGAAGCCTGGAGATTCTAACTTTTGAACAGATTTGTATCTAGCCTTCAGCAAAGGCAAGAGCTGACTCCACTCCCAGAGGTTTCTCCACAATAACCATTGTCTCCCTCAGTGAATAATTTAATGCAAGCAAAATATGTAATGACGAGTGAGAATTCTGTAGAACACACAGACAAGAATCCGATCTGAGCTAAAAGGGAAGAGGATGAGGAGAAGGAAGATGGAAAATAAAAAAAAAAATCGGACAGAGTATAAAAAAAGAATCCACTCATGGTAATAAAAACTTCATAGAAAAACTGAGACTCGTAAAAGAGACAAAATGAAAGAATATGGATCACGAGGCATACATAATGGTCTTCCTGAAACCCTCCAAAGGAACCATTATTATCCTGTAAACCCACAGGTAATCAAATTACATTTTCCCACCATCAACACAGACCTAATTTGTCTATTTTATGCCAAACAAACCCTTCGTCCTGCTAATTCATCCTAGTGTATTAATCCAGACTTCTTCTTTTTCTTTTTTCTTTTTTTTTTTTTTTACCAGATATATCCTCCAGCATTTTAAAGGTTCAAATTGTTTTGCTGGATTGCTCTGACCTCTCTTAGCTCAGTTCTTCCTTTCCAACTCTCTTCAGTGGCAATATTTTCCAGTTTAATTCACTTACTTCACCAACGCACGCTTTTTATTCACCCCTTCAGGCCCTTGACAAAGAAAGATGTGGTATCAAAATTGAAAAACGACATCCAATTAAAATGAGAGATATTTTAGGACACTCTGATTACAGCATGAGCAAGAAAAGCATAAAGGACCAGCCTGTGAGGAAAGCCCCGCCGGCTTTTTCTCCTCCTTCAGGGATCTTGGTGGAGACCATGGATGAGGGACAGTGAGCCTGGCTGGCTGGGTTCTCTGCTTCCAGGGTAAAACATCTCCGCTGCAGGTGTGCACCGAGAAGGGGAGGACCACCTTCTGTTCCTCCTCTCTGTGAAACCACAGGCATAAATCTATTCTGCGAGACTCCTGGGTTCTTCTAGAACCATGACACTCTCAGAAGGTTCCATCTGGCTGACGTCAGCATGGAAGGTAAACGTGCTACCTATTAGGTTACTGACCCTTAGTTCCCAACCTACCTTCCTCTGCTTTGTCATGCTTGAGCTGGAACTCTGCAGACCACACTGTAGCTTTGCCAGCTGGCTGCAGGCTACGTTCACAGGAGGTGACAAAGGGAGCCGACAGGGTTCAGGGAGGAAGGAGGGACTGACAGCCCTTTTCCCAGGTGTACAAAGTCTTTCTCCAGAGCTCAGGGACATCAGGACCAGTTGGCTGGTGCCTCTTAGAAGTCATGTCTCAGTTCCATAGGACCCCACCTCTAAATTACTACATCTTAGTGACTCCAATCACTTCCCTCTGTTCTCTTGGCCCAGACCTCATGGTAGCTGCTTCCTGCATTTGATTACCTACTTGGCACCTCAGGATAGTATTTGTACCTTTTAGTTACCTAGGTAACAACTTCATACCTAATCTATTATATTCATATGAGTGGTTTCTATCTTTAGGTCTTAACTGACACAAAAACTCATACCAAGTGTAATCCCAGGAAACTGACCCTCAAAAATGGGATTGGAGGAGGCGCCTGGGTGGCTTAGTTGGCCGGGCATCCGACTCTTGATTTTGGCTCAGGTCATGACTTCAGGGTCATGGGATCAAGCCCCACGTCGGCTTCGTGCTCAGTGGGGAGTCTGCTTGAGATTCTCACTGTCTTCCTCTACCCCTCCCTTTGCTCCCTCTCTCTCTCCCTCTCTCTCTCTTTCAAATAAATAAATCTTTTTTTAAACATAGGGTTGGAGAAATGGCTTGGTCATGCCTTGTGCTTAAATGCAGAGCTGAGCTCTTTTACCATGGGACACAGTATGGCAGTGACTGGTGATGTGCAGCAGCACCCTGATGAATCCGATTACCCCCTGCAGATGACTGGGACGTTTGTGGTTCCTTCACTAGACCATTACGGAAGCAACAATTATTATTCAGACTTTCAAATTGTGATAGAGGGTGGATTCCCATGAAAACACTGGAGCATTTGCAGAAACAAAAGGAGAAACTCAGGTCTTTAAACACTTAAGTTATGGTCAGAGAACCAGAGAACTTCTATAGTAGCCCTCAAATATCCCTTACTTCCAATTGTCACAGGGCTTACACTGCTGTAAATCAAACACAGATGTAATTGTATAGATTGCAAAATTAAAATGTCAGGTAAATCCACAGCCTTACCATGCTTTCATGTAAAAGCTGGAACACTGTGCAAACGAGTGGACCCCTGAAACATGGAATAGGGCCAAGCGGAGTTGAGAACCCCTGAGTCACTCTTAGCCTCCTTTATGAGTAGAAAGCAGCTTTTCTTCTTGTGTTTGAAGAGATGAGCCTTCCCTCACAGGAAAACTGCTGTTGTCTCACTAGTGACAGCCATTCTCCTTAAGACTCGTCCTCATCCATAACTAAGCTCAGATCTCAACATGTTCCAGGAGGACAAGTAGAGAGCATGACTCAGGGAGAAGCAGCTTATACACCAAGAGAATTGCAAGGGTTTGAAAATATATATTGTCAGAAACGTGGAGAATATGTGTGGGGGTAGATC
Source organism: Vulpes vulpes (assembly GCF_048418805.1). Classification (NCBI taxonomy): domain Eukaryota; kingdom Metazoa; phylum Chordata; class Mammalia; order Carnivora; family Canidae; genus Vulpes; species Vulpes vulpes. Next base: position 42,984,549 of record NC_132792.1, on the reverse strand, counting down.
CTAAGAGTGTCAAACCAGAGAGGATGGAATATAACACTGAGTTGAGCCAAATTTAATCATATGGGTGCATTTGCCAGATGCTCTGGATTCGATGTTTGTTTTAAAGCTGGAAGTAGCTCTCTATCAGTCTACTTGTCTGTTGGGGAGACCTGGCCAGACACTTCATGGAGCTGTGATGCCGGAACGTCCCCAGCATGTACAGGAGAAGGGCTTCCCAAAGGCTTAGGGAGCTAGAATGCTGCAGTGAAGTGTGCATGCCCACACCCTACTACATGGATTTGCTTATTTGCTAAGTTGGACTGCTGGTCCGGGGCAAACCTAGTTTTGTAACTGAGAAGGTGTGATATAAGCCCCGCCTCAAGCTCTGATGCCAGAGAAAGTCAAGAGGCCTTCAGCTAAAATCAGGAGAAAAGTAGCAGCCAGCCAGGCACGCTAGGGGTGTGTGTTGGGGAGTGGGGGTCCCAGGAGTTAGTGAGCATTCAGTGGGTTGCAAGCACCTACTGTGTACCAGGCACAGTGCAAGATGTATATCAGGAATATCAAGGGGAAGGAGAGAGGCTCCAGGGGTTAAAGAGCTGAGTTCTTACTGGCAGAAAGGCAGTGAGACGGCAAGTACAACTTGGTGTGGTAAGTGCTCTGATAAGGATGCGTACAGGGGCTTTGTGAGCACAGGAGAGGGCATCTAACTCTGACTCGGGCAGAGTGTGTGTGTCAGGGTGTGGGTGTCAGGGTGGTGGCAGTGGGAGAGAGGAGGGTGGTGGTACAGTCATTCTAGCACACTTGAGCTCTCCTCCAATACTGCAACCTTTCTCTAAATTGTTACCATTAAATCCACACAGCAGCTCTAGAAAAACAGCCAAACCTTATTAAGTGTGGCTGTAATATCAGCTTGGAACCAGTATCAGTCTACATCCTAAATGCCTCCAATATTGCTTGCAAGGGTTCCTGTGTGCCCATGGCAGGACCCAAGGCACCAGCAAACCGGGCGTTCTTATCTAACAGGCAGTCATGAGCACTGAATTCCACCCTGAGCTATTAATCTGTTGTCTTCCCCTCCCTTAGTGATCCCAGGCATTTGGGTTGTGTCAAAACACTGCCACATAATTGGAGATGCTGGCAAGAAATGCCCGATGACCTGCCAATGACCAATTCCTGGATGACAAAAGCTTCTGCTCCGGCTTCTACTTCTCATAAGGCAATATTTCTGCCTCATTTTAATAATGCATTTCACCTGTGGCACTAGTGCTTTCTTCAAGTATCGACGGTGAATAAGTTATGTATTCTTCTTTCACTTTATCAATTACTGAATTTATCTTTTTCCCCCCAAAATGCAATTTTTTTTCTGACATGATTTCTGTGAAATCAAATTGTTTATAAGCATGGCTGCATTCATAATTTGTTATTTGCAATATTGCTTCCAAGAAGGCATGTTGTTTCAAGAAAAATAGAGACACCTACTTTCAGTACAGAAAAACAAACTGGCGCTCCCAGGGCAAAAAAAAAAAAAAAAAAAAAAAAAAATGCACTTGCCTCGAGAAACTCCCATAGCCTAAGGAGGTAAAGAATTCCCATTCTGTCACTCTTCTAGACAGCTCATTTTCACCACATGTCTACATTTCTAAAGACTGTGCATTTCTAAAAGAAAAAGAGACACCCCTTTACAGACAATAAGCGATAACTTACAGTTTACGAGTATTTATAAATCGGTTATAAAATGAACTCAAATATAATTGTGTCTCAAATTTGTTACAAGATATTTTAGAAAAGAGAGACTATAAGGAGGTAAAATGACCTCAGTACGTGGGGAAGGAAAAAGTTCAACCAGATCTGTACTTTTATTTGCTTAAATATATGAAACAGGGGATCCCTGGGTGGCTCAGTGGTTTAGCACCTGCCTTTGGCCCAGGGCGCGATCCTGGAGTCCCGGAATCGAGTCCCACATCAGGCTCCTGGCATGGAGTCTGCTTCTCCCTCCTCCTGTGTCTCTGCCACCGCCCCCCTCTCTCTATGTCTATCACAAATAAATAAATAAGTAAATCTTTAAAAAAAAAAAAAATATATATATATATATATATATGAAACAGCATGGCACAAAAAGTAAGGTCCAACATAATTAGGGGCACCTGGCTGGTTCAGTTGGTAGAGCATGTCACTCTTGATCTCAGGGTTGTGAGTTCAAACCCCACTTTGGGCACAGAGATTACTTAAAATACAAACACACAAACAAATAAGGTCCGACATAATTAGATGAATGATAACATTATACTCAGTATTTTCTATCTTAAAATATTTCACCCATACAAAAAATGACCTAGGGATTAAAAGATTCCAGATGAAGTCAATAGTTCAGCAATTTTCGAATCTGGCACATATTCACCATAAATCCAAGCAAAATCAGACACATAGATGAAATAAAATGAACTTCTAACCACAATATTTATTTTCTAAGCATACAATGAATGTATAAAGATATTTAGTGAATAAGTCCCTTAAATTCTAGTGCTTAGATATTTTTATCTCATGGATTAACTTTCATTTCAAAATAGAGAGATTGCTAAAGAATTCCAGAAGTTAACCCAAGAGAGTAAGTTCCTCATTATAGCCAGCAGAGGGTACCGCCCTGGAGCTCCCTCCATTGCCATGAGGGCATTTCTAACATGGAAGGACATCTGGCTATCTGCTCTGCGGGATCGCTTTGTCTTTCGCTCTCCTGTTACTCAAGCTGCAAAAGCTTCACTCCCCGAGTGACTTCAAAATCCCCATCATGCCATCCTTCCTTGCTTTCATTCATTCAACTGATATTTGTTGAGTGCCTAGATGTATTTGATCATTTGCCAGGGGCTATGTAAGGGACACAGCGAAGAAAGATACAGGAATCCTATCTCCTTCACTGTCTCCTTTGAGGGGCTCATATACACCATAAATGTTAAAATATATAATGGAGGGGCACCTCCACGTGGCTCAGTTGGTTAAGGGTTCAACTCTTGATTTTGGTTCAGGTCATGATCTCAGGGTCAAGGGATCAAGTCTTGCATCCAGCTCCACACTGAGCATGGAGCCTGGTTGAGATTCTCTCTCTCCCTCTCCCTTTCCCTCTACTCCCCTTCACACATGCTCACTCTCTCCTCTCTCTCTCACGTTTTCTATACTCTAAAAAAACAAAAACAAAAACAAAAACAGATATACAATGGAAATGTCAAGGGATACTTCCATACAATGGAAATGTGGAGAGATATTTGGGAACATATGTCTTCCAGTAATAGAGATTAGAAAGGATTCTACGAAAGAAAAAGGCTTTGATGGATGAGTAGAATTTGAATGTTTTAGTTTCCAAAACCCCTTTCTTATTCATCTACTCATAGGAAGTAAACAGTACACCCTTACCTTGAAAACACTAGAAGTGGCTAATAAATGATACCAGTATGAGGCAACGAGTATGGTCTTAAGTAAAACCATATATGCACAGTGATGTGTTTTCCATTTCAGAACAGGAAGGATCCCTCCCATTAAATCCTTGACAGGCTGGAGTAATGGATCAAATCAAACACACTGAAATGCAAGGTGTAAGTACACGGACCTGCACAGAGATGTGAGGCAGGCTCTAAAATATGGCACTTAGGTCATCTTGTATTCGGGTATGTCGGGTATGTCAGAATAGGATTCTGGTGATATAAATTTGAAAATATTATTTATATATAAATATAATATAATATATATATAATATAAATATATTTATAAATATAAATTCAAAAAATGGTTTTCCTATGCATTTTTGAAATACTTTTGTATTAATGGGTATAATTCATTCAGCTCAGTAGAAATCAGTGTTTTTTGGGGAAACATCCTATGGCCTAAGATTAATAACAAGTCAGGTGTTTGTGCAAGTCTTCTCACTTTAAATCTACTATCACCTCCATGTGTTGCTTTTCCTCTGGATTGTGAAATCTTAGCACTTAAATCTCTGAAACTATAAAATTTCATCTTGTCACATACCTTCCCCTAAATTCTCCCTCCGTAGAAATCACATGTTCAAATGTTGAACAATTAGAGGCTTTCGTACAAGAAGTATCCTGTTTTAAAATCCCTATTATGAGTCTACCAAGCTTAAATATCTCAACTTAACAACGTATGGGAGAAAGAAAGATTTTGCCATTACCTTTACAAACACGTGGTTTGATACAATGCCCTAACCAGTCATGTGGCACGTACAAATACATTCTACAGAAGAAAATACTGCATGCCATTTGGGCTTCCAATGCCTAAAAGAGTCACATAATACTCCTTGATGTTCAACATATTGTCTTTCCAATTTTCAAAGGAAAACAGAAGAGGGATTTCAGTGAAAGAGGGACCGTGGAAGTAAAAGAGGGAGGTAACATGACAACCACCTATAAAGTAATAGCTAGGTGTGTCCAGATCCCTCACCAAGAATAACTGTGGCATAGAACAAAAAAGCAAAAAGGAACATACTAAATCATTCCTTCTCAGGTAGGAAACTGAGGCATAGCAATGCAGAGTAACTATTCTAAGGTCAACAGCTAGCCACTGGCAGAGAGAACTCCCACAGGCTAAACCGTACCTGGTGGTGAGTTCATCCCTGAGACTCTAGAAGGATTTAGTTATACAGTGCTTGAGAAACTCACCTGAAGGCCACCAAGAGGAGCCAGGCTTTCTATTTTTTTTCGCTTTTTAAAAATCCTTGCAGAGAAAAAGAAATTCACTTTATATCAATCAGGGAAAGGAAAGAATCTAGAAAAGTGCCAAAGCAACACAAACTCCAATGTATCTTCCTACCCGCCCCCCCCCCCCCACATAGAGAAATTCTCTTAAAAGAACAGAAAATAGTAGGTAGAATGTATTTCCTCTGAAGAGCTATTAAAGGAATGCCATTCCCAGTGTATGCAACATCTCTTCATCCTTATAAAAGTAAAACACACAGTAGCTGAGCTCAAAACTGGATCCAGTGTTGTCTGCTTTTCCCCCATTTGGATCCTTTCCCAGATAGTTGCTTACCGCCCTCAAAGAGAGTTATGAACATCCATCTGGCTAGCTCTCCTCTCTAACATCTGTAGTCATCCGGCTAACATCTGCATCCATCTGGCAATCTTGCAAGACTTTAACAGAATGCTCTACCCTAAAAGTTTGACATTCCTGAAAACAACATGCAGAGTCCTTGGGAATAAATGGGAAATTGAGATCATTACCTCTTGCCACAGTGAAGTGTTAGTACACGGATGATAAATACTTGGTGAGCAAAATTTACTCTCCAGCCCTGATGTCCCTTCACGCTCCAGACTTGTGTGTCCAACTGCCTACTCGATACCTCCAGTGAAGTGAGGGCTAAAAGTATTTCAGACTCAACGTGTCTAAAAACAGAATATTGATTTCCACTGTCCTTCTTCCCCCTGCCCCACATACCTAACTCCTCCTGTTCGTCTATCTTAGAAAAAAAAAACAAAACAATTTTTTCCTCATTGCTGGGGTCATTTCTGGAGATTTGTGATTCCTTTCTTCCCACTGATGCAATCCATCAGCAAGTCCTGCTGTTCGAGGCTTACATATGTCCTGAATCCACGTCCCACCGTTTCCATCACTTCCACCCTGGTTCAGAGCACCATCACCTCTTGCCTAGTCCACATTAAGAGCCTCCCAATTAGTATCATATCTTACTAGTCTCTTCTTATTTTTCCCCAATAATCCAATTCTCCATTCTCCACATGCCAACCAGGTTCATTTTCCTTCCTCATATTTTTAAGAGATGGGGGCAGGGGCAGAGGGAATCTTAAGAGGGAACCTCTCTTTAAGAGAGAATCTTAAGGAGGTTCTCACCCAACACAGAGGCCGATGCGGGGCTGAGTCTCACCACCCCGAGATCATGACCGGAGCCTAAATCAAGAGTTAGATGCTTAACAGATTGAACCACCCAGGCGCCCCCAGGAAGATTTTCTTAAAAACTAAGTATTTCATGTCTCTCCCATGCTCCAAGCCCTCCATGCCTTCCCATTACTCTCAGAATACAACCACATCTCTGACGGTGACCTACGCAGTGTCATCTTCCCTGGTCCAGTCCCCCAATCCCTGCTGCCACACTTCGGCTCTACCCCCCTGCCCTCTATGTTTTGAAACAGTGTGTTTTATACTTGCTGTCCCAGTTGCCTGGCACCCTCTTCCTTTGTCTTCCAGTGGTTGATTCCAGCTAATCTTCCAGGTCTCTGAGCAATTGTCATCTCTGAGGTATCTTTCCTGAAGCAATCTGAAACACTCCCCATGTGGCCAGTTACTCTCCATCCTCATGCGCTGCTTTATTTTCTTCACTCTGAAATTATAGTGCTCGCTGTATGTGCCTCTAACTGGAACATAGGCTCCCAGGCATCTGGAACACTATAATAGGCATTCAAATATTTGAAAGGATGACTGACTGAATGAAATGTATTAAAGATGCTTAGCAGAGCCAGGAGGAAATGTAGGCATTATAAAATAGAATAAAAGAATCATGGAGACTGATGCTCACCTAATAATAGGAAAGGATCTTAATAGGAAATGGGCTTGCCACAGTACTGGGAAACTGGAAGCAGGTGCACTTCACCATGTTTGGGCTCTATTTTCCCTTAACGACATGGCCTCAGCGAAGCAGACTTTGCTTCAAGAATCAATTTGAAAAAATCTCCTAAATGTGGCATTAGCTTCAGCAGATCACAAAATCAAGCCTCTGCAAGACCCTACTCACTCAGCACCACGGCTGGTGCACACCCCTATCGAGGCTGTCAGGTAGCTGCTCCCAATGTGCCACATCTGTTTCCACCCATTGCGGGAACCCGGCTTCCAGTGGGCTTCAGAATCCTTGGCAAATAAAATGAAAAGTTAATCCAATCTTACAGCGGGTTATACATGAGGTGTAGGTCTCTGTCCGGGTAGGCATCATCTTTTCCTGCCAATCCACAGCCAACCCTAAACTTTGCAAGGACACAAGGAGGTTCCAAAATTTAATACACTGCCCAAATGTATTCAAGAACTCTGAGTGCAATGGACTGAATGTCTACATCCTCTCAAAATTCAGGTAGACTCTCTAAACCACAAGGTAGAGGCATTAGAAGGTGGGGCCTTTGGGAGGTTATTAGGTCAGGAGAGTGGAACCCTCATGCATGAATTTAGTGCCATAAGGAAAGGAATGAGAGAGGAAGCTCTCGTGCTCTCTTTCCACCATGTGAGGAAGATTCAAGGAGTCAGCACTCCGCCACCTGGAAGACGACAGCTCTCCAGACACCGATCTGTTGGCATTTTGATCTTGGACCTCTCAACCTCCAGAACTGGGAGAAATAGATGCTTGGTGTTTAAGCTACCCAGTGTATGGTATTCTGTGATGGCAACCTGAACTAACACTCAATAAAACTCTAGGCTAGTGCAGAACATAGTTCTAAGTGAGGTGAAACTTTGCCCCACTTTAAACTAAGGCACCATTTCTTTTTTTTTTTTTTTTAAGATTTTATTTATTTATTCATGAGAGACACAGAGAGAGGCAGAGACACAGGCAAAGAGAGAAGCAGGCTCCATGTAGGGAGCCCGATGTGGGACTCGATCGCAGGACTCCAGGATCACGCCCTGGGCCGAAGGCAGGCACTAAACCGCTGAGCCACCCAGGGATCCCTAAGGCACCATTTCTAACTTTAGACTTCGTCAGGTAGCGGACAGGAGAGGATCACTAAAAATACACTTTATTTACTGGACAGTTTCTAAGTAAGAAGTACTGGAGTACGTAGTAAATAACTTACCCCTTACACCAAAAGTCAATTTATTTTCTGGTCACTGAAAAGATTCTCTCAAGCAATCTCAAATTTGCACATTTTAAAAAAGTGAAACAAAAGTGAAAAGAAAAAGACAAGGCCTTTCTAATTATATTTCAGAGGAAACCTAAGTGTTTCAGAATAAAAGAATATTAGCCTCTTCCTGCAAGTTGTCGCTTTAAAGTGATTTTACAATTAAAATAAATCTACATTAGAATATTGCATTAGGTGGAAGTGAATAATTCTTTGATTCTTTACCAAGGATTTGAACATGAACACTATAAACGCATATAAACAACTCTCAGTGAGGTCACTAATGTGACCTTTGAACTAATGTTCAAAAGACATTTTTGAGTTCTTATCTATTCGCTCTTTCTTGCGGCTTTTGACCTGTTTGACCACTCTTTGCTTGAAATGTTCTCTTCTTTTTGATTCTGTGATATTAGAGTCTTTTGGTTTTCCTCCTACCTGCCTAGAAGCTACTCATCAGCCTTCTTGGGGGCTCGTCCCCCTCTAACTAGTTACTGAATGTTGGAGTTTCTCAAAGCTTTGTCCAAGGCTCTCTCTTCTTTTTACTTTATTCTTTCTCCCTAAGTAGTCTCATATATAGCTTCCCCAACTTCCTCACATGCCAGTACACAGAGAAAGTGACAATATTTCTATAGCTACACAGAGCGGGAGGCCTCTGGCCTAAAGGCTTCTGCTGTTCTAAGGACTGAGGAGAACCAGTATCTTAACCCATGTCCGTTCTATCTCAGCACATTGCGTGGCACACCGGTAGGGCCTTGGGAAGCTCTGAACCAACATCCATGTTTTTAGCTGTTACCAATAGGCAAATGACACAATTTTATATTTTTCAGCCCAGGCCTCATTTCTCCACTCTACACCTATGATGCAATTGCCCATCTATCATCTCTTCTTGGATATTTGAAACTCTTAAATGTCACATGTCTTAAACTAAGCTCATGATTTGATGCTCTTCTGGTGTTGTCTCACTGTGGGCAATCACACCATCAGACTGTGGACACCAGAACTCTGAGAGATAGCCTTGCCACCTCCCTCTCACTCTCACAGCCAATCCACCATCAACCCAACTTTAATCTACGTCCTTAATATCATCTTGTCTCTCCACTCCTACCACGACCTGAGTCCATGCTATCTTCACAGGTTATCACCTGAATCAGACAGTAGCCCCTCAAGTCATCTATTCTCATCAACTCTTGCTCCCGTCCCATTCATTCTCTAATCTAGAAATAGAGTGATTTAAAAAATAATAAAATTAGGATCCCTGGGTGGCTCAGCGGTTTAGCACCGGCCTGCAGCCCAGGGCGTGATCCTGGGGTCCTGGGATCGAGTCCTACATCGGGCTCTCTTCACAGAGCCTGCTTCTCATTCTGCCTGTGTCTCTCATGAATAAAATAAAATATTTAAAAAATAAAAAATAATAAAAATAGACATTTTTTCCAAAGAAGGCATACAGATGGCCAACACAGACATGTAAGGATGCTCAACATCACTAGTCAGAGAAATGCAAATCAAAACCACAATGAGAGGGGCACCTGGGTGGTTCAGTGGTTGAGCATCTGCCTTTGGCTCAGGTTGTGATCTCAGGGTCCTGGGATCAAGTCCCACATCAGGCTCCCTGCATAGAGCGTGCTTCTCCCTCTGCCTGTGTCTCTGCCTCTCTGTGTGTGTCTCTCATGAATAAATAAATCTTAAAAAAAAAAAAACCCACAATGAGATATCCAGGTGTAAGATACCTTACATCTGTCAGTAAGGCTAGTATCGAAAACACAAGAAACAAGTGTCAATGGGTGTGGAGAAACAGGAACCTCTGTGCATTGTTGGTGGGAATGTAAATTGGCACAACCACTGTGGCAAACAAGTTATGAAAGTTTCTCAAAAAATTAAAAATAGAAATAGCATATGATCCAGTAATTCTATCCACTACTGGGTATTTACCCCCCAAAATGAAGACACTAATTCGAAAAGATATACGCACCCTTATGTTTACTACAGTATTATTCACAATAGCTAAGATATGGAAGCAACCTAGGTGTCCATCAACATAGGAATGGATAAAGATGTGGCGTGTATACACACATGCACACACACATATACACACAATGGAATACTACTCAGCCATTAAAAAAGGTGTTGCCATTTATGGCTACACGGATGGATATTACGCTAAGTAAAATAAGACAGAGAAGGACAAATACTGTATGATTTCACTTACATATGCCATCTAAAACACAAAACAAATAGCAGAAACAGATCTATAAACACAGAGAACAAACTGATGGTGGCCAGAGGGTGGAGAGGACGGGATAGGAGGGCGGGAAAATTGGGGACAGGGGAGTGGGAGATATAGGCTTCCAGCTACGGCATGAAGAAGTCACACAGATAAGAGGTTCAGCAAAGGGAATATAGTCAATAGTACTGTAACAGTGTTGTATGGTGACAGATGGTAGCTACACATATGGTGAGCAGAGCATAACATAAATACTAATCACTGTGTTCTACACCTAAAATGAATGTAACATTGTGTGCCAAATATATTTCAGTTTAAATAATGATAATAATAAAGATCTAACTGGATCAACCCTTTGCTGAAGGCAAAATTTCTCAACATGACCAATAATACCCTGCATGGACTGAGCAATTCTTATTGTTCTGGTCATCTGTTGCTGCAGAACAAATCACCCTAAAATTTAGTGGCTTAAAACAACAGTTTAATACTACCTTTCATGATTCTGTGGATTGTTCTAGAATCTATCATGCGGCTACAGTAAGAGTTTGGCTTGGGTTGGAGCCATCTGAAGGCCCGACTGGGCTGGGCATCCAAGATGGCTTCTTCATCCACAGGCCTGAGAGCTGGTCGGCATCCTCCTTTCCGTGTAGTCTCCCCACCTGTCTAGTTAGGGATTCCTCAAAGCATGGTAGTCTCAGTGCATTCAAATTCTTACAGGACAAGTTACTTTCTTCAGGGTGCACTTTATGAGAGACCAAGGCAAAAGCTGCAACACCTCTTACGTCCTAGTTTCCAAAGTCTTTCAGCTCTCTTCTCCATAGGTCAAAATTGAATCACAGGGTCAGTCCAGATTCAGGGAGGGGACCCATCCAAGGACTTGAATGTCAAAAAAGCGTAGCTCTTTGGAGGGAGAGGTGGGTCTTTGGAGAACATCCACCACACCCACTTCTCCATCAGTACTTCTACTCTAACCACACTGGCCTTGTTTCAGTTCCCTGCACTCACCACACTCAATCCTCCTGAAGGCTTTGTATGTACTGTTTTCTTAGTCTAGAATGTCCTTCCGATCCACCCCTTTCCAAGTTCAACTTTGAGACCTCAATCAAGTCTCAGGAATGCCTTTCCTGTCTTCTCTAGCCAGGTTAGATCTTGTTACTACATATTTTCATGGCACCAGATACATTTCTGGCATTGTCCTCATCGCCCTGCGCTGTGCACTTGTTCAAATGATTGTGTAATTTATGTCTCAATATCCCCCATTAAACTGGAAGAGGGGCCATAACTGTTCTTCCCATCCTACCACAGAGCTTGGCTAGTACTCATGTATTTATTTGCTGCATGAATGACAGAAATGAACTAGGTAAATGAAACTGTCTCTGTGTAATAATTCTTTTAAACTATAGTGAAGTAGATAGCCACCTTCCCAAATTAAATACAGAGATAATTAGCCCTAAATATAAACATTTTTCACAGAGGAAGTCTCATAAATGTAAAGTCTCATATCCCACCTATAAAATTAGCAGATAATAAAGAAATCAATAAATATAGCCAAGTTGTGTAAGCTTTGTGATATTTCTTCCAATCTTTTTTCAAATGAGCCTAAAAGTGCATTTATTTGATTTTAATTTCTATGCCTTAATAAAAGCTGACATATGTACCAAATGAAGCATTTTGACCACAAAATGGTCAAAATGGTCCAGTAGGAGAGATGATCTCCTACTCTATGCAGGAATCCAATACTGACAGCGAAGACCACTAGAGGCATTCCACTCAGAAACCCAGGTGCGCTGTTACACGGACCACACATGATTCTCATTATACTAAAACCAAATGCAAAACACTAACTGCTTCCCACTACATTATCAATAACCTGTCTACAAATACTTGACCAATTTTCAACCTAAAATGGATTATTTCATCTTTGAGTGAGAGCTGACATTTGTGTTCTTAGATGGTGGTGACACAAATAGCAAAAGGTTCAACTGGAGAGAATATTCATTAGCTATGGCTCTTAACTACTTAAAAAAAAAAAAGTCTGGGTGATTACAAATGGTATCATAAACCGAAGTTCATTATCAAAAAGTACATTCTATTCTAGTCTTTTGAATCCCAACCTTTAACTAATTCCTGTCAACTACTGAAAACATCTGGTCTAGGAACAGTTTCTTACAATACAAATAATTCAGCCCCGTGTTTATTCTTTTTTTCCATTTCAACGTGGGTTTCAAGAAGGGGTGTGTTTGGTCAGTTTTGTTGACCTAGAGCCGTCTCTGGCATACCATACTGCCCAATGAGTCAATGAAAGAGTAAATACCACAGGTCTCCTAGAATCAGATCTGTGTATCACTCAAAAACATTTATGAAGATGTTTATTTGTTATTTAAGAAAAGATATTCTGACATAAATGCCAATAACATAAAATGTCTTTACTTCTAATTTATGCTTCTTGCTTCCTAGGTACTATGCCACATGAAATTAGCGTTTCTAATTAGCTAACCTGTCTTATTCACCAGTTTAAGGAAAAAAAAAACCACAGCTATAGTCTATCATAAGGCCAAAATGGCTTTTTGCTAAATCAGTTGTTAAAAACAAGACAACAGGCTCAAAATGGAGTCACTTATGCTAAGCTCCACATCACCAAATACAGCCTTAATTACACTTCTGGCCTCACCAGGAAATGGAATCTTGGAATGTCAATCAGGAACTACCTTATTAGCACTAGTGAGGTCATCTGCCTGACAGACCACTGCCATCCCCTAAACGAAAGTGATCTTGCCACAACCCATCCACTTTTTGCCTTTTTCCCATTCCCTTCTGCCCATGGAAGTCTTTCATTTGGTACAGCTTTTTGAAACTCCTTTCTATCTGCTAGATGGGATGCTGCTAGAATCACGAATCATTAAATAAAGCCAGTAAGATCTTTAACATTTACCCAATGGCATTTTGTGTTTTAATATATTGAATTTCTTCAGTTATTTAGCTACCTAGAATGAAACTTCTTTTTCTCAGTGGCTGAACTGTGATTTGTACCTGATTGTGCAGTTAATCTGGTCTTACCAGATTAGACAAATATGTGGCAAATGATAAAGAACTCTATAAGCAGGTCCATGAGCATGAATATATTTGTGGAATAATTTAGCCACTATGACTAAAAATACAAAAAGATGTAAGACAGAGGACATGAAAATCTGTCATAGGACAGTTGCTTAAATCCAAACCTTGTCTTTTAATAAACTGCAAATATTTTGCCCTAAAGGGTGACTTGGGGAAGTTGCAACATTCATTTATAAATGTTTAAACTTATCCTAGACCGACCCGATTTTGATAACAGTACAATATTAATATCAAATTTGTGCATTAAAGGAAATTCCTCCAGCTGGTGTCCTCTGATACACCTTTAATACAAACATGACTTGGGGTCTTTCCTGTAGGTAAGTCTCTGTCCCATTTTGCACCTTATTTCTCAACTGATTGATCACAATTATTCACAGCAAAACATCTTTTTCCTTTGTCCTGCTTCTTTTTGGGTGTTGACTAAGACCTAGATTGTTCCTCTTCAAGTTGGGGACAATGTTACCATTAAGTGGAAATTTTAAATACTAAACAAGTTCAACTTGCTCTACAACTGCTCCAATTCCAGACTTGAACTTACAAGAAGTTGTGTTACAAGAAACATGATCTGCCTATGTTTTCAAAAGCATTAACATTTTGTCTCCTTGGGTTTTCTTAAACTCCTCTCATATTCGGCTGGAAAGGGAGAGATGCACTTAAGCATCATTTGCAAGTGCCATATTTGGCCATTCTTTTCATAACTCTAAGTGGTTTTCAAGTCTTGCCTTCCCCTTTCAATAAATCGTGACTCCACCTTCTTTCTACTATAGAAAGCCACTAAAAGGCTTAGAACAAAGATAGATCTTTTAATAGTTTGCTAAACACCCCCCCACACACACAGACACACTCACACACATACACACTTCTTTCTTCAGATCCCACTGCTAATCAAATCTTTTTTGATTCCATCTTGAGAAGTGAAATAAATAGAAATGCATGCAGGGTTAGCCCGGGTTACTTTCAGAAGTAAGTTCATTTCAATCTCACCCAGATGCATCAGAAATATCCCATCTTCCTTCCTATGCTCCCTCATCCGCCAGCAAGGCTAACGCACACCCCTTACAAAGGGGAGTAATAAGGAAAGGCAGGACTTTCAGACATATTAGGAATATCGATTACCGCTATTCCTTTCGGTGAGACAATTCCCTGACTGCACAGAGCCCGGGGCGGGGGGCGGGGGGGGCTGGAGGGCAGGCTCTGCACATTTTTCAAGCTAAGCCCTTTCAAGGACGGATCCCAAGGTGAGCAGTGCTAGGGGCTTCTCAGCTCGGGAAGGGCTTAGGAACGGCCGCGAAGGCTGGGCACCTCCTCCAGCGGCACCTGGGGCTGCGCCAGCGACTCCTGTCACGCCCGTGCCCCCGGGTAAGAAGTGCTGAAACACGCACACGCACACGCACACGCACAGCCGCGTGAGAAGGGGCGCGAGGCACGCGCCCGCACCCGCCCGCCCTCCTGGGGGCTGCGCTCCCAAGGGCCCGGCCCGCGCGAGGCGCAGTCTGCAGCCCCCGCTCCCGGCCCGCGGCCCGCGGCCCCGCCCGCCGCGCCCCAGCTGCAGCGCCCCGGGGCCTGCCTCCTCGGCCGCCGCGCAGCGAGCGGGAGGGCCCGCCCGGCCTCACCTCTGGGGCTGCTCTCCTGCAAGTACGGCGGGGCCGTGGGGGTGACGGTTCCCGGCGGGGATGCCGACAGCAGGGGCGAGCGCTCGTCCACCCCGTCCGCAGCCATGACTGCCGCAGCGGCGGCGGGGCCGCGGGGAGGCTGGGCCGCGGGGGGAGGAGCGGGAGGGGGCCGGGGAGGGGGAGGAGGCGGGGAAGGAGGAGGAGCAGGAGGCTGGGCCGCCGGGAGGAGGCTGGGCCGCGGGGAGGGCGGGGAGGAGGAGGAGGAGGCTGGGCCACGGGGAGGGGAGGAGGCTGGGCCACGGGGAGGGGAGGAGGCTGGGCCGCGGGGAGGGCGGGGAGGAGGAGGAGGAGGCTGGGCCAGAGGGAGCAGGAGGCTGGGCCGCGGGGAGGGCGGGGAGGAGGCTGGGCCAGAGGGAGCAGGAGGCTGGGCCGCGCGGGGAACGGAGGAGGCTGGGCCGGGGAGGAGGTGGAGGAGGCTGGGCCGCGGGGAGGGCGGGGAGGAGGCGGGGCCGGAGGAAGGAGGAGGAGGAGGAGGAGGAGGCTGGGCCGCCGGGAGGAGGCTGGGCCGCGGGGAGGGCGGGGAGGAGGCTGGGCCAGAGGGAGCAGGAGGCTGGACCGCGGGGAGGGCGTAGAGGGGGCTGGGGAGGGGAGGAGGAAGAGGAGAAGGAGGCTGGGCCGGAGGAAGGAGACTGGGCGGGAGGGAGGAGGCTGGGCCGGGCGGGGGGCGAGGAGGAGGCTGGGCCGCAGGAGGAGGAGGAGGAGGAGGAGGCTGGGCCGCGGGGAGGGGAGGAGGCTGGGCCGCGGGGAGGGGAGGAGGCTGGACCGCGGGGAGGGCGTGGAGGGGGCTGGGCCGGGGAGGAGGAGGAGGCTGGGCCGGGGGGAGGAGGCTGGGCCGGGGAGGAGGAGGCTGGGCCGGAGGGAGGAGGCAGGGCCGGGGAGGAGGAGGCTGGGCCGGAGGGAGGAGGCAGGGCCGGGGAGGAGGAGGCTGGGCCGGAGGGAGGAGGCAGGGCCAGGTTGGTGGGGGGCGGGGGGAGGCCGGGCCTGCGGCTCCCGCGGAGGTGCTGCTGCTGCTGCTGCTGCTGCTGGTGGTGCCGCCGCCGCCGCCTCCGGGAGGGCCCCCCCCCCGGACTGTGTCCCAAGGCAGGAGGCGGGGGGAGGGGCGGAGCCGGGAGCACAGTAGGGCTGCGGAGGAAGGGCGGGAGGGCCCAGGGCAAGGGGTTGCAACCCTTTTCGTTTCCTTAGCAGGAGCAGGGGAGAGGGGCGGAGAGCAGCCTGGAAGGGGGTGAGAGGAAAGGCCTGTGACTTGATTACCGAGGAACTGCGGCCAACACAGACCTCAAGTTTAGCTCTTGGTCGAGGGGAACAAGGGGTGCTGTGCTGCGCAGCGTCGCAGCAGTTACCCACGAAAGCTTAGTCCTGGGGCTGTCAGTTCCTGCTTGGGGGCTGCTGCTTTTGCTAGAAAATCACTTTGCAACAGCTGTTGTCTGAGAGGAAATACAGTTCTGCAAGAGCGGTGCCGGCCGCGCTTGTCCTTGTTTTCTAGTAGCAGCACCTTGTAGAAACGATGCAGACGGGGTTGGCTTTTACAAGTTTAATTTGACAAAATACGTTGCCCTTTTAGTTTGGTTTTTGGACTGCGTTGTCCCTGACACCTCATACAATAATGAAGTTTATGAAAATATTCATGAAAATGTTTTGAGCCAGTCGTAGTTACCGGCATCCTTTCGTGTTTATCATGGTCTTACTTTGGTGGTTTGCTAAAATGATTTAGAAATAAAAAGTTTTGAATATGCCTGGCAAAAATGCAATCAGAAAACAGCGAAGGTCTCAAAAGATCATTTTTTTTCTGCAGTGGTTCTTTGCGTCATTCAACAAACATGTATTCTGTGCTTACTGGGCACGCAAAGATGAATACATAGAGCAATGCTCTTGATGCACCAGATGTCTGGGTGGAGCACAGTCAGAAGCAAGCAAAAAATGAGGCTGGCAGTCCCAGCTGCAGATTATAAAGGGTCATGAAGAAAGCTGACTTTAGACATTTGAAACTATTTCTCATATTACATTAAGAAGGGTCTTCATTTTCCTCTCTGAAGATACTCTTTCTCCAAAAACCCCATTTAGACATGCTGGAAATCCTAAGGGAAAAAAATCAAAGAATAATGTTTTCTACTATGCGGCATCTTCTGTGGGTCAGTAGTATCAGGAACACCGCCATATAAGGATCCCCATATGATATAATCCAAGGGCATTTGTAGAGCCCCAGAAACCTGAAAAGTGAGAGGTCAAGATGTAGCACTGCCTGCAAAAATAAACAATTTACAAAACGAATAGCAAAAATAAACAATTTACAAAACGAATTTTTTTGTTTTTTGTTTTTTGTTGTTGTTTTGTTTTTTGTTTTTGTTTGTTTTTGTTTTTGTTTTTACGATTGCAACCTGCAAATTATTGGGTTAAAGAAACTTAACTAATCAACAAAATCCTATGACTGTGGTGTCCTGTTCTGTCACCTATCACACTATTTTTTTTTTAAATCTAGACAGAATCTAGTTTGTTTTTTTTTAATTTTTATTTTATTTTATTTATGATAGTCACAGAGAGAGAGGCAGAGACACAGGCAGAGGGAGAAGCAGGCTCCATGCACCGGGAGCCCGACGTGGGATTCGATCCCGGGTCTCCAGGATCGCGCCCTGGGCCAAAGGCAGGCGCCAAACCGCTGCGCCACCCAGGGATCCCCCCTATCACACTATTTTAACAGTGTATTTACATTTCCCTTATCCACCCACTACCCTTTATTCCCAACTGACTTTGTGAGTCAGAAACTGTACCTAACTCCTTCACTATTGTATCACCAGTATCTAAGACAATTCCTCGCTCATTAAGAAGCACCGGATAAAGATTTGCCAAATAAACAAGCAGAGGTGTGTATGAGGAAATCCTACCCAGTACCAGAATCTACTAAAGCACAGTTAGCAGGAAAAACACTGAGCATCTCTTGAGTTTTTTGGTAAAGATGACGGTTTTGCCATCTGACCAGTGTTTTTATTGTTACAGTGTCTCTCTGCAACCACGGTTTCTTTATTGCCCAGGTATAAAGGCTTTTTTTCTTTCTTTCTTCTTTATATGGCTCCCCTATCCATTCCAGAGCTCATTAGAGGATGACACAGCTAGTGGAAATTATTCACACTATGAAAGGTTGAGGGTATACTGAGATTGTATTTGCAGCAATGTGAAGTTTTGTGAAAAGGAAAAACTTTTATTAGGCATCACTTCATTCTGGTTTAAAAATGATACTACAGTTTATGGTTACTCAATAAACATTAAATAATACTCATCAATCCAAGGCATTTTATGATTATGATACTTTTCCATCTCAGGACACGAGGTAAGGATGTGTCTTTTGGAATAATAGGACAATATAGACAGATAATGTGTGAGCTAGAAAAGCTATTACCTTACTACGTACATAACCTACTTAAGCCACAATACTAGTTATCTACTACTGAGTCATACCACAACCCAGTGGTTTTAAAACAACATGATTTGTCATTTTTTGTGATTCTATAGATTAGCTGTGTGGTTATTCTATTGGTCTTGCCTGGGCTTATATCCAGGCAGCTGCATTCAGCTAACCTCATTGGTTAGGGGCTGGCTCAGCTGGAACAGCTTGGAAAGGGGAGGAGGGGGGAGGGGAGAGCCTTGTCTCTCTCTCTGTCTCTCCACCTAGTCTTTCACTCCTGGTTTCTTTGCATGCCTGGTAGTCTCAGAGAAGTATCAGAAGAGGGTGAGAGGGTGATTGTGGAAGCTCTGGTAACTTTTCAGATCTAGGCTTTGGTCTCAAGCAATTTCATTTCCACCATATTCTTGTATCTCCTTCAGCCTGCCTCCTGCTTCCTGAGCAAAGAAAGTTAGAAGCTCAGGGGCCTCTTTCCATGGTCAACCTCCATAGTGAAAATCGGTCATTGTAAAGATTAAGGAACTTCCTCATTTCCACGTTAAAAGCCACCCTAAACAGCATGCCTCTGAGCTTCATCTCAATGTTGGATTTGGAGACTCCCAGTCGTGAACTCTTTTTTTTTTTTTTTTAAGATTTATTTATTTGTGTGGGGAGGGGCGATGGAGCTCAAGGCAGGGCTTAATCCTAGGACTCTGAGGTCATGACCTGACATGACCTTAACAGACTGAGCCACCCAGGTGCCCCATTCATGGACTATTCTTTTGTGCACAATAAGCTCTAAATACTATTTTACTGATCTGGTCTTAACTTTTATTGTCTCTGGATTTTGACAGAACTATAAAATAATACATTTATGTGATTTAAGATGCTGAGCTCGTTATAATTTTTTATGGCAGTAATAGGAAATGCCACCTCCCATCAAAGCCAGCTAAAAGAAGATAATTGTTACTGTCTATATTATACAAGGAAATCACATTAGTGAGATCAACAAGTTCATCAGGTACATGTACTACCTTCCAAGGTACCACAGGCAACAGTTACTTAGCTCACCTCTGTCTGGTCTCCAGGAGCAATTTCCTCCCTGCTTTCCTAGCTTGCACCAACAGTCTCCTCTCTACCCTTTCCAGCATTCACTTGCTGCCTGGCCCTAAACACTGTCATGTGTTTGGGTTTTGTTAGAACAGTACTAACTTCTGTTACACTCATCTCTTGCTTTGTACTTTAAGTACCATTTTATGTTGGGTTAGTCTATTACTGTGTATTTCTGGTCCCACTTTCTCTGCTTTATTTGTTGCTTTGGAAGAATCCACCATTCTGAAACTTGGGGATTAAAATAACAGTATTATTTTTCAGGAAGATGCATTTAGCCGGCGGTTCAGCTGTGGACTGAGCTCAGCTGAGGAAGCTAGGTTGGCTGAACCTCTCTCTCCAAACTCACTTCCACTCTGGGCTTCTTTATTGCACAGCAGTCTCAGAATAGCACTCCCCAGAGGGCAAAGGCAGATGCTGGCAAGGCCTCATGAGCCCCAAGTTTTGGAACAGGTACAAGGTTAGTTCTACCACTTTCTATTGGTCAGAGCAGGTCAAGAGGCCAGCCCACATTCACATGAGCAAAGGGATAAACTCAGTCTCTTGATGGAAAGTGGTGGTGGTATGACCTTTGGAGGGGCATGAATGCAGGGAGGTGTGACTCACTGGAGTCATTATATAACGATCTATCACAGCTAAAACAATATGTGATGTAAGAAAAGCATTGACAATGACAAAGGAGAGTTCTTCAAGAAACGCCATGCTTTGGGGAAGAAGTTCAAACTGAAATTTTAAAGTCCTAAGAGGTATATTTTACGAACATCTATGTGATGTAGATTATGTTCATATTAAAGACTTATTGTAAGGGCTATAACTGCTTATCTCAGTGCATATCAGATTGTTACCCCAACCCTGTCACCTTGATCTCTTGGTCTTTCCTCTGTGCTGGGGTAGCCCATGCTTGGAAATCAATTGTATTTGAATATAATTCTACGTAATTTGAATTCACTACCTCTAAGTGGTGACCTTGGTTAAGGTAGCTTAACTTCTCTATAACTCATTTGTCTAATTAGTCTGTAGGACAAAGAAAATAATACCTACCTTGCGGGGTACTTATGATAGTTAAAAGAGAAAATGTATGAAATATAACTATCAGTGCCTGACAGCTGTAAGTATAAGCTTTTTTTTTTTTTTTTTTTTTTTTTTTTTACCACTCTCCTTTTTTAACTCTATTAGAAGGGAAACCAGGGGATAAGCATCGCTGAACTAAGCTAAAAGTACAATGGTCTAGAATATATATATATATTATGTGTATATATATATGTATATTAGCCATTGGCCATATATGGCTCATAAAGTTTCCCAGGTCTTTTGGAAATGCCTATTAAAAACCTCTGAGGAACACCATGAAGTCCAAGAAAACAGGGATTTTAGATTTAGTTAGATTTCATATATATTTCACATTCATAATGAATACCCCTTATTTATTGCATGCCTTAGGAAGGCAGGAAGCTGGTTGTTAGGTGAGGGAAGCTTGAAGGATGGGTACTCAGCTTCACCTAGACTAAAGAGCTTTACCTTCAGCTCCAAGGGTCTTTTGTTTACTTCTCCAGCAGACAAAGTTATAACTCTGAAAGAACAAGGCCATGTTATGGAATTGAAAAAGGTGCAAAAGTTTGCAAAAACAATTGAGGAGGATAGCAGGCTTGACTGCACTCACAGAAGAGTTTGTTAATTAGCCCTGGATTGCCTGTCACTATCTCAGTTTCATCAGCAAAATGAGGGACAGCTGTCTTACATCTCATTGGATCCAATAAGTGTAAATAAAGTATGACACAAGCTCTGTAAGCACCCTCCAAAAGAGAAGAGTGAAATGCAATGCTCAGTAGAGGATATTTGACCCAAACTCGGGTAGAACTTTCTCTGTTGACTCAAAACTGTTAGCCAGGGTCCAAAGCTCAGGACAAAGAAAGAATAGGTACTTCGCACATGCTAAATCAGCAGAACTGGTCCCTCAATAACCACAACTACCCCTAATCCATAGAAACCACAGGAGGAGAAAAATGGGAATTACTGGAGTCATATATTGTTAGCCTAGTAAATTCTGCTGCCCTTTTCTAAAAAGTCAAGTGAGAAGGGATCTAAGGTAATTACTTGCAAAATCTGGGCATACCTGCATAAAAGGAAAAGCAGTGCCTCATTTTCTAGTTGTATATCAAATCAGAACACAGGCTAGTTGATCTTCCTAAAGTCTATATGAACAGGAAAAAAATAACTGGCAAATGATGGCAGGACAAACAGAAAGGCTTATGATGTAGCTCAGCTATCACCTCTGCTTTGATGAGAACATGAGTTTCTGATAGGCCAACTGAGCACCACCTAACTAGCTGGGCTTGTGCCATCATGCTGGCACGAACACAAAAAGTAATTAAAGGGCAAAAAAAAAAAAGAATTGAATTGAAAGAGAATTGGAAAAAGAATTGAAAAAGAATTGAATTGGAAGAATTGAAACAGGACATTGTGGACTGGGATGGTCCCTAAAGAACTGACATTGTAGGATCGCCCGCTGGCTCAGTCAGTAGAGTGTGAAACTCTTGGGGTTGTGAGCTCAAGCCCCAGGTTGGGTACAGAAATTACTTTAAAAATAAAGTCAAGGAGAAGGAGAAGGAGGAGAAGGAATTCACGTTTGTGCCTCCTCTGTAAATCCAATAGCTGAATCCCTGCCGTGGAGAGACCGTTGTCACCAGCTAGTGCCAGGCAACCCAAGGAAGACTACAACCATGACCGCTTGAATCCCTCTGACTCCTCCCTGTGTCCACTCCCTGGAAAAGGAAGGAAGGACCTAAAGCCCAGAGGTAAATTACATTCTTTCCCCCAAGGTAGAAGAATGAGAGAAAAGTAAAGAGAAGCCCATATCACACACACACACACCCTTTTCAGGTCCTTCAAACCACAATGCTAATCGATGACAGAAAAAAAAAGGAAATCTTTTATTTGAATGTGAAATTGGACTGAATGGATTTTTTAATCACTGAAATTGACCAAAAAATTATAGAATTATAGAATTTACCCAAGAAGTTATAAGATATCTGCTATAGGGGGCAAGGAGGGATTTAAAATGGAGATTAGGGGCAGCATTTGTATGAAACTATAACTATTTCTTAATTTGTACTTCACTGAGTTAAGTTTGTTTAATAACTTGGATGGATGGATGGATGGATATAGATAAGGAAATAGATAGGACTGCTGCCCCAAATACAAGCTTTCGATGATTAAGACATTTTTGACTAAGAAATACGAGTATCTGGTATTAAACGCTGGGCTACCAAGATGAGATGGGGCATTTAAGAGGTAATTAAGGTTAAATAAGGTCGGTGGTAACAATGGGGGCGCCAATCCAGTAGGGTTGATGTGTGTAAGAAAACACACCAGAGAGCTTGCACTCACTCGCATATGCTTGCTCTCTCTCACCCTCTCTTTCGATGAATCTGCACTGAGGAAAGCCCAGCTGAGGACACAGTGAGGAGGAGGCCATCTGCAGGTTGGAAAGAGAGTCATCATCAGAAACTGAGCCCTGTTGGACCTTGATTTTGGGCTTCCATCTTTCAGAACAGTGAGAAAATAAATTTCTGCTGTTGAAACCAAGCAGTCTGTGGCAATTTCTTATGGCCACTCCAGCAGACTATTACAATCTGCAAGGAATAAGATTGCTTTTAAAAAATCTTTTCAGCCCTCAGAGACACCCATGTTCACAGAAAAGCCTATTTGAGACCAGAGAAGCCGTTGATAAAGGTAAAATACATTTTATGATGAAAAACTTCCTATTCCTATGGTTTCAGAAACCAGTTGGGTAAGAATAATAACTGTTATCTCTTTAGAAATTGGTATTCACAGAATTTCCTCCTATGAAATACAAAACCACATTCAGGTTTTATTTTAGGCACGTTTAGGCTTTTGATTCTCTTATTTGACAGTCTGACCCTTCACTGAATCATCCCACTTTACGTAACCAGTCCTCTATTTTTTAATGTTTCAGAACTTTTGCAGTATTTTATTCATTCATTCAGCAAATATGTATTGAATGCCTTTTATGTGTCAGGCACTGTTTTATGGGTTACAGAACCCCCAATCTCATAACAACAGAGGACAGGGAACACTTAGTTGAAAGACGATATATCATCCATCAGAGGGTTATAAATGTTATAGTAAGAAATCAAGCAGCGTAAGGGGAAATAGGAGAGAGAGGGGGAGAGGGCGCGTTGCCTTTTTGCACGGATGAGCTAGGTGGGCTTCACTGATGTCTGAGCAGAGATGATGAGCTAGGTGGGCTTCACTGATGTCTGAGCAGAGATGATGAGCTAGGTGGGCTTCACTGATGCTGGACAGTGAACAGCAAGGTCCTGAGGAGGGAACACACTTGGCATGTGTGAGAGCAGTGGGGGGCTTGTGCAGCCTGAGCAAAGTGAGCTGGGGACTGGGGGTGAGGTGGGGGCATAGAAGATGAGATCAGAGAAATTTGCCATCCGCTTGGACAGGGCAGATCATGGGCAGCCAGTGTGGCTTTCCCTCTGAGATGAGAAAACTTTGGAGCTTTTGGAGGCCTAGGGTAGAGGAAGGACTTGATAGGACATAGGTTTTAAAAGGATCACGATGGCTACTTGTGTCAAAATTGGACTATGGGTAAGAAAGACAGAAGGAGTGAAGGTGGAAAGAGCGTCAGATTATGGATATAGGGGATCCCTGGGTGGTGCAGCGGTTTGGCACCTGCCTTTGGCCCAGGGTACGATCCTGGAGATCCAGGATCAAATCCCACGTCGGGCTCCCGGTGCATGGAGCCTGCTTCTCCCTCTGCCTATGTCTCTGCCTCTCTCTCTCTTTCTCTCTGTGTGTGACTATCATAAATAAATTTTTTAAAAAATTAAAAAAAAAAGATTATGGATATACCATGAAGGTCAATCTAACGTGATTTCCTGATGGATTTTGTGCAGTGTATGAAAGACAGAAGTAGAGGATGGGGGTGCCTGTGTCTGGCTTCCATTCAGGTCATGATCTCAGGGCCTTGGGATCGAGTCCTGCCTCGGGCTCCCCACTCAGTGGGGAGCCTGCTTCTCCCCCCTGCTTGTGCTCTCTCTCTTTCTCAAATAAAAAACAAAAAAAACTTAAAAAAAAAGAAGGTCAAGGATGACTTCAGGCAGTCTCTGAACACTTTTCTGACATGTATTCCTAATAAATTTTTTTGAATGGAAAGGCTAGGTCAGAGACTATGCACATGTAAAAATCTTGGGGTGTGTACTGTCAGTTGCCCCCTAGAACTTGATCATCATTTTACTCCCACTTCTGGTGCCTGGCACTCTCCGTTTCTTAGCAGCTTAGGAAAATAACATGGACTATTATTTTCAATATTGATAATTTAATTTGAAAAGTAGGTTTTTTGGTAACTTCCTTAACTTTATCCTTAATGATTCTGAATATTACTGAATATTTTTATCAGTCCTTGGTATTGGCCATCTTTCCCCTGGAGGGGGGGTGGTTCATCTTTTTTTATTGCCACTTCAAATTTTCATTCATGTTGAATTTAAAATTTTCTTGATTGATAAAACCCATTCCCTTTTCCTCCTGAAAACCCAGCTAAGTTACATTTCCCAGCCATCCTTGCACTTGAGGGTAGTTATATGTCCAAATTCTGGCCCATGGAAGTTGGTAGAAGTGACACAGACTCCTTTGAGCCTGGCCCATAAAAACCTCCCTTGTGGGATCCTCTCCTCCCTCCTTGCTATGCTCCTTTCCTCTCTAAGATAGATGGCAGGAAATGAGCCCCAAGGAGACCGTGGGAGTCACATGTTGAAAACGGTACAAGGAGGAAGGCTCTTGAGACACTATATCACTTACTTACAGGAGAGCTGCCCACCAAGAACTTGGGTTTTGAAGTACTTTGTGTGAAAGAAATCTGCTTTATTGTGTCACACACCTGAAATTTCAGAATTTATTATAACAGGTGTTTCCCTGACAAAGAAATACATAGAGTTACAAAGAATTTCTTTATCTTCATCTAGCAAATAAACTTGTCTTTCGCCTGTGGGGAGAAATGTGAACTTTTCTGCTCCAAAAGTACCTTGACCCCTGTGTGCCCTGCCCTGGTCCTGAGAAACTAATGCCTTCCTCTCAATTCCCTCTTTAACAGTTCCAAGAACAGACTGTAATGGACTGCAATGGGCCAAATCTCTCTCCCTTTCTGCCTCCTCCTGCTTTCTCTCTCTCTCTCCCCTCATTTCTCTCTCCCCAATCCTCTCTTTCTCTCTCTCCCTCTCCCTGTCTCTCTCTTCACGCCCCCACACCCACTCACCCCTACCTTTTCTGAAAGATTGCAGCACCTGCCTGCTTGGTCACCAAACTTGTAATTGGCACTCGGCCACTTTTGTTTCTTTGCTGCATACAGTTCTCCTTGTTTCCCATTTTCCAGGAAACACTCCCTTTGGATGCTCTCTGTCACAATAGCCTGAATAAAGGACCTGTCCCCTTGATTCTCAGTCAGCTTTTGAAAGTTCAACACATATAACAAATAAGGCATATGTTTTTCTGGGTTTATGTCTTTTGGTTTTGTCTGTGTTGAAAATATTTTTAGTGGCTGCCTAGTTTTCCCATATATGCTTCTAAATATGATTTCTCTTTATATGCTGATTTATAGCCCGTGAAATATCAAAATGTATTCTTTCGCTGATAGAACCCTTAGCCTCATTCGTTCTCATTTCATGTTAAACGTAGACTACATGATACATGAGTTAGCAGGTACCATTTCCTGCCTTGTCCTTCTCATGTCTTATTGGGCATTTACTCTCAAGGCTACTCTGTGTTGGTCATCTGACTCTTAAGGCTATGCCTCTGGTCGCTCAGTCTTTCCAGGCATCCTGTTCTCTGTCTGCCTAAGTCAGTTTGTCACTGACCTTACAGGTCACATATCCTCACCGGTCACCAATCACCGTGGCCACACTAATGAACACTAACTGGTCAGGACAGCTAACCTGATCCCATGCAGCTGTCTCTGGCCTGCATGACAGGAGGGGCTTATTATTTACCAATAATATCATGTATGTAGAATAACATAAGGGAAGTGTATTAGTTTGCTTTGCTGCTGTAACAAACTACTGCAAATTTAGTGGCTTAAAACAATGCAAATAGGGTAGTGTGGAATTTTGATCATTAGTTGTGAGTGTAAAGCTCTATTTTTATGGATGTTGAGCAATACGTTCTTTCAAATTAAAAAAAAGAAATGCAAAACTCTTATTATCTTAGAGTTCTGGGCGTCAGAAGTCCAAAATGGTTCTCACTAGGCTAAAACTGAGCTGTCAGCAAAGCTGCCTGCATTCATTCCTCTGTGGAGGCTCCAGAGGAGGGTCTATTTTCTCACTTTTTCTAGCTTTAAGAGGCCATCCACATGCCTTACTTTTCACTCGTGTCCCCTCCTTCCATCTTCAAAACCAGCCCTGGAGCATCTTCAAATCTCTGCCTCTGTCTCTCCTGCCTTCTTTCACATAGAAGGACTCCTGTGATTATTTATGTGGAAATTCTTTCCACCTAAATAGTCTTAATCACATTTGCAAAGTCCCATTTGTCATGCAAAGTAACACGCTCCCAGGGGTTTAGGATATGGTGAGCCACTGTTCTACCTCCCACAGAAGGATTTTCCCACCCTGTAACAGAAAGGCAAATCCTCTTAGTGGCCATTAATTGACTCTTAAATTGTATCTAGTAATGAACCCACTCAGTGCAGACAAAAATTCAATTCTTAACTAAATTTCTAACTTCATTATTAATACAAAATAAAACAAACAAAGACTATAAGTAAAATATGTGAAAACAAAATACATGATACATAATCCCTTTGGTAGGAACACCATTAACTTCAACTCAGAGTAATAATCAGAGATAAATAGGTAACTTTTAATTGGCCTGATATAAGAAAGATCTTCATTCTTATATGACTTACTTTTTGTGTCTAAAGGTTGAAAATATCTCTTGAAGATAATAATATGAATTTCCATTTAGAAAAAAAATGATTAAAATAAAACATATAAGCTCTAAACAAATGCTTCTACCTTTAAGTTTTCTCCTATTTCTAATGAACCAGAGTATTAGAAACATAAATCTAAAATGCTTCTCAGGATTAGTAAAATAACATAAAAGTTTCAAATATTTGAAATTTTTTCATTACAATAATACTAGAGAGAGTTTCAGATTCAACCACCATTTTGATTTGTTTTTTCTAAGCAGCTATTCTTTTTTCTTTTTTTTAAGATTCTATTTATTTATTCATGAGAGACATACACACACAGGCAGAGACACAGGCAGAGGGAGAAGCAGGGTCCATGCAGAGAACCTAATGTGGGGTTCCATCCCAGGTCTCCAGGGTCAGGCCCTGGGCCGAAGGCAGTGCTAAGCCGCTGAGCCACCCAGGGATCATGACTTGAGCAGCTATTCCTATCTGCCCTTTTCTTCAGTCATAAAAATCACTATTGATTGCTTACTTTGTACCAAGTACTATTCTAAGTGTGGGGATACAAAAATGAATAAAGCATGATTTCTAGGACACCTGAGTGGCAGTTGGTTAAGCGTCTGACTCTTGATTGTGGCTCAGGTCATGATTACAGGGTTGTGAGACTGAGCCCCAGTTTGGGCTCTGCACTCCTTGGGGAGTCGGCTTGAAGATTCTCTCTCTCTCTCCCTTTATCCTTCCCCCATTCTCTCTCTCTCTCTCAAATAAATAAATAAATAAATCTTTTAAAAAAATGAATAAAGCATGACTTCTAATTTTGAGGGGTTTATAGTTGAGTGTGACATACGCTTAGAAAATCAAACCATTTCTGCACTAATGAATATATGAAGAAAACACCAGGAAAACACAGTTAAGGCAGCATCTAATTAATATTTAAAAAGATTTTATTTATTCATTTATTTATTTGATAGAGAGAGAGGGTGAGCACAAGCAGGGGGAGAGGCAGAGGGAGAGGCAGAGGGAGAGAGAAGCAGACCCTCTGCTGAGAAGACACCCCAATATGGGGCTTGATCTCAGGTCCCTGGGATTATGACTTGAGCTGAAGGCAGACGCATAACTGACTGAGTCACCCAGGTGCCCCCTCTATTTTTTAAAGATTTATTTATTTGAGAGAGAGAGAGAGAGAGAGCAGAGTGAGGGGAAAGGCAGAGGGAGAGAAGCAGACTCCCCATGGAGCCTGCAACCCAGCACAGGCCAGACACCAGGCTCCATCTCATGACCTGAGATCATGACTTGAACCAAATATTTGCCAGACTGAGCCACCCAGGCATTCCAGGGAGCATCTAATTCTTACGCAATCACACCTTAGAAAGTAACTTACTTAGTCTCAACTAAAAATGTTATTACTTGTAAGGTGAAAAAACACTGAATAGAATGGCATCTGGAAATATTAGCAAGTAATGGAATAAAGGAATATTTAGGAATAGAAAATGATTTGTGAGCACAGATTGCAGTAAAATCATTGCTATCGATACCAATATTTTGATTACTAATCTTATCTCTTCTGGGAAAATAGAATTGCCTCTTTGAGCAACAGATTTCTTTTCCAAATGTTTTTTTACTAATATGAACCTGGAGGAATGGGAGAATTTATCTTCCAGGACTGACTTTAACTTCCATGTTTAATTTGAACAAATACGAACTACTTATTGGGAAATGAATTTCTTAGTGTAGGTGGTTGGTTACGTGCTTGTATTTTACAAATTTGCTGTGGAAATTCCAAGCTAAATGTGCTTTATAATGCCAGTGTTAGAGAGGCACTGACTTCCCAGAGAGAAATAAGAGTCCATTATAGGAAAAAATAAAAGTATAAGGGAAAAAAGGTTGCAGAGGGAGTAGAAGATTATAAAGAGAAAAAGGGAATTAAAACAGAGGGATGCCTGAGACAGAACCAGAAAGGCAAAGGAAGGGACAGCTGGCAACAAAAGAGGAACGTCTGTCTATTATCATTATATTTTTACAATTTATAGTTTAAAATATGCTTTGTGTACAGACTCTCATGTCACAGTAAACCTGTGCAACAAATAAGTAGGACAGTTAATACTGTTGAGCCATATGACATTGAACCCTCAATTTCTTATGAAATATCTCCATGCTTTTTTTTTTTTCAAGTTTATTTATTTTTAGTCATCTCTACACCCAACATGAGGCTCAAACTCATGACCCTGAGATCAAGAGCCGCGTGTTCTTCCAACTGAGCCAGCCAGGTGCCCCGTCCATGCTTTCTGTACCACAGTTCAGACCAGCTTGGTTTTGAGGCACACTGGGAAATAGTAATTAGTTGGAAAGGGAACGGTGAGGTGTCAGAAGCAAGAATAAATAGAATTTATTAGGAGCATAGGAGCATAGGGCAGGCTATAGGAGCAGGTTAGCACCCTGCAAATGGTCAGGGAAAACTGAAGCTTGTTTCAGATCAAATCAGTATCCCAAGGCTTCTGACCTGTTGACGTAGCAGCAAGGGAATCTAGAAGAACTGACAATCAGCGTTAGAAGAGCAGTGATCCAGCTGATGAAGAGTTAGAAACTAGTAACTGGAGGCACAGGTCTAACCTCTGTGGAAAAAGGGCTGGCATAGGCTCCACGCATTGTTGGGTATCAATGGAACAGGCCATTCAAGCTGGCCATTCAAGCTGGCCATTCAAGGCCAGCTGCCATGTCAGCAGCAGAAATCAGACGCTGGGGGCAAGTGGGGCATCACCCACTCAAAGGGATGGACAAATATAGGGAAAGTTTGCAGCTTGGAGGACACAAGTTTATAAGCTCAGAGTTCAGAAGCAGAGACTAGATGATATATATTTTTAAAAAATATTTTATTTTTAAGTAATCTCTACATCCAACATGGGGCCTAAACTTACAACTCTGAGATCAAGAGTCACTTACTCCACCAGCTAGCCAGGCTGACTGAGCCAGGTTCCCCCCCACCCTCCACCCCCCCACCCCGATGTTTTACCATGCCCTGATGGATATGGAGATTTTGATCTATTTCTTGTCCTGATGAGGAACAGCACAGATACAAAACTGAGCCAACTGGGGAAGCCAGGGGTTGGCATACTTTATTTCTATCTCAAGTGACAAAATTGATTAACAGTAAAGTGGGTTGTTTTTGATAATGATAGTAGCTAATATTGTGTAATGAGGGCTTTCTACTTTACGTGAATTGTCCCAATTGATCCTCAGAGCAGCCCTTGAAGTGGGTACTACCATTATATACCTTTGACTGAGGCAGATGCTGAAACTCTAAGATCACATTGGTCACTCATCCTAATGCTAGGCTTAAGCATTATAAATGGAATCTCAACCCAAGTCATTTAATCCCAAACCCTTTGCTTTTAAACGTAACTGCCTCCCTTATAGAGAGATTGCATATGCTGAGAAATATGAAGCCATATACAGATGGAAGCATCTATTACAATCCTTTAGTAACCTAATTGTTATCGCCATAGTCTCCCAAAGCTTATCTTTTTCAATTCTATTAGGATGATCTCTTGGATATGAAAGTTAGGTTGTTCACTTTGACCATCTACCTCAATTTTACAACTCCTCCTTTATTCACACTCCCTCAAGGTTATTTGCAGGTGGTCATTTATCTTAGCAGCTTTCCCTTTCGTTGTCCTCTTGTCCCAAAGGTTTTTACCTGTTATTGAATCACTTATTTCAGTCTCTATGAAGCATTAACATAATAAAGATCCTTATCATCTCTAAAAACAACTTTTGAAAATAGCTTTTAGGATTACATTGGATTATATTTAATACAATTACATTCTTTTTCCCTCTGGGTTAATTACAGATTCTTTTTTTATACTTTAGAAGTGTGTATTATAATTTCTTATTATTTTTAAGCAATGAAGAATTTCACTGCTGAATTTCAAGTTTTAAAAGTAAGATAATCCTTGAGTTCTAAGAACTACATGCATTGCTATAATAGTTGCTATTTCAGCCACTGCAAACTTCCAGTAGCCTTCAATATTTATGATGTTTCATGTTTTTCTTTAATTGTTATAACAATTCTCTGCTCCAATAACTGTAAACTTTCTGTGATAGTTTTCTAGGCAAAACTATTTTCCTTAACATATTTTGAAATAAGGAGAGAATTTCTGGCTGGCAGAAATCAGTCTGGGAATTAACTTTGAAGAGCCCACTAAAGGTGGGTGAGACTCTATAAGAATACTATCAGGAGGTGGAAAGCATCAGAAGAAATCAGAAAACTGTTCTTCATGAATAGAGGAAAGACATATTTTCCCCCTGACAAGGAAATAGGAAGAAAATAAAAAATTAAAAAAAAAATAGTTGAAGAGATAGAAGTCAAAAAGAGAGAAAAGAGCTAGAAAGACCAGTAATTTTATGTGAACTGGCAGTAACAAGATAGGAAACAATAGGAAAACATACTTTTTTACATTATCAACAAAGCAAAAAAATTCAAAAATCCATCTCATAAAGCAGTACCTAAGAGCCTAAGATCCTTAATAAGAAAATATTAAAACTATATTAAAGAAGGGTGCCTGGCAGTTTCAGTTGGAGGAGCATGTGTCTCTTGATCTGGGGGTTATAGATTCAAGCCCCACACTGGGTATAGTGATTTCTTAAAAATAAAATCTTTAGGGGCACCTGGGTGGCTCAGATGGTTAAGCATCCAACCTTGATTTCGGCTCAGGTTATGATCTCAGGTTTCTGAGACAGATCACGCCCCACCTCAGGCTCCATGCTGGGTGTGAAACCTGCTTAAGGGTCTCTCTCCCTCTGCCCTTACCCCACTCTAAAAAGAAAGAGAGAGAAAATACAATCTTTAAGGAAAAATCATTTTAAAAAACTGAATTAAAGAGCATTTTTTTTCTTCTAAGTTTTTATTTAAATTCAAGTTAGCAGACATACAGTGGAGTATTGGTTTCAGGAGTAGGATTTAGTGATTCATCACTTGCACACAACACCCAGTGCTCATCCTTTTTTTTTTTTAATTTTTTTTTAATTTATGATAGTCACAGAGAGAGAAAGAGAGAGAGGCAGAGACATAGGCAGAGGGAGAAGCAGGCTCCATGTACCCGGAGCCCGATGTGGGATTCAATCCTGGGTCTCCAGGATCGCACCCTGGGCCAAAGGAAGGCGCCAAACCGCTGCGCCACCCAGGGATCCCCAGTGCTCATCCTCACAAGTGCCCTCCTTAACGCCCATCACCCACTTAGCCCATCACCCCCTCCATCTTCCCTCCAGCAACCCTCAGTTTGTTTTCTGAGAGCCCATTTCTTACTCCTCTTCCGCTCTGCTTCCAGGTCTCTGCTTCTCATCTCCAACTTCCTCCATTTCTTCTTTTTTCCATCCTTCTCAGACATGGGTCTCATTTTAGCTTCGAGTTAAGCAAAATAGTTGAGCAAGTGTTAGTTAAGCTAATAGTTGAGCAGATGAACCTGCAATATTTTACAGTGGATCTTTGCCTGGGGAGGCAGCTTTCCTGCTCCTCTCCCAGGACTCACTTAGGCTGTTGCTTTGTATGACAGAAGGGTCTAGGTGCAGGCAGGCTTTCTTTTTTTTCTTTCTTTCTTTCTTTCTTTCTTTCTTTCTTTCTTTCTTTCTTTCTTTTTCTTTTCTTTCTTTTCCTTTCTCTTTCCTTTGCTTTTAACAGGCATTTAAAAGGGCCAAAACTACTGTGTAGAAAAAGAAAGACAACATGTTCAAGGATCAGAAGTTTGATAGGAGTTAGGGTAAGAGTGTGTGACCAGGAAGCAGTAGTACAAGGAAATTTTTTGAGATGATGGAATAGTGCTGTGCCCTGATTGTGGTGGTGGTCACGTGAATCTATACATGTAGCAAATTTCATAGATCTGTACCACAAACACACAAAAGGAGTGCTTGTAAGACCTGTGAAATCCAAGCAAGATCTACGGTTAATGATATTTTATCAATGGTACTTTCTTGCTTTTGGTAAAATAGTATAAAGCTGGCTGAAAAGTACACAGGAACTATGTTATTTCTGCAACTTTTTTTTTTAAGTTTTATTTATTTGTTCATGAGAGACCCATACAGAAAGGCAGAGATACTGGCAGAGGGAGTAGCAGGCTCCCTGCAGGGAGCTGGATGTGGGACTTGATCCCTGGACCCCAGGATCACACCCTGAGTCAAAGGCAGACGCTCAACTGCTGAGCCACCCAGGTGTCCCTATTTCTGCAACTTCTAAGTCACATTCCAAGAGATTCAGGAGTCAAAGAACTCAAAGGAGAAATCATAAAGTTGTATGAAGTGAAAAAAAAAAAGAATATATAGTATGGTGACTATAATTAGTAATACTGTTTTGTATGATTGGAATTTGATGAGAACATTTTAAGCATTCTCAATACACGCACAGACTCACACAAACACACAAAATTTAAATATGTGAGGTGATGGATGTGTTAATTAATCTGACTGTGGTAATCATTTCACAGTATATACATATATCAAATCATTATGCTGTGCACTTTAAATACATACAATTTTAAGGGTACCTGGGTGGCTCAGTCCGTTGAATATCTGCCTCTTGATTTTTGCTCAGGTCATGATCTCAGGGCCATGGGACCAAGCCCTGCATCGGGCTCCCCGTTCAGCAGAGAGCCTGCATGAGCTTCTCTAACTGTGCCCCTACCCCACTGTGTAGGTGTCCACATGCTCTCTCTCTAAAATAAATAAATCTTAAAAAAAATGTACAGTTTTGTCTGTTGATTATGTTCTAATTAAGCTGATTAAAAAATCGTAACTGTTGTTTCATAGTCATATTTTAAGGATGACTTAAATGTTGAAAAATTAAAGTAACTACTATACAAGAATAAAAGAGTGGGTTTGAAGACATATGTAAATAGATGGTTGAGCTGAAATTTTAATACTGTTAAAAAAGAATATAATTTTTTCATTGTTTTTTCTACTTGATAACAGCTTTTGTTTAAATGGTAAATTATTATAATTTGTAGCTGTTTACAAAATAAATTTAATTTTTCCTTAAAATCTAAGAGAGTGAAGTGTTGGAAATCTTTGTTGTGTTTTTGTTCCTCCTTTCCCAGAGCTTTTCATTCCTGATTCTTCCCATGCTACTCAGAACAGGCACCACTGATTACCTAATTTCAGTATAATCAAAATGCTAGAAAGTACTTTAAAGACATGTCTTAAGACTTCTGTGATATAAATATCACATTGACAGAATCTGATCTTTTCCCCACCATGATAGATAATGCTGATTTAAGTTAAAACTAAGTGTTTTTAAACAAAATTAAGGGCATTACATGAATTCCTGCATAGACAATAACAGTCCTGCCAAGAAAATTACATTACCCAGTGTGTTATCCGAACCACTGTAATTGGTTGGGGAGGAATGGGTAATTATCACAACAAACAATGGGGCTGATTTTCAGCAGTAATTCTGATTCATATTTGAACTCTGGCTACTTCTTATATTGAAAATTTTGCATTATCTTCTGATGCATTCTGCATCATTACTTAGATTCCCAAACTCTCAGGTTCCTCTAGAATCTAACTGCCTTTTCACCTTTTATTCTGTGTCTATTCTCTGTTAATGTACTAAGTGCTTTGACAGCAGCAACCCACTCCAGTGCCTTTGATCACAATTCCTGGTACACTGGTAGGAAACATTTAAAAAAAAAATGGAAGACACTTCAGGAGAAAACCCACATTTAGAAAAATAAAGCCATATCTATTTTCTAAAGGAATTAAGCAAAGAAGCAAATCTTGAGACCCAGCAAATAACATTCTCAGTTGGCCCAAAGTACCCTTAACAGGCTATTAGGATTTGGTTATTTAATTTTTTTCATTGATTAGCAAACTTTCAAAAGTCATCACTGTCAATATTGTTATCTTTCTTCTAGAACATTCAAAACAGCATGTATGAGGGGAAGCGGTGTCAGAAACCACCCTAATGTATCATTCTCCTTACCCATGGTGAAACTCTTCCTTAACATAATTTCTTCAAACTCAACCAAATGGAAATACATTCAGGTTAACCATCATCTCTAAAACATAGAAGTTCTGGAAATTCTTAAGACACATTTAGTAACTAAGGTCATATATTTTGTTTCAAATAAACATAATAAATAACTTTTTCCAACACCTGAGATTGTTAGGAGCATCCTTTTCTTCCTCCCTCCCTTTCTTTTTTTGTTTGATTGTGTGGGGTAGGAGGCTGTACACTTGTAGGGTCTGGGTCTATCTAGCATAAGGAAAAAGGACAACTCTGGATAAAGAGAGAAGAGCATGAATGTTTGATTTGCCTATAGCTTGTGGGAAAGAATGTCAGAAGGTGGAAGAGGGACATGGAAGGGAGGATGGGAGGGCACTGAAGGTAAACTCCCCCTTTTCCATGGTTTTGACCAAGGTGGGTACTCACATAATGACAACAAAGGATCATCCTTAGCTGATTCTATCTGAATTCATGGCCTAGTTTTATTTGCCATTTATTTTTCTCTCCATGGGATATCAGGACCGGGAACCCACATCCATCTGTTTTAAATCTTGCATCATACTGAATCTGTTGGTGGCAAGAGATTGGAGGTGGCATGTGGCATCTGTGCCATGGATAGAAGATTGCTAACACTTGTTCAAGTTAACATCAATAAGTAAATAGCCTGGAATATGCTGTTTCTTCTGGAAATGCCTGCCCCACTTACTCTGAACGGTTGACTCTTTATGTTTTATTCAGATCTTTGCCTACATGTTACCTTCTCAGATTTAGACCATCCTTGACAAATCTGAAAAGATTCCCATCACCATCCCAACCACCCTATTATTCTCTATTATGGCACACTTAGTTTCTTTCATAGTACTTCATACAATTTATACTTGTCTACTTATCTGTTTACTTGCATATAAAGCCATATATTAACTTGTTTGGTACAAGTAAAAAAAAAAAACAAGTCTTCATAGGAAAAAGAATATGCTGGGGCACCTGGGTGGCTCTGTCAGTTAAGTGTCTGCCTTCAGTTCAGGTCCTGATCCCATGGTCCTAGGATTGAGCCCCGCATCAGGCTCCCTGCTCAGCAACTTGCTCAGCAAATAAAAAAAAAAAAATCTTTTTTTAAAAAAGAAAAAGAACATGCCTTTGTCATTATCTTCATTGATTTACTGCAAATATTTAATATTATGGTATTTTAAGGAATATTTGTAGCACAAGAGATCAATGGGACCACAAGACAAACCTAGTTCCTTCTTTTTTTCTTTTTAAAGATGTGCTTATTCTTTCTTTTTAAAGAGAGAAGAGGGATAACAAGGGGGAGGGGCAAAGGAAGAGGGAGAGAATCTCAAGCAGACTCTATGCTGAGTGTGGAGCCGCACATGGGTCTCGATCTCACAAACCTGAGATCAGGAATTGAGCTGACACCAAGCATCAGGTGCTTAACCTGATGCCCCTAAGGCACCCTAAGTCTAGTTCCTTCTTAAAGCCAAAAATATATTAGTGAATAATGACTAGGAGTTTAATAATTGCTTCTTAAATTGTATATTCTTTTAAGTACACATATTTTGCTTATTTAGAAACAAGGAATATTCTTCACTTCTGTAAATAATTATGCTTTCTCTTATTTTTATTGATACATGTGTCTTCTTGGCCTGGCTTTTATTTTCCCACTTGTGGTAGAGACATGGTTACAAAAAACAGTTCACATTTAACTCTGAGAAAAACCCCTGTGCAAGTGCCATGTAAACAGCAAATGACATTTGGCCTCAGTGATGAGGAGACAACAGAGAATGGCAAGATGTGGGGAGCTGGAGAAAACATGCCCCAAATAAAGGGTGCCACACCACTGCTGCTCTATAATTTCAATGTTTGTGAGAGCTTAATTTTTCGAGAGAAACTAGAAGTCAGTGTTGGATTTTTAAAAATATTATATTATCCTATCTTTAAAATGTTTGAGGGCTGGGGTCCCTGGGTGGCACAGTCAGTTAAGCATACAATTCTTGGTCTCAGGATCCTGGGATCAAGTCCTACATTGGGCTTCATAATGAGCATGGAGTCTTCTTGAGATTCTCTTTCCTTCTACCTCTGCCCCTCCTGTTTGTGCTTTCTCTCTCTTTAAGATAAATAAATCTTTAAAAAAAATGTTTGAGTGCTAACTAAAAGAAATATGTGGCAACACTGGTCAGGTCAAATAAATAGGATGTTAGACTCAGCCCTCATGATGTCTGTTTCTTCCACCCTAATGAATATTTCTCATTTTCAATTGATAGAATCTTTGACCATTAACACTTGGGATATTTAAAGGCAGATGACTGTCTATTTGGTTACTTTCACAGTACATAACAGGTACTTAAAAAATATTAGTTGAGTAGACTGACTTAATGAAATCATTCACACTTTGTTATATGGTTCAAAAGTCAGTTTTTAATTTCTATGAAGAGACAAAAATTGAATAGTGGAGATTTATTTACATATATGGTAACTGTAACAGTGAAGAGTTCTGAGCACTTTCTATGTTCTAGGCACTCTGCAGGTGTTGCCCTACCAAATTATGATGTGATTCTATGTAGCAAGACTACCACTGTCCACTAACTTGTCCAAAGAGTTAGTAAATGACAGAGTTAATAGAGGGAAGACATATAAACCTAATTCTGACTCCAAGTCCCATCTATTAATCATTAAATTATTCGATGTAAACTTGTATTAAAGAACGACAGGACTATAATAAAGACCTAAGAAACAGATAGTGTTTTGTTTTGGAAACTGACACTGGTTTTGGACCTGCTAGGTAACATAAAAGAATAGAAGTATAAGGAAAGGTAAGAATTTGGCAAAATCCAAGGACTTCTAGAGAAGTTGTAAGTTGAGAAAGAAAAAACACAAGTCCCCAGAATGAGAGGAGAGATTTGCCTTATTGAAAAGCAATGGAAAGCTGAGTGCTCAGAATCAGAAAAAAAAAAAAAAAAAAAACTATATGGACAACTTATTTCCAATCCTGGCTGCATATTAGTCATCTAGGTTTTTTTTTGTTTTGTTTTGTTTTTGTTTTTTTGTTTTTGTTTTTAATACACCTGCCGAGTCCCAACAGCAGACTTTCTTGGGAGACCAGAACATCAGCATTAAAAACAAAACTAATCAACTCTTCAGATGATTCCAAAATACAGATTGGAAATTTCTGCTTCAGATTATCCAGTGATATTCAAACTAAATTCCTCGAGGCTTGTCAGCGGTGCCTCAAGTTTAGGAAATAGTAGGTAGGCTTCCATGCCACTCATTCCTTTTAGTCTCTTTGGCTCTGTTCTTATCGGTTTCTTTCTTTCTTTCTTTTTTTTTTAAGATTTTATTCATTTATTTGAGAGAAAGTGAGAGAGCATGAGTGGAGGGGGAGGGGCAAAGGGAGAGGGAGAAGCCGACTCCCTACTGAGCAGGGAGCCT
This sequence comes from Vulpes vulpes, assembly GCF_048418805.1. Lineage (NCBI taxonomy): Eukaryota > Metazoa > Chordata > Mammalia > Carnivora > Canidae > Vulpes > Vulpes vulpes. The sequence goes on along the minus strand of NC_132792.1, from coordinate 42,945,895 downwards.
GATTCAGGGCTCTATCTCATGACCCTGGGATCATGACTGGAGCTGATGGAAGATGGTTAACTGACTGAGCTGCCCAGGTGCCCCTTACCTGTTTTATGTACTGGACTGCTGCATAGGATTTCATTTAAAAAAAAATAGTTTTGTGGTTAAAAAAATAAAAAGATAGCTTTTCATCTTTCCATTCCCCTCAGTTTAAAGTTGGAAACTCAGGCATAAAGAGGCTAATACAGAGGCTGCCACAAGACATCTCTGTGGCTTTGATCAGACACCAGAAAGATACCTAGAGATGAGGTGCAAGGCACTGGACACTGGAATGGTGCCGCAGTACCACCCAGGGTCTCTATAAATGTCCTAACTGGTCATACAGATGAAATAACAGGAGAAAACAGTCCACCTCAATTAATCTTGGGTATGTCCCTCTAATTGAGGACATTAGTTTGTATGGAAACAAACTAATTTGCATCCGGAATCCTTTAAGAGATAAACGAAATAAAGTGCTTATCTTTCCAATTCTTGAAATTTCTTTCAACTTTAGGAAGAAGTTGGAATGGATGCCAAGTACCATTTGCCATACCAACTATATCAGATTCCATCACTTTAGGATTCTTAACCAATGCCACATGACTGTTTAGTGATAGGTAAAGGAAAAAGAAAAAAAAATTATCGTGAAGGAAGAAGAAAAATAACTCAGTGAGAAGGATTTAGAAATGGGCAAGAAAACAAAAATGAGAGACTTCGGGAACATTGCAACTGAAAATATTTGAAAAAAGGGGAAATACAATATAAATTAAGACACAAAGCAGAAGTTAAAATGCCCAAAGAGGAAGCTCTATAAGGTGTTTCTTTTCACCTACTAGTATTCGATTAGTTGCAACTGGGTAAAACGTCATTGGAGGGACAAGATCTGATCTTCTGTCTTCTAATTACCACTGAGGAACTGATTTGAGTCTGAGAATATTGATAATAAAACATAGGACAATATTTCTGTAACCATATGAAGATGAAAGGTAGCTTAAATGTTCTTTCGTCTTTATTATTGCTCGTCCAGTCCATGTTTGATTTATTAAAAAGTTTACTAAAGGACTTCTGGGTGCTAAGCACTACATTAGGTAATGAGGACAAAAGCGTGAAGAAGGCAGATTTAGTTAGTCTGTGCTTCATGGAAGTATATTCAAATATAGAAAACAGAAGAAAAGTAAAAGTATTATTAGGGGAATAATTAGGGTACTTACAATAGGGAATGAATAGGAAAAAAAATTGTGTATTACATTAGAGTGGTCAGGGAGTGACAGCAGATCAGTATTTCCAGTGGTGAGAAAGCACTACTTCCAAAGGTACTCCATGCCTGAGGGAAGGGACAGTGTGAGAATTCAAGGTACCAAAGTCCAGAATGGCTCAAACAGATTTAACAGAATGTGTCATGGGATGAGACCTGAGATGGCCTTGAGAAGCATGTTAAGAGACATACACTTTATTGAAAAATTACTTTGAGTTTAAACTCTTAAATTTGGCTTCAATTTTACAAAGATCACTCCTATTGTGTATAAAGGATAAACTTGAGAGAGGAATATTATATTTTCTTAATATAAGTGAGAAATGATTCAATCCTGGATCTAGAGTGGTGCCAGAAACTGGAAGTAGGTTAATTGATTTGAGATACATTTAGAAAGTGAGGTTTAATGATTTGTTCAAAGTGAAGGGTAAGGAAAAAGCCTGGTCAAAAATGATGGCCAGGTTTCTGACTGAGACAATAGTGGCGTTGCTTCCTGGTTAGTTGATTGTAGTTGCTTGTAGGTCAATTTTACCTTAATAAAATAAAACTGCAAAAGAAAAAAGGCAAGAAAAAGATGCTATCAGAGAATAATCAGGGCTACTACAGTGATACAAAAGGTAAAGTCATTGATAGTTCCTTGAGATAAGTGACATACACTTATCAAGAGCCCCCCTCCCCCTCCCAGGGGACTCAGGTAGCTTGTTGGTTAGGTGATGCATCTCTGATAAATGAAGCAAACCAATTTTGACCTGAATGATAATAAAGTCAGCTTTAGGAAATTTGGGGAATATTTCTCCCAAATCAAGGAAGCACCTAGTAAAAAACTTTCAGGCAGAAAGCAGCCTAATTTTTCTAAAAACAGAAAAAAAGACCAAGATGGCAGAAGTTCTGGTATTGGGAGCTGGGATCAGAGATGAAAGCAGGAACAAAAACATGTGGGGCCTTTTTCATGATGTGCAGTGGTGCCATTTAATAAGATCACACACACAAAATTCTGGAGATACAGAAATGTTATTCAAAAAAGAACAAAAACACAAACAAACAACTGGAGTACAAATTTAGAGAAGAGCTGTTTAGCACGTTAAATCCAATGTACCTGCAGGACAATCCAAGTGAAGCAAAACAGGAGGCCGTATTTGTATGACTCTGGCACTTGGGAGAAAGGCCCAGCTGGCACATAGATGTAGTAATTGAAGCCATGGGAGTTGAAGTTGGGAGGAAAATGGGCCTGGGGCAGACCCCTAAGGGAACCAGCAAATTATAATGAGAGACAGAGAAGGAGCAGTCAGAAGCAAAGAAAAAAAAGCAGGAGAGGGTATGTCATGGAAGCCAAGGGAGGAGATAGACAATACTCAATTTAACAAGGATAAAAATATTATCAGTTAGTGATAACTGTTATGGAGAGAAGTCAAGCAAGTTCAACAGAGAAATAGAGAAATAGAAAAGGTGGGTGGGGAGAGCACATTTCTTCTTTTTTATATGGTGGGACAAGAGCAGGCTTCATTGACATTTAGGTAGAAATGTAGATAGTCAATAGCATCTGATATTGCTGAGAAACAAATTACAAGCTGAAAAATGGTGGTTTTTGACAGCTGTTTTATGTGATGGGAAAATATGCAGCAGTTAAAAATGTTTTTGAAGAATCAATGACTTGGAGAAATGTTTGTATTATAATTGCAAGTGAACAAAAAGCAGAAACTTAGCCTAAATTTGAAAAGTAATTTAAAAGTAATTTCCAGAAGGAAGTATCCCACTCTCAGGTCATCTATGCATGGTGGGATAAGGGGTAACACTTGTCATCTCTATCTTATTCAAAATTTCTGCAGAAATGCTTTTAATTTTAAAAAAGTAATATGCCTTTCTTTTGCTCTGAACATGACACATGCTAAAGAAAGGTAAAAAATAAGGAACTATTTTAAAAAGCTACCATCCAGATGTATACTATGTACTGTTAATTTTGGCAATATCCAAATACTTTTATTTTTTTAATTTTTAAAAAATTTATTTATGATAGTCATACAGAGGGAGAGAGAGAGGCAGAGACACAGGCAGAGGGAGAAGCAGGCTCCATGCACCGGGAGCCCGACGTGGGATTCGATACCCGGTATTCAGGATCGGGCCCTGGGCCAAAGGCAGGCGCCAAACCGCTGCGCCACCCAGGGATCCCCTCCAAATACTTTTCTACACATTTTCTAGATAAGGAAAGATATACAAACACACACACACACGTACAATTAGTCTTACAATATTTGCTGTTAACTGGCTTTTTATTTTTCTTACTACATGTCACTAGGTACTTTCCATGTCAATTAATATAGAGCTTACTCTTTCCTAATGGTTCCTGTTAATGTATTTAACTAAGCCCTTATAACTGAACATACACATCTTTCCCTAGTTTTTAATATTATGAATTTTGCACACTTCTCTATTGCACTTTCAGGATGAACTTCTAGAAGTGAAGTTGCTGGGTTTGCTATGAATTATTAAGCCATGCTCAAAAAAATGTTAATAAGTTAATCACACTGAAATAAATTTATCGATCATTTCTTCACTATTACAACTGTTTGCTCCTTTTCAAACCTCTGGGACCTTGCTTTATCTCTAACAGAGGGTTGATAATGGTAATAGCTTTTTTCCCTATCTTACTGGATTGTCTGAGGTTTAAACAAGATAGTAATATACATAAGGACTTTATAATAAACAGTATCCATTTTAGCAATCATAACAGCCATATGAAAATAAATAATGGCAATTCTTGAGAGAAAACAAGGTCGAAGTACAGTCAAAAAAAAATTTTTTTCCAGAAACCAAAAAGCTCTTACACTCAAAATTCCAAATTGATTTTCATTCCACATTTGTATAATTATAAACATTAAGCACGTCAACAACTAAGTAAAATAGGTTGTTGCCTAAAAGCTTAGTGTTGGTAAACTAGCAGTTATTTTAGGCTGCATTAAATTGTATTGCCTTCCCACATTACTGAATCACACCCAGCCCCCAACAACACACAAAAATTCATATGCTGAAGGTCTAATTGCTCTCCGGAATTGTGGCTGCATTTGGAATCAAGAAGTGACTGAGGTCAAATGAGGTCATAAGGTAGAACCCTAACCCAATATAGTCAGTATCCTTCTAAGACACCACAGAGCACGCTCTTTCTGCCTCCCTCCTCCCTCTGCCCCTGGCTTTTTCTGCCAAGTGGAGGCATGGTGAGAAGGCAGGTATCTACAAGCCGGGAAGAACTCTCATTAGAAATGGTGTTGGCTGGCACCTTGATCTTGGACTTCGTAGCCTTGAGCACTGTGAGAGATAAATTTAAGACACCCAGTCGGTGGTATTTTGTTACAGCCACCTAAAACTGAGACACACACTGTTTTACTATTATTACTATGATAGCTTTCAAGATGAGAGGCTCAAAATTGCCAATTAATTAAAACTAAGGCCCAAGGACGCCTGGGTGGCTCAGTTGGTTGAGCATCCAACTCTTGGTTTTGGCTTAGGTCATGATTCTCAGGTCTTGGGATCAAGCCGTTTTGAGCTCTGCACTCAGCGGAGAACCTGCTTGAGATTCTCTCTCCCTGTCTCAGCCCCTCCCCCTGCTCATGCTGTCCACACTAAAATAAATCAGTCTTAAAAAACAAAACAAACCGAGGCCCAATTTCCTTCAGCAGCGTAACCCTAATGAGCTTTGCAGCTGGGTGAGTGTGACCCTTGAAGATCAACCTCATTTCATAATTCATACTCTCTCAATTACGCAGTCTGGTCAAACAAAAAACGCAAACCCTCAATTTTCCTGTACTTTTTTGGCATGTAGATTTATACCATCATTTAGTCTTGAGAGTTCTTTGAAATATTTGAGACAGAGTCTAGATTTCAACTTGGCTTTGCTCCATATTGGGAACATCTTGCTGTCTCAGACAGGACAGCAAAATTGCAGCTGCTGAATCCAGACTTGCTGGCTCAGTGCCGACAGAAAGGAAAGAAGGAAAAACCACTGAGTTCATGGTAACCAGGCACAAGTCTTTCAGGACCACTGCAGTGACCCCTTAATTCTGTGAGGGTTATCAGTGTTGTACCCTCTCAAGGCTGAAATGTAAATATGGCTCCCCAAATTCTAGTTGGAAATTTCACAAAAACATACTGAATTATAGTCCATATTCATTTTTTTGCAGGTTCTGCATGTGAATTTGTTTACTAAAATTAGTAAACCCTCCAATCAATACTTATGGCGCTTTCATGGCATGTACATATGCGGAGTAGCAGCAAATTTGAGTCACCTGACATGGATAGGCCTAGATGATAATACAAGGTGACACTGTCTTCTTGTCTCAACTCTCAGGCTGCAAACAAGTGCCCCTTCCATGACATATTTAGTGGGGTTTTCACATTTCTGTGCTTTTTCTTGGTGATTTTGCTGTTTAAAATGGCCTAAGAATAATGTTGGGTGGTGTTGGTTCCTAAGTGCATGAAGGCTCTGATGTGCCTTACAGAGAAATATTAGGCAAGGTGTCAAGACCATGTATTACAGCGCTGTTGGCTGAGTTTAATGTTAGTGAATCAACAACACATATTTAAGTATCTTAAAACAAGATTAGGTATTGATCAGCTGATTAAAATAATGTGACCAGATGTTCACAGGAACCTAATCTTATCTTTCCCGCTGATGCGATGATACAGTATTCACTAATTCAGTGCTTGAGTGACTTTATTGTCGAATTCAATTGAAACTACAAATCTCAATCTTCTATTCCTCTAAACCTACCCATCAAATACAGGTGTCCCTTAAAGTTTAATCTCCTTTTTCCTTTCTCCTTGTACTTATCATCCTTTTCAGGCTGATTCCTCAAGGCTTCAAATACCATCTTTGAATCAGAAAACTCAAACCTAAAATTTCCAATCTTGACATCTCTTCTGCATTTGGACCTGAGTTTCTAAACATCGGACTTGTCACAAATACGATCAGTATGTTACAAACAAAACTCATTTTTTTCCCCTCCATAAGCCATTTTTTCTGTGTATGTACCTTAACTGAAGTAATGGGCTTTCTTCCTTATCACATAAACCAGAAGTTTATCCTAACAATCTTCTAAGGTGCTATAGTGTGGATGAGGCTAGGATTACATAGCTGACAACATTTACAGCCTTGAAATCAGATTTGGTTCTCATATTTACTATGTGGCCTTAAGCCAATAACTTTTTGAGCCTCACTTTCATGGTTAGTGGACACAGTGAAGGTCTTACTATTTTTCTACTTGAAAGCGTGGTATGTATCCAGAATGGCAGCATCAACACATGGACACATTTAAGAAATACAGGATTTCAGCTTTACCCTAAGTATGTTTTATCATTATTTGCATCTTAATATCTTCAGGCAACTGGTTTGCATATTCTAGCCCACCCTTACTAATACAAGAATGTTATCACCTTCAGGGGAGTACAGCACTGGAGAACTCAAAGTCCTATCTGTAATTTACTAGAGCTGCTGTTCCAATGGTTAATAATCCTATTTATCCACTTGTCACCAATTCTATAGTCAATGAAGGTCTTTTACAGCTTTTATAGAATCTTTGATTTCATCCAGAAACCGTGAACTATCTGCACATGACTTGAATTTAAATCCACTCCATGGTCATTTTATTCACTAGGGAGAGGCTTATTATTATTAGACAGGCTCAGTCGTTACCATTTTAAATTGTCCTCCAAGATTTCTAAAGTTTTCCTTGTGTCCTAAATTTACAAATTTTCCAGACAGGAGGAAAACAGGAGTACCAGTCTTGCACTGGTACTGGTACCAGTCTTGCACACTAAGAAAATGTGACCAAATCTTTTGGTTCAAATAGGGACGTTGCAATAGCTTACAATCAAGTGAAAAAACTTATACGGTAACACTGCTTCAGCAAAACTGTTTCTAATACTATTTAGCATTAAGTATTTATAATGTACAAGGCATTATGTTCAGTGAGAAAGTTTTAATTTATTTTATAGTCTACTCCCATGCTGTTATTAACCTGAGGTATGTTTCTAACAAGCTCCCAGGCAATACTGATGTTGCTGAGGACCATAAACCATACAGCAAGAAATATCATATGGAGATCTAAGAGACAAAAAAACCGTGTGTGTATGTGGGGGTTGTGGTGGTGAGAAAAGACTTCGGCTTCTCCCTTTTTGAAAATCAGCTGTTTAGAACTTAAAACTCAACTGGGAGAAATCTGTCCCCAAGATACTAACTGTGGCACTCAGAATAGTTTATATTGGAGAAAATCTACTACTTAGGATGGGAAGGTAACAAACTTTATAAACTCCTGTTATTAAGTCTATCTTAGGTACACATGCCATTGGTTCCCTGTTCCTTGCCTTTTGTACATTCATCCCACTGCATATAATGTGTAACGTCCTTATTGTAGCGTTTCCTAAATTGTGTTTTTCTCTTTGACCCAAATAATTT